>NC_139348.1:143961497-144708997 GCF_055883805.1 Amblyomma maculatum | reverse complement strand
GCCAACTAGTACCGAAATTCCTAGACCCAACAGCTCTTAGGGACCGCTTACAGACTTTCTGCCTCGATGCAGCCAGCACGGCATTAGTCTGGGCCGCTAACATCCCGCGTTTCCTTTCCTTTGCCCTCTCTGTCTGCCCACTAACCCAGTCATTTCTTTCTGTTCTGACTTGATCCCTAATCTAGAATTCATGGCACCCATCGCGTCGAAAGACAGTCACCGACCAACGTGTGCCCATCGGAATCCGTGTAATGGAGCAAACGTTCGATCTCCTCTCCTAGACACAGAAATCACTTCTCACCAAAGCGCCGGATATTCTACCTAAAGGCGCTGGCGAGAAAAAAAAAATGGTATCAGGGAAGGCGATGTAGCCTACTTGTTTGACGCAGCTGCCTCTACTTAAAAATCAATTAACCCTAATGATCGTTCGATGCTTGGCCATCCGAGAGTCTCTCTCATTGCGTGTGTCTGTTACACGCAAAATGCAGCAAACGCCTCAGATATCGACCAGACATTATCGACTAGAGCCGACTCCTCGATTCTCGCTACTAGGCGGCGGCAGCCCGGCTTCGCGCTTTTCGAATGTATGTAGCCCGACTCCCTATTTGTTGTTTCCTGCTCAATGCGCATTTACCTTTTTCCCTTTTGCTTTCCCAAACATCCATTACAGCGTCATCTCAGTGGGAAAACGACACCCCTTTCGAGCGGAGAACGACCTCGGAGGCCTTGTCCCCTTTCCTTCCTTTCTTCCATAAAGCGTCCGGGCTATTAGGGAATGCTGCGATCTCAGGCTTTTCCTTTCTTGAGAGCAAATAAGGGCCGTTCGAGATGGCGTTCTGTCGTGGTGCACGCTAGAATATAATCTACTGCATGCACATCAAACTACACACGGCTTGGCGAAGTTGTGATGTCGGTCGGTAGGACAACTGGTTCAACTATGTCTCGAGGCCGTGCGTTTCCCTTCGCTCGCGTGCCTAAACCAGCGTCGATCGGCGTGCTGACTCCACGTTGTGTGCGCGGCTTTAAATGGATCGAGTTCGTTGCATGCCAAAATCATTAAATGGCTGAAATGGTGCATTGCGCTTCAGTGCGTTTAGTTGCTCGGGCGTAATTTGCTTTTGTGGAAGAGGGAGAGAAAGACGCGCGCCGCAACAACAGCCGTCGTCCACCACCGAAGCGGTGGCGGGTGCAATGACGGCCTATAACAGATAAAGATTCAGTGACCAACCTGCCCCATCCGTTACATGCATGAAAGTGTGGTAAGTGGGATGCATTTGAGAGGTATGGACATTAGTATGTGCATGTATGTGCCTATGGCATGCTATGCATGCACGTGCAATGTGCGGGTGCATTTGGTGCATGTGTAGGTTTATGTGCGCGTGTGAGATTTATGGGTATAGCTTGTCTGAATGTGCATAGGCAACGAGTATCTGAGCGCTTTTGGCACATGCGCGCATTAGTGGAGAGTGGGCATGGTGCACTTGAAAGTATTTCTTGACTTGGTTTATGGGGCTGAATGTCCCAAAGGGAAACAGACAATAAGATGCATCGTAGTTGAGGAACCCGGCAACCAATGCGCGCACTGACTAACCCATTGGCTACAAATTCACTGCTCAAACATCAGATCACTTGGGTTCCGGGGCACTCCGGATTGGAAGGTAATGAGGTCGCGGATAGGCTAGCTCGAGGTCACACAAACCGAGCGGCCACCAATCCCGATCTCACAACTAGCATTCCTGTCTCCGCGGCTTACGGCGCGCGACTTAAGTACCTACAAAAACAACATAGGATTTATCCCCCTCCACACAAGGGCCTAAATGCACAGGAAACGCGGGAATGGAGACAGCTCCAAACCTACACTTACCCCAACCTACATCAATACAGCATAATGTTCCCAGAACACTACACAGACATATGCCCTTAGTGCAACGACCAGCCCACCGCCTACCACGTCACATGGGGGTGCACAGGCCCCAAACCTCCACACATAAACATGCCCCATTCGGAGGCGCAGTGGGAGGCCACTCTGCAATGCTAGGATCTAGAGACCCAGCGTAGGCTGGTAACTCAGGCAAGAGCGGCAGCCCAGGCCACTGAGGTCTTGAAATGAAGACTCCCCTCACTGCCCCTCCACCCCCCTCCCCCTTTTTTTCTTTTTCTTTTGGAAATAAAGTTTTCTCTCTCTCTCTGCGCCTCTATAAAGTCCGTGCATGCTAGCATAGCGCGCGTGAGTCCGCTACGTTACTCACAGGCGAGGCGGTATCTTCTTTAGGTGACGCACGTTTCTATTCTGGGAGCAAGCCATTGCGCGCTGATGACTCTCCCCTTTGACAACGCCGCGATGCGCTCACTGTCTCGGTGTAATTGCGTGCACTGCTCCTGAGAGCTGAGTTATGCACACTATCGGTCGCCGCTTAAACCTGTGTTGTGCCAACGCCACGAACGCGAGAATGTTTTCTCTAATTAGGCCTAAGTTCTCGTGTTCCTGCCCTCTTTTTGTTTTTTTTTTTTTGGCACGAAAAGTAGAATTCTTCTCTTACACTCGATTAGCGCTTGACACGTGATTCTCTTCCTGGGACCAAGGTCGCAAGGGCCATAACGAGCGGCAGTTCACCACGTGTGGAGCTATGCAAAACAAAGAAGGGAAATAAAGAAGAATAAAGTGGGTCGTGCCTGCGTCAAAGCATCAGCGCCCATTAATGAAGCTCAGAATGTGGTTGTGAATATGCATTGTTGTATGGCCGAGAATTCTTGTGCTAATATTTAGCTATTTATTGCCATGATGATGTCAGAAGTTTCTACCTTTGTGTTGGTTATGTATTCATTTGAGAATTAACTAAGGTAGGCAGTGAGGGCGGGTGAGGACCGAATAGATACTTCTGAGGGGCTGTTTAAACACACGTGAACATCCTACGAGCGTTTCAGTGCGAACTCTTCAAAATATCTGAAAAACAAAGAGTTCGAAAAAAATAATAAATAAAGAACGAGATAATGAGAGGCGAACCTATTTTATTGCAAGCTCTTTATTATTACCAGCCTAATTATACAGGCTTCAGTAATTACCTTTTTAATTAACCAGTTCTATCCCTGGCGCTAACGGCGAGTTCAGCCATAGAAAAGACAATGGCGTACGAGTTTTTCAAAACAAGGAAAAACTCATATTTCAAATCCCAGCAGTTCTAGGGAATTCGTGGCTATTTCGCGAACGAATCCGAAACACAACACACACAGAAAGATCAATCAATCAATCAATCAATCAATCAATCAATCAATCAATCAATCAATCAATCAATCAATCAATCAATCAATCAATCAATCAATCAAAATATTTTTAATTTGCAACTTTACAAGGCGAAAAAGTAAGCCCAAAGTTTGCTTATAACGCCATACAACTGTTTCGGCCTCCATTTCCTTATGCGTACCCCCCTTGCGTCACGTGATAATACTACCCGAGACAAAAGTCCGTGTAGCACGTGAGCGCCTACCATAGCACATAGTTTTTTATTGGGCAATAGTTTCACACCATATTTATGGATGTAAAACGTCTGCTCGAGAAACAAGGCAATTATTCGTTCACATCGTGCTTCTAGTCCGAAATCGCAAGACACGCGATTCACAGACCTTTGTCCCGCATAGTGCGGCATTTTGCTGGACTGCTTTACATACGCGAAATGATAGTCAGTGTCGACTGCGCAGTCGTTGTTGTTTAGTGCGACGGCGGTAAAGAAAGTGCATGACACGTTGCAGTTAAGCATGTAATTTAAATTGCGCTCCCTAGTCACAGCAACGTGTGCCGTTTCCACCGAGCTCCCTGAGTTAAGTTAAGTTACTGGTTAAGTTTTGTGGCGAAAAACAAAACAAAATTATAACAATAATTGGTTCACAGGAAGGGAAAGGAGCAGTATCTGTCACACTTATTTCTTTGGTCACCTGAACCTACGTTGAAGATCCACCGTTTCGGGTTTTGTGACGCGGCAGGGCTTCAGAAAACGGGTTCTTCTTATCCTTAAAATGGATATGGTATCATTTTGTCCTAGGATTCGAGCTCCGCATTGGCAGTAACCGCCTAACTGGTGTAATTATAGAGCTAGTCAGTTGTGATTGTGTTCGGTTTTTAAGTAGAAGAGTTGTTAGTGACTCGTCGGTCGCCAGCGAGAACTAGTTCCTGAATTTTTTCTTCTAATTGGGAACGTCGACTTTTTTTTCGATTTTTTTTTATGTATTCGTTAGAAAACCTGGTAAAGTGAAAAAGCACCGGCAAATTGGACTTTTATTTGCTATCGAGGGCCGACAGAAAACTTATATTCCGTCACGGTCCAAAAATAGGCTAGTTGGAGCTTCGTGTTGTTTACGTGACTGCACATGACTCACTTCTTTCTGCAAGAAGCTGTCCAGGGTGGAGCCGCATGCTTTTTCTCTCCTCGTACCCCCTATCCTCATCACTTTCAGCCTACTCGAACATTCCAAGGTGCGAGAAACGTCGGTACTCGTATGTAAACGCACATGCGGAGACACGGTGTGGGCGCGGGAAGAAAAGCGCGCGTTTGAGGGCGATGGTACTGGCGGTGAGCACCAGAGGACTGTACGCTGCCAAGGCCGAAGTGCGCTTGTTTGCGAGACACAATGACAGACATTTGAAAGCCTGACCAGCACACAGACTGAAGACAACAGCGCCTTCCGCGCGAGACAAGGTCGAAATGGCGTGTCGGGTTGTTTTTAAAGAGAGTACGAAATGCGTGACGCGGGTCGTTACGTGTCACGATTTAAAAGGAACCTTGTTTGAAGCGATAGAAGTATAGCTAACATTCTCCAACTGGCGATAAAGAAAGGTGCTTTTTGTAACCAAATGCCCAGCTTTTTGTAGTCTTTTTGGGGGGGAGGGAAATATTTTTAGATATAACTGAAAAACTAAGCAGAGAGGGGGTGGTGGTAGTGGTTATTTATTGTATACAAAAGGAAAGAAAAGATGTTTGCCAGCCCCGGTATCAGCTATCTGATATCTGAAGCACCTGAACTGGGGCGGCGGAAATAAAGGGATAGCGAGGAAAAGGTAGAGGAAATCAAAGAGGTGAGCGATAGGGAGAAAGAAAAGGGTAGGTAAAAATAAAAGAAATATATATATACTATGATACAGTATACAGTAGGCTAATACAAGATTAGAGCAATGTCATAAACAAAGTAAATTGGCACTCTTGCGGGATTCATCAGCGCCCAGGAACCTAATTGTCATAACACAAAATTGGTGAGATAAATCGAGAAAATAAGTAAATATATTTATTGAATTTATTGTAATTTTGTCATCACATTGAGAACGGAATCCGACTTCCGTTTTCACATTGTGTCAAATTGTGCTGTGCACTATTTTCCTGTTGTACCAATACTGTAAAGCGCTGGTGAACCGAGTCCGACTTCCTCCTTCACAACGCGACATTCTACATTTCGTTTGTACCGATTTTTCAATGCGGTGGTGACCATAAGCACGCGATATCTAGAAAATTTCGACGTAATTTAAATGTTGATTGCGGAGATCAGTAGTGAAGTTTAATGCAAAAATCATCACTTTGTATCTGAGCACACGCTTATCCACGTGACGAGAGATGATCAAACCACTTCTATTCACCGACTTCCTGGCTTGCGCTTCAAGGCCGTGTCACAAGCGAGGTGAAACAGCGAGCCGGAAGCGATGAAGTTAGGCGTTGGTCAAAAGGCATGCAGTCGTATTGCTACATACTCCTTGCATGACAAGCTTGATGTATTCCGCAACGTTTGTGTCGCAACTATTGATTTCTCTATCATAGCACTGACGCGGTGCTTGGCTGAATAGAGCCCAATAAGCCTTCAGCGGCTGTCGCTCCAAAATGACTAATCAGTTTTGTGGCCGTCTCTTCACCGCCATATCATTTTTTTAACACCCCATAACTAAATTACGTAGCTAGTCAAGAAGATGTGCGTGTGCTGCGTCCAACTTTGCGTAGTTATGACAGCCTACTAAAGCATCGATTTCACTGTCCTGTTAGTGATGCTGGCTTCTATAGTTCCTCCTTTCAGCTTTCAGTGTGCTCCCGTGACAAGCGAGTCGAGTGGCCCTTTGATGTGCGCGACTGATGGTGGAGCCAATTTGGGCTTGGATTCTTTTTATTTGTAGAGCGCTTAGCCATTTCTGAATATATTGTATATAAACTGCATGCGCCATCGGACTAATACAACTTAGGCAGGTAATGAACGCTAGTGGGTCAACCGAAAGAAAGTTGCTGTGCATACTCTGGACTTGAAAGTTTCGGTCGAAGCTGCGCTTTCGATATGGATAAATTGACATTCAGAACGACAGTAATGCATATTTGATTTCATACCATATATACACTTTGTGTAAGGTGCAGATTATGAGGGCATATGTAAGAAGAAAAATAAAGTAACATTTTTCCATCCGTTCGCAGCGATTATGAAAATTAGCGAAAATGATTTTAAAAAAATTGGCTGGTGCTTAGCTAAGGTTAACCCTGGATATCTCGAAGCGAAAAGCTTGGGTGATGCTTATGGTTTAGCTTATGGTTATGCTTTATGATTTAGCTTATGGATATGCTTACGGTTTAGCGTATGGTTATGCTTTATGATTTAGTATGTATATGCTTACGGTTTAACTTATGGATATGCTTTAGGCGTTTCAGACTCGGCTTTGCTGCGTCGTTTAGCGAGACATTCTTGTTGCTCAGGTGTCTCGGACGCTCGTTGAGCTTTCAGCCTTTCATTTCTTCGCTCATTTTCAGCCAACTGCAGTGATAGCACTTCTGTATCGGTAGTATCAGAGTCCCTCAGGGACTCTGGTAGTATGTATCGGCGGCATGTTATAGTCAAGTATAACATAAGTATAGCACGGCGCTATACTTTTGTGCCTAAAACTGTGGATGCATGGGAGTGAAAGTGGGAAGAGAGCAAAGGGAGTCGGTAGGGAGGGCTTCGGAGTAATTTAGACCACGTAGGGATCTTTAACGTGTGGTATACGATGTCGGCGCGCGCTAAAGGTTCCCAGGTAGTCGAAATGTTTACTCCGTAGCCCTCCACTACTACTCCCCTTTCTTTCCACTTTCACTTCCACCTTCCTCCCGTTCCTTACGGCGCGGGTCACATGCTCACAGAGCAGTGTGACAGATACTACGCCTTTCCCTTCTTGTAACGGAGTCGGTGGCGACCGCACGATTCGGCGGTCGGTCGGTCGGTCGGTCGGTCGGTCGGTCGGTCGGTCGGTCGGTCGGTCGGTCGGTCTATTATGAGGTCAGTCAATCAGTCAGTCCTCAGTAAAGGAATTAGTGCAATTTGTCATTTCGGTCATCCACTCTGTTTCAGGCAGGCAGTCAGGAAACTGTTCTTTTGCTGTCAGTCAGTCAATCAGCCATTCTATCAGCCCCAGTCCAAGTCGCCAAAAAACTTCGGACAGGCAATCAGGGAGTCAGGCAGTCATCGAATTAGTGAGCTTATCTTTCAGTTACGTATTTAGCCGGTCATAAAGTGTGTCAGTAACGTTCCGCCGCAACGAAGTTAATCGGTTGGCAGCACATTAGCCCACTCAGTCAAATTTCTTTCTCAGTCCAGCCTCATTGGCATTTTATAATGCTTTCGGCAAATCACTGAGTATATCATCAAGGGAGTTCTTAGTCTACTCTGCGCGCGCAGTCACCGAGCCAGTTGTTCAAGCAGCTAATAAGTTTGTCCTTCGAGTAATTAACACTCAGTGAATCCTTCACTGCGGTGGTTGAGAATCAGCTGGTCCTGTCCATCATTCTAGTCACTACTTAGACAGTTTATGCTTGAGACAGTTGATAATTCAGCTGGTCTAGTCCTTCTGTCCTGTCACCTAATCAGATCTGATGGCACAGTACCTGTCACCATTTAGTCAGGTATAGCCAAATAGTCCAGTCTTCCTTTGCAGTCAGTTGGTCGGTCAGACAACCACTCAGTCGGTGAGTCTTTAGTACGCTCTGTCAGCGAGTCCGTCGATCGGTCGGTCAGGCAGTGAGTTTAAAAATAACGAATGTGTGGCTTAAATGCTCCCGACCGCGAGCTGGAATAATGATCACTGTCTACAAAACCTTCGCCATCAGAAAAGCAAGAACTGTTGACTACACGACATCTGGGAACGCGCTCAGCCGCTTTGAATTATGTGTTTATTTCTAGCCTCTTCGCGAATCACCTGCACCTGGCGATCATTGCAACAAGAGTCCCACGCAAACTACTCGGCAGGGGCTCATCGAAAGGAAAGAAGTCTGCGGAGCACACAATGCCAAATATCCGGCGGGCACGATGGGTCGATGCACCATACCCATCGCGCGTGTTAACATCAATGTCTCTATAGCATCTATCGATTAAATAGTCGCCTACACGATGGCGATAGATACGCTCATGTTTATTTTTCCGGGTTGATACACCACCCTGTTCGCACTTAAGTTCCTTTTTTTTTTTTCTTGCCAGAGCCGAATGCCGCCCGCCTCGTTCAGAAAAGTTTTTGTTTCTTTTCTTTTTGGTTCGTTAGTTTATGCGTGGCGAGGACTTGGAGCAGAATGATGGAACGATTAATAGAAGCTGTGGTTTACACATATTGTTCTCATGCATCATTAAGCCTCTTCGGAAGCACTTTAATTGCAGGGCATACTTTCTTTGTTGCCTCTATTTCTGAGTAGCCATGCCATGTTCAAGTACCTTGTAGCACCGAGATATTCATTTTCTTTTAGGATTTTTGCTTCGTTTAGTTTTCTGAATGTATGCAGAAAAGTACTTGGGGGACGCGTAAGGTGTACGCCGTTAAGAGTAAAACGCAATAATGGTTAGTGTGTTGCGTTGGCTTAGCTTAGTCAATATTAGCGAAAAATGTTTTCGCATCGTACAGAAGTTATTTTTCGCGCAACGACTGCCGTCTAGTTCTCTTCGTTCTAGTGTTTTTAACTTCACTTTCCTCCTGACAGCCTCCGCGAGCAGTCGGCACAAGCGCGATGAAAAGTTAGATATGTGCACTTTGGTGAGCATCAACGTTTAAAAGCGGCGTGGATGAATATGACACAAGCGCAAGTGAACAGAATCATTTCCCGCCTTCATGGACATCGCTTTTATTCGGGAGACAGCCGTGTAATAATGTGAAAAGCTATCGGTGACAATGGGCTAACTTTCCAACGCGTAGCAAAATGTTCCTTTTAAAGATCAACATGCGCTCCATAACTGTTCAATGGGGCTCGTTTTTCGTAATAAATCTGAGACATATATAGAATATAGCTCTGTAGTGGTATGAACATATTCTTTGAAAGGGGCATCGTGCATTGATAGCCAAATCTCTTTCTTATGTTGCGTTTTGCGCTCAGGTGCGTTTATATAAAGATACAAAAAAAAAAGCAAAATCTCTTCAGATAATGTTTTCTATTGCTTTTCTCTCCACTCTACCTTCTGGAGAGCTCCACGAAAAGTCGTTCATTAGATTAGGTACGGCTTAAAATGCTTTTGTGTAACATTTTACCATTGTGTAATCTTATGAAGTGTAAAACAATAGGATTCCTAAATAACGTCGTTGAAAACTTACGCTTGTCCATAATCTGTGGGCATGTGTCGAGCCTAGAGCTAATTTTTTGCATATTTGTGCGCGCACCTTTTTGAATTCGGTATAAGATACGGAGTTCGCTAGTCACTAAATTTATAGGCCTTCATTACGTATATATTCAGATTATTTTAAACTAAATTTGGTGGCCACCAAGATACCACCATATTCTCTGATATTCCATTGTTCACCTATCAATTTAAGTTGAGTTAAGTTCACGCAGCAGGCTGTGACGTATGCCTGCCGAGAGAGTACGACATTATATATAGGTTCTCTTCGATGCGCAGGATCCAAGTACGTCTCTTGCGCGCACACAATTTTTTTCGTGTTGATTTGCAGATTTCTAATGCACAGCCACGACTGCTGCTGTAGGCGCTTGTAATAGTAGACCGGCTGAATCTGAACAGTGCGGCAACGGAACACAGTTCTAAATTACGGCGTCGCAAATGACCGCGTGAGAGCGTCGATTTCTTCACCAATGGTTCGGTGTTAACTCATCACGTAGTTCAGTATTTACGCAAATGAAGCAAGCGGGAAACTAGTGTGATCGCCTCTTTCACAATTTATGCCGCGAAGCGAGCGGAAACAATTTGTCTCTCTATATCTGTCCCGTGCCGCTCCAGGTTGAACAAAGGAGCCCCGAAAGAAGCTTTTATTGGGAAACAAAGCTCCTTTCGTCGGAGGTCGTTGTCCTCCTTTATTTTCTAAATTTATTTCCAACGCGGCAGGTACGTGCACTGCCTCGTCTGTGACTCCCACTTAGGGGCGCGATGCAGTGCTGGCGCCAAACATTGCGAAAACCGATAGCGTGGCCAGGCGCCAAGTAACACTGCCTCGGCAGTGCCTTTCGTTGCGTCACGTAGTGCCAACTCTCGTTGGAGAGATAGAGAGAGAAAGAGGGGAGGGGCAGGGTGCGGCGACCGCTATACAGTCTCCGTGAGGTGCGCCGTTCTTGGCTCCGCTACAGCTTAACAGCTCAACGAGTGAACGACGGTCGCAATTTAGAGAGAGTCTGTTGCTGCTCTGCTGTGCGGTTCACGAAAACTGCCTGGTATATGCGATGTGCACTGTTCTAGGTTTTATTTTTGTTCTTTCGGACACATTCAGCTTCTCAGAATGACTTGGACAGTTAGAGGCACAAGTGTCAATGCGGGTATCGTAAAGAGAAAATGGTAATGTCGGAAATGGGAGACCTGCAAGGTTCACTCGGGTACAATTGAAACAAGAACGCGGATTTTGAAGAGGAATTACAGTTACGCCAAGATGTAGAGCATCGGTTTGTTTATATTAGTGTCTTACGCATCAGGGGTGAGCCTGGGGAATTACAGCGTAATGGCAGCGGTAGCGCAGTTCAGTGTCTAATTCATGCTTAGATAGGTGTCTTCCACCTCTCGTCTGATCCCTCTCATCCATCTGTGTTTCTTAGGATCTGGTGGGCAGGCTGGATGTGTTGGTGTGAAACGCCCGTTGGAGCCTTCCCGCTGAAGTGGACCACCCGCTGTTCCTCGAGTTTGTCGACTGCCTGCTGGAGGCCTCCATGAACCTGGCGCCGGCGTCCTTACTCCGGGTGATGTTCCATTGGGAGCCAGAGGTCGCTGACCAGTGGGCCTCTTGCAACTTGTCGATTGGAAGATGTGCTCGATCCGGCGCAACTTCTTGAGTGGCCTCTCTGATGCGTGTTAGGCATTTGAGCCATGGGGGAATACGGTGAGTTCAAGACGAGGTATCGTTGGCCCATGTGAATTTATGTGCTTGTCGTATACAGAGGAATCTCGATGATTTGATTATGGTTGATCTGAACTGAAATGTGATATGAATTGCAAAAACTGTGAGGCCTTTAGGACCCCCTGCGTGTATGAAGGCGAAATCTCACCCGCGTTGCTCTGCTTTCGAGATTCTACAATGGACTGACGTCGGAGTTTCTATGGCAGCTGTGATGCGTGCAAGGGACTCAAATGCTCGGCCTCATGTACAGCATCACACTTACTGTCTCGATCAAGGGACTTGAATCCAGGAGCTTCTTTGGGACTCGTGCACACAACGCTATCTAGCACTCGAACCGATCACTTTGCTTGGTCATGCGGACAGGCTCGTCCACACACTCTTGTGAAACCACGCATGAGACAAGAAAGGCTTTCACTTTAAAATGTCTGAGGCAGTGTGCGTTATGTGTATTACGGTATGTAGTTTGTGACAACACGAGCAATTTCTCGTTCTATATCAAATGAAAAGTGAACCCGCGAAAATGTCTACCGGTGTACTCAGGGATGGTGGGACCATTAAAAGGGGTCAACTTAATGACATCTAGCAGAAAAAGGACAGAACGAATGCTGCAGCCTTTTTTGTGCAAGGATGTCTGAGCTAAATGGACAGTTATGTCGAATTCCCATCATGTAAAGCGGTCCCACCCTGGTGGTAGGTGGCAAGCTTCGCCACGCCACACTATTGCCTGGTGAGAAAGGCGTTCAAGCCGGAGTTTGCGTCGTTTTGTTGCGCTGAAGTTTGGCATGAAACTATTTAGGTATGTCTTTTCTTTTCAGGATGGCCGAAAATCCCGAACAAAGTTCACGAAGACGCAAAGAAGAAGCGTGGTGATTTCGTGGAATATCTAGGCCTGCCACTCTCGGTATAATTTGCAGGGTTATTGCGGAGCAGGCGTAGTCATGAGCGGTGCGTGGTTATAGATCGTTTATCATGCTTCACTCCATAATTAAAAATGAACTAAATGAACAGCCAGGACCTTTAGGGGTGAAAACAATTGCTCCAAATAAGGTACCATTTTGTTAGTTTCGGTTTTTAAGTAGCCGTGTTTGGGGCCATACACATTTTAGATTATATGGATATTTTACGGGTTCCTAATGAATTTCTACCATAAGAGTTCCATTTGAGGGAAAAATCGCTACTTCCACTGATGACGCACCTTTTAGAAAAAAGCACTGAGCTCAAGAGTTAAAAAAAAAAAAACGCCAGCGCCACGACGTCGACTTAAGTGTGTCTTCTTCTCTTGTGTGTGTCTTCCTGTGCGCTTTATCTTCAGTCAAGTTGCAATGCACCATCTAGCCCAACTTCAAGTTTTGTTAGACTTAAGTAAAGGTTTACCACTTTTGCTTTTTGTTTGCGAATTTCCAAGACACACTGACATTAACCCATGATCACAGAAGCCTTTTCTCTGTCTACACGCAGCGAGTTTGAATCACTTAGTAGTTGAAAAAGAAGGTCCTGGGGGCCAGGCCGCCCAGACGCGGTGCCGCATGGCTCGAATTATACGTAGCGGAAACGACACATTCGAATTAACGGGATTTTTTTTTTGTACACAGATCTCTATAGAGCTTGGCCGGACCAAACAGTTAAGTTCGAATTATCTGAGAATTCGCATTATCGAGGTTCGAATTAATGAGGTTTTGTTGTAATAACTTGCATAGGGGCACGTCCATAAATTAATGTGCCACCTATTTTGTTGGTGAAAATGTAATTGTTATTTCATATTTTTTTTTTATTTTTGATGGGAGGCGGAGAAATTAAAGGGTGTTCATTTGTGCGAGTAATGTACCTGAACCGCGCGCGTTCTGAACTGTTTCGCAGAACGGAGGCTCATAGAGCAAGTTCGCAACGCAGGACAAAGTTCCTTTGCAAGATCTCGATCTGAGTGGTCACCTCCTCCAGGGTGCGGCATCACCTGGTGGCGCCCTCTATGATCTGTAAGCCTTCTGCAGCCATCATGGTTCGGGTCTCCAAGAAGGGGAGGGGGGCACTACACAGGTGAGCCGGCCTCCAGCATCATGCGTGTCCTTACCAGAGCTGCTCCTTGCAGAGGACCTCGAGCTTCTACTGCAAGCACGCTTTCCTGAGCTCCCAGGACAGCTTTTGCGCGACAGGTCATTGTTCTAGTGCTGAAAAGTCGTTGCCGTACCCTGGTCTGAGAGGGCGGTGTCAGCAATATGTCAGGAAAGATTACAGGAGCCGCTTAAGATCCCTAACAACAATAAGGCAAAAGCCTTCGGGGGCAGTTATCATCATCATCATCATCGTCGTCGTCATCATCATCATCATCATCAGCCTGATTATACCTACTGCAGGGCGAAGGCCTCTCCCATATTTCTCCACTTAACCCGGTTAAGTGGGACAGTTCTACTGTGGTGCTTATTTAACAGAACTGCTTCTTTTTGAGACATACCTCAAGACAATTTATTTACTCCTCTTAATCCATCGCACATCGCGCGTCCGTTAGCTACTGCGCCCAGAGGAAGCTCTGAATGCGGGTTGATCTTTCGGCCCACAATGTAAAAATGGTTAAGTGCTGAAATATGCTTTTTTTTGTAGTTCGAGCTTCTGAAGCTTGAAACGTGCGACTTGTGGGTGTAAGGAATAATGCGCAGAAATTTAGCAGATTCAGGCTTGAGACTCTGGGTGCAACTACATTTCAGGACTTCACTCCTTGCGACTACCCATAAAAGCTTCCGTGTTCACATAATCACTATCCCTGTGCCCTCTGCTACTTCCTTTTCTTTCCCTCACTCCTACCTCTACCTCATTATGACAATATGGACGACCTCCCCGCATATTCATTGTGCGCAGTGTTTAACGGTGTACGCAGTGTGTCATTTGGGAAGCGTGATCTTTATTGCAGGCTATTAAACGAGCTGCATATTATCTTGTACATTTTTTCCCACTAAATCATTTATCTATCTATTCAGGCAAGTCCTGCAGTGCGCACACCAGCGTGCTGCTGCAAAGGCATTGCCACTAAGTGCGGATACCAGTGCCAGCAAAAATCTGGTTTAGAAGATCCAGGGAGTATTTTTACTTCAGTAAACAGACTTCTGTCTGCCATGCAGGAATTTTGCATGAACGGTGGGACCGCTTAGGGACACTTCGCCTTTTTTTTTGCTTCATCAGGCTGTTTCAAACCGAGACTGCAAATGCCATATTGAAATCCCCCTCGCAGGACATCCCTGGCACCGAACACAGAAGTTCTCCTGTGGCTGAAGACATTGGAACACCTGGTGCCCTGAAAGAAGCGCTCTGGACGATCACCTTAGTCTGACCGCCACTCCCAGGACTCTGTTGGGCAACCATACGAACGTCACAGCGGTTACCTCGGGTGAACAAGAGTGCGCGTTTTGCCCCGATTGGCGGTGGTCCAGCGTCCACGGCATCGTGGGAATTTCGCGTAAAATGTCACGTGCACGCGTCTCTGTCAGCCACCATGTAAACGTAACTCGACTCCTCGTGTTCTGGGTGACACACGCTTCAGGTAGGACGACGCGTGCTTGACCTGGACACGTCTTTCGATAGCATCGGTCAACTTGTGGAGCTGTGAAAGAGGCTCGTGGATTAGCGCGGGCGCCGTTAAGGGGCCAAAATAGATTGTAAGGATTGCACTGCCAATCTTCTTACGTCTTACGAACTTTCCTTTAATTTGTGCCCAGTTTTGGCGTAATAACCAAAACTAACACTGAGCACCTGTGAAAGAGAGGGCCGTTTCCTTACCACAACAAATTGTCGCCGTGGCCACATGGGCGACATTGCAAGCAACTTGTGACAATGCAACTTTTATTTTATGTGTTTATTTTTACCCTCAAGGTCGGAGAGCTTGGAGAGAGGAGTGGATGCAAACAAGGAACTTGTTTACAGGGTGTTTATGTTGCCATTCATTCAATTTTAGCATACGCAGTACGAAAACCTTGATGATTGGTGATAGAGGCAGTAGGCGCGGGAAGGTGGTCCAATCCTTTGCTGTTCGTGGAATGAAAGAGTCTGCGGCACATTTTCAATTCCTACTTGCTCGTTTCTCCTGATAGTTCGTTTTCTGTATCGCGGAAACATTTGTACAAAGATTTAATTTCTACGCTGTTTCGTCCACCCATCTACCGTTCTGTGTATCCTGGTCTACCGGGATATGATGTTTTCAAACGAGTACGGAAAATTCCGTTTTCGCCATGTACGAAGACTTTCTTTTATAAGTTACACACTGTGACCCTGCCTGTTAAACCTTGTTTAGGGAAGAAGGGTACTTTTATATCTATAGTAAACTGCCACCTTGTGATTCTCCGGAAACCATTGAGCACTGTTTCATCTAATTTAAAGATGCAATATTGTTCCGGGATATTTTGAAACGGATATTGAAAAAAAAAAAAAAAGACGATTTGACTACGCATTCTCTACGATATCTCCCTGCATTGCCATTTGTGGATATGCCTTTAGACATGTTCTTTCTAACTGGGTTGCACAGCCTCTGGAAAATGCACATGACGGACAGAAATTGTGAATATCTTGTTTCTACAAAAGACCACTTCTGTTGGCTGAATGTCCATTAAAGAGACTTGCATGCGCAGGCTCACTTTGAACCGGAGTGGCACTCACTCTTAGTGATGTGCTCTACATTGCCCCATGTTTAGAGTTCTGTTGACTTGGTGTATCTTATTGCGCATTGTGCCGATTTTCTTTTCTTAATCATTTGTAGTCCATGTACATAGTACATTGGTTCAGTGTAATAAATACCATGCTGAAACAAAAAAAAAAAAAACAACTCTGTGATGGAGTGGTTGTGTTCTCGCTGTGCACTGCGAAAGAGCCTTGTTCAAATGCTTCTGCCAAACATTCATTGTTTCTTTACTTTCTTCTGATTTTCGCGTTAAAGCCACAGCTCCGACAGCGGCTTTTCTGCGACACGGGGCCCTTAACGCTCTAGCATTAAATGTCACCCAATTTTGTCTTCAACGTTTAGTGCCTGCCACATCGTCTCTGTTTTTGAAACCCACTTTTGCGGTTGCCTGTATTTGTTATAGACTCTTAGACACTGCAGCAGCGAGTGTTGTAACGGCGCTGACAGCTGTCGGAGTGCAATGACGTCATCCTGCGCGCTCACAGAACCATATCAGCCGCTTTTAAGAATATACATTCTCAGAAGCATATATGTCACCACTTCTATATACTGCTTATCACCAGAGTTCCAGGTCTCTGAGGTGAGAGGAATTCTATTCTTCACTCCTCTGATACATAGGTTTTCAGGCGTGTTGGAAAGGAGTTCATTGATAAACCTTCTAGTTTAGGAGGGAGATGTATAATTTTAAATAAGGCTGTATGTACTTTGAATTGCCGTTGTATATTTGAGCTCGGGAGAGTAACTGTTGAAATTCGCGTTGTTAGAAAGTATTCGGTATATCCTTTCGAATTGTCGAACGATATATGCGAATATTCCACAATATGTAGTACCTTAATTACGCGTGATATATAGGCTGGTGAGCTTTCGCGGGTAACTTCTGGAAATAATGTTCATATGGCACATAAACGCCCATTCTTTCGCTAAAACAATTTACGATGTTTATACTTGTCTCAAAAATTGTGAAAGTGAGCGATAGCAGTACTGCTCCCGGGCAAGCGCAGCTACAGCACCTACACCGTCCTTCCTGTCGCCATTTCTTTCTCCATGGCATTTTGCTGAACTTAGCGAAAACAAGCTAACAAATATTCATTCACGAACATTAAGTCTAACGGCATCTTCCCTTCGCAACCGAATTACTAATTAAGAACCCCACCTCTGCTATATGGTTCTGTCGTGATCGACATATATGGAAGCTTCCAGGCCTGCGATAACAAATCGCAGTGAATTGGTCGAGAAAAGTGATCATCGTGCACTTGGTGAGGTCCTAAAGATTTGCCTTAAATATGATATCTTAAATAAATGTCTTGAAAGATGTCTTAAAGATTTGAATAGTTCGCAGCAATATTTATTTATCACATGCTGTTGGCCTCACTTTAAGGCCGTAACAGGGTCGGGTTTATATGCATATCAAAGAGTACGAAAATATAAAGAAGACACACAGAAGAGAAGCAACTCTTTCACTCTTATATAAACGAAAATAATAAATCGCACATGTTGAAAATGTGTTTACAATTATTCAGAATAGGTTTTCAATTGCGACAGAAAAGTTTCAAGTCACACTTGGTTCATAATTTCGGGGGAGAGGGAGGGGGGGGGGGGGGGGGAGAACGCATTCCACTCATGAATCGCATTTGGAAAAAATGAAAATTTGAATGTATCACTATGGTATCTGTATTTGGATAGATGCTTCGCATGTTTAGTTCTTGTGACACGTGTTCTAGGCTCAAGTAGATATCTGATCTTATCAAGTTTAGTATTAAAAGGACGAAAAGAAACTTGAGCCCCAACAATCTGGCTCGTGTGTGGATCGTAGGAAGGCCGGCTTTTTCCAGAAGCAGGGTGGGTGAGTCAAACATAGTTAGACAAGGGTTTCTTTTCTAGCCGAGCTTCTCGCTCTTCGTCTGTTTCGAATGCGGATTTAGCGCGCCTCCTCACGGCGAGCTATATTGTGTGAGTCGTTAGACGCAGCCTGAAGCCTACGCCAGAGTTGACGGACACTGCCCGAGGCATTGCCAGACTCGAGAAACGAGAGCCGGCGAAACAGTTTAACATCGTCCCTTTCTAGCCACGTGATACAGCAGCAGCGATGTTGCGCGAGTACCAGAGCTGTACTTTTCACACCGCGTTATGTGATAAACCGTCAAAGCCACAACTCCGCCCCCCCCTCCCATAGGTTGGGGTTGGGGTGCAGTTCCTTATCTGGTGGAACCATGAAGTTGCTATCAATCAATCAATCAATCAATCAATCAATCAATCAATCAATCAATCAATCAATCAATCAATCAATCAATCAATCAATCGGTAGACGGCTGAAGGTCGAATTGCGCCAAACTTGACCTTGGTAGTAGCACCTTGAAGTGCAGAGCTGTTGCTGCACATTATGGCCACAATGTCTTTGCTCACGCGCATCATTGTTTAAGGATTTTGGTATACTGCTAAAGCTGACATGTAAGCCAGATCCTCTTTGTTTGTTCGATCAGTGAATGGAATAGGCTTTCACGTCAACAGGAGTGTTTTGTAAATGAAGACGTATTTTTTCTACGCTGTAGCACTCTTGCTGTAGCGCCTTCGGCTAAGCGAGGTAAGCATTCAATAAAGAATAAGATCTTCATCAATCAGTCAATGCACTGCAGAAGCTACCGCATGAATAAGGTAATGACAAGTCAAGTCATCTTTATTTCAACATCGCAGAGATATTAGGGGCGTAGCCAAAAAGCCTAACAAAGCCTGGACGAGGGGCTCCGCCCCCATAAAAACACTTGGCAACTGTGGTGCGACAGATAGCAATACAGATATACATTTCTTTGTCTTATTTTCTCTTTTTACAGAAACAGCAACACGCATAAGAAATCAGGGGGTTCTATCGCTTAGCTGTTCCAATAAAACTTGATGCTAAAAGGCTGCTTTGGGGCAGGCTGTAGGGCGTGAAAAATACTATAGTTATGTCAGTTGGGCAGATTTTGAATAAATGAAATCATAATGAGACATTGTAAATCGACCTAAAGAGATAACCGCCAGTTTCTCTAACGGCCCCCCGCAGTATTTCTCTGACACCTACCATCTCCAAGCTTTACGAACACATTCTAGCAGCTCGCTTGTTATGGTGGTTGGAATTGAGTGCTTGTTATCCAGAATCTCAAATCGGGTTCCGCCCTCAAATTGGAAATAAAGAAGGCCTTGCAGCGTTGGCTGCAGTCATATTTACCCATTGTTCCCAGAGTCTTTTTGGTTCGTACTGTGATCGCTACAGACATCACAAAAAGGCATATGACAACGTCCTTCACTCTGCAATTTTTGAACCCTTTCAGGATCTCGGTCTTCCGAATCGCTTTCTTCTCTCAATCCACTCCTTTTTAACAAACATAACTTTCAGTATTTGTGTATATGGGCAGCCTTTCGGTCACTTCACCTCCAACCGCGGGGTGTCTCAGAGCTCCAACCTTGCCCCTACATTATTCAACGAGGCTTTTATTCCTCTTATCCGAGTACTAAAAAACGTGCCTTCTATGCGTGTTTTCTTGTATGCCGACGGCGTAACATTGTGGTCCTGTCCTCCAGATGCGTGTGTGTAACTCTCGGCGCTCAAGCACGCGCTGGATGCCTTAACATTCCAACTCCCCGCTTTGGGTCTATCCCTATCGTGTCATAAATCATGTTTCATTCGCATCCGAAACAAATCTGGCTCACGGAAAGCAGCCCTTTTCACTTTTACGGTAGATAATGCTCAAATTCATCAAATAAAAAAGTGGAAAGTGTTCGTGTGTCAGGTCTTCTCCTTCGTTCTACTGGCACCGGGACACCTCGGCTAAACGCTATCCGTAAATCGGCTCACGCTACATTTCGTCTGATTCATCGCATAGCTATGCGTTCAGGCGGAGCGCGTTCTGATACTGTTCGTCAGCTCGTGCGACCAATCCTTCAGCAGCGGATAGTGCATCAAGCAAAATTTCATCGCCTCACCTGCCAACAATGGAACTCTCTTGATTATGCGACCCATCCTTCAGCCGCGACTTGTGCTCGGTACACTTACCAAGCACAATTTCATCGCCTCGCCTGTCGACAATGGAACTCTCTTGAATCTATCAATAGTGAGGCTATGCGCGCCATAACCTACCTCCCTCGACTTACACCCATACCCGTCCTGCAAGAGCAGGATCAACTTAATACACAAACTGAACTCATCGACCAGCGTCAGACAAGCAGAGGACGAAAAATGTCGCTTCAGCGCCAGCGCTTTCAGACTCTTCCTCCTTGGTCGTACTGTCAACTCACAGACAATCGCTCCATTTCTTCGCCACCAATATCAGCCGCGCATGTACCCATATATTATATACAGATGCATCGTACACAGCACCTCTGTGTACAGTCCTTCCCATCCTCATCTTAACTCTCGCGCAACATATTGCGTGGATACATGAGCCCCCCTTGTCTTGTGGCTTCAGGCGATGCACAACGCAACTAGTTCCCTTCCTTTCGAACCCACATTCGATACTGTTCACATTTACACTGACTCCCTAGCCGCCCTTAAGGAGCTTAATGCTGTTAGGTGGATATTCCAAATTACACAGCCCATTCACTAGCTCTGCAAAAAATATCCCTGTCCTGTACGTATATAGATTAGATTCGCGGCCATGCTCACGGTCTACATACTATCCATGTGGATACAATGACACACCTTGACACATCAGAAATCAGAGAAGAGGGGACCTCTTCCCCCAGATCCGTTCCTGTCACATGCTTCGAGAAAGCATATTTGTGCCAGCGAGTACGCACTCTAATTCCTCTGCGTTCGTACCCTCTCCTCCGTAATCTCACTCAGGATGAGGAGGTATCTGTGCATCGAATTCGGGTAGGAACGGCTCTGACCCTTCTGTGCGTCATCGGTGGCGTGACGAACGGCTTCAAGTGACCTACAAATGCCCGCATTGTGGTGCTTCACCGGAACTGTACGATATGAAACACCTGCTGTGGACGTGCCCAGCTACGGCATCCATGAGACAGTGTTACCTATAGGAAAGTAATACTGCGGTTGGACCTTGAAAAGCTGTCGCAAGTGGACGCTAGACAATCAGTTTATCGGGAACCTCTGCAAATTTTTAAGACAGACCAGTTGAAACTCTTTCTAGGTTTATCTCACTTTCCGCTCCCCTTTTCACTATTCCGGATGGCGAACACCTCGAATAATAATAACAAAAAAGATGCCAATCAGTTTTGTTAAAATTTGACGGTAGTTCGTTGCTTGTGCAGTATGAAATAAGAGCTCATAATCATGAAATATCCCTAGAAAACACAGCTATATACCAATGAAATCATTATAATAATGCTAACAAATCATCAGAATCTGATACAATGTTTAAAAGGGAGAAGTCTGATTCCTCATGTACTATAAGTTTACCTGCATCTCTGGTAATCAACAAAACAGAAACTATGCAAGAAAAACTAACAACTCGGCCTTTACTAGCATTGTTATATTGGTGATAAGGTTATAGATATTGTCAATCTCTGGTAATCAACAAAACAGAAACTATGCAAGAAAAACTAACAACTCGGCCTTTACTAGCATTGTTATATTGGTGATAAGGTTATAGATATTGTCAATCCGCTTTGAAACGATAGTGCATTACTTGCCGCGATTTTAAAAAATAATTAGGCAAAGGTTTAACCGGACTAAACCTAAGTATTCAAGGCAAAAGTGGCACCTTTCGCTCGAACCGTCTCTCTTCGTCTCTATGTGGCAGCGTCTCGGCGAGCTGCATCGGCCCTGTGATTGAATTCGGCTTAGCGTCTTCGCCACTGCTGAGCCGAAGATAATTCACGAAGTGTTTCGCCTGGGTAAACCATGACGACTGTTGCTGCTAACATGGCAGCAAAGTCACTTTATCGGTATGACAATATTAAGAGCTGTTGCAATGAAGCGGCTCCGGTGGCAATATGGCCCGCATATATTTGTTTCGAGTCTGAACTATGAGCGAAAATAAAGCTGGCAATGCAGATGCGTGCTCGGTTGTCTAGAATATATAAAAGTGAAGAATGTTACTTGTCAAGGCTTTCACAAAATATTTTCTGTCAGGCGAAAAGGCTGTCAGATGAAATATTTTCTGAGGCAGATTTCTTACTGGCCAGGGTAGAGGCGGCTTAACATCATTTTCTAGATTCATTTTGTGAGGAATAACACGGAGCATTGGTTATATGTTCTTGAATTACCAATTATGTCCTAAAGGATGGCACCAAAAAGTGCCGTGGAGGTCTATACGAAAAGAACCTCAACTTTGAGGACTGTTTAGCAGTGTTATATGTAACGCAGACAAGACCATCACTGAGCAGAAGTCCTGCGTGTACATGAAATTTGACGATGCTCAAAAAACTTCGAAACATTAACAGTCAAGCCTGAATGAGGATAACAAAACATTAAACACTGATTTTCCCCCTCCGCTGCTCATTTCAGCCGTGGCGAAGAGATAAGAATGCGCATATAGATGATTCGCTTGTTTTTGATTTTGGTTTGATTTCATTTTGATTTTTTTTTTATTCAGACAAAATCTCGGATACGGAGGTCAAAAGGCAGATGACCTCTGCCTGACGGGGCCCAAGCACCCGACACAATGCCCTCAACAAGCAGCAGAAGCAAGAACAACATACGTTCTCATCACACAACGAGCTCACACTTTATGCAAAAAAAAAAATGATGAAAGCTCACACACTTGCAGTGGCATAATTATACATTAGATATTTATAAGGCATATTTAGAATAAGAATTATAAGTAATTTCACAGTTAACAGAACGTCAACGACATGAGACATTTCTGCATGAAACAACCCTTTAATCACCCAAACAAGAAAGAAGGTATGCTATAGCCTTCTTTTCGAAGGCGTTCTGGAAAACACATTTCTGAATAATTTCCATGGCCAGTGTGTGTTTATTAAGAACGCTGGGAATTAAAAACGACCGCATTTCTGTCCCATAGTTAGTCCGAACAAGCGATACCCTGTAACTGATGTGCCTTAATGTATAAGGCGCATTACTACTAGAGTATAATTGAACATATTTAGTTGGATAAAGTTTGAAATCGGTAAAGACATAGCAAAGCAATTTACACTCAAATAACTTTTTTTCACATTTAGGACGGAATGCCCTGAGAAGTACAAACCTGTATGATCATTGAACGCAAGGTTTTCGACATATTGTATCGCTTTTTTCTGCGACACTATTAGCCTCGAGAGATTAGTTTTTGTTGTAGACCCTCATACCAGTAAACAATAATGAAGATGTGAATGAACGAAGGTATAGTATAACTGCCTCTTCAACCACTCCGGAACAAGGTCTCTGATATTGCACCCTACATAGAGTAAACTTGATATGTTGGCATGAATCCTATTAATATGCAGGGTCCAACACAAATGTTCTTCAAAAATGACACCTAGAAATTTGTAGGAAGAAACGCGTTCAATTACACTGTTTTCAATTGTAAGCTTTATTTCGGAGTCATCAGGCTTGTTGCGTGCCTTAAATACAATAACCTGTGTTTTATTGACATTTAATCCTAGCTTATTTACATTCAACCATAAAGATAATTCATGTAATCATGCATTTGCCTCGACCTGAATATTACTAAGATGCATGTCAGAAAAAAAAATACACTGGTATCATCTGCATACAAGATTATTGCTGGAGTTCTTGGGATGGCAATTATGCCATTTATATAAACAATGAAAAATATTGGACACAAAATAGATCCTTGCGGAACACCGTATAATAAATGTCTAGGTTGTGACGGATGACCATTTAAACATGTATAGTGCACGCGATCAGAAAGATAAATACGGATCAGATTAAAGGCAACTCCTGGAATGCCATAAAATGGTAGCTTATAAAATAAAATATGTTTAATAAAGTCATTTTTTTTTTTGAAGTCTAAAAAAATTCCCACTGTGAATTGTTTGTCATCCACCTTAGAAAATATTTTTTTCCTTTATACTAAGCAGTGCCATTTCTGTTGACTTCTCACGAAAACCGAACTGTTCTTTCGCAAAAATTTGTCTCTCGTCAAAAAACGTACACAGTTTGATTTTGATCAAATGTTCCAGCAGTTTAGAAAATAAAGAAAGTACAGATAGGCATATAATTGTTTATATTGTCATAAGGGTCACCTTTGTGTAAAACAACCACTCTGGCAATTTTCATAGCATCTGGAAAAACTCCTTGGACTAATGCGTTCTTACATATATGCTCCAAGGGCAAGCTGATTAGATCGGTAACAGCTATAATAGGCTCGGCCTTAATTTCATCTGCGCCTGCCGCCGTGGATTTATCCAAGTTTATAAGGAATGTGAATACTTAATGTCCACTGCACGGATTCAAGAATATGGAACGTCCAACTGGAGAAGCAATATACTGATCAATTTTGTGTTTTCTTTCCCCTTTCTGAGATGATTCACCAGATAATAGAAAATGCACAATAAATTTGTGTGCTAAAGCAGTGCCACTATATTCAACGTCATTTAGTATTCATTTTCTAGGAATATGACATGTTTTCCTTCCCTCGAGCCCGCTAAAACAATTCCAAACTTTTTTAGGGCAGTTGGAGACTGCTGAAAATTTGTGCTTGTAGTATTCATTTCTTGCTTTTTTGATGTCAGAACCTAACTTATTTCTAAATGTTTTATAATCCTTAAGTACGTCTGGATCTCTGAATCGAATGAATTTGTCAAAACGTTTGTCGCGAGTTTGTATCCGTTGATATAATCCTCTTGTTACCCACGGCTTTCGAGACTTTATATGGGGTTTTCCCACTATCAAAGGAAATGCAGTATCATACTTTTTACTATTTGAAGGAAGATATTGTATACTATACTAGGATTTAACTCCCTGTAAACATCCCTCCAGGCTATGCTTTCCATTATTGATCTAAACGTAACCAAATTTCCTTGATTTAAACGGCGATAAACTATCTGGTGAGTTAGTAGCTTACGTTTTCTTATCTTCCGCGAAAACAAACAAAATATAGGTAGATTTTCGCTTAAATCAAATGTGAGCACACCTGACAGAACATCTGACAAATCATGATTTGTAATACACAAATCTAATAACATTTCCCTCTCTAAAGTTATTCTTGTTGGTGACTGAATAACGTTGGTACATAGAAATGTATCAATGGCTTCACAAAAAAGACGTCGTGGGGGGCTGTTTGTCAAAAGATCAATGTTGAAATCCCCAACAAGAACAATAGGGATGTTTACGATGCAAACATATTCAAGAAGATCGCGTACCAACTGAATAAATTGAGCAATTTCACCAGGTGGGGTCGATAAATGCAAGAAACCAGCGTTCCCGAGCATTTCATAGCAACTAATTCGTAGTGCCCAGTGACAAGAGAAAAATAGTCAAGGTTTTCTTTAACACACAATGAAACGCCACCTACTCTACGGTTATCTCTTGAATACACCTTCAAATTTATAGCCAGGAAAAACATGACATTTTCACTTGTGATATTCATGTTTCAGTGTACGCTAAAATCAGGGAACCTAAAGCGTTTTGGATTTCAAATTCCTTATTTTTCAGGCTTCTAATAATCACATGAAAGATTGACATCTTTTCGCTCTCGTAAGCACGGCAATTGCGCACCAAAGAACTAAAAGATAAAGCAATGTAGTAAAGAGGCTTTGCTTGTGATGCCATAAAGAAAAGGAAAGAAAGAAACCGACAAGTGAGGCGAAAGAAAGGCGACACCCGTTTACATTATCTTTTCGAGGTCAGCCTCACATGCGATCCGTACTGCCGTTTCACCCTGGCTCTTGCGCACAAAGAGTTTTCCATTACTGTTCCAAGCATATTCATATCACTTTTCTGTAGCCCTTGTCTTCATCAACCACATGAGCATTTTGTTCTGCGCAGTTAAATTGTCAAGAAAGTAGATTGTGGGCTAAGCTTCCCGCACACTCTGCTTCTCTTCCATCCAACGGTCCTTCGTTACACGTGAAGAAAAGCGAACCAAAACTGCCGGGGTTTTTCCACGTTTAGCGGGCAGCCTGTGAAGGGCTTCAACGTCGTGCTCAGTCAACTGAGGAATCTCTAAGTCCTGTGCTATAGCATTGATCTTTTGGAGCAAGTTTTCATTTTTGGTTTGGGCAACTTTATGTACTTCCAGGTTATTCCGTCTGGTGTATTATTCTAGGTTGTTTATTTGCTGTCGCAGTTCGCCGATTTCCTGAACACTGCACTCTGACTCAATCTCTGCTTCAACCTTTTCAACCCTTTTTGTTAAGAAAGCAATCTCAGTCGACTGAAGCTTCATTTCGGCCAGCATTTCATTGTACTGATCTGAAAGATACTGAACAGATTTTATCATGCTTTACCATGCTTTCAACTCGTAAAGATCACCAAATTTTTGTTTAGTTGTAGATAGTTCACCGAGCTTTCTGTTGATTCCTATCAATAGCCTTTCAGCCAGAGACTGGTCATTCTGCAGCTTTTTTACATTGTTTAAGCCTCGAGCGGCTGAAACTACACATGTTTGGCACTTCCAACTTTTTTTTTTCATTATCTGTCATTGCTTTGTAGCAGTCTTGGTCGTATTAGAACAGGCGCCTAAGTGATAACCGTTCTGGCACTCCTAGCAGATTAGGCACAGACCTTCTGCGGGAAGCGACTGATTACAAACCAGGCATATATCAGAATCAAGACCATCCATATCACTCGCCATGAAAAGCTTTCGGCGCAATAAAAAAAAACAACTATCGCTATAGCACACAAGCAGCGGTGGCAATTGGCAGAAGCGTTTCTTATGAATTAAATGTGTGGAATCACACCAACCTGCAAAATGAAGGATTTGCAGTTACGCCTTTGTCGTTGTTACTTCCGCCACCACCGGTAAGCAAGTATGGGAGGCACAGGTGAGTCTCGTCCTTTTATACGCTGCTGGCTGGCGCTGTCATTATCTTGCGGTGCCGGTCGCTGTCCTTCTTGCTTATTTAGTCCACCAGGTGTAACGCCGCAAGCCTGGACAAGAACTGCAAAATGAAGGATTTGCAGTTACGTTGTTGCTTCCTTGTCATTGTTGCTTCCGCCACCGCCGCTGAGATGCTGATGCTGATGCTGATGCGGCCATCCCCCTTTGTATCGGGGGATCACAAAGTTCTGGATCAGGCCAGGAGAAACGGGTAGAAAAATTGAGGAGTGCGAGAAAATTCTATGCTAAATGTTCAGTCATTGATCTGAACAAGTGTCTCATTGATCTCCATGACACTAGTGTCACCATGGATGCTAGTATAGCCAAAGAAACTTTCATGCACGTGTTCACGGTACTTGTCCATCACGTTGGTCCATGGAATCAGCTACTGCAAACAGCGTATGAAACAATTTTATGGAACTCCATGTTAGTCTTCAATCACCAGAAGCAATAGCATAAGGAAGCAATACCTATAAAAATTTCCAAAATGTCTCTACCAAGTTTGTTCAGGACTGCTGAAATATACGTCAGTAGAGACAACTGGAAGAACTCGTCTTGAAGTTCAAGCTTTTATAAAGCCAACAGCCGATATAGTTTGTTCGAGCGGTCAAAAGACTCAGGTTACGGTCTCATTCATCGCGATGACGAAATTAATGCGGCGGTTTCTCTCCACGCTCACAATTGCAAATTTTCCTATCATTGCGCTCTCAATTGGCAAAGGTAATGGCACGCTCAAATGCACACTATCTCCATATTCATCCCAATCGTATGGCGGCCACAAAGGAGCACTCTTTGATGTACGGCCGATACGTTGTAGACCAAACAAGTGGAAAGAAATGTGGTGAAAACAGCGTTACCAGATAACTTGAATCCAGCGCTACAGGTTGCATTTTTGCAACTTATGGGAGTTAAAAGACAAATATATGTTTAAATAGATGTCCACGCTCATTGAGTGAGACATTGATCTTTTCCTTTGTTGTGCAAGTATTCTTCCTAGTACGTACCAACAGCTCCCAGAAGGGGAGCACAATGTATCCTTCATGTGGTTTACCCATGTCTACGTCCAGCTAAGTAACGATGTGCGCCATCGTCAGCAGAAAAAAACCTGTATTACTTTGATGCTCGGAGCCTAGACGGGATCGCTTCTCAGGAGGCACCCTGCAAGTACGTAACGATAATCAGCTTCTACAGAGATTATCATTCTTTGTGATTTCGTCATCCTCCATCTGAATCCACGACCCGCTGACTCTGCACCGCCTTGCAAATCCTGACAAGGCGTATGCGAGTACACACATGTAGCGACTTCCGTTTCCTTTTGTTCCTGCTTCTCTTGTAGCCAGTTTATTTGTTGAGACTGAGTCCTCACTTTTTTGTTTAGTTGAACGTGTTAATTAATGGCAAGTAGAAAGATTAAAAGCTTCCCGGACACAGGAAGCTGTTTCTGTTTTGCGTTCCGGTTTTGTATAGGGCCATGCTTAATGCATCTCTGTTGTGAAACACCCCATCCCATATAACTTTTTTGTCCTTTCCTGTCTTACTTTTCGTAACAGGCCGGCCAGTGCGTGCAGCTTTGATGAGGCTCAGCGACTCCTCAAATAGGTGCAATGAGGAATTCATGAAGGGAGCAGCGAGGCAGGCGCCCGCGAGCACCCAGGAAACGAGGGCGGTAAATTGGACCGGCGTTGCAACACATGCAGTATGAACACTGTCACGGTGAAAGCATCGAAACCTGAAAAGCGAGCTCTGAGTTCCGGCCGCTGCGCAGGAGTAAATACTTTCCTTACTGCCTGTAAACAGGCAGTCATTTCGAATGTGTGGTTATCCAAAGGCAGCTCTCCCTGTCTCTCTTTCTCTGCGCATAGAGCGGAAACTGCCGGACGAATGGACTTCCGGTGCAGTCCTCCTGCGGAAACGTGTATATTACGGTAGTCCTTCACCAAATGCGTTATGCTCCCAAAGGGCTCTCCACATACATACACAGTAAAACTTTTGATGGGGAGAGCGGCTTCTTGGCTCGCATATGGAGCTCTCAAATATCAGCACTCCAGCCGCCCGATATTTCTGCCAGACTTCTATTTCCACTATATTTGTAGGAATGACAGACAGTCTTGCTCTAGGGAGCTGTGGACGAGAAGTTCTGATGAACCGCTATGGTTTGTGTCGTTGTTTGTACACTATGACACTGGCTCTTACCCTGTCCTCAGCTCGTACGTTTCAGGCGTTTGGAAAATTTTAAGGGCCAATTCTTTCAGTTCACCGAATGTTAAGAGGAAAATCTCTACAGATGTCGAGTTCTCGAAGCAGAGATGCAACCATTCCATGGACAACTGTTCTGCTATGAAATATTTATTTTTCTTCAGAGTTTTGACTAGTCCTTTACTAGTCTTCTTCAGAGTTTTGACCCATCTCACCGCAGTTGAAGCACCTAGAGGACGGCTTCCGATCGATCCCATGGAACCTTCCTTTTCCTACGGGGTCCCGCCGGCTGTCTGAATCAACCTTACTCGCTTCAGCAACCTTTCGAGAATTTTGGCGCTTGGAATCAGTGCTTTTCTCGTAGAAGTCGGTGGAAGGAAGAAGAAGCAGGTAGCCCGCTGTCTGTTCCTGCTGTAACTGGATTTATTCGCTGTGTTTAACTTATTATTCGCCTTGGGCGGCTTTTGTCGCTAAACAAGGACCTTTTGTAGGGCTCACCCTGGCACGGCCCTAGCTTCGTTGAAGGGCAGCTCGTCCCCGGTGGCCGCACGCCACAGGGCCTCTTACCAGCGAGGCCTAGCATGGCCGTCTCGAACGAAATCCACGGCCGGTCACCAAGCCCTGCAGACGCCTCTGGTGGCCTAGCCCTGGCGGGGGGCTCTCCTGCAGTGCTCAATTTTGTTTTACCTTTCATGAGTTCAAAAAGCTGCAGGGGCAATTGTTTCTGTTAATAAAAACTAAAGAAGGAAAGTTAAAGTTTTACAGACGCCAGTCATGAAAATAATGAAAGCGAAGTGGCAAAAGTTTTATAGACAGCTATCGTGTTATGAGAAATTCTTTTCTTTTGAGAGCTTTGACTAAGGTAGAACTCTGGTCGTGTGTTCAGTTTGTATCTACATTTAAGTTCTACAGGGAAATTATTTTTGTTCACCAACCACTGAAAGAAAACGATTTACACAGATAAACCTTGGGAGTTTTCAAAGGGAAATACAAACAATATCATGAAGGATTTCAGACTTATGATATGTTACTTTCTCTACAGCGCTTCGACTTCGACAAGATCAGTTGTTTCTCGAGCTGATGGCACCGGAATAGGAAGAATTTTTGGGCCCTGAACAAACTAATTTTTTGTAAGATATGATCAAGACGATGAGAGTAAACATATATCCAATATGAACAAGCTCTTTCATATAAATTCATCGACTGTGAAATCGACGGGGCACGTACTCTGACCTACCTTCTCAATAACGGAGTCGTCTTACGTCAATACTGAATTCTCTGTTAAAGCCTCCTACTGAAGTCGTGGCCGCCTCTCGTGAGTGACCCGAAGTCAAGTTAGCCAAACCGAGTATTGCTATTTGGTATGGTGACTGAGCTAATAGAACGAATTTTGAGAGCACCACGGCCAACGGTTATACCGAATTAATTATATTACTGCCGCTGAGAACTCCAACTTTTTCTAGTTGTCGTTCTTGAAAGCAAACATTCATTCGACTAACGCATACCTTCGTGCTACCGAAAACTGCTGTAAGGACGCGGCTGCTTTGTAGGAGATGCGCTTGGAGCGAGAAAGGGGGCGGAGCTGGTTACGAGGCCGACGATGCCGACGATGCCGACGCGAAACCCAGGAACGGGCGCCAAAGCGCTGCGCTCTAAAAAAGAAAGGCGCGCGTCGCAACAGCCGTTGTCAACCACCGTAATGTTACTGGGTGCAATGACGGCCTACAACAGGTAAAAATGTGGTGGCAGGCTAGCCCCCACCGCAAGCGATCTCGGTTGCGAGCAGTCCCATTTATGAATAAAAAGAAATCAGAGTACTTGGTCTCTTCATCCATCAACAAAGACGCCCTGACACAACAGTAGCCAAGCTCCGCCAGGTGGGAGACCAGGTGGGCCGTGTGGTCCGCCGGGTGTCTAAAAAACGAGGGCGGGGGGGGGGGGGGGGGTTGCGAAGTAAGGATGCCTTGCGGCTGGCAAACGCCTTCGTATCCAGTCGAATCCTGTATTCGACTCCTTACCTCCACTTGCGGAAGCACGTGGAGGATACCCTCGTGGTGATCCTCCGAAAAATCATGAAACGTGCCCTTGACCTCCCAATCTCCATCTATAACAGTCGGCTCATGGCCCTAGGGGTGGTGAACACTTTCAGGGAGCTTCGGGAAGCACATTTGATGAACCAATATACCCGCCTCGCACAGACAGTGTCGGGTCGCCGCCTTGTTGGCCGGCTAAACATTCAACATAAACAGTTCACAGAGGAGAGGATGCGAGCTCCGGAGAGGCGCCCTCAGAGTGCGGCCTCTCCCTGCCAACATGTCACGAGAAGGTTATAATGGGCGGCGCCTGGCGTGGGCGAAAGCCTTTGCCCGCCATTATGGCAACAAATCAGGTGTGTTCTACGTTAATGCCTCGGGCCCCCATCCGGGGAGCTGGTATACGGCCGCAGTAATTCACAACGGGAACACAGTCGATGGCCTTACATTCAAGGCCAAATCTATAACACAGGCTGAAGAGGTAGCCATGGCTCTCGCCGCCTCAGACCACACTATAAATATATCATCACCGGCTCACTAGGAGCTTGTCGGAACGTCGCGCAAGGGCGGACCACTCCCTTAGCCTATAGAATATATCAAAATTGCAGTCGGGACTCGGACCCCGCATACCGATATTTCGTCTGGGCTCCTAGCCACCAGGGTCTTGCAGGGAACGAGGCAGCTGACGCAGCCGCCCGCGCGCTTTCTCTACGGACAATTTCCTCGGGACTCGAATCGGCTAAGGACATCGATTCCAATCCGGCCTACGCATTCAAAGATATTGTAATGTTTTATCAAATCCCGCATCGCAAATATCGTAACCGCTGCAAAGAGTAAGGAAAAGCGAACGAGAGGCTGCTCCTGCGCCTCTTCAATAACACGATGCTGTGCCCGGCAGTTCTTCAACATTTTGACTCCCAATTCACTGGCCAGTGCCAGTACTGTGGGGAGGTGGCTGACACCTACCACATGGCATGGCCTGCCAACGAAATCTATCCCTTCCCCCATCCCTAACCCTTCCCGGGAGGACTGGGAGGCGACTCTGCTGGGCTGCTCCGACCTACAGGCCCAAATGGCCTTAACGCGGCGTGCGCGGGTGGCGGCAACTGCATATGGGGTCCTTGACTAAGGTCTCCACACAGTATTGTAAGGCCGAGGCCCTTAAGGCTCCGCGTCAAAAAGACCTCCAAATGCACAATAAATGTTTTCACCCACCACCACCACCGTCTCACTCCTCTGTGCATAAACACACTTATAATCAACGGCATTCAATTGGTGGTACAATATGTCGTCGGTTAGAATTCCCGTTGCAAACTACCCTCCAACTTGACTAACAGACGGATGCTAGATGAGAAGCCCAATGGTACGACACCACACTGAACGGTGCGCAGAGAACGATTGCTTCACAATTATGAGAAGGAATCACGCGCGTATTTTTTTCCCGACACGTTTTTGCAACGTTTTCAATACCTTTCTGAAAACTAGAGTACGGCGGCAACTTTTCGGTTAACAACAATCCTAATACGCTATCGCGTAAAAAAATTGCATCCCGGGGAGCGGAGTTTGTTGCCCTCCCATTGCGCATCGCTTTGGAAAGCGTACAGTCTTCCTTCCCTGCGTCGTGTACAAATACGCAGATGTTGGCTTCGTGCGGTTCACACTGGCGGGAGAAATCTTTGTCTGCACGTGCTTTTTTATGTGATGGAGGTCGCGTCATATATTTTGTCATGCATGACCGAAGAAGCGCACGAAGAGACGGGACAAAGCAGAGACTTGATTTAGCACCAGCGCTGCTTACATGCCGGAGTGTTGTCTTGTGAGCGGCGCTGTGCAGCAGCACTTTTTTTTTATGGCAAGGCGAGCTAAAATCTGGAATATTGCTTTTTTCTCCGTCGTCATACAATACTCTCTTCTCCTTCTCTCCCTTTAGATCAGAGGCTCTTGACAAACTGCTATCTTATCTCACTTTATATCAACTATCACGATGGAAGCTGACAGTTAGTTGGGCAGTAAGAAGATATTGTATTAACAGCTACTTTAGAAATATCGATCATGAATGATAGCAGCGATAACAATCACAACAATAATATCAAGGGAGCCATCATTTATATTGAGGATTCTGGTGGCATTACTCGATCAGCAGGTGTCTAATTAGGAAACACGTTAGGGTAGTCTGTCACAGTAATATCAGCCTAATTACCGTCCTACAGATTAGATGCTAAAGTAGTGGAGAAAGAAGGTCAACAAAAGGTGAGGAGGAGTCTCAGCGATCGCCCATGTTTGCCAACGAGTTTTGTCTTTGTCTTCCCGATGATAAGTCCTCTGGTCGAAACGTTGCCTATATAGCGGACTGAAACTTACCTGTCGCTCTTGTTCACTTTGTTTCGTGTTATGATTCGATCTTCCAGCATTCTCTCCGCTCATATATTCAGGTAGTGACAAAGTGATCAAATACAAACAATTCAGCTATTTGGTAGTGCTCTAAAAATGTCGTGAATGCAGACATTTCAGCCTACAAATGAAGTGAAGTGTTGAGGACAATTGGTGTCTGTCCTCTCTGCGTCCATTGTCTCTGCGCTGTTTATTTTGAAGCGAAAGCTTCACTGGGGTAACTGGGGCGCGTTTTGCGTACGCTCAAGATTGACCTTCTGCCGACCTTCAGCCGCCTGCTCAGCGGTGCGCGGCCTGCTCGTCGCCAGCTTGTTCTTCGCACGTGTCGTGCACGAAAGCGCGGACAATAAACCTGCCATTATGGGTACAGGCAAAAAAAAAAAAAAAACTAAAAAAAAAAAGAGAACATAAGTCGCAGGCGCTGGCGGGAACATACCCTGTTCATAATATTGCATCTCATGAATGACTGAGTAGCAGGCCATATTTGAAGTATTCCGGCCAACCTCTCTGCTTTTCCTTTCAATAAATCCATCTATCTATCATGAATGACTGTTTCCCTTCGCATAGCCAAACCTGAAATTATGGCTGCAGTGGGAAAATGGAACATGAGCACAGAGTCAAAATTTGGGGGATACCTAAGCTCCACCTGTAAGGGTATGAATGGACCGTGTTAATGGCTTCCGTATACGCGGCTACTCTTGCAGAACCCCCTCCAAGGACATGCACATTATTACTTGCTTATTTTTGTGCCCTTCTAATTTCACATTATCTAATTATCATTTATTTGTAAGCTACCGCGTTATGTGTAAGACTACCCGACATAAATATTGTAGGGCTCGTGGCGCGCCGCGCTTTCGAAGGCCGCGCCACTTCCCAATGCTCCCTGCGCGCGTGCCTGTTTCCCTCTCCCCGCTCGCGCGGGGATAACCGGTCCCGCGCGAGGGGGCTATAAAAGAAGGCACGCGCCGCCGCCTCGCTCTGCTTGGTCCCTGGCGCTTCCTGGTCCCTGGCTCGTCGCTCCCGCTTCCCTCCCGGCTCTCCACGGAAACGACCCGCAGCCACCCGGACGACAAGATCCCTGTGAGATTAAATATGTTTGTTATACGGCCCACTGTGTGTTTGTCGTGCGCATCCCTCGGGCAGAGGAATCGCCCACAATATAAAGCATGGCTTTAACAAAGCGGTACGTACCGTATACGTGCCGCGTGGCTTAAGGGTAGCGTAACGTGGAATTCAAACGCCCCGGTTTAAATCTCATCTCATCCTCTATCAAAATCATGCACACTCGGCCGTGTCATGTGGTCTCATGACATCTTGAACCTCGAGAACCAATAACTGTCCAGTCATGCAACCCGCCAGCCATCACCTGCTAGAGGTAAGCTCATGATTTTTAACTCACAATCCTTGCAACTACTGCACCGACGCCTAGATTTCCGCTGGACCTAAGCATTAAAGCCTGTGGCGTTAACATTCATCCTTTGACTTGGAATATGGGGTAAAGACAGTGATGACGTGACCACAGAGCGACTACACGCGCGATGAAGGCGCGATGGCAGGAACGCGTTCAACGGTCGACCATGACGCCATGGAGCACTGAAAAGCTGACGCCGACCGAGGCAGTCGAGGCTCTCATCACGAAATATGCTTCTAAACAATTATTCATGTGGTGCTCTAGTTATCAAAGCTAAGCTTCATGATTACTATATTGATTACTGTAGGTTTCTTTCGAGGCAAAAAAAGAAACAACTTATTCAAAATTTTGTGCCTGTACATTTTAAATGCGTTACGGTCCGAAAAAGGAAGAAAGCTTGGATGTTCCTTTTTAACTCATTGCTAGTAGTGCCGGATCATGTAGAAGTAAATACGGGCGGCGATTGTACTGACGGTCTCTACGGAACGGCCCCCAACTAAATATCGCAGTCTGTCGAGAAACCTGCAAAAACTTTAACAAAAATCGTCTAGACAGACAATTCGCCTCCTTAGAACGCGGTCAAGAATAAGGTACGGGGGCGGCTGATATGAAATCCCCGGCATCAATCAGTAGAGGGGAAGCGGACTAATTCTCCGGGCTCGTCAAGATAAAAAAACAACACAACTACTCAGCATCTTATCTGATGCGCCTCAGCGCCGCAGCTAAGACCTGCTGGCGGAGATCACGTTCACTGAGAGGACTAAGGCTACAGCTCAGTCTAAATTTTTCCTAAAATAAGTGGCTCCCCTACTTTTCATTTTTTTTTTTGCTCAATAAGTATTTTAAACGCCGTAGCCTTATTCTCAGACGAACTATCAGCAAATCACAGCTTTTTAAGTACCAGACCCAAGAAATAAACGCGGTTGGCAGTAGTCTTTCACGAGACGTTTCTAAGTTGCTCCTAAATGGCTGGAGCCCTCAATTCCACTTTTATGGGGAGTCTAGATTGACGAGAGTCTTAACTGTGGATGACGAAAGTTCTGAGCCAGTATGTTCTGGGGACCATCTTGTAACCCTCCTTTCCCCTTCATCCCCACGGGGAGGAATCGCAATTTAGGTGGAAGGGAGAAGGGAAAGAAACCTAGAGGAAAAGTATAAGGGATTAGAAACCGCGGTGATGAAGAAAGGAGTAGAGCAGGCTAAGACGGATGTTTAGTAGAGTGTACTGGCTTCCTGCAAGACTCTTGACACGATTAAGGCGACCGCGCGCCTACGAGACCATTACAACATTCTTTCCCTCTCCCTGTTTTATTGAAGACCTTTAGTTTGCTTCTTACTTGCGTAAGCCTTCGATCGAAGCCACTTACGTGCTGGGTTATTAGATTCCTGAGAAAAGCCATCTATGCGCACGTTTAATGCAGTGCTTATTTTTGTTGTTGTTGTTGTTGCTGCTGTTGTTGTCGGGTCTTTTACGAAGGGCGCAGGAGCGCGCGCACAACACAACTTCATTTTATAGCAGAAGAGTCCCATCAGCGTCATTGTTGGTTGGCCTGCCTAAGCGAGCCTCTTTCTATCGTGGCGTTTCGAAACACAATGTTTTCGTCACAGCACTGGCGTGTAGTGGTGCTAGCATTTGCATGCGATTTGCAGAATTGCACAGCGAGGTGCCGTATTCCGCAATGTTGCGGTTGCTTGGTGCTGGGGGCCGTGGTAATAACGCGCTCGCCCGCAAGACCAAGGCAGCCGAGTGCAAGATTGCGGTCAGCGCATCACTGATGAGAGAGGAGGCGATTGTAGGTGCCTTTTGTTGCGCAAAGGGCAGCGAAAGGGGAGAATGATGCAGCGTGCAGATGATGAGCGTCTTTGATCTCCATCGGGATCCCTTTGCAGCCTCACGAGCAATGCTTCGCGCTCGGTATTCGTGGAAACGAGGCCAGACATCCTTCCTATCCCTCCCCCCTTACATCTCTTCCTTCTTTGAAGTCAGAATGGCCAGCGGGGGATAGGTTCCGGGAAACATTACAGCCGTTGGGATATGGTGCGACGTACCATACGCTCCCGCGTATAAGCTGACCCACTTTTTGGAAAGGTCAGATTTACATCCACGTGTGATCTAGTGTGCAGTGCGATCAACGACTCTTGTCTAAAGTGCACGTCACAAGCCGCTCGTTTCTGGGCCAAGCTCTGTGGTTAAATAAATTATATCTGACAAATCGTTAAAAAAAACAACAACACTAAACTAATGTGTTCAGTGTGAAAGGGACCTTCGTCCTCGCCTTTCTGAAGCTTAAGACTGCCATGGATGCTGCAGCTGCCGACAGCACACCGTATATGCTGAGTGTTTCATTTTTGACAAGGAGCGTGCACCTTTATTTTACGTCGTTTTCAAACTAATGGCTCAATTGTCCAGATTTAGTATATATGGAAGACAGTGAATATTCATTTTGTTTGGAGAAGCACTTATGATGAAATACGGACTAACAGAAATAATCTGATCAGTCCTTTAAATTGAATGCCATGTTAAAATGAGCTTCTTGCGCCCAGCGGCCAAATGACTACCCGATTGTTAGAGCCTTACTGTGTCAGGAATCTTTATCATCAATTTAAATACCTATTGTGCTCACATATCTTTTAAATATATATGCATCAAAGCACCACACTGTTGCGTCCTTACGAACACACTAAACATGAACGACATAAGTCAGTTACAACAACACATTTAAGTTGCCTACAACCGCGACCACGACGTATATACTCAGTATTGAAGCCAGGTTTCGAAAGCTCGGGTTCCTTTCCTAGACGAAAGAACATTCCCCGGAAAAGCCGCTCGTGTGGCGGTGGGTTACGCTTCTACCCAACTAGAAATAAACCAACCAGGTGGACCGGTAGTAGCGGTGTGGCGGTGGTTGTAAACATTCATTAAGGCGAAAGCATTTCTTACCTGGGGAGTAGCGTCCGCCGGAACGTGCCAAACGAGACAGGTTCACTGCGAATAAAACAGTAGCCACATCAAGCTAATCATTGCTGAATTGGCTAATATATAAGCAGTGGATAATCAATAGCCTAAAGGCAGATTTGTTTGCAAAAGTCCGCGAGATTGCACGCGATATAAAAGAAAAATACAATAAATAAAAGAAAATAAAAACAATTAAATAATAAAAATGTAACAAATAAGAAAAGATACAGAAAGAGGAAATGCTTCCGCCATTAAGATTGTGAGCGAAGCTAAGTGCTATCCTGTAATGTTTAGTTAAAATATCTCAAAATAACGGCTTGAGGGGCTAGTTGGTACTGCATAATACCCAGAAATGTGGCGCAACAAACACAAACACAAACATGTTGTAGATGGACATGTCCTACTGCACATGTGTGGTGGTGGTTAATAGTGTGTGACCATGTGACTATGTGGTGGTCTTTGTGACTGCCCAGCGTGGCAGTAGTTTCTGAGCAAAGCAGAGGTGTGGAGAAGCAAGTGAGTGTAGAATCGGGCCTAAAGCTGTTATTCTTGGACACCTGTCACGTATTGTGGCCATGGTAGTTTAAAGATTCTTTTTCCCTCAAGTACATGGACTTCGTTGCTTCGTAGACATGTTGGCAGGTTACAGTCTTTTCAATACATAGGGACTTCCCAAGTGATGCTTTTTAGATGGACATGTTGGCAGGTTATAGTTTTTCAATACATAGGGACTTCACAAGTGATGTGTTGCGGATGGACATGTCCTTACTGCCCATGTGTGGTGGTGGTTAATAGCGTGTGACTATGTGATTATGTGGTGGTCTTTGTGACTGTAAAGCGTGGTAGTAGTTTCTGGGCAAAGCAGAGGTGTGGAGAAGCAAGTGAGTGTAGAATTGGTGACTGCCATGCTTGGACGATGTTTATGTTCTGCGGGGAAGAAAGTGCCAATATTCCCTTGCCAAAGAAGAGTAAGATGAGAAGATGTACTTGAGTGTAGAAGAAGAGGAGTGGTGAAGAGGAAGTGTGTTCAGATCCATATTACAGTTGGTAGTGTGCGCGTGTGTTGTGTCTCTTCGCTTGTGTTTGTTGCGCCACATTTCTGGGTATAATGTTTAGTTATTTTGTGTATTGGCCTATAGGTCCTCGCAAATCTAGATGGAGCTCCTATTCCGGAGCCCCAATGGCGTCTAACGCCGCTTGCGCACTGGCGACCAAGGTCCGTCGGAATTACTGCAGGTCCTGGCAGCCGAGTTGCGCAACTTCCCAGGCCTCCCTAGCGTGAGTCGAGCCTAAAACCTCCCATATAGCTGTGACAGGCAATACACAGGGCGGAAAAAATAACGCAAAGTGTAAATACCTCCTGAGTGTGCGGCTGCAAGGTATCTGTCTAAGATCACGAGAGTCCCAAGTCTTAAAAGACTATTTTTGTATTAACGTCTGCAAGCTAAAACATTTTTTCCGATCCTGAAGGAAATATAGGCCACAGTAAAGGTTAAAACAAAACGAGAGAGAGAGGGCGCTACCTGAACACTTTATTCAATTAGGTGTCCTAAAGCCTTAATGGGCAGGAGATGGCGATGGCGTTGCTAACATATACCCATATATACCCTATTAAACTGGTGTTTAATACCGACGGTACCGGAAGCATGGAAAAATGCAAACATTATCCTCATTCACAAGAAAGGGGACTCTAAGGACCTTAAAAATTACAGACCAATCAGCTTACTGTCTGTTACGTATAAGGTATTTACTAAGGTAATCGCTAATAGAATCAGGACAACCTTAGACTGCAATCAAGCAAAGGATCAAGCAGGGTTTCGGAAACGGTACTCTACTATCGATCATATCCATACCATCAATCAGGTGATAGAAAAATGCGCGGAATATAACCAGCCCTTATACATAGCATTCATTGATTACGAAAAAGCATTTGACTCAGTTGAAACCTCGGCGGTGATGCAGGCATTGCGAAATCAGGGGGTAGACGAGCCGTACGTGAAAGTGCTGGAAGATATATATAGTGGCTGCACAGCAACCATAGTTCTGCATAAAGAAAGTAACAAAATTCCCATAAAGAAAGGTGTTAGGCAAGGAGACACAATCTCCCCAGTACTATTCACAGCTTGTTTAGAGGAAGTATTCAGAGACTTGGAACGGGAGCAGTTAGGGATAAGGGTAGATGGAGAATACCTCTGTAATCTGCGATTTGCTGATGACATTACCTTGCTAAGCAACTCGGGAGATGAACTGCAAAAAATGATTGATGACCTAGACAGGAAAAGTAGAAAGGTAGGCTTGAAAATCAATATGCAGAAGACTAAGGTAATGTTCAACAGCCTCGGGAAGGAACAGGAGTTTACATTAGGTAGCGAAATACTGGAAGTAGTAGGCGAATATATCTACTTAGGACAGGTAGTAACCGCAGATCCGGACAATGAAAAGGAAATAACAAGAAGAATAAGATTGGGATGGAGCGCATTTGGCAAGCACTCGCAGATTATGACTAGCAGCTTACCGGTATCGCTCAAGAGGAAAGTATACAACAGTTGCATCTTGCCTGTACTCACCTATGGGGCTGAAACGTGGAGGCTAACCAAGAGAGTTCTACTTAAGTTGAGGACAAGCCAGAGGGCTATGGAACGAAAAATGGTAGGGGTAACATTAAGAGATAGAAAACGTGCAGAGTGGGTCAGAGAAATAACTCAAGTTAACGACATTCTAGTGGAAATTAAGAAGAAGAAATGGACATGGGCAGGACATGTAGTGCGAAGAGAGGATAACCGATGGTCGCTGAGGGTAACAAACTGGATTCCAAGGGAAGGAAAGCGTAGCAGGGGGCGGCAGAAAGTTAGGTGGGCGGATGAGATCAAGAAGTTCGCAGGGGTCAAGTGGATGCAGCTAGCACAGAACCGGGTTGAGTGGAGAGATATGGGAGAGGCCTTCGCCCTGCAGTGGGTATAATCAGGCTGATGATGATGATGATGATGATGATGATGAAACTGGTGTTGTTGATATATCCCCATATAAAATATACGTTGTTAACATATATACGTTTCCACTGGAGGAAACTCGATAAGAGACGGAAAAAGCAAAATAACAACTGCTGCATTCCTTTCTTGTCTCGTGCCAAAATAGTAGCCGAAGAGCCGACGGGGTGCGCACTGAGGCATCGGCTTCGATAATTTGCGGAGAGGGCGTGCGGTCTGGTCAACGGTGACTTAATCTTGCCTTCGTTATCTTTATCCGTGTCCACTTCCATTGTCTCCGTAACTGCGGAATGTCAGGCCTCGGCAGCGCCGGGAGGCGTTATCTTGATTGCGTCGGAACTGCATAGGCCTTTATAGTTACCTCCTGCGGCGAAAACATTCAAGTAAATCAGTCTTAAGCTGCTGTAGCGGGCTGACTTTCTCTTATCGATATTTATTTAGTCGTTCTTTGTCACCTTCGTCTAAGACGCGCCTATCTATATTCCACTCGGAGTGGAGAGCCTAACTAGAGATGGCGAAATGCAGCCCAGGTCTTGCGGGGCAATCAAGAGTACAGATGTCTTTTTTATTGTAGAGATAAGGAGAAAATGTTAAGTTTATGCTCATCTACGGGGTTTAATCTTTATGAAACAGAAGTGAAAGAAGTTTTCAATATCTGCTTTAACTTCTCTCACTTAAACTTCCCTCAGGTGACTTTGAGAAAGGCTAGACAAGCTCCCAGTCAGAGAAGTCTGAAATGTAATGCGAACTAATGCCACTACCACATGTGAAAAGAGAGCGAGAACACATGGAGCTGAACCACACAGAATCGTTAATGCGATAGCGATAAAGTTCGCCTACAATTCGGCGGTATACTTGCAGCTCACATGGCCACGCCGTAATTGGAATTAGGGTGGCCTGACCTTACGTTCGCCAGGGGCTGCCAACTCTGGTCTCTCCTTTCATATGGGCGGGTGCTATCAGAATCAGCCAGCCAGAAACTTCGCATTCGCGTCCGTCCAGGCCTATAGGCCAGATAGGCTCATTCATGCTGATTGGTTTAGAGCGGGGCTTTATATGGGGGGTGGCAGATATACCCTTAAAGGCAGAGTTTAAGTGTCCCCTATAATTTTTTTATGGAGAAGGCCATGTTCAGCGTTTCTTTGTCCTATATGGCTTTCCAGAATCGTATATTTAGTGCTGCAACATGCCACCCAAATTTAGATCATAACCGAGTAGCCAAACTTCTTTGCAAGAACTGGATATTCACTGTGCTTCGCTTCCCTTCTCTACGCTTCTCTATAAATCTGTCACAAAGCCTGACATACTGTGCCATAATTCGTTTACGTCGAATTCCTACTTGTAGTGAAAACAAAATAGCATTGGAGTTTCGCGTGCCCTTGCGTGACATTACTTCTTTATTATTGCCTCATCGTTGTCGTCAGCAAGTGTCACGCTTTTGCGGCGGCTCTGATTGGTCTAGACAGGATGACGTCATGGAGGTCTCGTCCAATCACAGAACACCCCCACAGTATGCGCGAATGTGTGTCTTATATGGCCATATGCCAATCAATAATGAATGACTAAATAATTAATAATTAATTACTGTTTTACTAATCAATTAACAATGACTACAGTATGACCAAATAATAATTATTACCAATTAGTACCAGCTGCGTAAATAAATAATTAATTACTAATTATGCCGCACACCAGGTAAAATAAACCCCACAACACTAAAGGTAGAACAACTGCGAAGATACAGGATGCGCGATCTCGTCGCTGCCAAGCAGAATTCACTGAACAAATGCACTCGCAGAATGTGAAAGAGTAGTTGCTCGATTTAATCGTAGCAGCATTCATCGCTACATGCGCAACAGTCGCGTAGCAGAATGCAGCACTCAGGCTCTCGCCTTTCATCACTTCAGGAGCGAAAGTGCCCTCGAAATTTTCTCATTCTCTTGTGCATGCATTAAAAGAAATGTGCAGTCTTGAACAAAAGTGGTATACTACACGCACCCGGTGGCGGAGCTCATGAAAGCTGCACAGCTGTCCGGAATGCAACAGCGACATGGACAGCGACATATGCATGCCGATAAAATGGGGCACCGCCACGATTCTCTCACCACAGATAGCTGTTGCTGTATGGCGTCGCAATAGTTTTCTCTTGGGTGCCTCAATACGCCCATTCTCCCGCCCCCTAGTTTCCTCGTCCTCCACTACCGGCTGCGTGTTGTACAGCGCTTTTTTCGCTCGACAGTACATAACAAGGGAGAAAATTAACAGCGAAAGACCTGTTGCACGTGCGGCTGCGAGCTTCTTCTTTTTTTTTTTTTATTTGGTATCTGAGGGAGAGCTAGGGTTGCGTTACGTGCTAGAATTAACGCTCATGAATCGATTTCTTTTCTAGGTTTGACTACTGATTGGGCGTCTCGGGCTTTTCTTCTGCTGCAGGTACTGCGACGGACACCGTGACACTAACGTTGCAATTGAGAATGCGCGAAATTTCAAACAGTTGCTCTTACCATGTTCAAGACGCAAATATGAATGGCAGCTCCTGTGCTATTATCACGGTCACTGTTTCGTCAGAGAAAGTGAAACACGCGAGGGGTTTGTCTGAGACCCACTGTGGTGCCGGGAGGTGCTGAAGTCTTGGCAGTTTCAAACACATACTCTAAGGTCTTGATTTCCACTGAAAAATTTTAGAATCGCGATACAGATTTAAACAGATTGCACCCTAACTAGGGGCGAGGTGGTACAAATTTGAACGGGGCAAGCTTGAAAGAAGTGGCCGACATGGGTCTCGAAGCTTAATGTAATTTCACTTGTATGGTGGAGTTGTTTTATTAGTGTAGGAAATTCCGTATGTTTTAAAATGTTTCCAACTCTTTTTTTTTTCTTTCCTTTGTGTCAGAATTCTACAAAGGTGTTTGCACATCATCTTTAACATGAACTATATGCATACGCTGGAGCCTGGACGTTTCGGTCCGAGGTATTTCGAATTATTGGCTATATCGAACACACCTATTATTCCATTCAGAATCTCAAGTATAGTAGTATCCCGCATAATATTTCGCCACTAGTGTCATATGCCAAACAACGCGCCACTCCCAGCAAGGCAAGTAACACTTCACCTAACGGCTTTTTCGATTACTTTTATCGTGCAGAGAGTTTTATGAAACCGGGCTAGAAAAGGAACGTCGGGTGAGCTGGAAAAGGGTCTTCAGTGTCTTGCGCTCATTTTACCCCGCCAAATTCATGTCTTGGGGTGAAGCCAGCATAACGTGCTTCGCTCGTTTTCGCGCTCGATGGCGGGGTGCAAAGCAACTGCACCTTACTTTTATGAAGTATATTTTGCCTTGCCCTACTTAAAACGTGATTAAAGATCTTCTGCCAGGCAGAGCCAAACTCTAAATGCGAGCCCTCTCCGGCTTCGATGCGAGACAAGTTAGCTCTAACAACGCCTAATGGTGGTGTGCAGCCAGCACACAGGACGGCCACGCACCGCGGCTAATGAAACGTGCCACGAACGTGGGGGCTGTATAGTAGGGTTTTTAGGTTACAAATAAGCCGGTCCATTGCCTTTTGTAATGTCAAATAATCGATGATATGACTATTGACGTGACTGCGTTACGGGCCTTACGCTCCAGACGTCTGAGAAGTTATATTCGCGTTGAAGAGTGAACTTTTTATAGAACTCTTGGAGTAGTACAAATCAGTTTAAATATCAGCGAATGGCTGCACGTAATGTGTTTCAGATTGTGATGAACATTACTCCGTAAAAAAGAGGGTAAATTTAAAAGATGCCGCTTTCGCTGAAAGTACGCGCTGTTTGCAATAAAAGTAGATGGTGCTATCAAATTCTCTGCACGAAAACCGCGGCTTATCGTTACGCAGAATTTTAGATGGGTTTACTGAAGAACCTCATTATTTTGATCTTTTAACTTTGCAGATTTCGCATTCTGGTTTTGTCCCGTATTGAATTTTTCGCTATCTCCTCGACGTAGGCTCATCTGATCGGTGGAAAAGCTTGAACCGGCAGTGATAGTGACAACCGGTTCCAGTGTGTCCACCGATCAGGATGTCTCGAGGTAGGGGAGTTAGCGACACTTTCAATAACGACGTAAACTCGGAATACAGGCCCAGGAATAGGGAAGGCTGAATATGTGAACTTTTGGTTTGGTTTGTAGGGTTTAACGTTCCAAAGCGACACAGGCTATGAGAGACCTGCAATGGAGAACTTCGGAAATTTCGACCAGCTGAAGTTATTTACCGTGCACTGATATTACAGTGCCTATAGAATATACAGGCTAGTGTGCCGACCTATGGTGCCGAAGTGACACCGACTTCAGTGACTGCTAGCGGTTGCCGCAAAGAGGCGCTTCAGACAGTAAGGGCAAATTAGGTGGAATTGCGGTAGAGGGAAGGGTCATATAGATTAGGTGGAAAGGCAGTAGAGCAGCGCCTCCCCGGTTTGATGTATGCAGACGATATTGTGCTGCTAGCTGAGAGTCTGGAAGAATTGCAAACTCTAGTTAAGTATTGCGGAGACGAAGGGGATGCTCTAGGCTTCAGTTTCAGCGCAGTTAAGTCGGGTCTGATGATTTTCAACGGCTCAACTGATCAGGGTCTTAAAATACAATGCCATGAAATACCTAGAGTAGCAGAATATAAATATCTGGGGGTATGGGTAAACGAAGGATTGGCATACATTGGAAAGCATGAGCAATCACTTAAGGCCAAAGGGCGAAGGAATGCCGGGATAATGAAGCATAAGGCATTGTGGGGATACAATAGGTACGAGGTTTTGAGGGGTATTTGGAAAGGAATTATGGTGCCCGGACTTACTTTCGGAAATGCGGTTTTGTGCCTAAAATCAGAGGTACAGTCGACATCAGAAATAAATCAGAGGTCCGTTGGACGATTAGCACTAGGTGCCCACGGCAAAACTACAAATGAGGCGGTACAGGGAGATATGGGCTGGCCATCTTTCGAAGTACGGGAAGCTCAGAGTAAAATATTATATGAGAAACGCCTGAGGAAATTGGACAGTAACAGATGGGCAGCTAAAGTATTTAAATACCTGTACTTAAAAAGCGTGGACTCACAATGGAGGAAAAGAACTAGGAAATTAACTAGTAAGTATGCTAGTCACAAGGACGGAGAAATAAAGAGCATTAAGCAGCAGGTGAAAAACACCGAAGGTAAAAATTGGATAAATTCGATGGAAAAGAAACAGAGTGTGGAATTATACCGTAAGTGGAAAATGCAGATCAGGAAGGAAGATTTCTTTGATAACTCAAGAGGCAGTTCCCTACTTTTTGAAGCTAGATCAGGGTGTCCTAGAACACGCAGCTACGAAAAGAAATTTAACAATGGAGATGACGCATGTGCTGTATGTGGAAACTCCAGTGAAACAATTGACCATATTATACTCGAATGTAATGGTATCCATCCGGAAGTTGATGCAGGCGCAGTCACTGTTCCTGAAGCTCTGGGGTTTAGAGATACCAGTGGCCGGGTGAATAAACCGGCGGTGGAAACTAGCAAAAAGCGACTGGAAGATTGGTGGCTTAAAAGTAGAGAAGGGACAATGTTAGTAATGTAGGAACAAAAATTTAATAAATAGAATGATGGTTTAGTTAACCATTCTAAATCAATAATTAAGATATATGGAGAAAAATGAGCATGATAGCTACTGCTACCACCCCGTTTCAAAGGGGACGCTCCTATATTCCATCCATTCCATCCATCCATCCAGCAGGGAAGAGTTTTACAGAGGTATTAAGAGTGTGCGTGTCTGCCAGGAAGTGCACTGAGACGGTCTCAATCGAATCGCGAGAGACCCATTTTTCATGTGTGCGTCTTCCACCTGCCCGCTTATTGTCTTTACCCAATCTGCAAGGCGTGCAGCGTCAACCGGGGTCATGTACAAGGGCAGATTTCCGCTAATTGAAAGAAATTCACTCTGGCAAATTCGTGCAAAGCATGCCGGTCTTTGCGAGGCCACTTTATCTGGACCTTCTTGCGATGCAGCATTCCGGTGAGTAATCCCTGCTACAAATGAACGCGCATTTTCAGACACGCACCTGTGAAGGGCACTCACGCACACGGAAACGCCAGCTGAACAAGCGATATCGTCAGCTCAGAGAAAGCGCTTGCTAAACGAATTCGCCTGCTCAGGGCTGATGATGATCAGGAAGTTCTTACCTTTTTACAGTGAGAAATCAATAATTTTTCATTTTAAGACACGCAAAAATATTAAAAAATGAGATAATATACCTTTTATAACGCGTTTGCATTCGTTTACAATAATTACTATGACGCCTCAGCACATCTACTGAGCGCAGTGCCCTCAATTGGCGACTGGTGGCCGTCATTACAAACGGCGCCACAACTTTCTATGGGTAACTGCCGCCGCACGGCACACTCACCAGTATATTCTAGGCACTGTACTGATACCGCACAACTCACGGGTGCCTTGCTTTTCGTCTCCATCCAAAATAGGCCATCGCGGCCGGTATTCGAAACCTCGTCCTTGCGTTCAACAGTCGAGCGCCGTAACTATTTAGCCATCACGGCGGGCGTAATAATGAAATTTCGGTAAACGAAACTGGTTCATACCATGGTACCTAAACTTAGCATGTGAAAAAAAAAAATAAAGTTAGCCTGGACGAGGCATGTCCAGTAGTTTCTAGTGCGAAGTTACTAAATTGAATGGAATGATCGCCGCTTGCTGAATGTTTGCGAAAAAAAAAAAAAAAAACACGTCTGGTGGCTTCTTCTAAACTCTACAAATTTGAAAACCGCAGGTGGGGGGGGGGGGGGGGGGGGTAAGCGAGTTGCATTAGATGTTCCATTTTGTCGGCCGTTCGAGGAGCATTTTCTGTCAGCGCATTATGAACAGCGTTTTCAGCACGCAGTTCGCAATAACATGTTCCCATCAAGACACCACTCAACAGGCCATTAAGCGAAGAACGCAAGCACAAAAGGGTTCGCATATAAGCCTTGCGAGAAGGAACGCCGCGACCTTGAGCCGATTGCACCTCTAGAAAACAGGTCAGCAGCCGCCGCTGCCGTCGTCTGCTACGTAGGTTGTAGAAGAGCCACTTTCACTCTCTCTTCGCCACCGTCCTTACACTCTAGAGAGAAACAAATGGAAAAAATCGATTGATTGCCTTGTGCCGGCACCGTCCCTTCGCTAACAAGCCTAATGTTCCGCATAACTCGTCGTTAACTATCGTCCGTAGGTTACGGGGCCCCAAGTCAGTACTGCAACAAGCAGCGCTCGGTACAGCCGTAAGCAGCGCCTTTTCAGACGTTATCGTCTGCAGGACTCCCGAGCAGACGACGCCTCCTCCTAGCGCGTCGGCAGCGTCGGAAGCCAGTGGCGTCGCCTGGCGGATAGCGCAAGAGGCTCGGCTAGCGGAGCATAGCGGAGCAACGCGGCGTGCGCCGGGGCCTGGAGCGCTCGAAACGTTCGGCGCCAAGGTAGAGTAGGAAGGGACGACGAACGGTGGTGCTGCCTGGGTGGTCCGCGACATAGACACGTAGTAATCTTTGGCGGTGCGAGCGGTTTTTCGAACGATGGCCGACCCTGCCAGCCAGCAGCACGAGGGCCACAGGCTCTTCTTGGATTCTGCGGCTCCGGACAGCGCCCGGTAAGGAGCCACACCACGTTTGTTTCTCTCTCCTCTTCCTTGACGCTCACTTCGGCGGCAGACCGGACACGCGCCGCTGGCGGCTGCGGCGTCGACGTAGAGCACTATGTGGTTCCTCTCACCCGTTGGATCGGGGCCAGCTTAGCGCTTGTTCCGGCCAACTGTCAGCTGAACCAACACGGCCGTCCGTCTGTTACGCGCCCGCGACGTCGTCTGCTGTCCGAGCGATCGTCTGCTGCCTCTTTCAAGGGCGGGATACAAGTGAACGCCTTGGAAATTATGGAGAGCAGACTGAATTTTCAGGCTAATAATACCGAAACAAAAACGGCAGAGGAAAGAAAGTTCAGGTTTACTAAGTGTGTTGTGCGGATGAGAAAGATAATTTTTTCGGCACGCGTGGCAAACTCCTACTCTATCTTCTGTCACTTGACACTTCGCGTGTTGTGTAGTAGCACACAACCTGGTGCGGCTACTTAGTTGTGTAGAATGGTCCCAACAGGAGCGTGCGAGCGTATTTTCGAACGTATTACAACAAAGCCGTCGCCGCTGGATTGGGCGAGGCTTTACGCTCCGAACCGGACGCTATTCTGAGTCACGGCTGCTCGCGCTCAACGACGCTGCGTCTCTCGTACGAGAAAAAAAGAAAACTAAAAGAGATGAACAGAGAAAGTGCGCGAAAGGTGGAAAGAGATGGTGACCTAAACAAAAGGAAATCGCAGTTTCGTGTCGTGTGAGCTGCGTGCGCCCTTGACGGGCTGTCTTTCCCGCGTAAGCTTTTCGTTCTTCACCGTCGGGCTGTACCAGCACGCGACCAAATATAGTTAAGATATCGATCATAGGCAATGAAGTTTCTGGTTTAACCGACTCTAATTATTTCTTTGTAAATTTAAACCTAAGAAGGCCTGTGAATTAGTTTGTTTACGCCTGCTACATCAAACGTCACTGCCGGTGCGTTGATTACCAGACGACGAGAAAGAGCGGAGTGCCACCATTGCCCTGTGGATCAATACTATACTATACTATACTATACTATACTATACTATACTATACTATACTATACTATACTATACTATACTATACTATACTATACTATACTATACTATACTATACTATACTATACTATACTGTACTATACTGTACTATACTATACTATACTATACTATACTATACTATACTATACTATACTATACTATACTATACTATGGCTGGTAGTTTTTGAAGAAATTCAGGTAATAGTTATGCTTGCTCACTGCGATTTTGATGCGAGAACTAGTCCCCTGCCCCTTCATGTAGTTCTACGCTATAATATCAACGAAATAGTTGATGGCCCGTATGAAAAAGCTTTCTTGAAAGTAGAAAAACAGAATCAATTGCAAACTATATTTGCTAGTTTTCAAAGTCATGATTTCAAGTTTTTTTTGTTTTTTTTTCTTTTTTTTTGCGTTCTTACGGCTTAGCGACTGGACGTGCATGTAGATTTTATTGCTTTTGTTTCGCTTAAACATCGTGCAACAGTAGCCAACGTGTTTATTATTTAAACTTCGTGCGTGTGACACGGTTAACCCTTTCTTTATTTACCAGCATACTGCAGTGTTGGAGAAATACTAACCAAGTCTTTTAAATATGCGAATGTGTTTTCAGAGGTTTTAATGCGTGCACTGCCCTTTTGTACCATTCACGCTCCGCATAGGCCTGTCCATTAGTGAAGTTAGTTCATACATAGCGGTGAAAGAAATAACATGTCCAGGGTAAATGTGTCAAGGGCGCCATTTTAATGGGCATTGCCTAGAAAGTTCAGGTCTGCGGCCTTCTGCACAGGTACTAGTAATCCGCCCTTTTTTGTCAGGGGCTGCTTTTTTATCAGTGCTTGCATCATGGTGTAGCGTAAATTATACTTTGCTGAAGTCCTCGGCGGAATTTGGTATGGTTGCAATTAAATGTATTTTCTTTACAAGAAAAGCTTAGTGTGTTCATATCCGTCGACAGAATGCCGCCGTTCTCAACGGCAGTTAATAACAGTTCATTAAGAAGCGGGGTCCTTATCTGAAAAGAATGTTCTCGAAAGGATCGTAGCTGGGCGTTTGGACGATTGGCCCTGGGACGCTTAAGAAAAAAGAGAAAAAAAAAAAAAAGCTCTCGTGCGGTTCGCTTCTAAACTGGACACTGGAAAGATGGAGTTTCTTGCCAGTCGATTAGCATAAGCCTCTCTTTGAGGATGGGGTCTCGCTCAATTGCGGAATAAACTGGCACGCACGCTCGCGAAACCGCTCGTAATGATGGCTTCTCGCAGCGCGGACCACTGCACTTCCCACCAAGTTCCTCGTCTGCTTAAAGCTCCCTTCGCAGACGATACCCACCTCCCGTTCTCTTTATGCGGACGGGATCAGCGATACCTTATTCAGACGGCCGACGGATGAATTACTAAAATGGGTTCTCAATTTCACCTCGCGAGATTCATGTTGGCGACTAAAGAATAAACCAACGGATACACGCGCCAAAAGCTGGGCTGAATAGCTGCTAAGGTGCATTTGCAACGACTAACTAGAGAGGCTCCAACATTCTACCTATTTTGTCTTCTCTCGTTTAGCTCTTCGCCCTCTAACTTGTCTATATATTCCTTCAGCCTATCCAGGAGTGCTTGCATAACTTACCGTCCTACATGAGCGACTGGTGCTGCGCGCTTTACAGTGTCCACGCTTGTAAAGACATTGGTGGTGTTCACTTTTATCAAGGTGGCCTCTCAACTGGATTTTGGCCCAGAACAGCTCCGCAGCGTCAGCTTAAAAGTGTCGTTTCTATAATTGAGATTTTCAAAATGTGTGAGAACGTGAACCTGGAGCCTCCGGGATGTATTTTAGCATTTAATAGAGTTCCGCGAGGAAAACATTAAAGCGCTGAGACTGAGGACGAAGCCTTTGTATACCAGTGCACAATCCGTGGCCCGGGAGGGAGTGCGCGTTGCTTATCACCGCCTCTATTGCGAACGAAGATGCAACAGCTAGCTCTCCCGGGGGGTCATTTCGCGCCAGCCGCAGAGGAACACTCGGGACTAGTGTGGGTGCCATCCCGGTGGAGCCGGAGGAACCAGCGCAGTGCAGTTCGCGTCACGACCCGAGCATCGATCCTGTTCCAAGGGCTCCGTTCTGGTGCCGGCAGGAAAGAGCCTCGCAGGTGGGGAAGTACAGGAAGAACTAGAGCGTCCATGTGTGTGCGTTTCTGGGAAGAAAGGGTCGAGAGGAAAAACTGGAGGGGGCTGGTAGTGGAAGATATTTTATGGCCCTGTGCTTGAGCCTCGGGCTATGTGTCCCCGCCCCCTTCCCTCTTCTACCCTTTCGTGCTCCCCCCGTTTTTCTTTGGTTGTTTGTTTATAGCCTTGTGGTCTGGAAGCAATCTGTAAAGTTGGGGAGAGTAGGAGAAATGGGAAGAGGAGAGTTGGCGCCCGCGATCGAGGATTTCGCCGATTCCAATCGAAGATTATTAATGCTGAACCCGCGGTGCGACAGCGCGGGATTGCGCGCTGTCTGTCGTCTGCTCGTTCCTGTGTGTTGCGTATGTGTGTCGTCTGCTTTTCGCCTTCGGCTGGGGCGAGGCACGTATACGCAGTCGTCTGCTTTCGGCGAAAGTGCATCGTCCACTTTCGTCTCCTTGTCGTCTGCTTGAGATAGATATTGCCTTGCGGCTTACCGTCGTTTGTCTCTGTCTTATTCGTTGTACGCCATAGTAAGTCTTGAATCCCTGTCGTGCGGCCCGGAAAATTTTCGGACAGAACTGAATGAATGGAAATAAGGGGAAAAAAAAAAACTATACTTCGGCGATAAGAAGAAATTCGGATTTAAACCTCGCGTTTAACTTATCTGCGTCGTTTTCTATTCCGGACTGCGTGCTTTCTTTTCTGCTTTTTTTTTCTTTTAAGATGGGAGAAAGTATCGCGGCTGATATAGCGAAAGTGCGAAGTTGACAAATGGAAAAGGCTTTATGGTTCTTCCCTCCGGTGGTCATTCATCTATATGGCACTTGTTTACGTCACTACACATCGTCCGCTTTCCGGGATATACAACCGAGTGAAACGTTTATCGTTCAGGAATTATTTAACGATTCCTCAATAGGATGAAAAAAAAAAAAAAGAAAGCATGACGTGAGAGTTTACCGATTACATGGATGAAACGTGGAAAAAGGCGCATTTATAAACACAAGAAATATTTTTTTGCATTTAATTGGAATTAATAATTCATTTTGGAAATTGGTAATAAAAAAGCCATCTTCCTCATTTCGTGTGGTAAGATATTCTCGAAACAGACCTTATACTACAATGCACCCTCCATGCTTCTACTGAATGAAAACGAAAAGAAAAAAAAAAAAAAGCGATGAAACTGACACGACAGCCAGTGGGAAGAATAAGATATCACTGGCTTCTGTGCGAACTGAAGAGGAAGCCTAGCGCCATCTTGCTGAGGTCCACTTTTCTGGTCCTCTCGTCTCCTGTCCCACGCCCACCAGGCTTCGTACTCTGCTTGCAATAGGCTCTCTAAAGAATTTCGCAGTTAGATTGACTTGCAAATCAAGTCTCTGTGCGCAGAATTCCCTCCGAAGATCGCGAAATTCGCGCATAAATTGGCCCCAGTCGCGTCACCCTTAAATAGATACTCCAAGCTTCGGCCTCGAAGTTGACGGAGTGCTGCCGCATTAGGTAAACAGGGAGTTGTGTTAGGTAAGCTTTAAAACAAGCGGCGCGGTATACATCTTGATAGGCCCTTTCGATAGTCCGTCAGGCAAGCGCTCTGGAACGTAGCCAACGAATGCCATTGGTCAAGAAGGCTATAGGCAGGTCTTATTTTATATTAGAAGTACACGGGCTTAAACTGGCTCCTATTGTCACTTTGTAATAGAAAAGCAAATACATTTCAACGTAATTGTTTTGTTCAACGTGGTTCCGCATCCGGTGTGCAAATCGATGCACACATTTGACAAAAATGAAAGCGTAGAACGCCCGTAAGGTTCATGAAAAGGGAGTGTTTATTAAGTGCACTTCTCTCCCGCACCGAAGAATAATAAAATGGACACAAATACGTGCCTACGAGGCTAGCAACTGTGGGGTACGTTTGGAGCCGAGCCACGTCGTTGCCATTGCCTATTTAAAAGCAATGTACACTTTTAAAGGGTCACAGTGGCAAAAACACCCTTCACTTCACGAAAAGGCCGGTTATATTACACGAGTGCCATCATGAACCCAATATTATTTAGGCGTGTATGCACTGACGTAGGCTAACATGGATTGACATGGGAAATTAAGAATCGAGGCTGTGTCACTATCGGCATCGTAGTTATGACGAATACAATTGTACTGACGACCTTCACCACAAAAGAATGCTTTCATTGACTGCGCATCTCTACTGCGCCCAAGAATATTGTTAAAAATATGTTTAGTGCCGAATTTATTGAGGCAGATATTTAAATGCTCATTAACTAGTGTTCACGCCACCGAGGCCTTTTCATAATATCTTCAGGAAAGCAAGCATCGGCCGTCACTGTGGTATATACACAGTGGTATATACACATGGATTGACATGGGAAATTAAGAATCGAGGCTGTGTCACTATCGGCATCGTAGTTATGACGAATACAATTGTACTGACGACCTTCACCACAAAAGAATGCTTTCATTGACTGCGCATCTCTACTGCGCCCAAGAATATTGTTAAAAATATGTTTAGTGCCGAATTTATTGAGGCAGATATTTAAATGCTCATTAACTAGTGTTCACGCCACCGAGGCCTTTTCATAATATCTTCAGGAAAGCAAGCATCGGCCGTCACTGTGGTATATACACAGCAGAAGAAATCACGCGGCTAAAGGGGGCAGTCAACAAAATATCATTCTAACCCTCGGAAACAAATTCCCTCGTGCACACGGGCATCAATCTTGCTATTTAAGAATTACACAATGAAGCACAAAGGGGTGTGTACGGCGCGAACACTGCTCTCGATCTCGCGGAGATAAGAGCTTGTTTGGGATCTTCCCCCCCCCCTTCCCCCTTTCCCCCCAATCTTCCCTTTCTTGCGGTCTGGCCGAAGGCAAATAAAGGGTTTGTGTACCCTTGTGGCGATGCTGCCTGCGTAATAAATACGCAGTCGTCGATAACTCTTCGCTAACTCGCTAACACGACTAACTTGGCACAGTTTTTCCCACGCTGTCCCACATAGTACTTACTACATGTAGTCGCTGACCGGCGCAGTGCATTGAGAGGCAGTCTGATCGCGGGAGTATGTTCAAGGGACAAGTAAATATGTCGGATAAAAGAACTGTTTAGAGCAATATATCTATTGCCGGTGTTTACCGGGAAGGGACAGCAGTTCACAGTTGGTAGCAAAGCACTCTAAGGAGTAGGCGAATATGTCTACTTAAGATAGGTAGTAACCGCGGATCCAGACCAGTCCCCAGGCGATGTGGATACGTTATATCGGCATATATTGAAATACTTACGAAAAAACAAAAACAAACAGAGTGATTTGAAAAAAGGTTTTACATAAAATGTGAATAAAATTAAGGAGCGGTTCCAGCAAGAAGGTTTTACATGTGTACATTGATACGTGAAAAACCTGGAATTACCGAAATGTTATAACATCTCTAATAAAAGCTTGAATTCAGAGCGCGAATCAACAGAACATCATTCATCTGGAAAATTGTTAAACGCAAATTGTTAATTTGCTAAATGATATTAATAATAATAATAATATTGAGCGCGATGTGCGAGGTGAGGCCGAGTGCGCGCGGTTAGCACGGTTCGAAGCCGGTGCTGTGGGAAGAGGGTGCATATTTCCCGAGCGTACATTTTTCAAGCGCATGCACCCTTGCGGGCACTCGAGGAGGCGACGCGGAAAAGCGCGATCAATTTAAGTGTTCTTGGTAGAAATCTGTCAGAAGTCAAACCTAAACTACTACACCCATGAAAAAAATCTGACTGAATATGAACCAGTGGTTATTGGTTAAAAAAAAATAAATAAATGTCGTAAATCATGGGGTTCAGGCGTGGATTTTTCGATCGAAAGCATCTAAAAATGCAACCTCAAAGATAACAATTCCAGCCATGGGAAACGGTAAATTATTTACGTACTAGTGAGTGTTGGCTAAACAAAAGTCTCCTGGATCGTGATATTTGGACGGGGATTCCTGATCAAAAGCATTTCAGAATGAAATCTCGAAGGTGAAGTATTGCTATGGTAAATGACATGCGACTCGCTTCATGTTACTCCTTAGTCAAAAGTGAAAAGAATAAATCTTTAGTTCCGGAATATACATTCGAAGTATTTCTTATCGTTCAAAGATGCACCTACAATCCATAGGCTACAGAACCATTGATAACCGGCACATTTAATTATGCATACTTATATTTGTTTTCGTATACTTCACCTATTTTTCGTTAAGTGATGTTGTAGGCACCCGTCTTTCTATGACTGTATTTTAGAATTGCCCGCTGTGCGCCGTCTTCGGTTCAGGCGAAATTGATTTGATGTTCATTGGAAAATACGCAGTCCCGTTTCGTATTGATTTGGGGAAATCGACAGAATGCGCAAGAGTGCGGTCTAATTAATGCTTTCATCCGTGGTACCGAGCGTACCACGTGTTGCGTCAATCGTATTTCTGACCATGCGTCAATCCCCGATGAGACGTTACACCTAACGCAACAAGGCTATAAAGATATTTCGCAATAAAAACGTCATAAACAGAATAAAATAACATGCTGAGAGAGACCAGCAATATCAATTACCGGCACCCCTTCCTATTTGGTATTCAGTGTTTGAAGCACGTAGTAGATAGGACGCCCGTGTCACGTATTCCCCTTACTGGCTTCGACATAATCTATGCGCGGCTCGCTGCTTCGGTATGAGATCATAGGGCTCCATCGGTGGTCGATGTACTGCTTATAATGCCAGCGTCCTGAACCCCCCACGTTCGCCGGGCAATGTCCAGGAAAAAAGATCAGAGAAGGAGCCGTAATGTTGCCGGTCTGGAGAAAGCAATTTTCGCAGGCCCTGTAAATGCACATGTTGCCACATTCATTGCGATAAGAATGAATGTCCTCTCTCTTTCTTATCACGTTGTATTATAAATAATCTGATATTGCGTGCTGTATTGCATTGCAATTCGGTTTACATTACATTGCGGCGTAGCCTGCGAGTGTAATTTTCATCATTGATCTCTTTTGTTTGATCTCCGTATGAAGAAGGGTCTGACCAAGCGACTTAATTTTAAATCGAAGCTCCATTAGGCTTCGCGTCTTTTTTTTTTTTTGTGTGTGTGTGTGGAGAGGGGGGGGGGGGGAGGGATTATGCACAGTAGACGGAAGCAAACAGTACTAAACAAAATATCAGGCAGATGCAACGGCGAAACATTATAGCACTCTCCGAACATAATGGAGCTTAGTAAAGCGTAGCATCGCTTCTATATTACCCCTTGTTCAGCGCTGTCATTTGGCCGGCTTTCGTAATAGGTTACCACGCTTTCGCGAGCTGCGTTCTCTCTAACCGATTTATTTATTCGCTCGCGCGCTCGTATGTGCGTGCGTGCCTGCATGCGTGGTTTTGTATTGTTTGTGTTTATATTTTTGAAATGAAATGACGTTGTCGTTTTAGCAGAATCTTGACAATTGAAAGCCTCAAGCCTCTTCTTGTGCTTCAACTTGAAACCACGTATAACGGGTGCCCTTTGAAGTAATTGACGCACAATCTTCCCAAAAGAACGAAGGACTTGTTGCTTTAAAGTAAAACGAAAATGTGTTTCTTTATGAAAAAACGAATCACTGACAGTGAATTAACAGGGAAGGAATGAACGAGCCTGTGTGTAAAGCAAGGAATGGATGGATACATGAGGGAATTAATGAATGTACTAGCTTTGCAATGTGTGAATATATTAATCAGTTCATGAATTAACGAATTAAGGGATGAACGGAAAGAGAAATGAGTGGAGAGAACACAGCGCGAAAAGGAGACACACAGATCAAATAATTGTTTAAGTCGCGAAAAAAAAAAGGCATATTGATTGAGAAACTGAACTAACGAGAAAAGGAATTAGTGACTGAGATGATGACGGGGCAAACCATTTATTTCGTTCTATAATAAGTGTGCCTCGTCCGAGAGAGAGTGGCGAGAAGGATTCGTATAGAGAAGGGCATTCATTACGTGTTGGCATACGTTAAGGTAAATTGCGTGACGTAGTTCTTGTAGGAAGCCCAAATTGATGATGGAGGAGGCTACAAACCATTACGCATACCCATTTGAATCAGAATGTACCATGCACACTGATGCAAATGGATGTATGTAATGATTTGTTGATGCTGCTAGATGAAGACCTCCTTTCATGTGCAGTGTGTGGGGCGCGGTGGCCATCTTTTCCTGTCATGGATGGTGATGAAGGGCGAACGGTTGAATGAAAGCTGTCATGAACACACTGCAAAATGATAGGGGGCGGAAGTGCGCTGGAAATTTTAGAAATTCTAACACTCGCTGAAAACAACATAGCAAATTTACATTTCCCATCCGTCTGTTGATTGTTTCGTGTGGGAAATAGTTTGGCAGGAAAAATCCTCGAAAGCGTGAAACGGAGTCTATGCGAAGGCCGCTGAAGAGATGATGCCCGAATGAAAAGGAAAAGAAATGTACAGAAAGGAAATAAAGGAAATGCCGCTGTGGATCTAGTTGCGATCTTCCTTTTCGCTTTTGGCTCCTTTATTTATCCTGCGGCTGGATGCGCATAACGAGAAGCGGTTCGAAGTGGCGCACTTCATGAAAATTGCACGGATGCGCCAAACGATGCGCCCCAGCAAGAATTCCTTCGCGTGCCAGGAAATAGACAAGTTCGTCATACTTGTGTGTGCGTGTGTGTGCTTGGGAGTGTTTACGTGCGCGTGCTCGAGTGTGACGTTTTCAATGTTGCCAGCCAGGCATTGAATAATGGAAAACTCTTATTATTTATTTTTTCCACCATGTTTCGTGACTTTGTTCGCTTAGTCGACGAAGGCACGGAAACTGGCATGATGCGCTTGGCGCGCCGCCGTGTAGCGCGAATTTTCTCTATTTTGAGGTTTCGAATTTTGGTCTAAACTTTTTCTTTTCAGTCTGGGAAGCTTCCGCTTTGTTTTTTTTTTTTTTTTTTTTTATGCAGTACTAATGATCGCGATGTGTAGCAATTCAAAATGACCTGATCATAAAAATACAGTGGTCCAGGTGCCATTGAGACATCAGGGACCAGTAGCAGCCAAAGGCAATATAGCTGCAAGTGTTTCAGAAACACAATCGGCTAATTTGTTCTTAAAAATAATACGTTCTAGGTATCCCTGGGATACAGAGGACTTACCGCGTCTTAAATGCAGTATTGCCTCAAGTGTCTGTGGAACAAATGGACGATCTGTTGTTCGCAATGAATGCTTCCTTTACGCTCATATTGTATGCGCTCGCATAAAAAAGGCACCCTGTAGTTTGGCTGTCAAAAAACAAATTTAGCCCGCGTGTAGAAGACGCTTCTTCTCCTTTTGGCGTGCTGTCTGCAGATAACAATAGGGAATGCTAGCTCTTAAAGGGAAAGATTAACAACGCTAACAAATAGACGCTCACTAATAGGCACACAGGACAGGACAGCACAGGAATCCTGGCAGGCGTCTTTTGTTCTTGTTTTTTCTTTCTTGAGCGTTAAAAGAAAAGTACATCGTAATAAGAAGCACCATTTATTTATCGTCAAGAGTACAATATACCTCAGCATACCGATGAGGACAGGACAGGAATTCTAGCAGGTGTCTTTTGTTCTTGTTTTTTTAGGGCTTAAAGAAAAGTACACAGTAATAAGGAGCACTATTTATTTATCGCCAAGAGTACAATATACATCAACATACCGATGAAACAATGAGTGGCAATGCTCTGTGAAGAATTCCGGAGCATACAGAAGATATGCCGAGTCACGAAAAGGTCTCTGTGCTTGATCTGCCATATTAAAGATTGCAGCAAAGTGCATTCTAGTTGTGTTGTCTATATAGAATGTAATTGTATGCCACTATACGCGCGTTATACGTGTGAGTTTAGGATAAATGTTCTAGTTTTTGCTCTCGACCATGGAATCTATGCTCAAGAATATTTCGTTTCATGCATATCTTGAGCTTTACTGGGGGAAGCAATTTATTATATCAGCTTATTTCTCCTTGTTCACTTTTGCTGTTCAATGTTTTCGGTATATTTCACCCCGAATAATTATCGTGTGCCCACATTTTATGCCATTTCGAGGGGAAAGAAGGTGCGCTGTGTGACTTCACACTCTCAGACTTGAGGGACGAGACACTGTCCACACACATAGGGGATGATCTATGCAAAAAAGGAAAACGCCTGGGGTCTTAGGGAGACCCGGGTGCCCCCAAGGCAAAAGCTGCATGTGATATGGGAAAAAGAATTTTCTCAGTAGAGTGTGTTCCCTGACGTCACGCGATTCTGGAGGCCTTTTTTTTTCGTGCTTCATAATAGGCTCAGAACTCTGAGCGCTTCTTTGTTATATAGTTTGTTCTTTTCCGTTACATCGTCCCATGTCTGAACTTTTGGTATGCATCTTTATGTTGTGAAAATCACTTGCTTTTCTTCTCTGTAATTAAACACGGATGAGATATAACTAAGTGGTTAAAGAATGAAATTAAGATATATAAAAATGTTGAAAAATATAGATAAAATGGCAGAAACAGACGTTTTATTCTAAGAAATGAGAGGATGTAGATTGCTGAGGTCAAACTCGGGAGTTACTGATCTGAAGTGCGCTTTTTTTCCCCTAATTAGAGACGAAATTATTCGAGTAATATCAGGTACAAGGACACACTGCTCGCATAGCTTTATTATCGGTTTATTTTTTGACAGTTTTCAGACGACTCTAGAAAGAGTGGTCCAGACTTTCAGTCGGGCACAGAAGGTATACACCGTGCATAAATTCAACAGCCAAGCCTTGCGTTTAACAGGACAAAGTGTGGTGCGAACTGCTCAAGACGCAAGGGTATGGCGTAAATTATAAATGTGGAAATCAAATGCTTTGAGCAGTTAAATTAATTTTCAAATTTTGCAGAGAACGTGAAACGGAATAGTGCGCTAAATTATTCTTTTGAAAGACTGCTGTGAATAAATCGAGGCATACGCTCGTACCCGCCCTGGGGCGGTAATCGCTGCCTCTGAATTAGGAATTCCCTTTCTCCTTGGAATGAACTTGTACTAATACATTTTTCGCACAGTGCTTGGCTGATGCTTGCTTGGCCTGATTGATACCGATGGAAAATTGCTTGCGGTAAAACGTGCTTCTGCTGTACCTTGATGCTAAGTTCGTGAACGGCGAAAAAGAAACATAAAGTTTTGTTTTTGCCAACACCTGCTCTCGAAGAAATTGTGAGGACGACGAAGCCCGTAGTAACTGGGTGATAACCGCGGCTAATCTAGCCTTAGCTTGCCTGTAGTCATAAAGATAAACTCCGCGCGGAAGCAGTTTTGGATCAGTCAGTAATAGCAAACGTGCTGGGGTATTACGTGGAAGGTAGAGAACGGTTGCCGCCATGGCCTTAGCACCAGGAAGAGCGGAGTATACACCCAGAGAGCGTGCACCCTGACTGTTGTCAATCTAACATAATTTTAACAAGGTGGAAGCAGAAGCAGTCGGCGGTATGTTTTTATACCCTCTCTAAATTACAATAAAAATAAGTAGAAAATATAGACGGTGAACTTAACCTAACCTTACCCAGTCCTAATACAACGTTGGTTCTGCCGCTAAAAACCATCGCTTTTTTCCTGAAACAGCAGAATAACTTAATCCGGCTGGTTGCGAGAAAACAAGAAACGTAAACATGTAGCTGAGAATTTATAGACGCGAAGGTGTTTTTGTCGGTAGTCTTGCTTGGTCACCCCGCACTGGAAAACACAAACAAGGACACAAAACAAAAATAGCAAGATGAATATAGTTGGCAATGGCTCGAAGTATCCGGAGCAGGTAAAAATAGGAGAAGGGCAAACTAAACTGGTGGTATAAAAATTTGCACACGAACAAGTTGGAGTCACCCTATAAAAGGAAACCTTAATGAGGAGCGTTCGGCTGAGGCAGTCGCAGATATTTCGAAACTCCGAACGCATATGGTCGTATTTAAATTTTGTTGCCTTTTGACTGCAGGCCGAGAAGAGCAGACCGGCAATTGAAAGTTTAATCGAATTTTTTAAATATTGGGAAAACTCACGGATATTCTCAGTTGACGGAACCTTTATAAGCTGTGCATGGTGGTTACCGTTTTTGAAAAAAAATTGGGCTCCGAGTAGAACAAAAAATAGAAAAAGAAAAACATCTCGTTTTGCACTCGGCGGGACGAATTTCAAGATTTTTGTTTTTCTTTTGTACCAGAATTGGTTGATTGGTTTGGTTTGGTTTGGAGGGTTTACGTCCCAAAGCAATTCAGGCTGCGAGAGACGTCGTAGTGGAGGGCTTCAGAAATTTCGACTGTCTGAGGTTCTTTAATGTGCAGTGACATCGCACAGTACACGGGCGCCTTGCTTTTTGCCTCCATCGAAAAGCAGCCGTCGAGGCCGGGATTCGATCCCGAATCCTGGGACAGAGCAGTCGAGTGCCCTAACCTCTGCATCATCCCGGCTGGGCTGTGGCAGAATAGAAACTAAAATAAATTTGTTCTTTTTACTAAGATGTATACAGACACATATTTAGAATAGGCCACATATGCTCCTTTAAGCATTTCTGGTTTATCTGGCAGACCTCATCGTAGAGCTTGTGAATCCAGCAAAGGTTCCAAACTTTCACTTCAACATATGGTAAATGTGGCAAAGACTTCGTTCTACCCCATGTCAGCCCCTGCATTAAATTAAAATTTTATTCTGCAAAAAGAAATGTGGTGAAGGCTCTCCTGAATATCTTAAAAGACTCGGGGTTGAGTTCCCGACTATAAACTTCTAGTTCGCGCCATCTGTCACCTTATCGTATAGTGTTCTATGGACACGTGAAAGAATAATTTCGTTGCCGCTCTTTTCTTACGTCTTCTCCATTTGGTGCCCTTCCCACGTGTAAGGTAGCTAAGCAGCCCCCCCCCCCCCCCCCCCCCGCCTTTCTGTTCTGTTTCGTTTCTTCGCTATCTCTTACGAAAGGTCGAAACGTAAAAGAGCAGTGTCACCTTCTTCAAATGCGGCTTGTGACTTGAGTATAACCAGCTTATCCCTTTCGTTGGCTTCTTCGGTACTTCTTTCTTTCTTTAATTCAAAATTTTAGAATGCAACTGCAAGTTACAAGTTGGGGTTTTCATAAATTACAGCAGGTTGTGGACTAATCTAATTTTTAAAAGTTGACCAGGCTTGGCTCATAGGTTTTTTCGTTATTCGCAGGGACAAGTACGGCTATTATCCGGACCAATTTCCATCATGTTCTTACAAATACATTTCAGAAGACAATGGTTAGGAGCACCGTGAATGCGCGATGTGAGAACGGACTTGTTAAATCCGCATTTAAGAAAAACGAAGTGGACCTCCTAAACACGAATAAAACGCGCTGAGTGTAATCCGAACAGTTTGAACACAGCTCCCTGGAAGCGAATTCACAAACGGGCGGCCATCGACGAAAGAAAAATGGTCGAAAGCGGGACTATAACGGCCAATATGGGAATTAGGACGCTTCGGTACCGAGCAATACAACGATCAATATTGAAATTCCACGGAAGCTGCTTGGTTTCATAAAAGAGCTCTGGAATCATTATCGCCGACTCGAGAACTGCAGCAAGGAATATTGTACAAGAGGCTCTTCCCAAAGGGCGTCAATGGCAGCGGAAAGGAAGGGTGTTGAATATTTAGAAGGGGAATATAGGTCAAGATTATTATTCACGAGCCCCTTCGTCGTAAACAGTTTATATAATTCGCGCCGTCGATTCGCGGGCCCTTCTTTAAATTTCCACCTCGGGAAATAACGGTGGCCCGAAAAGACGATCGCTGCGGCGACCAATGCGGTCAGACGGACAGTCTTTTGTTAGCAGTACGAGCCCGTCCCTACTTTCGTGAAGTTTATTTTCTCTCTCTCTTTTTTTTCCTTTCGTCTGTGTCATGTAGTTACGCTTATATAACCAGAGTTCATTTTGCTGCCGAGACGCCCGCGCTGAGGCATACGTGGAGGACAGTTAGAAAGAGAGATGGAGATAAATGGGAGAAAAAAAAGCGCGGAAAGACGGTCCTTTGACGTCCAATTAATGACGGTGCGCTGAAGCAGGAGCTCATTTATACGCTTTGTAGCTTGGGACAGCGCCAAGTGTGAGAGAAAATTTGAATCGAAGCAATAGCGAAAAAATAAATAGCAAAGTAGTCGACATTACCGTATTTTACCGACTCTAAGCAGCACTCGGCGACATCTCTACATCGTCCGCTTTCGTCCTTGTTCAACTGTGATAATTTTTAAAGTCTTCGTTACGCAAAACTGAAGGGGAACCCGGAGGGGGAAATTTAATCCTTAGCACAGATGCTATTGCATGGCGCCATCAAAGCGGTCGCATGAATTTGCCCGTATCTCACTCTTGAGATGTGATCCGTCCAACTTCCCGTGACGAAATGAGCGGGATTTACGAGGTACACGTATTTCGATTGTTGCCACGATTGCTTGGTTTGAGGAGTTCAGGACTGCGCACACGTAACTGGAATTCAATTTTTACAAACTAAAGGTCCAAATTTCAACCCAACGCATACCAATATATTTTCTTCTTCTGGACGACTTAATTAAACAGGGTGGAGCGTAGATCTTGCGAGCCGCTAACAACCGCTAAAGGACGGTATACGTTGTCCGCACTACGGCTATTTTTCAAACCTTCCTTTGCAGCAAGTGTGAAAAGCTGCTCAGTTTCAAAGAACCTCGCTGACGCGAAAAAGAATTTTCCTATTCTGTACTCACGCTTCAGAAAGAGAGTTTGAGAATAATAGAAGGGCTACCTAGTATGGCGAAAACACAGTAAGAGCCTGGATGGCGCCGCATCTCATTGTCATCGCGTCAGTGATGCGCTTCATCTTGTTTTCTTTTTTTTCATTCGTTAGTTTATTTTGTGCGCGTTCAGAGACTAGCATTGTCACTGAACTTCCCTCGGCTTCTTCCCCCCACCCCCTCATCCTAGGGTGCATGTTGAAAGGCGAGGATTTGAAGAGGGGGAAAGCAAAAGCGCTGGTTAGAGGGGCAGTGGTGCCCGATCAGCAATGGCGAAGCGGGGTCAAGGAGCGTCTGGGTTCCTTCTGCTCATATCCCGCTTACCTTTCCTTGGTGCTCCTCGAGCGCTGGACAGAGTTCCCTCTCTCGCCCTGCCAGCGGATATGAGCTGACGAGGACAGACGCGAAACGGACGGCATCGCGGAAGCCCCGCAGGAGCTTAGTTCCAGACTAACCCTCTCTCTCTCTTGCTTCCTGTCATGACGATGAAGCCTGGACCTGGTTAGAGGCGTAATCTCGTCGTTCGAGGTCCTTTGTGCCGCGCTGCAGGGATATATGTCGATGTGCACCGCAGTGCGATGAGCGATGGGTGTTCCAGATGGCAGGGTTTTAATCACGGATGTCCGCAGGACGTCGATATTGGGCCTCGTTTTGTACTTGCATCGAATAAAGGAGATGAACGTGAACCTTCAAAATATGATTTTACAAGGGCTTTTTCTGCGGTGCGTAAAATTTTGCGGAAAAGCTTACGTCTTTATGATGGCGTTTTTGTTGTGAAAGAAGAGCGATTTGGTAACAATGTAGCCACACCAGCAGCACGCACTCTTTAGTCGCAGCAACGAGAATTACACCCAGTACTTTGGCACGGTTTGTTCACTTTTAAACTTATTTTGTTGCAGAACCGCTTGAGTCATGTGAATATATTGTCGTCATTATGAGAAAGGGAGAAGCCTGATTCATTAACCCCCAGTTAACTCTTACTTCCGCCGGTTACCGCCTTACATTGCCAGAGTACGTTATTCAGACCTGACATTTTTTTCTCCCTCTTGAATGTATTCTTGCCGGTCACATAGACGTGCTCGCTATACCTTTTTACACAACATAAAAAACTAAGCTGCATAATATCAATACAAAATCTTTCGGACGTTTTCCCAACTGCTCTTATTCACCGCATATCATAATTTATGGGGCATGCATTCTTAAAATGATTTGTTCTAACTTACCAGATCATGTGTTGTAGAAGTGCTTGCTGTAGGGCTAGGGGTTCATGCTAACCAATGTAACGGCGAAAGGACACGATTACAGGCAAAGAAGAGGGTTAGAGAGATCGCCTACTACCAACTTGGTTTAATGCGGAAGACATCACCTTTTATATACCAGGGTACATCAGATGTTGAACATTGCTACCAAAATAAAAATAGAATATTGCGACAAAACCCGGAGAAGGATGTGGTAAAGCAAATGCATATCGCAGCCAAAACAAAGCACAAAAAACTTAACCCGATTAAACGGCTCATTGTGAGGCACTGCCCATGACCATCAAAGCCAGAACATGGTAATTAAAAAACCGATGAAATAACATTCTCAGTATCTTGACGCGACCGTCTAACAACCCAGTTCCTAGTCGCTGAGCAGATCGGCGGTTCACGTGTAGATACTGGGAAAGTTATTATATCGTTTTTTTTATTACTATTTTCAGGCTTTGATGGTCCCCCCATGTACAGTTCCTCACAATAACATTTTCTATCAAGACTGTTTTTTTTCGTGTGCCGTGTCTTGGCTGCGATATGCATTTCTTTTAACACATCATGTTTATAGTTTTGGTCGCGGAATTCTATTTTTATTTTTGTTGCAACGTTATACACCTGATGTGCTCTGGCGTATAAAAGCAGTTGCTTTTCCGCAATAAACTAGGTTGGTAGTAGGCGCTTTTTCTACCCCTCTTCTTTTCTTTGATCGTGTCCTTGCGCCGTTCCATTGGTTACCAGATCAATAACATGTGATTTCAGCCAAATACTTTGCCGCGCTGAGGTACATAGCTTGCGAACTTGATTGTCTCCGACGTCGATAAAGAACAAAATGAAAATTGAAGATTGGTCTTTCGAAATAAGGCCTCAAGAGGGTCTTACTTCCCGGTTATTTTCTATTGAGTTTATTTCATCATTCATGTTGCCTAATAAGTTCCATTTTAAGGCAGATATGACGTCAGCATGGAAAAGATGAGCCCTGCTCGCCAACGTCTTGTGTGGAAGGTTTTCAGCTGAGTACGTTCACGTTCGGTTTAATCCGTTCATATCACTTTAGAAAGGAAACAAAATCTCATTAAGGATGTGAGATGCCTTCTTGCGTAACTAAAGGCTGCACGAAAGACGCAGTCGGAATGGATTGAACAGATACATGAAGAATAATTTAGTCATTGTGCCCTGAGGTTCCAGTAGGAAGTTCTGCTATTATTACATTTTTCAAAAATTGATCTTAACTGGAAGAAAATTATCTGCCGCAGTGAGCAGAAAGAGGATGGATGAATTATTGATAAAGGGATTCACAAATTAATAAAAACGAGCTTCAGGTGTGACCAATATCTCCAAAAACTAAATGACTTCGGGAGAATTTCATTTTATGTTTTGCAATATCTTTCAAAGGGCCGTTAAAAGAAAGCGTAAACGGAGCGATTAAAAAATGTCAGTTACGACCAGCCTTAACTTCGCAGTCGGATTGGTGGCTTTTGGTCATTTTTTTGTATTTATTTTATTTTTATTTGGTACATTACGCTCCCGTAGATTACAGCGCCAGTATGCTTTAACCTTGCCTTACTTTACTTAGCTTTTCCCGGAGAACATGCGGCGAACACTGCGAGGCTTGTGAAGCCGTTGCTATATAATGTAAAAAGCCGATGAAAGCGAATTCCGTCATCCCATTCAGACGCGTTCTCAGCTTCCGTTGTGATCGTGAAACGACGGAGCGCAGCGTTATCTTGCAAAAATTTTCAGACTCATCCGTGTTTCTAGGGCGAGCGTACAGCCTGGAACAAGCGCAAACACAATGTCGTCACGTCGGACAGCCCCTGTCACACTCTACAGACCCCCATGAAGTGCGCTGACAGTGCTTGCCTTGCACAACGTGTTGTCACTGTTGCCGCGTCTCGTGCGCAAGTACTCGCTGAAGGCTATTAATAATACCTCACACACACACGCTTACACACATACATATTTTCCTTTTGTTCTAAGCCATTGAGAACAGGAGGAGGCGAAAAAAGGAATAACAATGGGCGTCTTGATGCCATCGCTACCGTGATGCACTCAGAAAGAGAATATATATACATATATATATAGAGATCACGTGGCTTATCTCTTTTTGGTATGGTAAGGCTCCCTCCGCCAATGGCACAAGCTGCTGCGCCCTGCAGGAAGAATTAAAGCAAATAATTTCAGTTGTTAAGTCGGCGCACCCTAGCTTTATTGTCAGGGAATGTGCTGTTTCCCAGGGAGGGAACAAAAGTTTCGGCAACAGTACAAAGCAAACAGCCTCATCGAGAGTTTTAGTACACGATGTTGAGATAGTGACTGTACAAGAATAGGTTGCAGTACTCTTTATCGACTGCGTCCCTGACCTTGCTTTATTTTTAGCCTAATGCAATAAAGTAATACAGCTCAAGATGTGACACACTGTAAGGAAAGGTCTTTTTATTTTGACACGTTATAATGACACTAAGCCCATTTCTGTCGAGTGTATCCAGGTTTCACTGTGATATCTTCGTTTCTGCAGTATGGCATTAGCTACCATCAAGGAGCTTATAAAAGAAAGCAGCTTTCAATAACCTAATTTGCTATCAGGCGAGTAGCCATGGGGTAACAGTGTGTTTAACCTAGATGCAGATTAGTTTTTCTGAAGACATTAGATGGGGGGGCACCTGAAATATATTATTCATCGAATAATAAAAGGGTCTGCAAAAAAAGAGAAATAATAAAGCACACGCACGCTGCCGAAAAGCTGTTATCGTGTACGACATCACCTACTCGAATGAGAGAGGATTATACAACGTGCTTCTGGAAACGTTTTAGAACAGGACATACAACATTGGAAAAATGTTGGCAGTAACGGGGCCTCGTAAGGGTATATGTTGCCAGCGCATAGCCAACATCTGGCCATTATCAGCCATTTCCAAGTCTACTCAGTTCTCCACAGCAGATCGCTCATTCCCAGAACCTCCTATGTTACACCCAAGTGAACATGGCCGTCAAAGCCCAGGAACATAGCCAACATTTTGTATGGGCGAACGGACCGCCGACTTGAGGGCTTGTCATGGCATTCGAGACGCGCCAATAATGCTCGACCCATGTCACACGCCCGGCACTTCCCTGCGCTCCTTAGTTTGTTCCTATTCTTCCGCTAACGCGCCTTTGTGTAGGCTTTGCTCCAGGGACCTCCCCTCCTCCCACTCCCCATTAAGTCGACGCGCCTCCCGTCGACGTTACTAGGCAACAAAATGCCGGTGCAGGCAACAGGTGGAACGCGTTCAATAGCGTTCCAACTTAATAGGAGCTTTGTGGAAAGCCCTCTCATCGTCGACTTTGTCCCGGCTAAGAGATCGTATCAGGCAGCTGATGGGAGAAGGCTTGACATGTAAGCTTCCTGCAACCGATAGATGGATAGACACTGTAGACGTTCCCTCTGAATTGAGACGGGTGTGGGCGCCGCCTTGTTTAGTAAATTGAAGTGGAAGTTTTCGCGTATCCCTGTTTCCTTGTTTCGTATCGTATCCTTGTTTCTTCTTTCTTACTTTGAATTTCACTGTGTTACTCTGTTTCTTCAACGAAGACTATTTTTCATGTCCAATAGTACACACGCACAAGCGCGTGCGCACACAGATTTGTAACGAAAGAGTGCTAGTACCCTCATGTCGAAAAAAAAAAAAAAGCTTGGGCGGATCGGCGTCAGACTCCTGAAGCTTCGCAAAATCACGAGCGTTTTTTTGCCAGGTGACATTTGGCAGGTGACATCGCTGGGCAGCGACTGGTCGGGGAATACCAAACCATTGATGTTGTTAAGGCCGTGTACATGGCAGCGGAAACAATGCTCTTTGCTTTTTATAGTTCTTTAACTAATTTACTTTTTGACTGCGAATGTCCTTCAATTCTTGATGTATATATCTGTCATATTTCTTTTTCTACTGAAAAATACGAAATGCTGGTACAACTAAGACAGTACAACATCTTAAACACCGGAGCTATGGACACCGATTCTGTGAACATTTTTTTACGACAAATGTTTACGCCTCGACTTGTACTTTTACGTCACCTCCCGTTTTGTAGCGAAAGCTACATTGGCCACGAACGAGGTGTTTCGCGTGGCGGGAGGCAACGAGCTGTTGCCTAGCAACCGCCGAAGTTGGCGGATGCTCACTTGGCAATCAAGAAACGAACAATAAAATGATATCTCGTCTTCAATGCAACGACAACATAGCTAGACAAGAGTGAGTAGCACATCCTAATTCTCCTCTAGCGTGAGAATGATAGTAGTGATGACAGGCTAGTCAGCGGCGCATTTCGGGCGTGCGTGTACTCAGCATTGGACGGGATTGAATTGGACTAGATTAGAATGGACTGGATTGTATTGGACTCGAATTGGACTAGTTTGAATTGGACAGTTGGATTTCATTGGACAGGATTGGTTGGATTGTATTTCATTGAAATGAACTGTACTTGATTTGACTGGATTTGGCTAGACTGGATTGCTTTAGATTAGACTGGATTGGATTGGATTACAGTGTAGGATTGAATTAGATTAGATTGGAGAGGAGAAGGGAGCCCAGCAACAGGCACACATGCTTTCGCTACGTATATTTTCGTCTAGCTGACCTAAGCCACGGCCAATGTTTTAAGCTGCAATTCTGCCAGACCAAGTGACAACGTCTACTGTCGGAGGAACCAGCGTACTACGCCCGGTTTAAATGCTGCGCCCGTGCTCGTATTAGCAGCGACGGGTCTCTTCTCTGTTGCGCACTAGGGTTATACGATACAATATAACTCCGAATACATTTGACTAAGGAGGGATTCCGCCCACACGCAGAACTTATTGGGAAAGCAGAAAAAGACGTAGCCAAATTTCGGCCGAAGTTAAGCTCTGCCTTTAAGGCCGTGAGGTGGTAGCGTTAAAGCTTTTCATTAGCCGTCTACCCGTGTAGATCCTCTTTTGCATAGAATAATCTTGCTGGTCGCTTAATCACTAATCTTTAAATTTGTGCCCCTGTTGTCACACGCCGCCTAATTATCCTATGACATTATATGAAAGAGTACGCGCCATAATTGTAAAACCTAGCCTTAGCCAATCCGTATAAAAAAATGCACTTGCAGGCCAAAGGACAACCTATACCTCACTGGGAACCCGAAGGCCCCGGATGGCTGGATTCTGATCTAACGCTTCCATTTCAAATGTAGAGTCCAAGTTGGCAGCGCTTTCAAACGACCATACGTCAAGGGGTCTCGTGACGTTGCACCATCGAACGACAAATCAGTGCACGGTCATGCCACCTGCCAACTACCACCTGCCAGATGTATGCCCGCGATTTTTCGCTCACAACGCTGCCTCTGATAAAGCCGTCAACGTCGGATGTCCTGGAAAACGGGGATTTAACACTCTTTGCGGTAAAAGGCCACTCATAATGTGTAAAAGTCACGAAATTTTGAATTTATTTGTATGCCCGCGTTTTACTCTGATGTGTATACATAGGTCTGTAGACTGACGTGCTACCCGTCAACTTCCCTCCAGACATTTTGCTAGAAATTCTTCCCAAGAACCAAAATAATAATTTAGTTTGTGCACCCCCACCATCTAACACGTGGAAGTTCAGGTACTTATTACTCTCCTTACATGTCCATGTAAATAAAAACAACAGCATGGTTGTTTTTCTATGATACGTTTATGTACTCGTAGATCTTGTGCGAAGTTTCTTTTGGTGTGCGTGTTCGTTGCCAGTTCTGAATTCATTTCAGCAGCACATTCAAAGAGATGTAAGATAAGGGACCGTAAATTGCGAATTGTTTCCCGTGATCCCTGCGTTCAAAGTATTGGGGCCCACGGTTTTTACTCTTGGAAAGAGACGTGGCGCTTTACGTGTACTTGCAGCGTGACTTCGGCTTACGTCAGTCTCCATTTCTCGGCTGCGAGAAGTGGCCGAAGGGAATCGCGTTAGCGTGCTAGCTGAGTATAATGGACTTTTAGTTCTGCCCGGGGCTATTTAAAGGCGCTGCCGAAAGGATCATAACAGGGGACGAGCAGTGCCACTTCGGGAAGCGAGTTTGTACCTTTCTGCGTAGGGCGAGCCGAGGTCATTGCTGGCTGGTCCCGTCCTGTACAGGCGCCTTTCTGTTGTTGCTAGGCGCAGCGTCGTAGTTATCTTTCTTTCTTTCTCTTTCTTTTTCCCTTTCTTTCTCTCTTTCTTTCTTCTTCCCTTTCTTTCTTTCTTTCTTTCTTCCTTTCTTTCTTTCTTTCTTTCTTTCTTTCTTTCTTTCTTTCTTTCCTTCCTTCCTTCCTTCCTTCCTTCCTTCCTTCCTTCCTTCCTTCCTTCCTTCCTTCCTTCCTTCCTTCCTTCCTTCCTTCCTTCCTTCCTTCCTTCCTTCCTTCCTTCCTTCCTTCCTTCCTTCCTTCCTTCCTTCCTTCCTTCCTTCCTTCCTTCCTTCCTTCCTTCCTTCTATCTTTCTTTCTTTCTGTCTTTCTTTCTTGTCTCGTCTTGTCTTGTCTTGAAGCGCCCGACTGAGTTCTGACTGAGAAAAAAGGCACATTTATGCCGTATGTCAAGCACGTATAACAGACGCTCGGCGTAACAAAAAAAAAAAGGAAGGCACCAAAGAATGAAATGAATTGAGATGAAGTAAAGGTTAAAAGATCAGAAAAGACAAGAAACAAGTGAAACTAACGCACAGGAAAGGAAGTTGGAACGGCTCCTTCTTATGGAACGCAGGCTGGACGAACGCCTGAGAAGAAAATGAACAAATAGCGAAACAGGCGGGAATCTGGAATCCTAGTGAGAAAAAAGGATGACAGTGAGTGTGAGTGGCGGTAAAGAGGAAGATAAGAAAAGAAGGGAAGACAGGGAGGGGGCAGGGGGGAGGGGTCGAGATAGAAGTTACTGGCGGAATCGAGGCTCTTGGCGTGCATAATCGAATCCCCGAAGAAATAATTTTCTCTTTCGAAACACCGGTGATGCTGGCACTTTCGGGATGAAGCAGGAGTAAGGGATAAGCCCGAAAAAAAATCATGAATGTATTCGTAGGGACATACAAATATAAATTTCCCCGAGATTCCATCTTGAGTCCTGACGGCGCGGACCTGGAACAGCGTCCTCTTCTCGCGTGCAGGAATTTAGGAGGCGTTGTGCAATTTCGCGCTGTCGAGTTGGGCTGTTACAGCTGGTTAAAAAAAGCGCGCGCAGGCTAACTTCTATTGCTGCTGCTTCTCCTGCTATAAGGACAGGATTTCACGACCATTCGCTTTAAGACCCTCCCCTCAGGTCCTGGTTGCACCTCCGTTAAGTAATCCAATCCAGAACTAAATTGTAAAAGAACGTTCGGCTTTGCCTCGTAATGCGAGGGCGGAGCCATGTAGCGAGATTTTTTTGGCCTCCGCACCTGGGTGCTTAAAGGCATTCTCTAAACATCCTTAACATGAATAAGCCTATAAGGGAGTAAAAAGGGACATTCGTGTCCTCTTACGCACTCCCTTGTTGAGGCACGGTACTATCTCAATGTCCTCGGGCAGATTTTCATCATTAAATATACAGAACAGTATACTTTGACAAAAGAAATATACTCTCTCTTTGAAATACATATATATCATGTTAATTAACTATTAAAGGAGACTTTTACCCGCTGCACCAGAACTTTCTATGTTCGTAAATATAGGAGATTGAAACATCATTTAAAATATTTGTAATTGGTAGAACGTCTCATATTTTGAATTGAGAATTGGCTCCCATATTTCTAGAGATAAACCTCTGTACCAGGGTTGGGACAGCATTTCCGAACTCTAATAGGGAGCGCAATAGAAAACATACTACTCCCTTTTCACTTCGTTACCAGCTTAAGTTTTTTGTTTTTGAGTGTATGGAGTTAGATCTTGGACTGGGTTTTTATTCAAACGCACCTAATCGGTTTTCTTGGCGCATCTACATGTGCGTTTGTAAGGATTACTGGGCAATCTCCCCAGCGCTAAAATGCGAAATTGCGACATGCTGCTCCATCATCCTTCTCAGTGCGTTAGGTTATGAAGACAGAAGGAGCGTTGTAAATGCCTTTTTCCCCGCTACCAACGTGCTAACAAAAGTAATAGTGATTCCCTGGCGTGGACGCACACACAACCCTACTGTAAAAATTGTATGAGGCAATAACCTCACATTTTCTCACACACTCTCGTACAACTCACATAAGAAATCACGTACAAGTCGCATATAATTGCATAGGACCTCATAGTTTCTTGCATATTATAAATTATGGGAGATATTTTATGACAATGGTGTGTACCGTATGAGAGTATATGCGATTTGATGAGATTGTATGAGGTTATTTCCCCGTAGAACGTTTGCTTTTTCAGTAGGGAAGGCCACACGAAAACCATACGGGATGGCGGCAAAGGGCACCAGTTTTTACAAAAAAAAAAAATGGCTGTAATGTCCAGTCGGATCACATATACGCGCATGCATGGTTGCAACGGTAACATGACGATTTAGCCGATAGCGGAATTACATGCACACGGAGCACAAAACTACGTTAAAGGTTTTCGGGTCGTCGAAAGTTCCGGAGGCCTCCACTGCGGCGTCTTTCATAGCCTGAGCCGCTTTTGGACGTTAAACTCCACAAATAAAAACAACAGACAGTTGACATGGGTGCTTGCAATGCGCATGCGTGCGGTTAGCTGCGACATCACGGCCACATTGCACCCATCCATACAGGTGGGGAGCAGTTAGGCATCAGGGTCGATGAAGAATATCTCAGTATTCTTCGATACGCTGAGTTCCTTGACTTGTTAAATAACTAATTATTATTGATCGAGGCAGGAGAAGCAGAATGGCAATCCTAAAGATTAATATGCAGAAGGCTAAGGTAATGTTGAACAGCCTGGGAAAAGAAACGCAGTTTAAAATAGGTTTGGTTTGGTTTCGTTTGTGGGGTTTAACGCCCCAAGGCAACTCAGGCTATGAGAGACGCTGTAGTGGAGGACTCCGGAAATTTCGACCACCTGGGGTTCTTTACCGTGCACTGACATTGCACAGCACACGGGCGCCTTGCTTTTCGTCTCCATCGAAAAGCTGCCGCCGAGGCCGGGATTCGATTCCGCGTCCTTGGGAACAGTAATCGAGCGCCGTAACCACTGCGCCACCCCCGCGGGGTTTAAAATAGGTAGCGAAGGGCTGGAAGTAATAGGCAAATATATCTACCTAGGACTGGTGGTAACCGCAGATCCGGACCTCGAAAGGGAAATAACTATAGAGAATAAGATTGGGATGGATCGCGTTTAGAAGGTACTCATATATTATGACTAACAGCTTACCGGTATCGCTCAGGAGGAAAGTGTATAACAGTTTCATCCTCCCGGTAGTCACGTATGGGGCTGAAACATGGAGGTTAACGAAAAGGGTTCTACTTAAGTTCAGGACAACGCAGAAGGCTATGGAATGGAACATGGTAGGTATAACGTTAAGAGATAGGAAGCGGGCAGAGTGTGTCAAAGAAATAACTCAAGCTACTGAAATTCGAGTCAAAAGTAAGTAGAAGAAATGAACATGGGCAGGCATGCAGTGCGAAGAGAGGATAATCAATGGTCTCTAAGAGTAACCAATTGGATCCCAAGGGAAGGGAAGCGTAGCAGGGCGTCCTTGCTAGATCCTTGGCATGCCAGTGCAATGTGACGGTCTCGACCCTAGAAGTGCTTCGTAAGATGGCGCGCACCTGCAGTTCGGTATGATCTATGAATGCACCGGCAGGGATCGCTTACTCCTACTCCCGGTAGTATTTGCTTTCAGCGTCGAACGGAACCCAACCGGTTGATAGAAACGCGAATATAACGCTAGAAAGTATCAGCAGCTGAAGGGAAAAAGTCAGTGTCGGAAACACTTTGGCGTAATGTTGTTCGCGTCATTTAAGTAAAAACAAACAAGGCGCTCAGCTTTCTTTATCCTTTTTAAATAACGTCCTTTGCGGTTCCGGTCCTGGCAAGAATGGCACAGCTACTCACCTTTCTGTTCAGAGCGGTATTGCACTAAATGCACCATTTCTCATATTTTCTTAAATTGAAACGTACCGTATTATGAGTATTAAATTGACGTCAGCTGAGTAATAGAAGACCAGGTAACACATTCTAGCACCCCCAGAAGGCCTAACGTCAGTTACAAAACGGGTTATAAACAAAGAAGAAAAACCTTCATTTGTAAGCAATGCAAGGAATACGGGGCGCGTCTTCAACTCCGTGATAGGTATGGCGTCCACAGATCATTCTGCCGCGCTTGCTCTGTGTTTTCTGGTACGCGCGAAGAAACATACTGGGTGCGGTACTTCACTTTGCCCTCGAGGTTGTGCGTTCGTTTGTTATTTACATTTAGCTGGGAATCAGCAAACATACTTGGGGAGGGTAGTTCTGGCGTGCAGGCAGCCTCAGGTGTGAGGTTTATCAGTGCCGCGTTACTGGGGAGTCCCATTATCTTGTGGTGACAGTAAGAAATGAGTCCAATTGAGCGCTCTTTGAGCGCGGGAACTGATTGGTTCATTACACGCTTTTGTTTTACCTTATAACGCAACAACAAACTCTAATCGTTTTCCTTTGAACGATGTAAGTACGAATTTAATGTACACAGCTGCTGGGATGCGCCGTTTCTCCTGGGAATACAACGTGCACGGGACATGGGAAGAAACGCGGTGGATATTTATATATCTCCTTCCTTCCTTTTTCCTGCTTCGATGCATGCATGCTCTTCCTGCGGAAGGGTGTGCGAAAGTCCCTCCCTCCCTCTCTCCTTGCGAGCGATTAAGACAGGAAGCAAGCAGACTGGGTGATCGGAAAGAACGTGTGTAAATGGTCTTCTAGTCCAAGTTAAGAACAAATGGTCATGGACAGGGCAGGTAATGAGAAGGCAAGATAGCGGATTGTCATTTAGGTTGACGGGATGGATTCCAAAACGCTGCGAGCATAGCAGGGGACGGCAGAAAATGTCGGGTCGGAGGATGAGGTCTGGCAGTTGGAGGGGATAAGGGAACAGCCGCAGATGGCATAGGACGCAGCTTACAGGACAGAGCCGTAGCTTCTACAGGATGTTTCGAACTACATTCAGTATTGTCTCACGCAATGTAAATTATTTTGCCTCGCAGTTTGGTGCAAGAGAAATGGCAGTCATTTCCAGCTACATGGCTGTTATTTTTGATACCAACATAGAGACATAAAATTCATGACACGTCAGAGTAACGCAGACAGCCGAATTTAGCGACATTTCCACTGAATTCCGTCTTTACCAGATGTCGCTTTTGTGCGGAGAAATGTTGATGTTAATTTCTTCCATATGAACATGATTCGGGCGCACAATTCTGAACGGAAATGAACAGCTGTAAAAAAACGCCATATTATTATAGTCACACTAGCGCATTTGACCGCGCGTATTAAACTTATTTTGTCTGCACAATTCGCCAGTTTACGATCGGCTCCCTCCGCGCCCTTTGCCCGTGCTGTTTTAAAAAGGCCGCATCTACTTTATGCTGCAGTTTTTTATGGGTCGAAGTCGTCACCAATAGTTTGCTGTGTTTGAGTGTAAGAATATGTAACTTCAGTTCAGTCACGCAAAGCCATTCGTCACAAATCTAAGATTACCAGGTGCTGCGCACGCTCCATCCGCTCGATATCAATACCAGGCACCGAGCCGCAATATTATGCTAAAATAAATTTCTTTCTTAGAAGCAGTTTTTTTCTTGCAGTGCCGCTTAGCGACCGTAAATGTTTACTACGAGATGCATACTTAGCACGTGTATCACATAAACTGTTGCTGACAACACTACTCAGTCGCTTCATCGCGACTTTGATTGCTACATGTATGTTATATGTGATATTTACGTCGCAGAAATACACATGGCTACGAGGGAAACTGTAGCGGATGGTTTGGGATTAATTTGACTACCCCAGTTATTAAACTTGCAATCGCATGTAGCACAACAGGCAGGGGTCTTCATGAAAAAGCATCCGCCGCGGCAGTGATGTAACCCCTGTTCTCAGGATCAGCAGCCAAGCACGCTAACCAGTGAACCACTCCAGCGGAGTCTTTCATTGTACGTTCTGCAGAAGCCAGGTTGAATATATAGAGACACAAATAAGTATTTCCATAGAAAAGCAATGCGCTAGGTTTTTAAACAATTGTTTGGCAACTGTAGAGTACCGTAAGAAACCTTTAGCAATTATGCTGATAGAAATAAATGGCTTACGCTTCTAACGAATAGTAATATGTTGTTTCTGATGTTTGCACAGCGCTCACAAAAAAGAAGCGAGACTGCCATAGAAAATCGATGAGGCGCGTTTTTGAAAAAAATTACGGAATATTGAGAAGCCTGCCACGAGATCTGGAGATTGACTTTTATCGTGATTTGGATACAACGTTATTCAAAAAAGTGTGCATGATGTTCTGTATGATCTCACACAAATCAAGTTGTATGAGGTTTTTGCATCATATCAGTTCAGTTCAGTTCAGGCGTTCAGTCGTGTCCGACTCTTCGTGACCCTATGGACCATGTCACGCCACGCTTTCCGGTCTCTCACTATCTTCTTAACATCACATAGCTTCATCTGCAATGCCTCGAGAATGCCATCTAACCATCGCGTTCGCTGCCTACCCCTTCTCCGGCGACCCTCAACCTTCCCCAACATCAAATCTTTCTCCAGCGACTCCTCTCTTCTCATCAGATGACCAAAGTAGCTGAGCTTTAACTTTAGAATTTGACCCTCCAATGAGCAGTCAGGGTTTATGGTCGACAATATCGACTGATTTGATCTTCTGGCAGTCCAAGGAACTCTTAAGAGTCTTCGCCAGCACCACAGAGCATCATATACATGTGATCTATATTATCCTATATGATCTCTATGAGATCAGACAAATGTGATCTATATGATCCGTATGATATTATACGTATATGATCCGTATGATATACGATTCATATGATACCAGGATCTGTGTGACAAATAATCATATCGTACACTCATACAGATCCAAACCATACGATATTACAAAATCCAATAGCATTATTCCATCTGATAAATCATGTAGATATTTGACTTTGTCACGCACAGCACTGCAAAAGATACCACGATACCACCGTCACTGCCTTGAGGAAGTATGCAATGGGTATAGGCAATATGTGCACTGATCTATGACTCTTACTTCCAGTAGAATTTGTCAAATTATTTATTCTCATTCAACATGTGGCAAAGAATACAAGTAATATGCTTGTTGTAGCATTTGAGGCAGTTGATGTCCGGTCATTCTGGGTCTTAGTTGAGGCGTAATTAGTGCTTCCTGAAAGTAGCATCAAAATTGAATAATATAAGCCATATGGCAAATATCAACACAGTTCCACAGCCTTTGAATTTCCTGAGAACCAAGGAAAACTGGCTTTGGTGGTTCTTCTATGAACATTAGGAACACGTGCCTGACCCGGTCATGCCAAATTCTTTGTGAAAAAATGTTTAGAACAGCGATTCCTTCCAACTGTTATTTTATTTAAAAAACAAAAGCAGCAAGGATTATGTACACTTGAAGCAAACTGCTCGGCTACAACTCTTCGATGTGCGTGCAGAAACAAAGATGTCAATAGTAATTATTCTTTAATCCGAGGCGCATACTACTACAGCTGAGAATAACACCTAATGGTGTACGACATCGTATGCAGGCTTGAACGTCCTGAAGGCGACTCAGGCTTACACTGTTCCCTCCATTGCAGATGGGAATGTCTGAAAGAATTACGCTTTCTTTTCCAGTAAGTGTCGAAAGTTTACGGTTTGTTTGTTTTTGCGAAATTACTGAATCTGCCAAGAATCCCATATTCCCCAGTCTTAACGTCTCTGTAGAAGCGGAATAAGTGAGAGCACAGGAGAAACTGCGGCTATAATATAGCTTGTGTAAAGTGGCGCGGGAACTCAGAGTGCGACTCTGGGACTTCCGGCCCAGAGTGGCTGTACAGCGAGGGCGCGAGAAAGGCCCACTTGTGGAGGCCGCCGCCTCGCCTTCGCACGGCCGTTTCCACTGCATTGTCAACAAATCTTAGGACGAAGCGCGAGGTTTCTTTACTCCTCACAAGGTGAGCGCTTGGGTGGCGAAACTTTGTGTCTCTAAACAAAGGTGGCACTGTGGAATCTCGTGCGCCTTGCAGCTTACAAACATACACGTGCGTACACGGCAGGAAACATAGTCAAGCACCTTCTTATGCGGTTCTGTTTGAGCAACTCGTTTCCGCTCTGGCGTTGCCGTGTCGGCCATCTTTCGCGAGTCTGCTTTCAGGATCTCTCTGGGGCCGCGCTGGTACCGAGCAGTTTACACGGATGCATGCCTCGATGACTCACTGAAGTCTGGTGCGTTTTGCATTTCGGTTAAAACAGACCGAAAACACAAAGGAAATTTGCGAACGGAGCCGAATAAAGCGTAAATGGCCCGAATGAAAGTCCATCTAGAAACGTAAAGAACTTCGGGGCTCTTGACGTCGGCTTAAAAGTCTTGCACAATATTTTAAAAGAGTAACGTTATTTATTGTTACTAATTAGTGGTAATTCTTGATAATAATTAGTGATAATTGGCGGTAATTAGTAGCAATTCTCGCAATTATGCACTGTAATCTGCACACTGTGTGAGACGAAGTGGAAGTACAAGACTTTCATTTATCCTCATGGAGGGAACGTTCTTTGGCTGTGTAAGCAAATGTTTTTGTGCGAGGAGAAATCCCCATTCTGCGCACCGCGTTAGCGTCTCATGAGACGTCTAAATCTATTCTTTTTTTGTAAATATCATAGCGAGGCTTTAGCTCTTAATACGTGTCTTCATAGGAAAATATTTTTATATGTTCTGCTTAGTGCCGTCTATGCATTTATGGTTGAAGCCTTTCAACTCTGTTTTATTAAGTGCAAAGAGACAATTTTGTTTTGGCATGTGACTTAAAGAAGACGAAGGAAGACACCGTTCTCATTGCCTACAGTTTACAGCACCTATAATTGCCCAGGATGACTATGAACATGGTCTGACTTTCCTCATTTAACTCCGCAGCCTTTGAAAAACGCCCTTGTTCGGCCCAGCATTCATTTCATAACTCAACCATGATCCATACAGAGGATATTTATGAGCAAGATCACTTTCCACTATATTGGCTTCCTTTGTTGGTATGGGGGCCTCTCCTTCATACCCTACTAATTGTCATAACGTCATGATTGCGTCATACCCCTCCCGACTAACGAGATTCTTTGACACGGCAAACTCTGGCGCAGTTCCCACCACAACGCGACCTCTGACGTTATCACGTTTTGATACTCAGAAGGGACACAGGTGACAAATTGGTTACCGAGTTCAAAGGGCAAATGCGGTACTGCCAGTGGAAACGCGATCGGTATGAAAACACCGACTGCAGCACCAAATAAGGTTGGATTGCCAAAAGAACGACGTTTTACGTCGCCTTCGATTTAAAGCCCTGGATCTGTAAGTGGTTTTGCTTAGCACGAAGGCTGGAGCTCTGGTTGTCGTCGCCCTATAGGGCCAAGCCAAGACAAGCTAGATAAAAATGTACTCTTAGCTGAACGGCAGATACGCTATTCTGCTAAGAGCACTTATTTTATCTAGTTTGTTTCTACATTTTGCTAGATTGCATCTCAGATTCTACAAAAGTGAGCCCTTACGAGGGCATCGTGTAGGAGCGCGGGACGCTGTGGAATGCGCAGCCTTATGCATTCCTTAAGAAACAAAAAACTCTCTTGCGCGCCTCTGGAGCGAGGGAATAAAACGAATGGGACCCAGTCCGGCGTGCGCGGTATGCGGCTGTGCTGTTTGTTGGAGCTGCACTCTTGTTGCAAGACAGCAGGATGCAGAGCACTTTTCCTGAGCAGGCGATGTCGACGTCGCAGTGCATTTTAACAGGAAGCTCTCGCGTTAGCGAGCGAAGATCTTTTCGACTATAGTAGTTGGGAGGCGGCTGACTGTACCCTGCAGTGGGTATAGCCAGGCTGATGATGATGATGTCCAAATCCTCGTTATGATATTTAAGGGATATGAGATGAAGGCGCCATCTAGCAACAGCAAAATAAAGACCGTTGCATTTTGCTGTCGTTACATTCAGAAGCGTTCGAATGTGGAATTTGTTTTATTTTTCAATTATCGCGCTGACGTTTAACTCTTAGTCCGATAGCGTTAAACGCCCAGTTCCACAGGAAGTCAGGAGTCGGGGTTGTAGTCATTGTGAGCGAAAACATTACAGACATGGCTTTTACAGGTGGTAGCTGGCACCAGACAGGACCTAACGGTAGGGTCGAGTGACGTCATGCAGCCGCGTGACATTTCCGTTATGCAGGGTGCCGCCGACTCGGGGTTCTCAATTCAGAAGCGAAGATGAGGGGAATCCAACGTTCTAGGAGCCATGAATTCCACATCAGGAGGAGGAGGAGGAGGAAGATGAGGAGGAAAGGCAAGGAGGTTAACCGGTAAAGGAACTGGTTTGCTACCCTGCACTGGAGGAGAGGGGTAGATGGGTATAAAAGTTGTGGCTGAGAAAGGGATGGGTGATGACAGTACAGTTACATCACAGACATGTCACATCACATCACTTCACAGTCATATCACGTAATATAGAAAATCATAGCCTTTCGATCAGTCCAGTGCTTTTCATAAAGCGGAGCAGTGCCTGGGAGGCCTTCACCGCAGACGATCGCATTGGCCAGGGACCTAGGATCTTAATTTCAGTTAGTGGGGTTCACCCCTTCTCCGGTGACCCTCAACTTTTCCCAACATCAAATCTTTCTCCAGCGACTCCTCTCTTCTCATCAGATGGCCAAAGTAGCTGAGCTTTAACTTTAGAATTTGACCCTCCAATGAGCAGTCAGGGTTTATGGTCGACAATATCGACTGATTTGATCTTCTGGCAGTCCAAGGAACTCTCAAGAGTCTCCGCCAGCACCACAATTCAAACGCGTCGATTTTTTGACGGTCAGCCTTCTTCACAGTCTAACTCTCGCATTCATACATCACAACTCACACTACCGCCTATATATTCTGTCCTTTCTCTCCGATTGCGCATTCCTCCGTTCTCGACAAAGCCTTCTACTTTCACGGCGGTTAAAGCTGCACCCTCTAGTGGCGTATTCATCAGCCATCCTCATGGCCTTCTTTTCCCACCGTAGCCACCCTCCGTGCTTTTTCCGTCGCAGCAGCGACCTTCTTCTCGCGCATTGCCCCGCGTTCTCTCGAAACCACACAAACCATCTGCTGCTTCTGACATTATTTGCCTCTTCCTTCTCTAAAATGTAGGAAGGGGACTACAATCTCTCCACTCTGCCATGGCAGATGGCACTTTGCTCTGGCACCATTTCAATATATGAAATTTTGTGACTCGTAAGAGGTTGTGGCTATCACTCGCCAACACAATATTGGGCAGTGTGTTCTGTTCGGTGATATGGTTTTATACCTACAGTTGGCTTAAAACATTGGCCTTCTTTAGAAGCAAATAAACGTGTGAAAAATCAACCATGGCTTGTTCGCCTAAAATCGAGAACCCCAGGCGGTCGAAATTTCCGGAGTCCTCCACTACGGCGTCTCTCATAGCCTGAGTCGCCTTGGGACGTTAAAACCCACAAACCAAACCAAACCAAACTAAACTAAAATCGAGTTTTGCGCCGTTTTCTTCATTTCGTCCCGTGTTTTGCGCTGGTTTTTCCGTATTTTCTAAAAGCAACATATGGGCGAAATGCGATGTGCTAAGTGTAAAATACGGTGAAATACTCTCTTCCTTTAAGTTCTCCGAGTTTTACGCATGCGATTAGAATAACATTTACTGTTAGCTCATCACCACACTCTCTGATACTGTCTGGCATGGCTGGCAGGTGGTCGTTACGCCACTTAATAATATACGCCGACGATTCAGAATCTGGAAACGGCCACTTAAAAGCTGCCCTCGAAGAGAAACAAAATGAGTGGGTATCATTTCATACGTTTTAACATCCGCCAGCCAGCAGCTTTTAACACAAATTTAAGTCGACGCCGGATGACGTGTAGACTTAACGAGTCAGCAATATTTGTGTGCGCGATTTCGGTCATTGGGAAAAACCGAATTAATAAGCGTTAACCAACGCAAAAAGCCAACGATAGCACCTCTCACAACAGTGTGACCCAAAATGGCCTATTGTTTGCATCTCACAAAATGAGCTCTTTAGGCGGAAAATGTCGACTTCACCCTTTCGGCCGAGCTTTGCTAGAGGCAGCCGGCACAGTCTCCGCCGTCGCTTCTGGGAGATTAATTTTACGCTATTTTCTATAACGCAAACGATCAGAGAGTTCTGGATAAAGTAGTATAAAATTAGCTATCTGTCGCATCGAAGATAAAAGATACGATAAGCGGGCAGCGCTAGCCTTACACATTGCCAACAACTCGCTTATCAAGCGTTTTTCAGAGAGCCGATCGCATCACCAGTGCTTCTTGCAGAGTCATCGCAACGCGTAAACAAGTAAGGGTACAATCGATGAGCAAGAGACGGGAATACTGCCGACAGGGAGCGCTCTTTTTGCTTTTAGCGTCTGTCATAGCCTGAGTCGCTTTGGGACGTTAAACCCCACAAACAAAACCGTCTTTTTGCTTTTAATCGCATGCAGGTGAGCATTCGATGGCTGTCTGTATACACAGCAAATGAAAACTGTAGTGATGCAACGTAAGGTTCAAACTCCGCGAGTTATGTATTTATTTATTTGCCCAATACTGCAGATCCTCATTTGGGCGCAGGCATAAAGGGCCTTAAGATACAATCACTCATTACAAGGGCAGGCAACATGATTAAAACAGAGAACAATAAAATTGTCTAATATAGCGCATACATAGTATGTACATAATATAGTACACAGTAATTTCTTAGTTAATGCCGCGATAGGGCAGAAATTGTTAAATGATGTATATACAACAAGTCCTAGTTTACCAAATACAGAGTTATTTGCTTGACAAACTAGGGTGGAAAAATACCAGCAGCACACACAGCATTGGGAGCCGGAGCAGTTACGTGCGATACTGCGGGGTGCAGTCAATTGAATAGAATTAAGATTGAAAAGCATTTGGGCCACGCTGCATTTCGCAAAAAGTTATCTGCCAGCCGATAAGAATATATCTGGAACAATATAGATTCTGCTAACACGTGCACACACAGCTTCTCAAACATTCACGCATAGAAGAAGCCATCGCAAAAGGCAATTTTTTCTGTTTTTTTTTTTTTTTTTTTTTTTTCTGCTCCCGCAGTTTAGCGCTACAGTGCTGGTTGGTGGCGTTTTGGATTGTTGAAGCTATGGGGTCCCATCTCGTACGCTAAGCGGAGGCCGCTCCTCATAATAAAGAATGCGCCTGTAAATGACTGCTTTTGTAATGCAGCACATGAGTTCATCGATTTCGGCTTCCTCTACAGTCTCAAGATGGAATACTCCTCCAGACGTCTCCACGAACTATAACATCAAACTATCTAAGCGGACGTCGTACAGATCTCCCATGTATGTACTTCGACGCTGCGAACAGCGCACAGGGAACAAAGCGAAGTGAGATGCCCCTTTTCACGTCAGCGGTCGAAGATTGTTAGCCTAGCAAGCTGCTTTCAAAGAATGCGAAGAAAATTCTTGTTAAATATTCTGTCGGCTCCGGAGAAGCTCAAATTTTGAATATGTGCAATGTGACGGATGGGGAATGAGATGCAGTAAGCTGTTTATGTTCGGAAATTGACTGTCATGGCCACTTTAAGTACTTTAAGGTTTATGAGGGGAGGTTCACTTTCTTCTTATTCGTTTCTCCGTGTGTCCCTGACATGCAGATATGAAAGACAGCGTGCCGGCTGTTTACAAAGAGGGTGACTTGAAAATAATGAATGAGTGGGTAAACGATGACCGGCTATTCGGAAGGCGTTTGATGAATAATTAATGGATCGGGCGAAAGCTTATTCGTTTACAAGCGGAATGGTTAAACGCGATTTCCGGTTAAGGAGTCCCCACTCTCATTAAGGAGTGAAGGATATTTATGAATTCCTAAGGCGCCTACATGCGGGCACTGCGTGCAGGTTGTTATTCATGTTGTACTATTAAACATAGACCGGATCGATTTACCGGGCTTTCATCAGTGGCCGCCAACCTTAACTGGCCTGCATAGCGGAGTACAGCGGCAGAGCTTTGTAATATTTAACTATGCAAACTTCAAAGGCCTTGTAAACGTTAGCATAGCTAACATGGTCCAACTACTTCCAAGGGACCATCTTGGCTACTTAGAACAGCCATTTGTTTTTTGTTTTTTTTTTGTTTTTTAGAGGTGAGCTCAACTGTAATTTTCCTTGTTTCAGGAGGTGATCACGTCACTCCAAAAGGTTGACACCATTTAGTTTTTATGTTGCTACGTGCATAACTCAAGGATCTCAACTTCTGTCATTGCGGCAATGACGTAAAACGCACAAAATCCCATGAGCCACTACCATCTCTAGAAAAGAAAACGTTTACTGCTGCCGTGTGTCATGCAAAATGTTTCGCTGACGTTCAGTACACAAAGGAAAACTACGTTCATCTCCCTAGTGTTCCTGAAACGTCATGCTCACTGTTAACCGGTCGGTCAATTGGAAGAGCTTTTTTTTTTCGGTGTCACTTCAAGGTCCTGTAAGATTGGTCACGTGATCGGTTAGAGCCAGCTATTTATACAGCTCCATCGAGCACAGCCCGTGCTCACTCGACACCTACTCGCGTATATGCATATACGCGTGAAGTAAGCGCGCAGAACCTAACAGGTGCTTGTGAGGTTAGTCAGCGCTGAGCTATCTCTCCGCTTCCTGTCGTAGCTATATATCTTGCACAAAGGGAAAAAAAATGTGGTCTACGCCGTACTTCGTGCGAAATTACTGCTTCGTTCGGCAACCGTCACTTGTATATGCAGCTTGCTCTACGTGCAGGCAATGTCTGAGTCTGCGTGCAAAGCGTCGCTCTGCAAAAATGCTCAGCTTCCATATCGTTTCCAGTTATTTCACGCCTGTCGTCCTCTTTTATCGCTTCTCGAAAAAGAGTGGCATTCCCCAGTTATCAGTTCATTGATCCCATGACGAAGGCTAACGCAGGGGCGTCGTGTGGGATAACGGAATTGATTGCCCCTATGAGGTAAGCAGTGCACTTTGGTCCCGAAAGACTGCTGCAAGGTGCAAAGCGACATTTGGTACAGCGGTTATCACTATCTCGAATTTCTTCTTCGTTTTTTGCTTTGATGGCTTTTCGAGAGTATAACGGCTGTGAAGGCTGTGAAGGGACTTCCTAGCCAATAACTTCTCATCGGGAGACCGACCGCGACTAGCAGTTCAAATGCATGGTACAATGAAATTCCCTTGATTTAATCTATAGCCATCTTGTACAGCGCACTCAATGTGAGAGCTTTTTTTCTTTTACATCTCCAATACTTTATCCAAAAGTAAAGAGAGAAATTGCATGTTATGCTCAAAGAAAGTTTCTAACCGGTTTTGTTAACTTCTCATAATTATCATTTCTTGCGGTGCGGCAAGAGACTTAACGATAGAGTGAATTAGTTTCTTTTGTCAGCTAACGTGTTCTTCATTTCATCCTCCTTTGATAATTTCAAACACTTACCGCCACTGAATGACTGAAGAGCATATTCTGTATAGTAGCCGTGTCTCGTGCAGGACCTGGTCCCCATCTCTAGCCTTGCGTATTTTGTGCAGGTATGTTGACAAGACTACTAGATGGCTAAAAATGAGGCAGTCTTTGGAAATTAGCTGTATATATCAATTTTCCTACGGCTTTCTCGAAAAAGCCGGCTTTAGGGAAACAAATAATTTATCGCATTAAACATAAATGACCTCATTTTGTGCTCCGTAGGGTCAACCAAAAAAGCGGAGCTGCCACTGCTGGTAGAGATTTTTTTTGCCAGTATAGCTAGGCGGGTGGCAAAGTGCACGAGTCGCGTTAGTTAGTAGATTTTGGATTATAATGTGCACATTCTTCGTAACGTGATGGAAATAAAAGAAAACATGCCTTTATATCAGCCCCATCGCGATGAATCATGGGTTAGGGCACTCGAATGCTGGCCCTAAGGACGTGGGTTCGATGCCGGCTTCGGCAACCGCATATCGATGCAGGTGAGAAAAAAAGGCGCCTTGTACTATGCGACGTCAGTGCACGTTAAAGAACCCCAGGTGGTCAAAACTTCCGGAGCCCTCCTCTACGGCGTCTCTCATAGCCTGAGTCGCCAAGAAACGTTAAAAAAAACTATAAGCCTTCGTAATATACTTTGTAATAGTATGTTTCCAAGGTGAACGTCCATTTCAGACGTAATTCTCTCAAATGGCCATACATTTCGTCTTAATATATCGTCGTGGCGGAATAAAGAGGATCTCTGCTTCCTCTTCCTCACTATGGATGATGCCACTGCTTCTCACAAGAAAGGAGCACCTCCGGCACCGCACACGTGCTCTTGTCCCACCTTGTGCGGTAACCTTCCCCAGCGGTCTTACCCGCGCTGAGGAGGTTGCGCTACGGAGGATCCGGGTCGGGGTTGCCCTCACACCTGCGGTGACACAAACGTGGCCGCAATATTGATATTTATATCAACGTCCAGGATGTCCTGTGTGCAAGTCACCAGATCACGAGGCGGATATTCACCACTTGTGGGTTTGCTCGGCTCTGAAGACGAGGAGAATTCGGCACCTGACGGCAGTGGGCCTTTCGCCGAACAAGGGCCTTATCATCGCTCTCTCTTGAACTTCATTAGAACAGTTAACATTTTTCCTTTCATTTAATACCCCCTTTAATTTTTACATATTATTGTATGCTCTGAGGAAAAAAACAACGTTATTAAAAAAAAAGACGTTTTTTTGTCAGGGCATAAAGGCCAAAGTCTGCTTTAGCTTACTTGTTTTTGGTCGACATGTGATGACGTTAATGACCAATCTTCGATCATTTATTTCAGAAAATTCAAATATAAGGCCAGGAATGTTAAGCCATTTTGTTTTCGCCGACAATGGTGTCTAACCTGGTATTCAGATCGTTGGGGTCAGACAGACCCTTTTGCACCGAGCCTACAGTGAAGGGTACAGAACAATCGAAGTATTTATCACATGATGCACTTAAGAGGAAATGACAAGAATAATATGAAACAAGGGAATTTTAAATCATGACACGGAAAACGAAATACGTGCAGTGATGCATATTGGAGTCTGAAGAAAGAAACAGTACTGCTTAGTAGTGGTAATCTGAAACGGCATACCGAAATAGAAGGGAACAGAAGGAAATTACTAATTCCACAGACGTGACATGTGTTGCATTGAGAAATGGCACTAGCACCGCCTCTTTTTTGCGCGGCCTAAATTCGGTCTCGCTTCTGCAGGTCGTCTCTTGACTGCGTTATCAGGCCGATGTGATTGCTTTGCCCTCTCCTTTCCTGCACTTGCGGTATCATCCGAATAATCGAAGTGCTCTTATCATCGGGCTTTCTCGTTCTGCATATTTGGTGCAAGTATTTCGCAAAGAATATCGTATTGCTATAGCCTATATTCAAGGCACAGAGATAGGGGATGCTGTGGAAGCGGAGAAGCTTCGATGCAAACACAGGCAGCACCACAGCGACAGACGTTTTTTAGAGAGGCTTGCACCCTCTAAAGGAGACTGTGCACCCCAAAATTTCTCTTGCATATTTCTCCTCAACGAACCGTACGTGAAAGTGCTGGAAGATATATATATATATATATATATATATAATATAATATAATATATATCTGTAGATAAATGAAGGGGAAATGAGGGTGCTCGTTATAATACACAAAGGAAAGAAGCCAACAGTCGGCGAGGCCAAGGAAAGCATTGGGGATTATGTTTATTTTTGTTCTTTTTTAATTATTTTATTGTTTACTTGGATAATCACAGAAATGAGTAATGTAATCTGCTTAGGGGAAAGATAATATATATATATATGTAAAGTAACTCAGGAGATGAACTGCGCAGAATGATTGGTGACCTAGACAGAAAAAGTAGAAAGGTAGGCTTGAAAATCAGTATGCAGAAGCCTAAGGTAATGTTCAACAGCCTCGGGCAGGAACAGCAGTTTACCTTAGGTAGGGAAGGACTGGAAATAGTAGGCGAATATATCTACTTAGGACAGGTAGTAACCGCAGATCCGGACCATGAAAAGAAAATAACAAGAAGAATAAGATTGGGATGGAGCGCATTTCGCAAGCACTCGCAGAATATGACTAGCAGCTTACCGGTATCGCTCAGAGGAAAGTATACAACAGTTGCATCTTACCCGTGCTCACCTATGGGGCTGAAACGTGGAGGCTAACCAAGAGGGCTCTACCTAAGTTGAGGACAACGCAGAGGGCTATCGAACGAAAAATGGTAGGGGTAACAATAAGAGATAGGAAGCGTGAATACTGGGTCAGAGAATTAACTAATGTTACTGACATTATTGTAGAAATCAAGATGAAATGGGCATGGGCAGGACATGTAGTGCGAAGAGAGGATAACCGATGGTCACTTAGGGTAACAAACTGGATTCCAAGCAAAACAAAGCGTAGCAGGAGGGCGGATGAGGTGAAGAAGTTCGCAGGGGTCAAGTGGATGCAGCTAGCACAGAACCGAGTTAATTGGAGAAATATGGGAGAGGCCTTCGCTCTGCAGTGGGTATAGTCAGGCTGATAATGATGATGATTTCTTCCTGGTAGTGGTACGTAAGATATCACACTGCATGTACATGGGTGCCCACGTGGTTCGTACCTACGAGTGCAAAATAATTTACGATTGAATTTTGTTTTCTGATCAGTTTTGGTTCCGGTTTCAAGGTCCGAGTGATGGCAGTGACGTCAAACGGATTCTAGACACGTGACGGATAAAAATAAACGGCGTTATAATCGCTGCTTCTTCACTTGCTGTGGTGTAGCGTTGCCGGGAAGGAAAAAAGGCAATGAAGCGATTATATGTAGCCGTTTTTGCACCCTTCACGTTACCTATAACCCTATAACCTCCACTGTGACGTCACAGCCACAGCATGGCTGTTGAAACCGAAACTTACGCTGGTGAGAACCGAAAGCCGGTCATATATTATTTAACGGTCTTAGGCTACCAATTTTTTACAATAACATACATTACGCATCATTGCAAAGAACAAAACATAGAACCAAAATTAGGCGTCTATAGTCCTTTAAAAGGACGGAACACTTGGTTTGAAGGCGTAATTTTCTTCTGCACTTCGGAAGGCTTCCCGTTTAAAGTGGTCGATTCCCCAGCTGTTTCGTTAGAATTGTGACAAAGAAATTTTAACAATTTTTCAATCCGTCCGTGCGCCTGTTTTTGTGCTGGCTTATGCAGGAAACAATGAGAAGCAACCGCGATGACAATTGGTCGGTGGGAATGGTGACGAACCGAAAATAATATAAATCTGAACTCCCAAAGAGTAACTAGACATTTTATATGTGAAGTAGCGTCTATTTGAGTTTACCATGCTTGGTGGAAACGTTTACGGCACAGAAACGTACTCCTCGTTGACGAAAGTTGTAACGAGAACGTTGTCATCACTTCAGGCACAAAATTCAGAACACTGTGCCGCCATCTAGTGACAAACGCAAAAAGCACGTCACAAGCATTGCTTAGGTTTCAGGTCATCCTCATTAATAAAGGTTTGTGAATGAATGAAGGTACGTCCCCTCACCTGACCCGTCCGCTTTCTACGCGTCAGTTCATACTTAAGAATAAAGGTTTATGAATGAATGAATGAATGAATGAATGAGTGAATGAATGAATGAATGAATGAATGAATGAATGAATGAATGAATGAATGAATGAATGAATAAAAAGTGTTACGTTAAAAGAGCGGACTGGAAAAACCGCCAGTATTAAAAAATGGCAAGTACTCCTGAATGAAAAACATAACCGTGAGCGTAATAGAAGCAGGGACATTTTACGTGGGGTACTCACTGATAAGAGTGTTTCGCCCCAGGAGGTCACTTCGGTTTGTTTTATGTAAGCTTGAATGCCAAATTAAAATGATAAATTCTGCTTTTCATGGCTATTGGAGCGTTCGTTCTATATATTATGAGGCAAGACGTTTCCATTACTACTATAAAGTCGTGACAAAGTTAGGTTAGTGCTCTGTCCCTTTAGAGAGTGGGATGAATGATTGACTCCATCTCTATGGGTTTCGTTGTCCGAGCACGTATCCAGGAAGACAATCGCGGCTGCACCGGCTGATTTTAATCGAGACGAAAAAAACAACGTTACTATCTGCCACCTCTTTGTTTTGCTACCGAAAGCTTAATTATGGAAACTAATTAACTTACACGGTTTGAAGAGGGTGGGTTAACTAAATGCAAACAACGCGGGTACTTAAATAACATATTCTTTCTAGTTTCAAAAAGGCAGGCTATAAGGAAGAAGTAGAAGAAGCAGTAGGCGGGAAAAACTCGATTACCTGCGGCGCTAGAAAAACAGGCAGGCAAGAACACGCGGGCTATGGCAAACACCACGTGAATGTTTGCCCTGTCCACTGTCTTCCAGTGGGGAATGTTTTCTTAGCGGCGCAGCTAATATACGCGACTCCTCCGTTGCCTTCTATTTGGAGCAAAGCAAAAGTCTAACACGCTCGTGAAGAAAGCGGTTCTCTCATAAAAAATAGCCGTGCTCCAAAACTCCTCGAGCGAGCAAATTGCTCGCGCATGCATACGTGCAAGGTCGGAAACATAGTGATTCCCCGTAGAGTCCCCTGTGCTTCGTGTTTATTTGTAAGATTATGAAAATATGGTTCTCCGGATGTGTTACTGGCTACTCGGGTAGATGCTTCGATGCAGAAGTATTCACATTGTTACTGCGAAACACTGTTTTTTTTTTGTTGTTGTTGTTGGTTTCGTTTTATAACACACTTTTGCATTGTTCTCATTTTGGGCGTCACATTTCATTTCCTGGACGAGTTAGGAGCCCATCGCGCTCTCAGAAAAAACAAACAAACAAACAAACAAACAAACAAACAAACAAATAAACGACTCTTATCACGCGTTTTGTTTACACGCCCTTTCAGATGAGTATGGTTCCTGTGTGCCGCTTATCTTGAGCGTTCGATGCTATTTTTAAACTGAGCGCTGCCGATAGGGCGGTCATTCTATTCTTCGACGTAACGGAACACGCCTGTTGCTATCGCCACCGCGGGGTGTTTCAATTCTTTATGGGTGGAAGTAAATCCAATAAGAAGTTCGTTTCAGTGCCACCTCAATCTGTTCTTTCGTTGTTCGCGAGACTGCCGCCTCCAGTTGGCAACATATGCTTTCTGTGATTCCTGCTGCATCGTATATCTACGGAATAATGGAAACATCTTCCAGCTGACAAAACACTTTTTGGAGTAGTGATTGTGCAGTGCTTCGTTAACTATACGTTGCTCACTAACAAGCGCGAGGAATTACACGCTACTGAAAATAACCGTTCCTTAACGGCTGGTTTCAGTAATTAGTGTCCGCACATGAGCGACTCATACAGTCCTTCTACACATTCACACTTTAATTCGTTCGTCGAAAAATGCTCCAGTCGAAGTTCTATTGCTGTTTAAATACGTACTGTTTAATACTTAAACGCTTGAGTGTAGCGCTATTCTCGGCGGTCTTGTGCTGCGTCGATTGCGCGTTCATTTAACTATATAGCTACAAATTTTGTATTATGCACCGAAGAAAAGTTCGATCAAGTGATTGGTATGATATCGGGACAACTACTAAACAGCCTAATTTCCAAAATAAAATTTGCACTACATCTACCTATTGGCGGACAGTATGCGCAAGAATGAACTGCGTTGCGGGAAACACACATTCCAGGGTGGATCATAGATTCTCGTGTGGCTGCATACACTAAGACGCTCACTGTTCTTTGTCTGCTGTGTGCGGCGCCGCCTTCGCCTGTCTTTGTTCTTTGGGCAGCCAGCGCACTTCGTCTACCCGAACTCCTTTGCTGCTTGAGGGGTCGGCTCCATCAGCAGCTCCTCTTCAAGCTGAAAGGAGTGGTTGTCCTCCTTCGCCGCTTTCATGGTCTACGCGCTACGCTGTTTTCGTGCACTTCTCTTTCTCTTTCCTTCTCGGGCCGGACACCTAGTCTGCTGAGCGTACCTCGTTTCTTTCACCTTTTTGCACACTGCAAGACTTTTTTTTTTTTTTTTTTCGAAAAGTTTGCCACAAGGCATAGAAAGTTAAAAGAAGGAGTGAAGACTCGCTCAGTATTCGTCTACCCTTAGCGACGCGTTAGGCCACTTTGCTTCCTTCCTGACCTTTACGTGCAACGCTGGCGGTGCGTCGGCGACATTAAAGGTATTTTCGAGTAATTGGCCTTGGTGACAAAATATCATCCTCTTGAGCGGCTGCACAATCTTGTTTTTTGCGTATTTTGGGATGATTGCCTCCCTACCGCTAGCGCAAATTTCAGCCAATATTCTCTTCTGCCCAATAAAAGCTGTTACTAAAACTTGTTGGTTCTCTCATCTGCTTTAATGTAGAGCTTAAAACTACCTTTTGCTCATACCTTGTACCTCAATCTCATCCTGCGTAATGGCCTTTCGGCATTTAAGTGTATTGTAGAGTTTTGTAGCGTCTTAGTTCCAACGTGAAAATTGAACGGCATATAAAATCAACAAGTTTTGGTTTGGTTTTGGGGAGTTTAACGTCCCAAAGCGGCTCAGGCTATAAGAGAAACCGTAGTGGAGGACTCCACAACGGCGCCTCTCATAGCCTGAGTCGCTTTCGGACGTTAAACCCCACAACCAACAAACCAAAACTTGTTGATTTTATATGCCGTTCAATTTTCACGTTGGAACTAAGAAGCTACAAAACTCTACAATACACTTAAATGCCGAAAGGCCATTACACAGGATGAGATTGAGGTACAAGGTATGAGCAGAAGGTAGTTTTAAGCTCTGCATTAAAGCAGATGAGAGAACTGAACATACAGTTAAACATAGTTAAAAGGGCTCCACCGAGGTGGTCCTGTAGTTAGGGTGCTGGACAGCTGTGCTCAAGGGTGTGTGCTCGAATCCCGTCCGCGGCGGCCGCTTTTCGATGGAGGCGAAAACTAAGCGCCCGTGTGCTGCGCGGCATCAGTGCACGTTAATGAACCACAGGTGGTCGAAATTTCTGGAGCCATCCACTACGGCCTCCCTCATAACCGGAGTCGTTTTAGAACTTTGAATTCCACAAACTCGATAAAACAAAACCAAAATAGCAGTTAAAAGGCCCACTGACCGCCGCAGACCATATATCATAGGCAATACAGCGGGTAAATGAAATCGGTTACAGTAGAACAATTTTCAGGCACATTTGCGCGAAAAACTTAGCCGTGGAGTTTTCTGAGCATCGAATGGCGATATGCAACAGTGAGGAAGAATACGAAGAATAACTCAATCAGCAGTTATAACAAAAATATCGGGTGGAGGTAAACACAAAAGAGCTTTCTAGAAAGGAACAGTGCAAAATATTTTATCAAAAATAAATATTACACTTTTTAATAAGGTACTTAGCCACATCACAAAGAAGTTAGGATACATTCATGTGAGATATGCCAAAGGATCCGGTGTTATTCCGCGGTGTTTGTGTTTAAGAGGTGCATGTAGTTTAAACGTAATGAAACCTTTTTATGCAATGTGTTTAGTGTAGGTGATAAATAACCGCGACAGCCGCCGAGAAAACGTAAAGGACATCTATGTGATGGAAATATATTGACGATACGGATGTCTTTTAATAGATAGAAAATAATATACGCGAAACACCACCCCAGAATTTATAAAATGCAACCGCGTTGTTTTCTCAATGAAGTTGACGTACCGCTCTTAAGGGCATGATGTGGCAGAATAAAATCTGAGCTGTGTTAGCGGCGGACTTGACATAGTCTACCGTGTGGCTTTTGCGCCTATCATCTTTTTTTTCTTAAGGGGGGGGGGGAGGGGGAGGGATAAGGGTGCTAATTTTGACGCCCACCCACGCACAGCCTCTTAATGTCAAACGCCGCGTACCGCTCCATATTACCATATTACAACACATTATGACATCATCCGTCCCAAGGTCGACGTGTACGAGACCTGCGTGCGTAAACATCAAGACGCGAAGTACTTCGTCGAGTGCCAGCGTATGCTTCACAACACGTTTTTTCATCAACAGCTGAACGCGGGAGAAAACAAACAAACAGAAGCTCAAAGTTAACCGATCTAAAAACTAAAGCACGCGAAAGGAGGATGCACTCGGTAAAATGAGCCGCACACATCACAACCTGCCACAGACTGTCGCCTGGGGCTACGACCATGTTTCGGCGCCTGCTTAGTCATAAAGTTTGCATCAGACAGAGCTCCCTACCCTTTCCGCGGGAGCGAGAGCTGTCGAAGCATTTTCACACGAAGAAGAAAAAAAAGAAACAAACAATAATGGCGACGCGCAAAGAAAATAACTATATAACAAAACCAATGCATACCGGCTTGCGTGTTACTTTCCCCTTTGGCAACACGAACCAGGCACTAAGTTATCTTCGAGTTCCTATTTGCGCAGCTCATCTGGAACAGGCACGAAAGTTGCTGTCGTTTCGCGTTGCACTACGCCAGAAAGACTGCTGCCGCGTTTCCATTGTGCTGGTGAGCGGAAGGAAATGCGATAAATAAACATGGAAAACATGAAGAAGGTGAAAAACGAACCCCAGCATGGCATGACTTCGGGACGATAGCTGTCGCAGCTGGGTTTCCATGAGAACGAGAGAGGCGCAGCTGCTTTGCATATTTATGTACTATTACACACTAAACTGCATCAGTGCAGTGCCGGAGGTGAGTGCCGCAACTGTTGCTCCACAACCAACCTAAGGAATCCACTACAAATAAATCGAGGAAACAGCCCATCAGGCACGATAATCCGTTCCCAGGCTTGCTTTGGTGCTCGGCAAGAGAGCTTGTGTACTTATGTCGAATGTTTCGATAGGGTTTACGTACTTTGGCGCAGGCTTAAACCCGACCGCGGATGCTGGATATCGATGTAGGCTAAACGAAAAATACGCCCATGGGTTGCACAATGATAATGCGCGTTAAAGGGGCTCAGGTGACCTAAATTTGTCTACAGCTTTCTTATATAGTGCTCCTCATAGACCAAATCGCTTCGGAGCATTAGAAACCAGTTGCTAAATAATATTTTTTGCGAGCTTTGGTGCTCTTCGGGCTGCAATGAGGAGATCGGAAAGACATTATACGTCTAATCCTGCGTCGAGTTTCGATAGGAGTCTGCGCCAAATTGAGAGTGTTTTCTTTTTTCTGCTTTTTGCTTAGCCCTATACATAGAAAAACAAGGCGCAGTCAAACAATCGATGAAATCGACAAAAACTTATCACTAGGAAGGTCGTACAGCCACTTACTGCCGTGTTTTGTTTCTTCCGATGTGTTTTAATGCGATAAGCTTATCCCAAAAGCCAACGCTTCGTTACCAACGAGGCCTTAAAAAAAGGCCCGCTCTTTCCAAGGTCTAGAGACGTTCTAGTGGACGTTTATCTTATCGTCAGCTTAAAACAATGCACTGTAATGTTGCATTTTTGGGCAGCGCGTTATATCTTTTGCTTTTAAAACAAAAACACCTTTGTGTTTCTCTATACATTCAGTGTCCAGGAAAAAGGCAAGCTCGGCGTTGCTCCTGGCGTCCCGATCGAAATTCAGCGTAATCTTATCCCTGCTGGAAAGCCAGGATGAGGCGCTGTCATATTCTATTTTCGGGAAGGTATACACGAGCTTCGGGGGTGCCTCTAACGAAACGTGTCGTTAAACGGTCGCGTCGCGGCGGCAACGCTCAGACATTTATCAGCCAAAGGTCGTTTCGGAGGACCTGCCCAGCTCGGCAGTCGTAAATGCGCGGAAGCCGGCCCGCGATGTCCAGTGTCTCTCTAGTATCGTTCACCGTCGCCTACTACGACTGACAGCAGAGTCCCATACAGAGTATATTGGCGACACTCCACAATTCCGGGTCGGTATCTGCTATTCAGGTACCGTCACCGAAGAGTGCTTCCTCGACCGTGTGTAGCGCGTCTGACTGCATAAATACTGAATAACGTCCCTTGTGCGCTGTCGCCTCTTGCGGGGAATTCGAAAAAGTCGTTCTCCGAGTGCTCAGTATTGAATGCTTCTTTGTAGATGGTTTCCTCCCTCTGACTCGAGTGGAAAATGCACTTGGAAGTGAACGGGTAGCTTTAACCGGGACCATTTGTGCTGTTTTGTGCATTTTTGACATTCTGTAGTTCTCAACTCTGCGAACCGTGTTTTGTGGTTGTGCGTGCCAACTTCTGTTGATCTCCTAGTCCGGCTGGCCATTGTTGCCTTCGGACTGTCCGTTAAAGCCTACGGTGCTGCAACTGAAGAGTGCAACAGGGATTGGATATTATAAAAAATTGATGCTTGCAGCTGTTGTAGAGTAGTAACTCGCGCGTTTTGTGCGGCTGTGCTTGCGACTTCACTTGTTGTGCCGAGACGTTTCGCGGCCCTTGGAGACCAACCCTTCACTCTTCATCGTTCCTTTATCATGGCTAAAGAGGAAACGTGAGTTATTTATCGTCATTTCACGCCACAGTCAATGAAGATCTCAGGTGGAGCACCCAGTTCACTGTGTTTTGTCAGATTCTGGCCGCGGCGACTGCTTTTCGATGGAGGCAAATGCCCCGTTTAATGAGCGATGTCAGTGCACGTTAAAGAACAACAGTAGGTTGAAATTTCTGGAGCCCTCCACTACGGCGTCTTTCATATGCTGACTCACTTTGGGATGATAAACCCCATAACTTGAAACCTAAATTGTATCAGATGGAACACAGTCGTGTACTATAGCGCTTCAGAAAATAACACATACAGAAAAGATAAGGAAAATGACAGACCAAGCGCTCCCCGCTGAAATATGCCACCGTGAACTGCTCTGGATGTCTAGACTAATATTTAGGACAAAAAGGAAAAAGAAAGAACTAGTCTTTAAGATATATATGGCGTGGCCGAGAATATGGAAAAGCCGAGAATCAACATTCAGGTACCAGATTCCTTGTTTATAGTATTGGTATTATATATAGACGTAATTTGGCACTATATGGCTAGCGCCAGTCTTTATGCGAATGCCAGAATAAATTAGAGATAAACATTCGAAACGTAGAGTGAAACTGAAAATCGATATGTACGTTTTCATCAATACAAAAAACGAATTCTTTTTAATTGTTTATTGAAACCGAGGTCTGTCTGCTGTGCACACAGCATCCTCAACATAAGACCGGAATTCAGCATCTTTTTGTGATTGAGACGCTTCTCCACACCCATGGTCACAAACGACCGGTACATCGCTTCTTTCACACATTTTATTTGGAATAACAAAACCCATGTGATCTCATTCGTAATTCGTAGATGTCGAAAATGAGCACGATGACACTGATATGTGGTGGACTAGTCATGCGGAATTCGCACATGACCGCAGGTAGTGACAGAGGTTACTGTTAGGTGCACCTCGGAACAGTGAGGAACCTGAACTGATGATTTGTGAAAGCTGACTCCTTGTTTAATTCGAAATGAATTCATACAGACGAAAACGTCAAAGGTCGAACAAGGTGGAAAGAACAGCTTGGAGAAGTGAAGGCCAAACGTTCGAGAAAAAGCAATTTATCCGACTTGGACGGAGAACTCCGATGAAAAGTGGTTTGTATGGCATTCCAGCATGCATGGAAACAGGCATAACCTCGATATTGCAAATTGCGTTGAAAGCGTTCGTCTGGCATTTCTTAAAATCTAAAAATAAGAAACAGAAAACAGAAATCCTCGCCCCCCCCCCCCCCCCCCAATCACCAAGACATGCTACGAAGAATGCATTTTTGGGTTCTGAGACCCCGACATTATCCGAATGCCACTGTTTTAGCCTAGACAACATATATCGAAAAGTACCGGCGGCTAATGCTATCACATCGCAAGGGCGACGTGCTCCACGCGAAACCTATAGATTTCCTTTCTTCCCCTTCCCTCTACCCCGAACAGAAACAAACACCTGCCCACTTTGCGGCGTCTAATCGGCCCCCACCCATCGAGCTGTGGAAGGTGTGTGCTGCGTCTTCCCGTTTTCCCTATCGACATCTTTCCTTTCTCCCTTCGCACCCAGAAACCCTTCCTGAGCGTACAGTGTCACCTATGAGCTCCGTCCTCCCCTTCCCCTTCCAACAGGTTTGCGTTCTCACATGAGCCGCGCGTCACTGGCGCATCCCGAGCCTGCCGTGGGGAAGAGGGTAGGAGGTTGCCGAAAGATGCCTTCTTGGCACGTTTCCGCATCGATCCCGGTGCGCAAAAAAAAAAAGCGACGCCGCTACACTCGGCACACCGGTCCGCTCTCGGAGCATTTCCTCCCCGGAGGAATAGAAGTCTCCGTCGTGCAGTACCTTTCCGCTGATGCGAACAGCAGCAGATCGCCGCCGACTCTGTGAGGCGCCAGGTGCGTTTGAAATGCACCCCTTTCACGAGTTACCTGTCTTCCCCCCCCCCTCTTCCCCCCAAACTTCTCCACTTACTCCCACCAAAACATGCCGCACGTCTTTGTCTCGGAGGCTCCGAGGACGTAATACGTACATGAGAGAATTCTAGGCCCATTTCTTGGTTCCATTTTCTGCGAGACCGCTGCACCTGCTGCAGACCTGCCGACACGATAACTCACTGACGCAATTTGTGCGGCGGGCGGCGCGTCGGAAACAGGAAGCTCACTACCCATTGACATTTGCGTATAAGGACGAAGGAAGACGGAAAAGAGGAACAGGAAAAGTGACAAGACGGAAGTGGAACGAAGGAGTACATGGGACTGTCGGTAAACGCCTTGTGTTGCGGCAAGATGGAGGGGGGAGAAAATACTACGAGGCAAAAGACGACAGGAGTTGTGTGGCTGCGTCCTTTCCCAGCAAAAGGTCATTAGCAGTAGTGCTTTCAATAAACGGGTTGGGTACCTACCGGAGGGCATCATCGATAATGAAGCTCTCCGAGATGTTCTTTTTTTTCCTGGTAGTGGATCAGACAGGCTAGAAGCGGAATCAGAGGTGATGGATAACGGTTGTTGGACGGTTTCTGGAAAGAGTGGTCTTTTGTGTCATGTACGCCTGCTCGAAGCTGTGCTGCCAAGCATAGCGCGTAATCTTCATGGCTATGCATTCCGATGCGGTTGATACGTTTCAGGTTCTGACATTGAAAGTCACGCCTAAAAATCTCTAGAGGTCGAATATGAGTCACAGTTATTGACTTCAAAACAATTGAAATTGATATTGTTTCGTCCATTTATGTCCAGATGTCTCTGGTCTATCCGGTGATAAGTAATAAGAAAAAGAATTCGTTTTTTTTTTTAGAGATATAAAAAAAAAAAAAAAAAAAAAACAAGACATGGAATAATATATGCTTTCCGCGACTTGCGCCCGCCTTCAATGTTAAAGAAGCATGAATAGAAAGCGTGATAAAGTGTGAAGTAAAAAAGGCGCAACGGTTGAGAAAGTAAAGAAGTAGACAAGGAGTTTAATAACAGGTGGCACAAGTCACCGGTTTGTTGTATATTCATTTTTCTTCTTTTTCCGAATTTATCATTCCTGCTGGCTTGCAAAAAAAAAAAAATTAATATTATTACATTAGGCGGTGCATGCACTGCATGATATCTGCATAAGGACAGAAGAAGAAGAATCTCGTGAGTTTTTGGTGAAGACGACGTTCGAGCAGTGTCGGTTGGTGCCCGGTTGACGCTGATGTGTTTCTGTGTGCTGTGTGCGGTGTCATTTTTGACTAATCTCTCGGCCTTACCTTGCCACGAATCAATACATTCGCTGCCGCTCTTCCTCACGCTAGTTGCTGGCCACTTCCTTGCTGCAAGTGCCATGTCTTACCGAAACTATGCCGCACTGTAGCGCTATTATGAGTTCTGGTTTGTGTAGATTCATGTGTAGGTTTAAGGAAATAAAACGAAGCCAGAAGGAGAGCTTCAGAAACATGGCCATCATGTGCAGCTGTCGTAAACATGCTCGTCGTTCAAGGTCAGATTACGCTTCAGACTTCAAGCAGATCAGAAGCCCAAGTTCAGGTTTCGTAGAACAGTTTATCATCGGCAAAATATTTTGGGTTTCAACGCGGCCTCGTCTCATACAACGTTCGCAAGCACTGCAAAGCTGCTATCCAATATTTCATAAAAATTCCACTTACCTATCTTGGGCACCACATAGCGGAGAAGATAATACTTTCCGGAGGTCGAAAAAAAATTGACATATATTCTTTTTATTCTGTCTGCTGCGCCAAATACACCGCATCTCAATATATACGAACTTAAGTGAGGAACGTAGTTAGTTATTTATGCGGCGTTGGCAGGCCACCATCTTTTAACAAGCTGGCGTCAGAACTGCTGTGGGCGCTACCAACACGTTTCTGTACTGTACAAAGCTGGGACATTATTCGAATAGTATCTGAAAAGCGCACTCTCAGCTTCTCCACTCAGGTGTTCAGAGGCACCACTGTACAGCTTCTGGGTTACCGAAACATTGAATAGCGAGATCAATCTCCGCGACTACGAAATATTTCTCCGCATGTCTAAAACCATTTCAAAGCAGGCGTTATGGCATATTACTTCATGCTACCAGTTGTTCTGTCTAAAACTAAGATCTTAAGATCAACCCATCCTTCCTCATTTACTGCGCGCGTGTTTCATCAGGTGACACCAATACATTGCCATCATAATCGGTGGCCACAATCGAATAATGCATAAAGCATAGCGCGGAGTCTGATAAGCGAGAAGAGTGACTGCTCGCACGTAATTCTAGCGGCTATCACATGGAGTGTACAAAAAGCAGAATCTAGGCTTGCGTTCTGTCAGTTTGTATACCTTTGTTCTTAGCTAAAAATATTCGGCATACCGAGCCCCGCTTCGTAGCAATCTTATATGTGCATATTAAGTACCCTGTGCCTGTGTAGATGGGCGTTTCTGGACTTATGAGTCCCTGTCCCCTTACCGAAGCCTTCCGCATAAAATATGAGTTTGGAGTCCATAGAAAAGAAAAGAATGGTTGCATATTTAGTATTTTTTCGCCGTTGGCTCGCACATTCTTCCTTCGTAGGTTTCTTATGATGCGTATGGCGTCATATAAAATCTTTATGAATTTCTTTCCATACGCGTTGTCCGTATTGACCGAGAAAACTACCAATGGGGTCAGACAGGTTCGTGCCGGACGTTTTGAGACCAATTTGCTCCCCATATAGCTGGTAAAGAAGCCATACAAAGCTGTTCTGTCAGAGGGATCCTGAATTACTTGTGTCTGTTTGTTGCTTGCTGGACACCTTTGCTAAAGATACGTGCAACCCTGACAGTTCCGGACTCTCCTTAAAACTAGCATAAATATCTTTGATACCAAATTGGAAATTATGGGCACCATAATACGGAATGTTTGTCTATAGGAGTGCGACCTTGCACCAATCTGTCAGTATTTAATTCCCGTATGAACGAACTGTGTGCAGATGTGTCCACGTGCAATGTGCGCATGTGTCATGTCTTTTCTTTGGCTAGTGCCCGCTGGAGCCTCCGACGCTCTGCACTCAACTAGGTGAGATGCAAATCAAAGTCAAGATATAGTGCTCGAACCATACTCCAGCGTTCAACCCGTTTTTCTGAGCGTATTCTTCGCACAGTAAGTTGTCTTCGCGAAATGTAGAAGCTGACAAGCAAACAAAGAAGCAACAAGCGAGCCGGGACACGCGGCACTATACATACGGGAAAAGGCCAATCCTGGCTCTTTCCCGCAAAGGAGGCTCGGAACATTTTTAGGGAAGATGTGAGGGCTCACTCAGCATCCCTTTGAAGGCCTGCACTCTTCACTTGGAAAGACAAAAAAGGGAAAAAAAATTCTTGAAAAGCGCTCTTCACTTTAAAGCTGGAGGCACTCAATCACTTCGCTGTTTACTTATCCGACAAAGCCAGACCCTCTTCTCGCTCCAGCCCTCGCATTTCAGATTTTCAGAGTAGATACGGTGAGGATGTTTCGTATATCTAATGTACGCGTTTATATGCGGACGGCTGTGCGAAGCAGGAGCGTAGCTTCGTTCCCGGAGAATATGTGCGGTTATGTTAATATTGATAATATTTGTTCTTTATTGGTAGAAGGGTGGCTGGATGAAGAAGAGCAATGGCCAGTATGTGTAGCCTGAGCGATGTGGAAACCGGGAATTTTTTGCCGAAGCTTTTCATCGCGAAAAAATAAATAAATAAAAACAAGTGTCATGCCTCTAGAAAGCTTGCGCCCACACGAAAATCGAGAAGTACCCAAAGCAATGAGGATCGAATCTGACACCTGCCAGATACTAGCAGGATGCCTAAGTCAGTAAATAAAAGGTGCGGTACCTTTCTTTGGTAAGCCTACACACCATATTCCTGCCTCATCGTTGTCGTCAGCAGAAGTGTCACGCTTTTGCGGCGGCTCTGATTGGTCAAGACGGGATGACGTCATGGAGGTCTCGACCAATTAGAGAGCACCTCCACAGTATGCGCGAATGCGTGCCTTACATGGCCATATGGCAATCAATAATCGGTCACTAGTTAATGGCTAGTTCATTAAGTAATTCATATTAAGTAATGCCGAAAGCTGGGCGAGTTGGTTAATGTTCATGATGGAAAATAGCGCGAAAAAGTACACGAAGGACGGAAGGAAGACACGGACAAACGCTAATATTAACCCTGAACTAATTAATAATCACTTGCTAAAGAGTAATTATTGACTATTTTTTAATTACTAATTACTGAGCAATCAATAAAATTTACTAATTAGTTCTGGTTGCTTAAATAAATATCAATTACTAATAATTACCGCGCATCCGGTAAAATCAACCACAGAACTGTAAGCGTAGAACAACTGCGAAGATAAAGGAGCGCGATCTCGTTGCTGCCAAGCAGAATTCACTGAATAAATGCACTCACAGAATGCGAAAGAGTAGTCGCTCGCTTTACTCGTAGCAGCATTTATCGCTACATGCGCAACAGTCGCGTAGCAGAATACTGCACTCAGGGTTTCACCTTTCTATCACTTTAGTCGCCAAAGTGCCCTCGAATTATTTTTTTTTTGTTTCATATCGCGCACTCGTCTTGAATATATCAAATGCTAAGGGCATGGAACGAATGTCGTTTGTGCGTACTTGTATGGGTCTGGTAAAAAACAGCAGTGTAGTGGAAGTCAATATAAAGGGCGTGACACAATAGTGACACATTCAAATAGCACGCACAGTAGAAGAGAAACAAGTCCTTAGGTATACACATTGTTGGTAATTTGCGAAAGCGCAAGTAATAAGCGTTCATCATTGTTGCCGATGATGCCTCGGTAGCAAGTTGCTGCGTCCCGCCTCTGCATCTGCCTCCCAGTTTGGCTCCGACTGCGCTGGTGATCTGACAACACGGAAGCACGAGCAGCACTATCTTCGAGGGGCGGATATTTATTCGACAGTTTCAAGCCGGCCACCTGGGGCACGACTTCGCATCCGCCATGCGCTCAGGTTGGTTACTGGTTTCCCGCTGTATGCTATTGCAGTTCCAATCGATGTATTATAGCGGCGTCGTGCCCCGACGGCCTGCTTTGTGGTATGCAAAAGTGTGCTGCTATGTGGAAGTATGTTCATGGATCCTATGTCAAATTTTACTGTTATTATCGGTTGATGTTGAGAGCAACCCCGGTCCCGACGATACTCCTCAGTTTAATTCGGATAGCGAAGCTATTGCTGGGATTTACGCAGATCTGATACGTCTAGAACTACGTCAGACGCAGTTTCTTCAGGAACTAAACATGCTTAAACAACAACAGAGCGCTGCAAGTGCGTCTCTGCAAGGCTTCCTGGGCAGTATCTCTGCACTAGAGACCTACTTGCATTCCTTACGGTAAACTACAAATGCTCGTACTCGAATGCATTACCTTGTGTTGACACCTTATCCTGTGATATTGCCATCTTAAGGCCTGTTTTGAGGATGTGTCCAATAGGTCTCGCAGAAATACCCTGCGTATTCTAGGTCTAAACGATTCTGCAAGAGTTGGTCTGAATCTGACAACAATATGCGCACTTTCTTTTCTTCTTTTCTTCTCCAAGATGTTCCATCTGAAAGTATCGAAAGGGCTCACCGAATAGGTCGCTTTGTTAAAGGCAAACCCCGTTCTATTGTCGTTAAATTTTGCAGTTATAAGGTCAAGGACAATATCTTATCATGTGGTTTTAGGCTCAAGGGTACCAAGTTTGCCATGCACGAAGATTTCACGCCTGCGTTTAGAAAGGCACGTTTCAAGCTTTCACACTACGCTCGGTACCAGGCTTTTCCTTCGAAGTTGCGATTCGATAAGCTTTTCGTAAATAAAAAGTGCTTTGTCTATGACCGTAAGCATGACCGAGTCGCTGAGCTTAGAGAATAGCAAAAAGGGAGGCAACTGTCCGCTCAGCAGCATGGGCCAGATTTTCATTCTACGCCTTCGGCGGCATCATCAAATTTTGAATTGATAATTCTCGTCGTAAATTGCAGTAGTATAAAAAATAAAACTGGTGAATTTGCTGCCCATGTTTCCGCCGTTAAGCCTCATGTTATAATTCGCACTGAATCGTGGCTGGATGATTCCATTCTGAGCACGGAAGTTTTCCCAACTGGTTATAACGGCTATCGTTGCGACCGACACTTGCATGGTGGAGGGGTACTTCTACTTGCTGAGGAATGCTTTCGCTCTTCAGTAATGATAGCGCCCCTAGTTGGTTGCGAATTAGTGTGGTGCAACCTTCGCCTAAGCAGTGGTAGAAACCTCACTATTAGTTCCGTCTACTGTCCCCCTTCCGCTACCAACTCTGACGCTTTCAGGTCACTGTCTGAATTCCTGCTTAGCTTAAAAAATGACTTTCTTTTTGACGGCGATTTCAATATGTCTGATTTCGAATGAGTTGACTACAAACCTCTTCGTATGAACCAGCCTTCATTGTCTTTGGCTTTTTGTGAATTACTACTAATGATCTATATCAGTACGTCACTCAGCATACTCGGGAACCTCAGCGCTCATCTTCGGTGTTAGGTTACTCTTCTGTAGCCGGCCATCGGTAGTGCGTGGCACTGTTATCATACCAGGAATAAGTGATCACAGTTGTGCTGTTGCTAATGTTCGGCATTTCCGTTATTTAATTCCAAAAGGTCTTCCTAGAAAAGTTTTCGTTTTTACCAGGGGAGATTATACATCAATGAATAAAGAACTTGCATCCTTCTTTCCCAATTTTATTACTCTAAGCCAGAGTTTAGACTGCAGTTCACTCTGGGGGGCATTCAAAAATAAATTGGGCAGCCTAATTGATCAATACATCCCAACAACACTTCTTTCTGGTGTGTGGCGCCGCGACAAACCGTGGATCACGCTACAAATCAGACGGCTTGTCAGGAAAAAACATCGCCTTCCACAATCGTATAAAAAGAATCGATGCCCTGCTGTATTGCAGTCAATTCGGGCCCTTGATGGTGCACTGAAAACTGAAATTAAAGCTCTTAAGGATAACGTCTTTAATAATCTGGGTTCTAAACTGCGTAGCAACCCCAAGGAATTGTGGACGTTTCCGAAACACAACGGACGCGAACCAGTCGGAATCCCAAACTTAGACGTTGATGGTGACTTCGTTACTACTGATGGTGATAAAGCTTGCCGCTTTAATGCATATTTTCAGTCTGCCTTTGCGCCAGCGTACATCAGAGAACTTCCGAACATTCGTGAATCTGTTGCCGAAACCATGCCTGGATTGGTTTTTACTTACCAGGGTGTTTTAAAACTACTTAGTAACATCAGGACCGCCTCCGCCAGCGGACCTGATGGTGTATCTACCTTTGTTTTAAAATCATGCGCGAATGAAATTGCTCATTATGTAGTCACCTTGTTCCAAACATCGCTTAATTCGGCATGTTTCAAAAATGACTGGAAAAATGCTAATGTTGTCCCAGCGCATAAAAGCGGTTCGAAAACGACTGTTGTTAATTGCTGACCCTTTTCTCTGAGTAGCGGGTGTTGTAAAACATTGGAACATATAATTTACAGCGCAGTCATGAAACACCTTGACTGTCATGACTTTTTTACGCTAGATCAGCCCTTAGCAAAAAGAAGTACGTTTGGAATACACAGCGGCATATTTTTTACGCATTTTAAATGTAATTCGTATTCACGAATGTGCTCAAAATATGTCTGAAATATGTTCATCAAATTCCTTGCTGAATATTCAAAATGTATTTTTAAAATGTGTCAAAAATATCGTATCTGAAAGTACATTTCGAGTATAGTTCAAATAGGTGAAAAAATATGTAGGCATTTTTTACATACTTAAAATGAATTAAATATGTACTTTTGCAAATATGAAATAAATTTGTCTGAAGTACACTTCAGGTATAGTAAATGGGTGGCCCTTGAAGATATATTTGCAGCACCCTTCAAGCATCCTTAGAAAAACCATGCTTAAAATCATATTTGGGGCAGCATCTTGAAAATGAATTTAAAATGTACTTTTGTAAATGTGAAAGCAATGTGCCTAAAGTATACCTCAATTATGAAAATGGGTATTCCTTGAAAATATATTTCAAGCACACTTCAAGCTGCCTTCAAAGATCAGTGCTCAAAATCATATTTGGGGTAGCATATTGGCAATGAACTAAAAATGTATTTCTGCAAATGTGTATTTAATTTGTCAAAAGTACAATTTTAATAAACGGACACTGGGGACTAAATTTAATGATAATTAAACCTTGTGCAAATAAAAATGCATTGTAATGATGTAGATGTGGATGACAGCTCGTGCGGACTGGCCACACGTGCGCATCCGAACAGTGATGCCGTTAGCTGGAACGGTCAGGTAACGTGGCCGCGTGAGACTGGCATTCGGCAAGGCATCATGGTACCCTGCCAGCCGCCAGCCCGTATGTTATCTGACGCAAGCGCTCAACGCTCCAAGCCACATGCAGGCGACACACGCTGCTGTCCCACACCTCGCTGCCAGCCATTGGCATTAAACAATGCCATTCATGTAGGATGCTCTTTTTGTTTTATTGTTTTCCTGTCATTTTCGTTGCCGTCCGTGGGTCCACTACATTGCCATGTGTGTTCAAGCTGTCTCTGGCTCCTGGTGGACCTGGGGCCACTAACAATATCACAGACATTACAGTACCTATTACCGCGCGAGCTTTTTTAAACACATAAAACAGTGCTTCGAATAGTGTGCAGAACCCATATTCATTGCTCAACCCTTAATTCCTTCTGTGAATTATTTCAAAGGTAATGAAAGATATATTTTTTGCATATGCAACAAAGCTACATTCACAGAAAGAGTGCTCAACAATTTCTGAAATTTTAATCCAGCATAAAAATTGACACACACATAGGCGCTATGGCACTGTATGGTGACAAGCAAAAGACATAATGTTGCATTTCAAGAAGAGAGCTTTGTCGGGCTGGCTGGTTCATGTTGAATGGAAGGAAGGAAAAGCTCAAACGGACGGGACGTGTAGGAAGGCGAGACAGACACATGAGCTGCTCATGCGCCTGTCTCGCCTTCCTACGTCCGGTCCGTTTGAGTTGTTCCTTCCTTCCATTCAATGTTGCATTTACCCACAAGCTCCTGTTCCAAGAAACTGCCAAAAAGTTCTTGCACAAAGTGAGACCGAGCAGGTCGGGCTTTTTACTCATTCTGGAACACACTTTTTTTCCAACTTTTGCATGGTTTTAAATATTGATAATGTCAAACTGAGCTACATTCATCAAGCTGACCATCTTTCCCAATATTTTTTCATTTAAAAGGGACTTCTTGCTTCTGCGGGTCTTAATCTCTGGCCATTAATGAGCTGGTGGCCAAGCAGCGCTGAATTAAGATGTGGGCTAAGGAGGCTGCGGCCCAGGGTCTTATCTCCGAAGATAGGAGGAGAGGGCCAATTTATTCTAACCTGCTTCATATATAGGACGGCAAATAACGTAACTTAGCAACAGGTATGAAGAGGAAAACTAAGAATGAGACGGGGTCCCTGCTTAATCCGACTGATTTGTTTAGCAACAGGAGAGACCTTGTCGAGCTGCAAAAGCAGGGATTCCCCACCATTCTCAGAGGCCCCTTTCATGTGAGGTGATCTGCACCTGCTTATATTATCACAGAAGTTTTAATAGTTTCCCCTCCATCCTGTGACATATATTATGTTGAGGCATGCAAAAGGAAAGAAAAATAAAGAGCCTCTGTCCGTGCCACAAAGTATAACGGGCTTCCATCCTGTGACAGTGGACTGCATAAAAAAAATTTAATTGAAAGAGCTGATGCAAGTAATTTTTTTTTTACACCGCCCCCTTCATCCCTATCACTATCGCCCTTCATCTCTCAAATAGTTCTGTCTGTTCTTTTCTGCTTCTTTAGGGGAGGAAAATGGGCTATGTCAGAGTGAGTGCCGGACTAGTCATGTCTGGCTGTTAATGACTTTGCTTCTGTTCTGTGTGGTGCCAAACTAATGCATCACTCTCGCACTAATTGCAATAATCACATCTTGTCCTTCTTAAATTTAATATATATAGAATAAAATGGGGCATATTGCAGAAGTGTAGGATAAAAGTGAGTAAGGACAAAAAAAAAGGGGGGGGGGGGGTGTTTAGGTAAGCGCTTTAGCCCAGGGCTATTTTTTAACTCTGCAAAAGACAGAAAATTAACGCTCAAAATCCAGTCAGGCTCAGCAAAATGTGGTTATTTTCATCATGGTAAAAGAAAACAGCTTTTCTTTATGCCCTCTAACTTTCCAAACAAGTGTTTGTTGCAATCTATAGTTGTTCCTTTCTGTGCAAAAAAAAAGGAAATCTCTTATCTGGCATCTTTATTTTAATGAATCTGCAAAAAGCTATGAAGTTTCGAGCTCTAGACTCGCTGCTTCATCAAGTAGGCATGGCTGAAATCATATTTAAACAATGTGTTGAAACTTTACGGATATATGGAAGCACAGAAAAAGTGGAAATCATGACTCATGTGTCCCTTTGCAACTTATGAGCTGCTCAGTGATGTATGTATCATTGTAGGACAATAATCACGAAGATTGCCAGACATTCAAAAAATTTTAAACATTTTAAACACATTTTAAACCAACAAAGAATGGTGACTGCACAAAGAAAATAATAGAATCAAAATATAACAGCACCTGTTCTACAAAATGAAATGAGTGAGAATACGAGCCATCCATTAGAATCAGCCAAGTGACACCCGAAGAGCAATGGAGTCAAAACAATAAGCTTAGCCCATTCACAAAGCCAGAGACAACCACGGCTTCATCTTGCGTTATGAGCCTTTGTTTTAGCCATCCTATGTAGTTCCCTGTAACCCAGTTGTTTGAGCATCAAAAAAAAAATTTAACAATCGAGTAAGACGTGCGAAAGCTTTCGTGCACAGGTGGCAGTTGATGGAGACGAGGACATCCAGTGCACAGTGCAAGAGTGTGTTGCAGTCTGCACATGGGGGGATCCACTGCAGTTATAGCTACAGCACTTCATACTTGCTTCCCATGAGTAATTCCTGGGTTTGAATCCACTATGTCCCCATTGTTTCTTTTTAGTGTGAAAGCACTACAAGCAGACACACAAGCATTAGACAATTTGGCTATGCCCTGAACCGCTGGATTAGTGCTAAATACATTCATGCTCACATAAGGCACAATAAAAGACACTAACTTCAAAGCATCCTGCCCATTCGTAGCTGACCATATTTGTCAAAAGCTTAGACAGTCAAAGCCTAAGAAGCTGATGCCCACCTGCCCCCTTTGCCCCATTACTGCTGCCATAACACTCAACAAATGGGAGGAAGCCGCTGGCTTGGTAATCGCTGAACAATATTGTTATGAAGACGAAATAATCTACAATATTCTTACTGATATTGCCGCCAACTGACCCTGCCACTCTGTCACTGACACAACAGCTCTAGCCAACTTTGGCACCGACCCTGCACAGAACATGCAAGTTCCAACTGTTGACTTTCAGAATCGGCAAGCCTCGCTGCCTCAAGCATTCACAAGAGCAGTGAATGTTATATGACCTTGCTGGACTCCTTGATTGTGACTTTCAATGGCAACAGAAAGCTATTAATGAATAGATGTCAAGATGAACATAAGTATACCCAACAGCTTGCCTTTTCAGATCACTTGCCCCCCTCTCTCCCGTTTTATATCACCCTTTCAAAGCATGATGCTCCAAGCCTTCATTACCATTTAAAAGCTGATCAGAGTGGAAGCAAGTGCTTATAGTGCAGTTCGGCAAGCAACTTTTTCTTATAAAGGCAAGATCTTGTCAATGTGCCTGAGTAAGCCAGCAGCGAGGAATTCACTTCACCAAAGACAAGATATCTGGAACGTGCCCACTCTCATTAACTGACAAAGATATATTAGTAGCAGATTGAGGAGGAGGAACAACTTTTATTTCATTTATCTCTTTCTTCCCAAGTGGAGCCCTGCGTTCAGTGCTCCATGTGCCACCACTTTCCTCCAGGCCCGTTAGACTACAATTGTAAGAGGTGCAAAAGAAAAAAAAATGAAAGGCCAGAAAGTGAAAAAAAAAAAAACAAACAAACAAACAAACATACATACAGACAAAAAATAATGGGAAAAAGAAGATGCACAGAGAACACATCCTTCACTACATCAGGTTTAAACTGTACCCAAATACTCGCCAAGCAGGCAAAATTAGGAAAGACGTATGAAAGGGTAAATGAAGCACAACTATAAATACATACCTCATAGAAGCCACATGACAGGAAAAAAAAATAAGCTTACTTGTAACAATGGCAAAACACTTAGCAGGGAGAAGGAAAATGTACATATATATATGTATGTATACAATTGGAAAAAGAATGAGCAAAAATGACAAATGTAAAAGTAAAGGCAATAAAAAACTCAGTAAGCATCCATGACTGGAAAACTTCCAAAATGCATAAAGCTGCACAAGTGGAAACAAGGAGTGAAAGAGGAAACCGACACTTACTAAAGGTAATGCCTATTGCACCAATACTGCAGGCTTCTGGAGCTCAAGCCTCAGTGAATAACAGTGCACCACAGAGGAGTTATGAAATGTATCGACACAACTCGTGTAACTATTGTTAAAGCATCTAGCAGAGCTGGTTCAGTCTAAAGGAGTAACTCAGACCTGCACATCGCAGCACCTCCAGCAAAAAAATGATAATAATAGAAAATAAAAGAAATAATAATAAAAAGAAAGAAGTGGTATGCCCAAAGTACCTATTTGCTCGACAAAGAAGCAGGAGCCCTCCTCTGTACAGAGCATGGTAGGGGGTCTGCAGGGGGTCTGACACCTTCCAATTACCTAGCTCAGTCTTCAAACCTCATTGGGGTGCAGGTGATCTCTATTGGAGGTGAGATGGTCAACACCAGGCTATTTAGCTGAGTCAATTTGTTTCTTTTCTACCAAGGGCAGTCATACTCGCTTTCTAGCCACAGTTTGAGTAACTGTCACATGACACCAAAGCAGGCACAATGTTGGTAATCGGGGATGAAACCATCCACCACATCAAAACGAAGTCTGTGCCTTTTCTAGCCACTTCAATATGCTTCACATCAGTCCTGCACACTGGAGCAGGATCTCAATATTCGTACGAAGAGCCCCCGGGGTAGTAACACCAGCCACACCCATAAAAACCATTAAATTGTTTATAGTTTCCGACTGCTGAACGAATGGCATCCACTGAATATGCAGCTGCAAATACCCTTATTTAGACCTGTTCTCCATGTTTAACTAATGGAAATCCTAAGGAAAGCTTCTGTAGCTCCTTTGCAAAAAGTGTAAAAAGAGTGGTCATGTTTGGCTTTGAAAAACCAAAACAAATAGCAGGCATAAGCCTGTTCTGCTTTCAGACTGCAAGGTCCAGCTCAAGAATATCACACTGAACTGGCCAGATGTCAAACGTTAATTTTTAAAACACTTTAATTCTATCTGTATTCCACAATAGTGAAATATTGTGAGCTGAAAAATCAGCCGACAGCCTGGCATGTTCTATGCCATCCACTACGTCATCACACTTCCTCTGATTCTTTGCGGAAGCAACTTCAAGTTTTGCTGCCCAAGAATTCGTTGAAGCTGCTCTTTCAAAGGAATTACAAGGAAGGAAGAGCAAAAGGCTATGTCAATATCCCATTCACAGTTCTCGCAGTGAATCTCAATCTGAGCTGTACTACCCAAGTACCTGGTACAATCAAGACAATAGAAGTGGTTCTCAGCTTCAGGAATGTGTACACCCAAAGCTTTGAAAAGCAAGTATATTTCAATTTTTTGAGCTTTTCCCGGGTACTAGATGATATTCAGCAGGTCCAGCGGGTCTGTCATCCCCCTGGTCGCTGACTTTATGGCGCATCACATAGGATATGAGAAGGGCTGCAACTTGTGTCCTCTCATCAGCAGCTTGCAAAGTACTTTGTTGAGCTCTGCAGTCAGCATCTTAAAATAAATGAGATATTCCACAAATATTAATTGGAGAAAAATGTTAGTTCACATCAAATTTTTCTACAGTCCACTTATACATAAGTGCCAAATAGCAGAGTCTAACTGATACAATGACAGGTGTATTTTACTGACAAACAGTGCGATATGGTTCCTTGTATGATAAATTCCATTTTTTTACACTTGTTAGGGTCAGCATAAAGGTGAGCATGTACTGAACATGCAAGCCAGAGAAAGGTTATCTGCCCAAAATGCTTAACATTTGCACTTCATTCAAAGCATTTGGTGTCAAGATGGAATTATCTGGCATTTAAATCTTCAGCATTTCAGAAAAAAAGAAACATGCTCACTTGAGGACCTCAGTCTTCATCAGAACCTGAGCTGTCTGCATCACTTGGCACAGGATAAGGTACTGGCACTTCTTCCTGCTTTGATAAAAAAAAATGTGAGCCCAGAGGAGAAAATCTTGCCTCACTCAATAAGAACTTAGCCCAGCTTTCCTTTCTGAAATTACTGAAGCTTAAAATATTCATATCATGGTAAGCTTCATGAACAGCACTGCACGCCACTTACAACTATTATATGACAGTAGCATATTAATCAATGTTGCATGGCAGTTTCATTAAACCAAGGAGGGGGAGCAGAAAAGTGGACACAACAGAACCAATTCTTTAAAAAAAGAGAGGATGGCCACTACATGCAATTCATTTTTATAATCAGTCCATGAGGCTCGATAAACATTTAAAGAGACAATAGCTATCCCTGCTAGTTTCCTATTTAACTAAAATTTGTTCAATTACTTTTTAAATCTTCACATAAAGGCTGGTTCACATGCAAGCAATTGAGTGAACTCAGTGGTGAGCGGCATCGACACAGCAAAAAATTTCCAACAGGTTGGAACTGGAGAGCTCGAGCTGCCGTAACAGCTCAAAATAAGCTTTTTAGTTACTCCGGCAGAAATTGCTGGAGTTCTCACTTGCATGTGAAAGGCTTCAGCGCTCATATGGCAATTATAATTTTAAAAGCAACTGTTATAACTGAAATTGATTGAAACGCCCACCTAAAGCCGTATATGTAAACACTTTGGATGTTAAGGGGAGTCAATGGAAGGAAAAGGAGAAATGCTACATGGTGAACGCTGGAAGGCCAAGTTTGCTACATGGCCGCTTGCCAACTACAAGCCAAAAAGTGTTCGTAATTTCAGTATCTGGAACGATATTCAGCCAGGAAGAGCACCTTTTTTAGTAGTCTTGGCGGCATTAGAGTTAAAATCAGCAATTCTCCAGAACTAAACATTTAAATAACTTAATGTACATTGGAAAAGTGTAAATCTTAAGCAACTACATTGCCATAGGTCAAGCACTCATCTTTTATGTCTTTTATGATAACCTGAGTCTCCTAACATTGTGGCATCCTATGGCAGACACGAGTAATTGTGTGCAGCGAGGGGTAATTATGGCGTGCTCTTGTTGCAGCAAAAACGTGAAGATGCACGTGGTAGCACTGACTGACCATGATTTTGCTTCTTCCAGAGCCACACATGGCTCCTCCTAATGGTCAGGCTAGATACGTACATAGATCTGATTCTGCTAAACAATATTTAAGTATATATTTAGCAATTCTTTGCTTCCACCTTGCGCAGCTGCTAAATTAGAGGAGAAAAGAGTAATTCAGGCCCTACCAATCTTGATGCATAGAAGGTGACAAAGCCCTGACTAAGCCTTGAAGCATATTTTTGTTTATCCACTTCCCTCCAAAATCACAGTGACATACCTCTCCAAGTCACTGAACTGCTTTTTTGCATAATTATCGCAGGCATTACTGATCACAGAATCTCACTCTTGGTAGCGCGAGTGACACTCAAGCTGAAAGAAAACTAAAAAACCTTCAGCGTGGTGCATATCAAAGCCACATCCCTGTTTATGCAACAATGTGACCAGGGCTTAAAGTGCTGTTTTGTGATATGGGTCAGGTATTAAAAGGTGGAAAAGAAAAAAATAAAAAGTATCTGAAGAGCCACTGACTTTTCAGTAAATCCATACAACTATAGGTGTCATTGGCATTAAAATTATGATTTTAAAGTCATCAATAAAGCTTGACAGAAGCAAATTAACAGACTTTAGTGAGTGACCTTATATTTATTGATGACCAACCTCACATAGGGTGTCCCCTAAGCATGGTAAACACACTTGATAACACTGTGTATTTTGGAATCTGCAACTTGGTGACATTGGAAACCCTGTCCTCCTACAGGTGCTCTCATTTTTCAGCTTTTGTCAAGCCATTTCCTTGCGTTAGCAGCAACTCAGCCACTAATTCCTGTTTCTTGCCTGAGGCTATCAGTGTTCAGAGCGATAAATGGATTTCAAACCTGCAAACCTGGTCCTTTCTCCATGAATATGAGCATAATACTATGCTTTCATACATAGTCATCTTAATTACTGCATTACGACTTGGGATTTCACATATCCTTCACACGTGACATCACACCACTACAACACGTACAAAACCAAGCTTTACGTATATTTACATTCAGCCCATACCGTGCCAATATTCCCAAGTTTTTTCAGCAACTTAACATTCTTCCCATCTCTGCCTTACTCACGTATAACTTAGGCCCTTTCACATATTGTTTTGTTAGTAACAACAATCTTCTCTAGTTTATATATCGTCAAGATCTTACTGACCCCAATACCATTAGATTTTCATCAAGAAGTAATTTTCTCCTGCCAAGAGTGTGCACTAATTACCGTAGTTGGATTCACATCAGTCAAAGCATGGAATAACATACCTCCGGACATCAAATCAAGTCTTTTGCTACATTTGTTTAATGGCGCTCATTTTGTTCTTCAATTCTTCAATCATTCAGTGCCACCAACTAATAAAATACTTCATACGCACTTCGTAAAAAGTTACTTTTAAAACTTGTTTTCTTGCACATGTTCACTTGTTTGTATAAATATTTGAATAATGGATACTTGTATTTTCTTGTATTACTTTACGCTATGCTGCTGTTCTTCCTTTCATTTTTTTTTATGATATGATACTACTTGTCGTTCTGTCTACGGCTGCTTCTTTGTGGGGTATTCTATAATTTCAGAATGAATTTTTCTTCCTTGCCTCTATAACATTTATTTGTTATAGAGGCAAGAGAAAAAATTATTATTGTTATAACATACTATATTTTTACTTTGTTCATTTGCTGTAACCACTGCTCCCTTTCATAACTTGTTTTAATTAGCTGAGGAGGTCCCAGTACAGTACATTTCACTATGGGACTCCTTTTGTATTTATTTATTATGTATGTAATGCTATCATATATGAAGTGCAATAAACTTGAAACTTGACAAAAAAAAATTGAAATCTTGGACCCTGGTTGCAGTTTTAGTTTGGATCTTTAGACCTCAATCTTTTTTTTTTTCTACTTGCAGCACAATAGGTTACAAAAAAAAAAAAGCACAAGAGCTACTGTAACGTTTCCATAACAAATTCTGGGACAGGCCAAACTAAAATGTTACAATTTTACATGCGCTGTTGCCGGCTGCTCCAGGAGAGTGTCATGCACATCTGTGCCTACTGGCAAGCACTATCTTGCTTTGGCCTGGTGTAAGAAAGGCAGGGTTATTGGTTATCACATTTATCACTTTTTAGTGGCAGCTCTAATAGGACACCAAGTTTCTCAACAGAGAAATAAAAGGTATTTTGAAATATCTCAAAATAAAGACCATCAAGAAAAGAATGCAGTGTGAGATGTCATGTGTAAACTATGCTAACTGTGCTTAGTTTGAACTGTGCTGAAAATTAGATACCAGATTATAAATCGAGAAACTTCGTACTGTGCGAATATGAAGTTCCTTGTAGTGGGGGCAACTGAAACAAATATGTAATTAAACACTGACAACTTTGTGCCATGAGCATTCTGTTTCTCTGCCAGAAAGCCTTTTTCATACCTGGCATCAATCCAGGGGCACCTCTCTATCCTCGTCTTCATCAATGCTCTGTGTAACCTGGTAACAAAGAGCATAGATGTTAGACATTAAATCAGCCGACTTCATGAAACATCGGGCACACCGTTAACATACATTCAAGTAAAGCTTCGAATGCAGAGCTCTATGCAACATGCTGAAGTGCATGTGCCCCCCCCCCCCTTACACACACACACGCACACACGCACACACACACACAACACACACACACACACACACACACACACACACACACACACACAGCGGCCCTTCCTACTATGCTATATATCTAATAATGTAAATAATATATCCTGGTTCATATGTTAACCGCATGGAACTAAAATAGTAGAGTTAGGGCAAGGGTGATGCATTAGTTTAATTTCAGCTCACAGAATCCAAGCACAAGCTATTTAACAATCAGACGTGCAGGTAATGCATAAAAGACTAGTCCTGGACTCACACTAATATGGCCTGTTTTCCTCCTCCAAAGCGGCAGAAAAACATTGATGGAACTATTTGAGAGATGTAGGGTAATTGTGACGGTGGTGGCAGAAAAATATTTTCCTCATTATTTCATTTATTGTGCAGTTCCATTTTTTCAATGTTGTCTATCACCACAGGACTGTGAGATTCCCAGTAAACCATTAAAATCACTTCTCCAGTCACTAAGCAAGTGCAGATCACCTCACAAAAAGGGACCTCCTAGAAATCCTGTTTTTGCATCTCGACAAGGTCTCTCGACAGCTAAACAAAGATTATGCGGGGTTCTGGTTTTCTCTCTAAGTGCCTGTTGCTGGAAGTTCCATTATTTGTGATTGCATATATGATGCAGCTTAAAACAAAGCCCCTTCCCCCCCCCCCCTCCCTCCCCCTCCTCCTACTCTCATAGGTTGCAGCCCACTGGGAGCAGAGAGCTTATTTAAGATGACACTTAGTCTATGAAGGTGCTGTACGGAATACCGTGCCAATTACTGTAAAAGGTCAGTAAACATGGCGTCAGTGTAATGTCCAGCGCCCAGGCAGTGAGAGATTCAAAGTAGCAACTTCCCTGATGTTTGGCGTACTTATAACCCCCCCCCCCCCTCCGCCACTTTTTTTTTTCTTTTTTTTTTTTTTTTTTTTTTTTTTACGAGAGATCTCGACTGCGCACACATTTATGCAAATGAGACGCTCCTCAAAGATCGCGCTTTCCGACCCCAAAACAATTATTAGACTCGGCTCTATGTTTTCAAATGAAATGAATTAACACCATGAAAGCAAGCCCAGATTTGAGTCTGTCCGCGCGTCTTTAGCCAACCGAGTTCGAACGTATATATTTACCTCTCCGGCCGCCTTGTACTACTGCAGAGTGGTCGGTAGAACTGTCGTCGTCGTAGATCTCGCCAAACTGGGGGCGTCGAAGTCAGAAGCTCCACCGCTCGAAGAGGCATGAGAGGTCTCGGCAGCCATGTGCATTCTGAACCGCCGATTTTCTGTTTTTCTGTGCATGAGCACATATCTTGCTCAAGGTGGCGTTTGCACCTTAAAGGCATAGCGCGCGTCGTTCCACAGGTTCCACAGTCCCGCTTTTGTAACAAAACGCACATCGACGAATCAGTCCAATAAAACGTATCCAGAAATCGTCCTGCCTTTACAACTAGGCCTAGGCCTTCCCTTGGCAAAGCGGTGTGTGTTTGTCGATTAACTCTATGGATCTATGGTTTGGTGTGGTTGGTGTGGTGATTAAATAGATAACTGCCACTTATCTGGTGAATAGTGTAGATCATGAACGTAAATGTACATACCACTGAAATTAAGTGGTACTATGCGCCACCTGCCTTTTGTATTTTGTGAAAACTACCTTGCAACAGTAGCCTTTAAGCCACAGAATCCTTGGCCTACATCGTTTTAATTCACTCGTTTTCATTCTCGGGATAAAAATTCAAACGCTGAAGAGCGTGAAGGACTGTCCGTTGAACATGCATGCATGGGTACATGAGCGCAGCCGCGGTATCCAAGTTGAAACGGACGTTCAGGGCACAAGATTAATTCCCGGGTCGCTCGAAATTGAATTTGGCTTTCCTGCAGTAACGCACTTGCACAAATGAATCGCTGAACGATTATGGTCTAATTGCCATAGTTTTTTTCTTCAAGGACCATATATAGTTATACTGCCCATGGTAAATTGCATGGTCTAATTTGTTTATAGAACTTAATTCCCAGTTGATATATCTGGCTGGCTTATAGAAATTTCTTGCAAAAAGGGTCCTGGGTTCGCGCTGCAAGCTTTCATGCTCTACGTGCTTCCAGCATTAACACACGCTCGACCCCATGACTAGAGCACTGCACCTGATTTTCCGGTCCGGGCCCGGCCCATGCCCACCGTTCAAAGGCCGAGCCCAGCCCGGGCCCATAACTCCAAGCCCGGGACTGGGCCTGGCCCATGCACACATGAACCAGGCGCGTACCTGGCCTGCGTTTCCACTAGGCCCGCCCCAGGCCCGACAAAGTCTGCATGCGCAGACGCCTTAAAAATGTACTGCTTACCGCCAGTACATAAAAATAGGCCAAGATGAGACAAAAAAAAAAAAAAAAAAAGAAAAGAAACTTACAGTAATAATATTCTCAACAGAGAATTAAGGGCAGTAGTATCTGTAGAAGCAAAGGTTTCGTCGAGAGAGTTTTGGGAAGACATTTTACTCCTTTGTCTACAATACGCTTTCTTTTATTCGGCGTCAAATAAATCACTGGACCAAATTCAGCGGCAGGTTTCCTTCATTTCCGAAAGAAGCTGTATACACCTCCTGCGTCCCTTTTGTTTTCCTGAATACATTCGAGGGGTGCACATACATCATGAGTACTGATGTTTTGTGGTCGTGTGCGCCTCTCAGCTAGCAGTTCTAGTGAAATGATGCCGAGACAGCGAGAAAGCCGAATTGTTATCCTCTCGAACAATCGTCCTCATAACGCTGCGGACGAGTTCTTCGTTAACTTCCGGGCAAAAGGAGCAACATGCAGTACGACTTGTCTGACGACGGCGACCGCTAATTGACAAAAAAATAAAAATAAAATAAGAATGGAGTTGATAATGAAATTGCTACGCCTTTGTGTATGAAGCTGTACACATTATGGTGCGTTACAAAACCTAAGCAGACACAAAAGCAGATGCAGAAGGAGCTGTGTAAGAACATTGTGTGTGTCAATGTCAAGCGAGACAAAAATGTGTCGTGTAGGCCTATAAAATTTGAAAAATAAATATATAAAAAAAAAGTTGCTTGTATTACGGCCTCCGAGATTACCGTTGATCTCGGAGGCCATGCTTGTATACATGGTAAAAAGATGTCATAAGTGAAAAAAAAAAATAAATGAGGAAAAAGATCGTTAAAATAGAATAACAGGGGCTATATTTAAATGGTGTGAGTTACTACTAAAAGAAGAGACAGAAACATTATTTACTCCTTATAGGTGGCGGGTGCGACACACGTGCGATTAGGCCATTTTGGGATCCATTGGTGACATGTGATACCTTGTTCAAGTTCGCGCTGTTCCAATTTCCCGATGAGTCTTTTGCTGTAGAGTATGTTAATGTAATTCAGGGGCACGACGCAGTCGTCAAACGTAACTCAAAAACCTTGCCGACGTTCAGCGGCCCTTCACAGAAGGTCAATCGGATAAACGTTGCCTGGCCCGAGAGGATAAAAAACGGCGGGCAACTGGCTCATCAAAGCTGCTCGTCGCGCAAGCTGTCAAGTTCAGCCGTAAGTATGCAGACTGTTATTGTATTTTTTGAAGATGTAGAACTGGCGCCCTTGCATTGAGCCAGATAGCGTTGCTATTTCGCTGTGGCGGTATGCATGCATGTTTATCAAGAAGGAGGAATAGATTCGCGTATCTCCTCCACCCGCGTCTGGCGCTTCGCCTCGGATGCTGGCTGGTGCGCGTTGTTCTTCGGTCAGGTTGATCGCGCCCAGCTGGGTCTCAGGGTCAGAGCTGTGCAGGGTCTCCCAGGTTCTTTGGTTATTTATATTTACGGCCCTCCTTGGGGAGAAGGGGCATGCACGTAGTACTCAACATGTCGACAGTGCAGTAATTTTTTTTTTTTCCCCAACGTTGGTATTAAGGGAGAAAAAAATACGATGTCACACCACAGAAAGACTTTTGGCACATATCGCAGTGTCCGGATTTTGCAGTGACGTAAACAAGTGGAGCCATGGTTAAAATACTTTATGCTTGTTTCTGTACTCTGAAGGGACGGAAGAGGAAAGTTTTTCGTCAAGAACTGGTCCTAGATACCAAAGACCGGCGTTATTGGGTTTTTCAGATGCCGTAATTTTTTTTACCGGCGAATGTTTATCAATGTTTTTTGGTTAGAACCGGAAAGTACATTGCCTGCTTGTGCCGTCTGTTTTCTTTTTTTTTTTTCTTTTTTAACGATATTTACTGCCTAAGGGCATCAGTAGGGTATGAGATGAAGAATGAAGAAATGATTAAATTAATGGAAAAAGGTTGGGTGATTTTATGAAGTGAAGGAGTGAGCATGATGTCCCTCCGTCCAGGTGATATATGAGGCAGGATTGTTTGCTGGTAGGCTAGCTATCGCCAAGTGCCGGATTCGTGTCAATTTCAGTGCTGGGCAGTCCCACAGCAAGTGGTGAATGTCGGCTTCAACATTTTTGTTCTTGCATATCGGACACCGTGGGTGGGGATATAAGTGTCCCCGCCCAGGGTGTTCGATATGTAAAAGCAAATATGAACGTAGTCATTGCTTTTTCAGAGCAAGAGCTCAATTTTGAACTGTGCCATTTGTATGTTAAGGCAAGTGATGTCATTCACAAGCCATAATATAGAGTGAAGCAAAGACGGGTATGAGAATGTCTGCTAATAGGCTTTCTTCTTCCTAGCTGTGCGCAGCAATCTGGAAATATTACTGAATGCAATGCTTGAGGAAGAGGAGGGATATGGTGATGCCCATCGACTGAAGACCAGCAAGGTTTCTGTCTTCTGTACCTTCCATTCGTGTGTTATAGGCCATAATGAGAAAATGTTTTGTATTGCTTTTTAGATTTCTGTAAAAATGTATTGTTTTCCTTCTTTGACAACAGCATAAAATGCTTACGTTTGCAATCTAATCCCTGAGACAGAGTCAGAAATTAAATAGATCTGCAGGCCATTAAGATATGTTTTAAGATCATCATGTAGCAACTTCCTTATTCGAGTTAGCAGTGTGCTGCAGAAGCCTGTTTGAGCCAGAAATCCTGTACAAGGTGGTCGTGAACCCCATGTGTATCGGCCAGCTCCACAGCATCTTGGAGCTGGTAGATTGTCAAATTATTCAGCAGAAAGCTTTTTATGTTATTCAGCAAGTCTGGCACACCAATTTCAGCGAGTTTAACATGCAGTACATTGGCAAAATAAATTACTTTTCTGAGCCTTAATGGGCAGCTTGGTGGCATCACCTGTTGCCTTAGTGTTGATGCTAAGCTTTCACTATTCTCTTAAGTACCACAGCTTGCTATTGAAAATAATGTTCAAATTGCATTCTTCATTATACCATTAGTCTCTTACATTCCTCCAGGCCTCTTATTGATGAATGACTGCTGCTTGTTAAAAGCTAGGAATCAGTTCTAAATTGTTTGTGTTTAAGCAGTTAAACCTCATTTTTGAAAAAAAAAAATTATGGTGTTTCTTTTTTGTATAATAGAAGCCAGGAAAACGAAAGGGGGAGACAGCATCTTAGGCTGGAATTAGATCAAAAGGTAAGCAACTACATGTTTTTGGCTATGTTGAAGTAGTTAGAAGGCTTATCTATGCATAACTCATATTGAATAAAAAATTGTCATTGGCAATTTAAATACACTTTTGCAATATTATGATCCTCCACATAAATAAGAGTTAAAATCAGTCAAAAATTTTTCATATTGTGTCTACTGGAGAAATGAATGGCTTGTTTGCAATTTTAATGGCCTGGGAATGCAGCATCATATTATGCATGTAGTGATCACACAGCCTCAGCTCTCTGTGTCAATTTCTACAGGTCATGTTACAGCTAATGATTACTTTTGTAAATGGGGAAGGATTTTCACGGTACAATTGAGTGTCACAATTAAAGGCCTGTGATCAATCATTACATGGCACTCTCTGGCCCATTAAATGATTGGCCAGGTGCATGTGCAGAATTAGACATATGATGAGGAATGTTTTTCAATGCCTGTCCCAGTCCTATCTGCCATCACTGCAAATTTGTGACTGCCTGCAACCCAGTATTGATTTCAAAGCTCTGGCTTGACTTATAAAGGGGTCCATTCACAGCTGGTTCATTTATTGCTATGTCTTGAAGCCGGTTAACCATTGGAGGGCCTGTCTAAGAGTGCACTGTCTTAGCTCAGCGAAACTAACAATAAACGAACACGCAGCGCAGTGCTAATACAGTGGAACCCCACTATAGTAAACTCGGATATAGTAAAATGAAACTGAAGTCCCAGTTCCTCTTCCATAAGTGACATCTTTTGCCTAAATGGTAAAAACATTTTTGGTAACAATCAGTTGTCGTAAAGTGCACCTGGCCACGGGGATGTACTTCCCTTGAAATTACATCACTGCACACGCACTACTTAGAATCGAAGGGCAGATATAAAAAAAAAAATGCAAAGCTGCTTTTTTAATGGCTTTATCATCAGGCTCACCAACACTAAGGAGCCAACTTTACATAAGCCTTAGAACCGTGAAGGAAAGAATGCAGTGCATAGGATAAAAAAGTAAAGGTGGCTATGAATATGGAAGGAAGGTGGTGCAGTTCACTCAGAAGTAAAAGAGCGGAAAAGCGTAGCAAGAAGTAGGGAAAGAAAGAAATTTCCGAGCTGCAGGGCGAAACACAAGGGAGTGATGGCAAGAAATGTAGGCGCGGCATGTTCAGTTTTGCTGTGCTTGACTGTCACATACATTTCTTATCTATTGCCTTTTGAATACCCTAAACAGTGGAGCGCAATGCCGTGTACATTCAAGGCTTTGGTTTTCACATGAAATCACTCAGTTGAACAATAATAGAGTAGAATGTTGAGCTAATTGGTGTAACATCTTGGAAGGAGGCAGCAGAGCAGGGGAACAAAACCGAAGAAGCGCACACAGACACAAGGACAACGCTGCACTGACAACTATATTGATCTGAACCCGCGCATCTTTTCTCCCTTCACTTTACCTCTGCAGCTAACTTATTCCTTATCTTTAACATCCTGCCAACAAGCGTAATCTGATTCCTTTTTCAACAGTACCACTGAAGGCGTGGTAACGCACTGGTCTTCCGAGCTCCTGATTGCACGTGCTTCGAAAATTTCCCTTGTTAACCTGTCCTTATTCCTTCTCAAAACCTTCACATTGTGAAGGTCAGCTGGACATTTTTGGTCTTTGCAAATACAAATAAAGCAGCCTCTGCAGTGCACTGCGAGGTTGGTGTCTGACTTCTCCGATATTGCTGCAGCGTGCTCTCTAATTTTGTCATTAATGAATCTTCCTGTTTTTCCAATGTACTGCTTGATGTCGATTTTTTTTTTCTTAGCGCAAAAAAAAAAAAAAAAAAAAAAAACCTACATCAAGATGAACTACCAACTCGCCCAGCAGGAAGTTTTAATCAGTGTATTGCTTCCTACTATGTAAGAGAATCTGGTAGACAATCCCCTCGATACAATCGGAGTACCTTGTCCGGTGCGCAGTTTGGCATCTAGACTTAAACTCCTGGTTATTCACTCGAGCAAACTTGCCTTTGGCTCTGTTTTATGTCGCAGGACACAATCCGGATGCCATGTCTGTGTCCAATCTTCATCAAATTATGGGTCAATCCATGAGTATATGGTACCATTGACCACTTATTTCTTTGTTTAAAGAAATAATGTAAAGGGCATCCTTGGAAAGAGGAGCCGTCCAAGCTTACTTTGCGTGCGCCTTTACTGCTGATTCTGATCACATGTCGGTGGCAGCACTTTGCAAAGTGTGGAGGCCACGTGCTCCTGTGTTCTCTCTTATATTGCTTCTAGCTGTACTATGTCGCATAATTACATGCCAAAGTTATTGGCACGAGCACAAGACTGCCTGTCTTGTTTGCGTGATAGAAAAAGTTATGCGTTCACATAACCTTTACTGTGTTGAAGAGCTGGAAAGGAGCAGACATTTTCTGCCAGCCAAATAGTCTGTCTCATCATCATTATCATCATCCTTTTCTATCCCTTAAAGGCCCCAAGTGGGGTATTACATTGGGGGGGGGATCGATAACATATGTATCAGCGGTCAGGAAATGAAAAACGAGAACAGGCACTACAATGCAGTAATACAACAGCAATACAAGAATACCATAAATTGTACCTGAGCACAATTCAAAAACTCCTAAAACAGACTATGGCAGTATAAGAGCAAAAACAAATGCAATATAGACCACAATCACAAACTCGAAAGAATAAAAATTGCACAGAAAGGAAACCATTGTAGTTGTTCGTTTAGATCGGCAGCAAGTATAGCCGTAAATTTAAATGTCATGCTTGGAGGCTATTGATTCGGATAATTTATTCCATGCTGCAATTGGTCTAGGAAAAAAGGACCTGTTGAAAGCATCAGTGTGACCATGAAGACGCTGAACGCTCATTGAATTATAATGGCAACAAGAAGTGCCTAGTGGCAACTCTAAGAGCAAGTTTGGTCAATGAGGACAAAGTTGTGCAATTTTCCGTCGGAATTTCCAGTGGGTGAAGGTCAAGGGAGGCTTTGATACCAGTTATGTAATCCAAATAATGTGCGCTAAAATGTTATCTGAACACTGTTGCGATACAGTGCTTGTCGTTCAGACTTAGCGCTGTATGCGACTACCTTTTTAGAGTACAAACATTTTCGTTGAATTGGGAACCAGAAATCTTGCATCTAGAAAGAAAAGTGCAAATTTTCTTGGGCTCACTCATTCAGAATGCACCTTGAATATTTTAATCTGAGTGCTCGCTTTGTCTGTTTCCTCTGAGGCAGTTGAGACCATTGCGCATTATTTTGAGCAAGTGAGTCCATTTAACTGAGCAGCTGGCGGGTGCGTATGTAGGCACACCTTCTTCCTGTAGGTATTGCTTTATGTACACTGGAATATGGACACTGCCTCCTTGCATTCCAATCTTATAGTTGGTGCTGTGCAGTGGTAGCTCAATCGGCGTTGGTTGTACAATACATAGCTGCCTTTTGTGGTGCCACCTCGAGGACGATTTCTAAACTCTGCAAGTGATACCTTTCTGATTATGTCTGCAGACCTTGTGCAGGAGCAAATGAAAAAAAAAAAAAAAAAAAAAGGTTATTTTCTAAGGCCCAGACAAAGGCAAATAAGTTTTACTCAGTAGCATTGTTGGTTGCTGCACGACATAGTGCAAATGAATTCTAGCTGAGTAGCATCTTTGTGTTGCTCTGTGCTGTCGGTAGCTAAATAAGTTTGCGAAATTTAAACTTCACCCATCTGAAGCTCCAATGTGCAGTGTTGCTCATGTTTTCTTTCTGTAATGTTCTGTTGTTTTATAGAGTTGCCAGAACTTGTTGACGTCTTCAATACTTCTGGGATGGCTGGTGCAGCAGCAGGAAATACTGGAGGTACTGAGTGTTTTGGCTGTCCTGTAAGTGTTGATTAACTGATGCAATGAAAATTAAGTTAACCTGTAGCCCTTTATAAGAGGCACCTATTCTGCATTATTTTTTTATACCCGTTGCTAAGCATGATTCTCTCAGAAAGTACTGTGTGTCAAGTTGGGTAGTGTAAATGCCTCATTGGGGCACTGAAAATTGACCTGACAGAGCTGCACAGTCTAAGCAGTAAGAAATCTAATCATCCCAGATACACCTTCAGTTTTACTATGAACAGAAGAATTTAACATCAAGTCTAAACAATGTTTGTTGCGCTGTTGGGACCATGAAGGTGGCACATCTATTAGATCAAAGTAGGGAATTCGCTTGTAGGATGAAAGAGCACTGAACAAGTGTAGAGGGGGAGCCTCAGTTAGCAAGCCGAGCCAACATTTCGACAAGGGGACTTGTCTTCGTCTGGGCAGCACAATTACTGGTGGAGGTTTTAAATACGGTTTTGCTTCCGAAGAAGACAATCTAGGGAGGGGGGAGGGGGGGGGGGGGAAGAAAGAAGCAGGGCGAGAAGTGAAAGAATGTTTCCTTGGGTATGAATTTCTATGAGCATGGAACCAGTGCTTTCATCATCACATGAAAAAAAAAAAAAAAAAAAGGAAAGCAGCAGCAGCAAGAAAATTTAATGTGCAAAGTAAACGATTGTCAGCACCTAAAGCAGGTTCGATGCTGACACGTGTTTCTTGAAAGGGGACAGGTAGAACGAAAGGAAGATGGTTTACCCGGTATGAAGAAGTACTGAACAAGGGTAAAAGGGGTGCGCCTCAGTTCACAGGTCGAGCCAACGTTTCGACAAGTGGACTTGTTTTCGTCTGGGCAAAGTGATTATCACTGGCAAGGGTTTAAATATTCTTTTGCTTTCGAAGAAGAAAAGATTAGGAGGGGAAAGTGGGTGAGAAGAAAGTAGGTGAAGGAGTGTGGAGGGGAGGATGGGTGAGAAGGAAATAGGTCATGCAGTGAAAAAATAAATAAATCTTCAGTATGTATTTCTCAGCCTGGAACCAGGGATCTTGTGGTGGCCTGCAAAAGAAGTAAAAGCAGCATACCAGGAAAAACTAAAATACCGGGTAGATGATTTGTCACCACTTAAGAGGGACAGGCTTTGCAAAGGGCCCTGATAAGGAATATATCTAAGGGGGCCAATTCTTAAAACTTTCTGCAAAGCTGGTGGTGGTGGTGGTGGGGGGGGGGGGGGGGGGGGGAGGTTAGTACAAAGTCACAGGATAATAACTGCACAGTGAACCACAAATGACATGCAAAAGAAAAAGTTTGAGGACAAACTCAAGCAACAAGTGATAAGGGGGAAATGTGTTTGGAGAAGCATGTACAGCTTATGCTATTGCAGAAGGGAATAGAGTGTACATGCGTTGTGAATAAACTGTACAATTAACGCTATGTGGGATTGTTTCCCCGAATAGTTATATTGCATAGGGAATATACTTAAGGGATTCTCTTAAGTGGTGACTAATCATCTACCCGGTATTGTAGTTTTTCCTGGTATGCTGTTTTACTTCTTTTGCTGGCCACAGGATCCCTGGTTCCAGGCTGAGAAATACATACTGAAGATGTTTTTTTCGTTCACTCCATGACCTACTTTCTTCTCATCTTCTCACCCATCTTCCCCTCCCCACTCCTTCACCTGCTTTATTCTCACCCACTTTCACCTCCACAGCTTTTCTTCTTTGGAAGCAACAGCGTATTTAAACCCCTGCCACTGATCATCGCTTTGCCCAGACGAAGACAAGTCCACTTGTCGAAACGTTGGCTCGACCTGCAAACTGAGATGTACCCCTTTTACATTTTAGGAAACGTAGCGCAAAGAAGACAAGGACAAATGCAAACGCACCAACTCACCCAATTCAGCATTCTTGTACCCCTTTTACCCTTGTTCAGTGCTCCTTCATACATTGAAAGGGACAAGCATTCCAAAGGGACCTGATAAGCAATACAGCTAGCTGCATGGGAACAGCTATCAAGAGGTTTTGGAAAGGGGAGAGAAGGACAAAAAAATTAAAATAACAACAAATCAGAGTATACTACAGTAAAAGCTCGTTAATTCAAATTCCACGGGGCCGCCAGGCCAGTTCGAATTAACCAAAATTCGAACTAATGAAAGTGAGCAAAAATGAAGGCGTTTGATGCCCGGAGGGCACGAAAAACATTTATTTAGCAAAAAAGTCTGTTATCATCTTCTGCTTCTTCTCTCTGAGGGCTACCGTACTCACTCGGTCTTCTAGCATGCGAATGCGACGCAGGGAGTCTTCTTCCCCCTCTTCAAAGCTGAAGAAAAGGCGCGCGACATTCAGCGCTCCCATAACTTCTGCCGCGGATGGACGCACGGGCTCTTGCTCCTCGTCGTCGTCCTCGTCTTCTGCCTCTTCTGGAACAGACTGCTCCCCAACAATTTCAGCGACAATGTCCTCATCACTTAGGGCACCGCACACTGCTGCATCGCTGTCTACTCCAACATAATCATCAAAACTGACGTCCTGCAGCACAGCACGCACAGCCGCAGGCAGAGGCTCCGGACTCCCATCGTCGCCACTTTCTTTCATACTTCCGGCAGCAAAGCCACAGTGGTGGAAGCAGTTTGCAATTGTGGACGGCGTGACCTGCTCCCATGCACGCACCAACATGTGCATTGCTGTGAGCAATGTGATGGTGCTGGTCTTCTGGTTTCCAGTGCACAAAGTCATGCGCTCGATCATGTGGCGCCTATAGAAACAGTTGATGTTTCTGATCACCCCCTGATCCATCGGCTGCAAGGCCGCAGTCGTGTTGGCGGGCAAAAAGACGAGCCTTGTGGCTTTCAGCTCGGCGTCGACTTTGTGTGCCGAGCAGTTATCCACAATGAGGAGAACTTGACGCTTCCCTAGCTCCATCCTCCGATCGAATTTCAAGAGCCATTTTTTAAACAATTCGCCCGTCATCCACGCCGTGCTGTTGGCGGAGTATTCCGTCGGCAGCGTCCTAATGTTCTTGAAACATCTAGGCTTATGTGCCTTGCCGACAACAAAAAGAGGGACCTTCTCCGTCCCGGTCATATTAGCGGCGACCAGAACAGTAATCCGCTCTTTGCTTCGCTTGCCGCCAGCGCAGCTGTCCCCTTTAAATGTTACTGTTCTGTCGGGCTGGAGCTTATAAAACAAAGCCGTCTCATCAGCATTGAATATATCATGTGCCGAGTAGCTTTCTAAGTACTGCTGCAGAGCACCGCTTCGCCACGTGGCACAAGTTTCTGCATCCACTTCTTTGGCTTTTCCAGACAACACCCGGAAGACAAGATTATGTCTGTCTCTAAAGCGGTGAAACCATCCTTCGGAGGCGACAAAATCTTTCACATTCAAGCGCAATTATCATGGCCGCCTTCGCCATGACAATTGGGCCGCTCAGTGGAATGTCAGCGCTTCTCATTTCTTTCACCCACGTGATCACAGCGGTCTCAATTTCCGGATACTTGGCTAACCGAAGCCTTTTTCTGTTGCTGGCGAAATCTTCGGCTTCATAGGCATCCTCGATGGTTTTCCTATTTCGGACGTACGTCGACAACGTGCTTGGTGGAATCCCGTGCTTTTTCGCGATTTCCACTTTGCTGGCCTTCCGTTCATCCACCTCGCGTAAAATAGCCACTTTCTCCTTCACCGTCTTGGCACAGTATTTCCCACGCGAACACATCTCGCGGACACAAGCTCACAACAAGCGGCGTGCAAAACGAGGGCTCACGAAATGCAACACGAAACCGTGGTCGATAACACTAAAACGTCGTTCCTCGAAGGAGTCGCGGCAGGAAAGACTGTTTAGTACTTGTTCCAGCACCCTAGCGGCGCCCCGATGGTTGTGCCATCTATCGTTCTGCCGTGAAAGCTTCCAACGATGGTTTTTAACAGCGCTGCTTGGCGGCGCGCAGTTCGAATTATGGGTGGCGGCGCCAATTTTTGAGTGAATTAACGAGCTGTTACGCGCATAGACTTCTATGCACTGCGGACCGGACCACGATGACTATTTCGAATTATCCAAAATTTCGAATTAACGAGCTTTCACTGTATACCTGCCAAGCATGGCATTATCTGAAACGATTCAAGGGGGAACCAAAGTAAGAAGTAATGAGAAACGAACATGTTTGAAAAAACACTTGGAGCTTTTGCTATTACAGGAGGGGGGGCGGGGATACAGAGTATGTACATATGCTATGAATAAAGTGTACTATTTACACTTTATGGGATTGTTGTCATGACTAGTTGTGGCAGAGAGGAAATATATTTAAGGAATACTAATGCTCCTTTCAAGATATTGTTGCAAGATAACGACAACGAAGTGTTTCCTTCACTTGCCTCTTGGAAGGGACAAGGAGATGACAACAAAGTGGGCCTGGTTCCATGTTGCTGCTTGCGGCTATGCTTGTTGAGGCTGTTGTAAATATACTGTAAATACATAGTTTCCACGTAACAATATTTGCTCCTGTTGGTTCCAATCTTCTAAATTTATGGATTAGATATGCCACCCTATATTTTGTGTCCCTTGAAGATTTAAAGCCCAACATGGAGAATAAATAAATAAATTTCAATAACCTTACGGCCCGTCTGATTGAAATGCTGGGAAGCTGCTTTTGGGAGGTTTTTGCCTGTGTCTGCCCGATGTTCATTTACCCTTCTGTTCATTGATTGCCCAGTCTCTTTCGGACAAGTTCGGAGCCATAATTGAAAACCTGCTTGAAAAGCCATGCCCTTTGCTGGCTGCAAATATCGCTCTGTAGGATGAGTAAATGAATGCGCTTCTTCGACTGCGATGGGCAAGGCACTGATGCGTGGGGTGCAGCACAGATGTCCGCACAGCTTCTTTGCACCTCCAGTTCCCCCAATTTACTGCATGTAACACACTGCTCCCCTGCAAGTCCACCGTCGTCTGGGGAAGCCATCGCGCAAAGCAAGCCACGAAACTTTCGCTTACCAGTGACGACTTGAAATGTGCCCATGCCACAAAAGTGTAATGCGATGATCAATTACAGTACTGGTACCGGCAGCTGATCAGAGTTATCAAAGCTTATGCTACGCCGCACGTTCAGACTATAAGGATGGTCGACTCTGGCAAAAAAAACGAAAAAAAAAACAGATCTGCCGCTCCAAGCGGCCTGGAGTAGAAGTTGCAGTGAAGGCATGTCGTGAATGTGGCAGTTAGTCTTACCGCCATATTCACGACTGCGCCTTCACTCTAACTTCTACTCCAAGCGGCCCCCGAGGCCCGTTTTTCGTTTCAGAAAACAACCTCCACTCGAATAACTCCCAACAGTGGCAGAGAGAACTCGAGTTTTCTCAAGAATCTCTAGTCCACAGTGCTGCTGCCTTGGCGCCGCTCCTCGACCACTGCACTTGTAAACACTGAGGACACCACATTGTTTGCTCGCTGTGTGGACTTTGTTCTACCGGTATACCAAACTTCACGAAAGTGGATATGACGAGGATGCACCAAACCTTTCTCTAAAGCATTGGCTGAAAGTGACAGCGACCCAGGACATCTGGCACGTTATAGTTTTACAGGTGTGGCCGTAGCCTCTTGCTGCCCGTGCTGAGCTTTTATAACTGTGATCAGCCGCCGGTACCAGTACTGTAATTGATTATCGCATTATGCGTCCGTGATGTGGGTACATTTCAAGTCGTTGCCGATGAAGTGAACAACTTTTCGGAGCCTACTGAGTGCAAAGTTGAGGCGCGCATTTCACGGTTAATGGTGAGCTTGCTTGCAGGTGGACTCGAGCTGTGGGGGAGGCGCACTCCTTCCATAGCTCGCCTTGTCTGATGAACGGCGGCAAACTTGTCGTGGGGGAACAGCATGTCACATGCAGTAAGCTGGGGTGCACCGAAGGCGCGGTAGGGCTGTGCGGACATCTGTGCTGCACCCCACGCATCAATGGCTTGCCTGTCACCTGAGGGTACGTAGTGCGTCTTCGGACGCGCGGCACTGTCGAGGGAGTGCATTGGTGTGCTTGTCCTACGGAAGGATATTCGCTGCCAGCGAAAGCATTCTCTTCAAGCACATTTTCAGTTAGGGCTCCGAATTCAGTGTGTATGCGCTGAAACGCACTGTGAAGCAGCATGCTGGTTTTCACCGTTTGCCCCCGAGCCCTCTGAAGGCCAAAGCCATGTTCATAGAAAGTGCCGGCTTTTACTTTTTTTTTTTTTTTTCAAATGTATTTTGATGTCTGTCAAAGCATGGCAATAAAAAAAAAAGGCAAAGCAGCAAAGGGCGAGAAGATCTCACACCAAAGAAATAAAACTCTGTCACCAGCAGCGACTGTTGCCAGGCGCAAAAGCATTTTTGGTAGTTTTTCACAGCCACCCTTTTCATCTAGCCCGCAAAACAAGTTCCACTATGCTCTTAACATTGAACTTGCTTGCGAAGGTTGTTGACTCAACATGAAAAACCAAGCGTGCTACTTTAGCACACAGTTTTCGGGCTAAAAGTACGCCTTAATTTCATCCCCATACGCCATTTGCGCTGCTTCGAGTAGAGAGAGAACTTGTCAGAGGAAATGCCGAGTTGGATTCATGAATCCTAATTGGCCCTGAAGTGGAGGAGTGGCTGTTTTCTCCACTCCAAGCACTGGTGGTAGAGCGTCGAGTCGAGGCACGTTTACAATATGGGCGCTAGTTTGCATTCATGTGAGAAAACCATTGAGAACTTATAGTATAAGAATCAAACTGAACTTGGTGGTCTATATTGCTGAGCCTTTCAGTTTGCACATCCCATTCCTATTATACCTGCAATGCAGTTGCAGGCTTTCAGGCACCGTTAAAACATTCACAGTGCCATTTGGTTTCGTATTGAGTGGGAGCACCCATTTCATGGCAGTTGTATCAACACATGAAGCTTATTATAATTTTTGATGGCAATGTTTGTACCTCCAGCCGTCAGTCAGGATTTTATTTGAGATGTCCCAAGTTTGGTCAAAAGGTTTTCTGTGGGTAAAATTAATGGTAGAGCACCTGTTTGGAGCAGCTTGGCTCCACAGAAAATTTCAACTGTACTGATATTTTGAGGTATGCAATTGTATGTTACCAAAGCTTTACTTGTTTCGTTTGCTGTTTCTTCCAAATTCGCTTGTATTATAGTCACAAATGCATGCACTCAAGATTAAGCGGAAAGGGAAGGGTTTGAAAACTTGGGTTTTGTATTTTCTACACCGCTAAAAGACAAACTGTTCATGCAGTGAAGTTCGTAATATAACAGTGTTTTTTTTTTATATAAATGCTGCTGTGTAAAAACAAAATTTCTTTGTAAATTAGTATGGATTAGGGCGGACGTTAAGAAGCGGAGATTTTTTTTTTCTTGTTTTTTTGCCAGAGTCGACCGTCCTTGTCGTCTGAACGTGCGGAGTAGCATAAGCTATGGTGCATGCGAATGTTAAGAAGCGGCACATTTTTCTTTTTTTTTTTTTTTTGCGAGAGTTGTCCATTCTTGCATTTATAAATCAACGAAAGCATGCGGTCAGCTGTGATCATGACACCGGCTTTTAGAAGGGCGGTACTGGTATATCTAACCTGGCCAGATTCGGGCTGCATTTGAGAATTTTATTCACTTATTTTGCGTAAATAGGGGCTGCCATATTTGTTACAGCTTACAGTATTTATTATTTTGTTACAGTATTTGATTGTTTTAAATGTTAAAAAGAGGGCTTTAATTTGTGTCTTGTTTCCTTCCTCTTCAGTTCATGCGATGTCAAAATTTCCCCACCTACCTTACTCTATGGTCCAGAGTTTTTTGCGTCACAAATTCAACAATGCAGCGAGTGCATTGAAGAAAGCAAGTAAAGAATCATAAACAGGAAGGGTCAGGGTTCGGGCTAGTGGGTAATCTACATGAGGTTCCATAGTGCACATTAAAGAAGGGACAGAACACGAGCGCTCGTGTTCGGTCCTTTCTTTGATGCACGCTATGGAACCTCATGCATAAATGGGAAGTATGCTTCATTTCTCATTCTCTGATAAAAAAAAAAAAAAAAAATATGCTTCCAAGATTCTAACCCGCACTCCTTTATTCTGAAAAATGGAACTATTATATTCATGTCAGGATCAGATAAAAAAACAGAATGCCCCATTGTGGTTTCCATTACAGGTTGGTGGCTTTGCCATAGTCTACATTTCAAATACGGCGTTTCAGACATTGCGGTTTCCAACTCCAGCTCAGCTTTTTTACTTTTGTTTTGTCATCATTCATAACCATGTTAAGAAGGAACGAACCATCTGGTTTCTAAAGCTAGTTCTTGTAGCAGTATATGATTGTTAATTGGAATGTTAAAAAGCCTACTTTAATTTGTGTCTTGTTTTCTTCCTTTTCAGTCCACGTTGCGTCCAAAGTTTGGAACCTATCCAGATCTGCGGTCCGGACTTTCTACTTGCTTTCGTTTAGCACGAGATCAGTGTTTTGTTACTCTATATATTGGTGTATTGTAGCACTGTTTCTTGAAAATTAAACTCTGTAAATAGATATTGAGTGGCATAGGCGTATTTCTTTTCCATGGACTGTATTGTGATTTAATGTGTGATATGATATGGCCGAAATTGTTTGCTGCGAGTACTATGAAAGACTCCATAGTAAAGGGCTTTGGAAATTTCGACCACCTGGGGTTCTTTAATGTGCACTGACATTGCACAGCACTCAGGCGCCTTGCTTTCCACCTCCATCAAAAAGTTGCTGCTGCGGCCAGGATTCGATCCCACATCCTCGGGCACAGAAGTCTTGCACCCTAACCACAGCACCACCACGGTGGGTCATTGTACTCAAATGCTTCAAATAAAGATATAAAGGAAGTTGTGTCCCATATATTCAGACTGGGTGGGTAAAATACGGACGGAAATAACGGTAAGTTAGCTTAAGTAACATTGACTTTTGAAAACTGTCAACCAAGGAGCATGAAAAAGGGTCATGACAATGGACACAAATGTCGCATTGAGGTGTTTGTCGGTATTGCCCTTCATTTATGTTTCTCGGTAGCTAGTTTTCAAAATGTCGGACGTATTTTCAGCATTTGGCAGCTATATTTTTGGTGCATTTTTGCAACATTTTTGTAATGCATCAAAAATATGAGCGCATCACATTTTTCATGTATTTTTAGTGCATTCCGAGAATGGTATAAATTTATGCTTTTAGTATATTATTAGTATATTTTTCTTGGTTTGGAAAATATAACTGCAACATATTTGTAATGCTCCAAAAAATATGAGCGCATCCTATTTTTCATATATTTTTAATCCATTCCAAGGGTACTTTCTCCCAGCATGAAAAATAGGTCAAGTACATTAGTAATACTTTCAAAGTACATTGTCAGTCTATTGGTGCAAGATTTTGTGAACCCTGCCAAGCTGAAGAAAGTACATTTTCAGTATGTTAGAAATATGCTCAATAGGCGAAAAGCATATTTTAAACATATTTATATTAAGATATGCAGTGTTGTACTCCTAGTATATTTATAACATATTTGTATGGCATTGGGACAAAAAAATGCGAAATTAATACGAAATAAATACAATGCGTTTGAAGTACATTTTTAGTGTGCCTGTTTTTTGCTAAGGGAGCATAGCTTTAGAATGGGTTTTTCCTGTACCACCCGGCTACTTGAGTTCAAGTTTCTTTCTATTCTTACCAAGGAGGAGTCGGGACTAAAAACTGTGGGGACAGCTTGACTGTTTTCCCCTTTTGACCACGGATATCAAATTGATTGTGTATTTCTGGATTTTAAAAACGCCTTTGATTCTGTATCTCATGTGCTATTATTACACAAGTTACGTTGTCTAGGTCTGCATCCCAATATCATCGACTGGCTTCATCCATATCTCCTGGCTTCATTCATATCTTCTACATAACTTTCCAAAATAGGTAACATTCGCTTTTGTAGTATGTTGTAGTTACGCTGAGTAGTAGTGCTCCATAATAGACAACAGTAGGCGCGATTTGAATAAATTAAAGTATAATAAGGTTTTTCTTTAGCCAAAGAGGTATTAGTGTAGCAATTTTGCTAATACATTCAATTGATCGGGCTATATCAGAGACCAGGTGCTCTACATGATATGTCCATGTTAGTCTCTTGAAACCAAACTCCTAGAAATTTCTACTCAGATGTTTGCTGAATCATATGTGTGTTGTACATAAGCGCATCACGTGTTCATTATGCTTATTTGGAGGATATAATATGATATACGTAGTTTTAGAGCCGTTTAGTTGTAGACGGTTTTCGTTTAGCCATTGAGAAAGGTTTTGAAGATAATTATTGGCGATTTCCTCGAGTTCGCGTTTTTTACGTGAGGAAAAGAATACGTTGGTATCGTCCGCAAACATTACTATTTCGGGAGAGCTAGCAATTTTTACTATGTCGTTGATGTATAACAAGAACAAGGTAAGCCCCAATACTGATCCTTGAGGTATATAATTAGTTACGTTTAACCACGTGGAGGAATAATTACTGACCTGTATAAACTGAAAACGTTTTTCAAGACAGTCTTTTATTAGTTGAAGTAACATGGCACGTACTCTGTAGGATTCTAATTTACGGAGAAGTATACTATTATTTACTAAGTCAAGCTCCTTTCGTAAGTCTAGAAACAGTCCTAATGTGTAAGCCTTGCTTTAAATACTTTGTATGATTTTCCCCTTCACGTGAAGTAGCGCTTGTTCTGTTGACTTCCGTTTTTGAAATCCAAACTGCGAGCTAGATATAACATTGTATTTCTCTAAAAACGTTGTTACACGGTCATTAATTTCCCACTCGAAGACTTTCGATAAAAAGGTAATATTGATATCGGTCGATATCTTGTAAACGTGTTTCTGTCTCCTGATTTGTGTATTGGAATAACCTTGCTATCTTCAATTGGTCAAGGAAGACGCCAGCGTCGAATATTAGCTTATTTATATGTGTAGGGACATATTTTAGTAACTTGCATATATGTTTAATTGGCTCGGGATTAGTTTCATCATAACCAGCAGCAACATCAGTTTTTGTTTCTATAAACCAAACCAAACCAAACCAACCCAGACCAAAAAAGATACTGCGGCTGCTTTAACATCTTTTTTGGTCAGATGGAATTGTAGCACACTTTGCAGCACCTGGTAACTATGATTAGTTCATGCTCTTGGTACTTCTCACGGTAAAGTGTTGTGCGTGGTTCGTTCAAGTCATGTATTTATACAGTGTACAGGAAGTCTCCTGATTACTGCAGAGGCTGTTTCACGAATTCTGATTCTACGGGCGCCCTTGCATTTTCTCTGCATCGGAGTACAGACACCGTTGTCCGGAAAGTTGCCGATTGCAGTTAAAAGTTCTCCAAGGTGTGAAATTCTCAACAAATGCGCATGTGGTACTCGGAGCACGCAGTGTAACAATTTTAGTAGTCTTTACTGCCTCTGCAGTTCTGTTCTGTTTAGGCGGAACGCCATATGTGTGCGTGCGCCCGCGCCCGTGTGTGCGTGCTCGAGTGAGTGAGTTAGTTAGTTAGTTAGTTAGTTAGCGATTGTTATTTAGCGATTGCTAGTTAGTTACTCGTGCTATGGTCTTTCCAGTTGGGATGTATGGATGCGAGAGTTGGACTGTGAAGAAGGCTGACCGCCGAAGAATTGACGCGCTTGAATTGTGGTTCTGGCGGAGAATCTTGAGAGTTCCTTGGACGGCCAGAAGATCAAATCAGTCGATATTGTCGACCATAAACTATGACTGCTCATTGGAGGGTCAAATTCTAAAGTTAAAGCTCAGCTACTTTGGTCATCTGATGAGAAGAGAGGAGTCGCTGGAGAAAGATTTGATGTTGGGAAAGATTGAGGGTCGCCGGAGAAGGGGTAGGCAGCGAACGCGATGGTTAGATGGCATCCTCGAGGCGCTGCAGATGAAGTTATGTGATGTTAGGAAGATAGTGAGAGACCGGAAAGCTTGGCGTGATATGGTCCATAGGGTCACGAAGAGTCGGACACGACTGAACGACTGAACTGGGCTGAGTTAGTTAGTTAGCGAGTGTTAGTTAGTTAGTTAGCGATTGTTGATTAGTAGGCGGTTGTTAGTTAAATCATCAGTAAAATTCCTGCCTTATTTAACACTTATTTGCTCCAAACTAGAGTACGCTTGCGTCATCTGGGACCCTCATCACAATAACTTTTCAGCTACTCTAGAAGCAGTACAAAATCGCACTGTTCGATTCATTTTCTCAGCCTATTCTTATAAACGTTAGTATCTCTGAACTAAAACGCAATGCTAACTTGCCAACCATAGCTAACCGCCGAAAGATGACTAGACTGTGTTTCATAAATTTTACTACTATCCTTTCCTGAACTTCATTATCAACCCCACCCATCGCATCTGTGACCGCACAAACCATGGGAAAGTTGTCTACCCTCCCCCTGCCCGGACATCTGCACATTTATTACCCTTCTTTGTCAAGTCAACAAGGATTGGAATGACCAGCTAGTTGCTATCAAGGATGACATCGACCCATATGATTCATTCCGATCATCAATAGAAAATTTAATCTGCTGAATGTACCACTCCCTCATATAATACCCTTTCAATGGGGCTTTTGTGGTATTCGTAAATAAACAGAATAAAATAAATAAATAAATAAATAAATAGTGAGTGAGTGAGAGTAGATGAGTGAGTGAGATGAGTGACTGACTCGTTGAGTAAGTGACTGAGTGAGTGAGTGTGCGAGCGTTTGTGTGTGTGCCAGCTAGAAAGTGTGCGTGCGTGTGCTCCGGACTGAAATGAAAAGGCGAAGGCAAAACCAAAGAAATAATGGAAGGCGATCAATGCCAATTTGAAATATACAAGCAGTATCGCCAACCCACGTTTAACGCATAACATCGTACTACGGACTGCCATGCTTTTTCTAGCTTGCCATCTTTAACGAATAATCGAATTCGTTCATTTATGAGGTGCTGAGCAGCCAGCCAGAACATTTGGGTTCAGACAAGAGAAAAACGCAATGCAAGCCGTATGATAAGGTCGCACATAATTATCGAAGTGCCTCTACGACCTAAAAGCACTCAGGGAAAGAAAACAGACGCGAAAGCTGAACGCCGTAAAGTTTTTTTTTTTTTTTCTTTTTTCATCGCAACGCGCAAGGCATCAGCCGCGCAGCAATAGCCACTCGCAGACCGGCAGCGGCGCCGTCATGTTCCACTGGGGCGTTGTGTGACACCAAGCAGAACCACGCCACGACCGAGCTTTGTTATTTTTCTCATTCCCAAAATGCGTATATCAATTTTTCTTCTTCTTTTACAATCTCCAAGTGATTGTGTTTTTCTTGATGCACACTAAAAGGCCTTGTAATTGTGTGTCCAACTGATAGGCGTCATCAACCTTCACGTAATTATCAGCGGAAGGTCACTTCGTATTCTTTCTCTATCCTTTCATTTCTTATTTTTTCCTTTCGGCCCGCATGGGAGGGGCATGCTGCTTGTCGGTTGCAGCATGCATGTATGTATGCGTTCTGCGGGACTTGTGTAGATATACACGGCATGGCATTATTTAGACTAGGTCAGGTTAGTGGTCGTGCTGCGCACACGGATGTACTGTAAAGGCGGATCGCTCTTTTCACCCTGACAGTACTATTCCATCAGACCACCTCTTCCTTTCATCGCTGTTACACCCACCACGTACTGACTTCAGCGCTTATTCCTCAACTCAGCGCGCTAAGCGAAAACGAGCATTATATACAGTCCTGATTCGCATGTAATCATGAAATTCCGCTAACATTATAGTGAATTCGAACCACAAGCCAACTTTGAATATGTATTTTACTTCATGTCATTGATCAAAGTAGACAGCTTTATTTTTAATTGCTAAGTAGTTCAGGGACGCCGACAGAAATCAATTTCGGCCATTATCGAGAGGACACTGCGTTCTATATACGTGAAAGCTACATTCACTGAACAAGGAGGTTTGTGCTGTAGAAGAGGCCGAGAAATGAAATACATGTATTGAGCTACCACCTACCGTTTTAGGAAGCTAACGACACTGACGCCAATCATGTTTTTAGTGAGAGCAGATCGGAAAAGATAGCCTGAATTTCCAACCACTTTCAAACTATGGTCACGGAGTCCTCTTCAGTCTAAACATCGCGTGTTTTATTCGAAAACCGGGGGAACTCTTCTATCCATACTTCACAACAATAAGCGCGCATATTGCTGCCGACCAAACATCGATACAGTCGGGAAAAGCCGCAGAATTGACTGGACTCTTGAGGAGATAAAAGGATGCGGTTGCGCTGTTCTGCGCGCTTCTCTCAAACTTAAGTCGAATAAAAGCGCGGCCTGAACTTAGTGATATCGCCCTGTCTATTTCCGTGCTTGCAGTTCGCCGACGTACTCTTTGGGAAGAAAAATAAACAATCATAGGTTTTCCGCCCTCATCGTATAGTAGAAAGTGATAGTGGCGGCTGCTTTGTCGGCCCCGCAACAACAGCAATAACAACAGCTATAATTTGTTCCAAAAACACGAAAGGATCAGTAACTGTGTCTATCCTCAGAGGATACCTCAACCGCGTCGTTAAGAAAGAAATAATGGGCAGAGCTACGGAAGGCATACAATGAGAGGCACTGTGGCGCAGGTGTACTGTTAATTTTGATCGTTTGATGTCGTTTACGCACACGCACATTGTACAACACACGGTCGTCTTCATCATTTCATGTTTTTGAAAATGCGGCCAAGAGCCATGGACTTCGTCGCACGTTTGTGTTCTGCCTACTACCAGATATGGACGATCACTGGAAAGCACAGGTGCACCCTGACTCACATTACCCTATAGAGACCTCACCCAGCATGGTAAACATCATCTCTAGCTAAGGTGAACGTGGTGTTTCCGCTCAGACATACGACACCATTTCAATTTATCCCGGAGCGACACTTCTACCCAGCTATCACTAGAAAGAACTACGGCTAAAAGATGCGAAATTACATAGGAACACGTAAGGTCAAAGTTTACATTTAGAGCTCTCAACAAATCGCGGCCCGTTATTACACAAATGAGCAACAAATAAGCGGCAATCGCCCGAAAACAGTCTTCCAATACATCGGGAGCACAAAGAAGGCGCCTGAGCATAAAATAGAACAGCCGCGAGATTGCATTGAGACGGTCGTAAACGGCTGAACAAACGTTGCTGCGCATTGCCCACCAGCGCGGAATTTCTGTGTATTGTGTCCCGACGCTTTACTGGGCTCGTTGAAGCGCCGTTGCGCAGCGCTGGCGCCAAACACAAATTCAACTCGACATTTTATTTGTCTGCAAACTCGTTTTCTTTTCAGTGCCGCGCAAGGCATGTTTACGTGCGTCTCGCAGTCGCAGTACAACGCCCAGAAGTGTCAGGATTCGCTGGCAATGCGGAACAGAAAACGGGCCGTTTACTCCGCTCGGGCATTTGAATGTTTACGCGTGGAGAAGGAGGCGCCAGTGTCTGGAAAGGGGATGTTTGGAACGACGGCGACAATAACAAGTGTAAACGCCAAGGGAGTAAAGATGTGATTGAGGATGGCCGACATACGGATGGAGCGGCGAAGGAAGGATTTTTTTCTTGTACAGCGTTCCTATAGGCCCAAGAAGAGAAACCATTTGAGGGCTCAAGAAAAAGGCGTCGCCCTTCAGCGGATTTGGAGGCGGATTATGATATTATGATGATGATGATCATCATCATCATCATCATCATTATCATCATCATCAGCCTGACTATACCCACTGCAGGGCGAAGGCCTCTCCCATATTTCTCCACTTAACCCGGTTCTGTGTAAGCTGTACCCACTTGACCCCCGCGAACTTCTTAACCTCATCCGCCCACCTAACTTTCTGCCGCCCCCTGCTGCGCTTTCCTTCCCTTGGAATCCTGTTTGTTACCCTAAGCGACCATCGGTTATCCTCTCTTCGCACTACATATGTCCTGCCCAGGCCCATTTCTTCTTCTTAATTTTCACTAGAATGTCGGTAACTTGATTTATTTCTCTGACCCACTCTGCACGCTTCATATCTCTTAATTTTACCCCTACCATTTTTCGTTCCATAGCCCTCTGGGTTGTCCTCAACTTAAGTAGAACTCTCTTGGTTAGCCTCCACGTTTCAGCCCCATAGGTGAGTACATGTAAGATGCAACTGTTATATACTTTCCTCTTTAGCGATACCGGTAAGCTGCTAGTCATAATCTGTGAGTGCTTGCCAAATGCGCTCCATCCAAATCTTATTCTTTCCTTTCCTTTCCTTTCCTTTGCTTTGCTTTCCTTTCCTTTCCTTTCCTTTCCTTTCCTTGTTATTTCCTTTTCATGGTCCGGATCTGCGGTTACTACCTGTGCCAAGTAGACATATTCGCCTACTAATTCCAGTACTGGAATTATAATGGTAATGATTATCAAAATGATAATACACATAATACACGTTGAAAAAATCCCCCAAAGCATAACGCGTCGCCGTCACCGTCGTAACAAGTTAAACCCGAGCGGAGAACCTCGATGTTCATCTGTTAGTGCAAATGCATACTTTTATTATGGGGAGGAGAGAAGGGTCGTGGAGTCATGTGGGATCATGTGAGCAAGGTGGGTGGATATGTCTTATAAAAGCCTTCATTGATATGACACTGCAAAGGGTGCGCCATTTTATATGTTCTTATACACGCCATCGTAGCCTTTGGGGCCTTTCAGAGATCACCCGGACAAATAGAAAGCTCGAAGTCTTCAATTTCTTCTATTTGTAGAGGTAGAAATATCCCGTATTTCGGTTTTATAGTGGTTCGTGTGGTCGGTCAGGGTAATTTAGTTCTTTTAAGTGGTTTTAGACGCATTCTTAACGATAGACTCAGTGTCATATATGAAAGGGAGAACAAACAAGCAAACATATGATAGAAATAATACATTTGACGTTCCTGCTATAAAAACGAGTGATAGGACCCGAAAGAGTAGGAACCAAATGAACGTACAACTCGTTTCCACCAAACGGGCTACACGATATGATGGGAGCAGGTAATGCATAAAAGAAAGTGCTTAGTGATTCCACACGCAAGTGTTTTTAAAGCCACGTTTCATATTTATTCGTAACCACCAGGTGTAGTGTTGGGGTCTACGGATAGACCCTTGCACTGACCTCAGCGATAGACCACGTGAATAAAATATCAGGGGTTTAGGGGAGCAGGGGAAGGGGGGGGGGAAGTATTTATCAAGCGAGACTGGAGACATGCTGAGAAGAGGAGGTAATCATTTGATAGTTATTAGTGTTTTTCAGCATTGCAAAAAATAATTCGAGTCTATAAGGTTAAGCTAAATGCGACCTCGGCGCGCTAGTACTTTCTCTTTTTGTTTAATATCGTTTATCATGGTTAGGTTACTAGCGTTTTTTGCTGCACAGGACCAATTAATATTATTTTATTAATGTTATTGTTATATTATTACTTTATTATTATTGGTATCATTTCACCGCATGTCCACTCATTCTAGATAGGTAGCCAAGGTTCGACGTGAGAGGCACCAGCTGCAGCTCCTACGATACACCCTCTCTTTCTTCACCGGCTGCAGCCATCCAAGTTAGATATAAGGCTTCGCTTAAACTAAATCAGAATCCAATTGTTCTGAAATTTATTGCCACCTCATCGATCCATATCAAAGGAGCTAAAAGATCTGTCAGCCAATTCTGTCATCTCATGTGCCCCCATGACGGCACACAATTAACCTGCCTATAAGTGCCGGCCCATATGACCAGGCATCTAGCACCTCCACTTGCGCCACGCTTGTGTCCGTGTTCAAGATGCAGAAATGCAATACAGGCACGAGTGGGATGCACTAGCTGACACGCTCCGAGCTTCTCCAAGGCTTCACCATCACACATACTTAACATGTGCATGCCAAGGCATAAATATTTTGTCACGAATCAAGGAGTGCATTCGGAAAAACAAGGGAGGGTTTAGCCCCTCCCCCTTGTGGTTGCTTATTGGTCTGGGCACAGTGACATCCCGAATGACACTATGGCGACGGTCCATTATAATTAGTCCAAACTCGGTCATTTCAGAGGAGACATCACTGAAAATCGCCATGCTGATTGGTCCTAACATATAGGGAACGCCGCTGTAAGAATTGAAAAGTGGAATCGTCTAGGGCGCATTTCTGGGCGGTTTTAGTGACCCACATTGTCTCCTGCATACAGGGAGTTTCATACGGCAATCACCGACGAGGCTACAAAACAGCATAAAAGAACTCTGAAAAAAGACCTCCAGATAAAAAAAAAAAGAAAAGAGGACATAAATAATAAATAACCGTAATAGCTATCTCAAGCAGTTACCACCCCCCGGCATGTTTTGTGGTTAGATTCGTATAAAGTGCTGAATTTAAGACAGCGCGTTCTATCATTTGGGCGCTCACCATTGTTGTTGTTGTTGTAGTGGTTATTTATTGTATGTACAAAAAGAAAGAAAAGATGTTTGCCAGCCCCGGTATCTGCTATCTGATATCTGAAGCACCTGAACTGGGGCGGCGGAAATAAAGGGATAGCGAGGAGAAGATACAGGAAATCAAAGAGGTGAGTGATAGGAAAAAAGAAAAGGGTAGGTAAAAATAAGAGAAATATATACACTATGGTACAGTATACAGTTGTTTGCTTGAGGCCCACCCGCAAATGTCTTAGGTCACTCGCTCACCATTGCGTATAGCCTATAAGACGTGTAGGTATGATATGGCCGAGTTCATCTTTGTCGGGTTGTTGTAGCGATCCGCGGCTCGAGAATAAGACATTTTGCAAGCTTGGCACAAGTGGTTGTAACTCAGGGCTGTCATAAACATCGATCTCTGGTCGCTTTAGTTCGAACACGCTTCTAACCTAACACCACTGATTTCGCAGACTACCGAGTTCCATCCGCCTTACCGAGCGTGTCTACGGCAACAGTCATAGGAACATGAAACTTGCGCGTAATATACCACCACTTTACTATACATGGTTATACTGTACTCTGCCATGACTATGATCTTCACGGAAGACAAATTTAGGCATAAGTAATAGTATTAAGCTCTAAACAAACACATAGGGAATTAAGTAAGGAAGTAGGGAATTAAGTCCGAACGTGTATGAGCAGCATGCATTGGTGTAATAAGCTCTTCTAAGCCTGATTGTGCAAGTTAGTCTTGTTCAACCTTAGGCCTCGCCGCACCAGAAATGTTTACGTGTTTTCTCACGTAATGGGTGCGCCTATAGCTATGGCTACACCACTATATTCATCGATCCGTTTAGAGATGCTCCCATTCAGCTCACTCCACAGTATGCACACCCCTGCTCCTCCTAAACTGTGGGATCTAAAAGCGAACCGTGAAATATTACTAAGCCTCCATGAAAGATTTCAGATTTGAAAGCAGTACCGTTAATTTCTGTTCTCATTTCTTTTTGTTTTTCGCTGTAGACCTTGTCCGCGCCAGCCGAGAAAACGCCTGACGTGCGAGATCGTATCTGTGCTCAGCCGGAACGATCGACTAAAAACTCCTGTTTCGTACCTGGCTTCGTATATACCTGACTTTGCGGCTGGTGCCCCTTTTGTTCCTGCCTGGCTCTCCGTCTGCTTGCTTAAACCTGCCCGCCACGTATTGATCGTGCGTGCGAGCATGCAGACGTACCGCCCCCTTCCGGCCAAACCTTTTCCTCTCCACCTCGGCCCCCCTCCCCCTCACCGCCTTCCAGCGTTCCTGCTCCTTCAATTATTTTGCCAACTGTTCCGTATTTTTTTTTCTTTGTTCGCCATATTTTGCCTCCTGTATGTACTTCCTTGGGTGCTTTGATCTTCCCAGCTGGCATTGCTTCTGCTGCTGGCAGGTATACGCTACGAGAAGCCGGGAAAATTTCACCTCCGATTCTGTGCTTTTTGTTTTTAGTGTGTCAAAAGGAGATAGTTCTATAGCTTGCCCACTCGTCAGGAACGCTCGTGCAGGGCAACTCGGAGATGCAGTGGTGTACAGCCCACACCGAGTACAGCCATTTATTCTTGGATGTCTCTGCCCAACATTCTTTCTTCGCACCCAGCCTCCCTCCAAGCCTTGTTTTCACTGCACAATTGCTTAGTATGTCCGTATTTCTTGTTATTTTTAATTCTTTTATTACGAAAGCAATACTGCTAGCACTTCGAGCCTTTGGAGTGTCGTGACGTCTCTATACATGACCTTTCAAGTGACAGTGTGACGTCACGCCAGACCGAGAGACGGGGCCCCAGCTCGCGCCATCGTATGGTGGCGGTGAGTCCTTACAGGAGCCGCAGCGGTGGCGTCACGCCATTTTCACGTGACCGTGTGACGTCACGCCAGACCGAGAGACGGGGCCCCAGCTCGCGCCATCGAATGGTGGCGGCTAGTCCATACACGGCGCTGTGTCGCAGCCGAGAGGAGGCGCTCGCTGTTAGTGACGTCCCGCTAGGAGAATAAATGGTGCTGTGGCTCGGCTCCTCGCAGTAATCCAGGCGCAGCCTTACGGTATGTCGGCTGATGCGTATAAGGAGTGTAAGGCCCATTTAAATGGGCAAACAAGAAGTGAATTAGGATACTAGAAGCAACCAACAGCAGCATCCGTGCTTTCGCATTACTCCAATCTAGATTCTGCAGTGCTCTCATTTTTTTCTTCTCTTCTCATTAGTCTAGCATACCTGTACCCTTTACCTCATTACCATTGACACTAAGGCAGGAACTGCAATGATCATTATTGAAGTAGTTAAGAGAAATTATAGTACAAAAGCTCTAATTTAAAAATAGCGTGTCAGCAGTATGGCAGTGTCATTCAATTACTTTTTCGCAAATGTAAATAATGTAACATTGAGTGAGATCCAATGAGGAACTTTGCACTGTTACTTGGGTTTGAACAAAAATATTGTGTTTAATGAGAGAAGGCAAAATTTCTCACAGATTGTTATTGCCGATTTCTTTTCTGTTTGGAGAGTTGTATGACAAATTCAATACCAACGTTAACAAGGTGCAGCTGAGCCACCATTTGAACTGAAGTATTATTAGTTAGTATTCTGACCAAGCGCAGTCAGCGCTTAGAATCATGCTCTGTTTAGGTGTGTCGTTCTTCAAGGAAAAGTAGGTAGTTGCACAATGATTCCTTCTGTGTCGCTTTGAAAAGTGGAATCTTTTTCTCGGTCACAGAAGCACATCCGCTTCATTTCAGGTTTTTTCGGTTTCGATTATTTCCGCATATCATTCCTGGCTCAAGTAACGCGACGGTATGTCAGTGACCTTACAGAATCATGGTGTCTCTTGAGAAAAGAACAAGTAAGAAAATTATTCGATACATATTTAACCAGTATACTAGTGTGGTCAACTTATATGCCTTCCCTGTCAATGATGCACAGTTTCACAGCACGGAAATTTTTTGGTAGCTTTAAACATTTTTAATATTGACTGCTTCTGTTAGATTCGGTCCCACCCCCTTTTTGACCTGGTTACTATCTGAAAACGGGGTAAATGTGTGCATTTTTTTTATTCTTGTATGCGCCCATAATACCACATATAACTAACTAGCTGTGGGAACGCTATACTTTGTTCTGAATTGTCTTGATAGGTTAAGAAACGACTGAAAGCTCTTTGAAGTTAAGTTTTTGCTAGCGTGAACTCCTGGTTTACTGTTGCGGTTACTTGTCAAAACCATAACCAATCTCTTTTTCCTTAGATTTTTTCCGTGCTCTCTCTGCTCGCTTGCCTGTTCGCTTTCGCTCTTTCTTAGGTGGCATTTTTTTTTTGCGAAACAGGACGTCTTATCTTGCGTCCCATTCCTCTTTCTCCTCTCGCTCGCCTCCTTATTTCTGGAATGATATTATTTTATTTTTCATTGGTTTTGCAGTTCTTTTTATTTTAAGGTCGTTTCAAGTCTTTTCCTCCCGCTTTCCCCATTTTAGTTGACGGTGGTCGGGGAAGAGACGTCTGTCTCTGCTACCCACCGCCGTATACTGCCGCGTCCCAGCGGTTCACGTACGTGAAAGCCGTGCGTTTCAAGACTGACTAGAATGAATGCGTCCGCGCGCTCCGCTACACCTGGAAATGCTTTGAAGCCCCGTCAGGTGCCGCTGAGCGCTGTTTTTACCGTGCTTGCGTATTTCGGTTTGACGTCGGCGTCCTGGCTTTAGAATTTTGATTTGTCGTGTCGGTGGAAAGTGGAAGCTTCAGTAAAAAAAAATTAAAACTTATGAAAAATGAAGCAATATTGTTTAGGAAGGTGCTTTGAAAGGCACAACTGACGAAGCGTGGACGGCTGCCTGCTGCGTTTTGAGAAGTCGTCACAAATTGCGCCTGGCGACGTATTTATGTTGTTATATGTTTTTATATATGTGCCGAGGTTTCTGCATTCTTGCATTCGTTTTGAAGCTCCGTGTCCTGGTGTATTTTTTTTTAGTAAAGAAAGATAAGTGTTTACCAGTTGTCGACTTTTTTTCCTTTACCGTCAAAATGCATTCAAGAGTTGTTGGCTCGCTTCTTCCGTGAGGCAATAAAGGCGCATCATAGTAAATACGTGATGGCAACTCTTGCATCATTTAACAGGAGCAAGCTGAACATCTGCGTCATCATATATATACGTATATGCATGAAGCACAAAGATAACACAGTCAGGATGTATACTCTCGTGCAAATCATACCTAGTTCACATGTTCCCGAGAAAGAGGTCCGCAGAAAGTAGTTCATGGACGCATTGAATTGTCACTTCACGTAACACACACTATACATTGCCAATGCATACGTCTGAAGTTTCGCAAGAAGCTGTGTTCGGCAGATAGCAATGAGTAGTCAGACTCTTGTTTGGAATGTTGTTTAACTAACGGGATTATCACAAACAAACCGTACTAACGCCAGTTACATAATAGTAATTCGGTTTGCTTTGCCATATATATTAGCTATTTTAGTTAACTGCACCCTACAAACGATAGCCTAGGTTACTGTCCTCGGACATGCTAAGACTAATTTTTCTTCATCTACAAAGCTACCGTAAAAGCCGTGCATTTCCACTTTGCAGCCGTTGAATGCGCTTGAATGAATTATATAAAGTCAAGCATTCAATCAGTTATATATCCCATGGATATCTAAAAGACCCTATAATTGTTTGAACGCAACACTGACTTAAGTACTTAAAACATTGTAAATGACGTGTAATGATGAGCAGAGAAGAAAAATGACGCTAAAGATGAAAATAGCATCGACGAAGCAAGCGCAGTTGACTGAAATATGAGTGTAAGCAAATCAAAATGAAGAACCCAGCGGCAGATATATATAATACGTGAACCAAATACGAAAGTACAAATTACTGAATTTCTAGGTAGGTTGGTATAGAAGTGGCTGCGAAATATTTCAGCAAATGGCTGTTCACAAATAAAAGCAAGTGACGAGCTGCTCACAAATGAAACTCTGATTCGTGCCTACCTACTTTTTTAAACTCATTTTATTAATTCATGTCTTAAAATTTGAATCAACGTGCGCTAAGAAACCCGTGTTCCAAAACATTCCATGATTGTTTGATAAGTGGACAATGCCATAACATCACGTAAGATAACCGAGCGCTGGTTGATGGGCGAGTTTGACATGACGAGACCAGGTTGGTAGGTGGCCAGCAGATGGCAGTTGGCACATGGCAGGGCTGAGTTACGATTGGTCAAGCGACTTGACGTCATCAAACTATGTCACATGGCCGAGTTTGAGCTGGCAGTTGCCAGAATTACACTGGTTCCGTGTCATGGCCGAGTGCGGGGGCGGGCTGGATTGCTTTTGGAAGGTGTTTTCGGTTGTGGATTGATTTGTCCATAGACCGCCTCGCGTGTGAGGCTGCAACGGAGGAGAACGAAACCAGAATCTACACTGCCTGCGTGTACTGCTTAGTTGAAAAACAGCCCAAAGTCGCTGGATTTGTTTCATTATCTGCTATAAATGTTAAAAAAAAAACATATAGTAAACAGTAGATTACAACGAGTAAGACAAGTTGTAGTAAGATGGAGGTAGCTGTAACCGTACCGTATTTTTATTGTAATGCTGTTGGATTCCGTGCAACTTTAAGGTGATTTGAGCGTTCTGTTGTTGTTGTGGCTGTAGGAAGAAGAAAAAGAAAATTCACAGGCCTGCTACTGGCTCTGTAGTTGAGCCACTTCCGCTGCCTCGTGCAGACAGAAGAGGCTAGCCCCCGGTGACCCACCTGTCCCAGCCTCGTCAGAAGAGTACCAGAGTGGTCACATACTCTGCTAATTTTGCTAATGCCATTCGGCGCCGTCACCCACTGTCGTCTTTCCAATCTTGCAGAGCTAGGATTGCAACACCGCAATTTCTATCTGTCGCATTAAGTTACGCCTGGTGAGCTACGTTTTGGAAAGTAACCTTGACGGCAACGAGCTTAAGTGTACCTAGAACGCTCTTGAAAACGTCAAAACATTCACGAAACAGGCCGCGCTGCGATTTAAATAAAGAGTTTCAGGCAGGGAATGAAGAGACGCTCTGTTAACTTGTACCTCGTTATACCGAGTATTCGCGCTCGCGCGAACAATAACAGGCGCAGGGTGGTTTTGCAATCTCCTCTTATTCTAACGACTGTCATGGCCGTTTAACGCGGGGCCCAAGCCGTGTCCCACTGGACATGATGTCCTGAGGAGCTCGAAAACGCGTTGCACTGCATGTTGGTTAGCGAGCGTCGCGAAATTAAACCACAGTGCGGGCGGACCTATAAGCGTCACGAGGAAGGGACTTGTGTATTGCTACATGCCCCTCTATTTGGTTATTTTTCTTTCAGTTCAACGATCCCTTTTAGCTTACAGCACCAATAAGTAAAAAAGCAAGGCCAGGACGTTCATTCTGTAAATATTCGTTTGTTCTGCAACCCTCGCCCTTTTTGTTCTTGTGTACTTATTTGTTATGCACCGAATATGCAATATTCAGTTCGTGCCTCCCTGTAAGTAGTCTGGACACGTCCTGGAGTCGGGGCATTTGCAGACTGATCGGTTTTGAAAGGATGGAGAGAAGAAGGGGTCGATATAGATTCGAATGTGACGCAGATAGGCTGCAGAGAGCACTTTCGGGAGGCTGTCCTCGTTTTGCATCGATTGGCTACGCCTGCACGTCGTCCCTGTAGAGCCTTGCCTACGGCTTTGGAGAGATTATAGGGGCACACCGAGGGTCGCCTGACACGAAGTGTGCAGTAAAGTGCTGCACAGCTGTCGAGGTACAGTCTCTGCTAGCTGTTTGTATTCCACCACGTTCACAGCTGGAACTGGTACACCTGCCAAGTGGTGGCGCTGTTATATAGGCGGTTCTTAGCACTAAAAGGGTGGCAGTACTTCTGGCACAACAGAGTTGACACGAAAGATGCGATGGTTGGGCCACTTTGTTTTCTATTTTGTTATTGAGGAAATGGCAGGTGATATGAGTCGATGTCTTACAGTGACTATAGGAACGGAAATGTTGTGACACAACTTTTTGTGTCACAACATTTCATATATATATATATATATATATATATATATATATATATATATATATATATATATATATATATATATATATATATATATATATATATATATATAATCTACTGCGGAGCGCGCATATACTCAGTAAAATGTGTTTAGGGCGTCGGCTACGTTTCAATGGAGGCGAAACGAAGAGGCATCCGTGTGCTGTGCATCTCAGTGCACCTTAAAGATCCCCAGGTGGTCGAAATTCCTCCGTAGCCCTCCACTACGGCTCCCCTTTCTCTCTTTCCACTTTCACTCCCACCTTCATCCCTTACCTTACTGCGCGGTGCAGGTGTCCACAGAAGCAAGTGTGACAGATACTGCGCCTTTTCCTTCCTGTGAAAAACTAAAAAAGAAATATACTACAGGATTGATGTTCTGTAAAAAAAACAACAATAATGAAATATTCTCATGGCATCAAGCCTTGCCTATATCTCACACGTGAAAAAAATTACGAGACACTTTGACGACTAAAGTGGTGAAAGGCATTCTGCTACGCATTTGTTGCGCATGTGGCGGTGAATCATGCTTCGAGTAAATAGGATGACCACTGTTTCACATTCCTCCCTTCCTTTACGGCATGTACGCGGAGAATTGTGACGCGGAGACTGCGCCTTTTCTATCCTGTAAATCAGTTTCAAACGTTGGTGATGCCTGTTTACTAACGCCTCTTATCAGTGTAAGGCGCTACATTATTGGGGACACTTAAGAACATTCTTTAAGGGCATGACGCGTGAGCGTGAGCTACCAGCCCACATATAAAGTCACGCTTCAACCAAGCCGTATGAAAGTGCCTGCGTGTCGTAGGGGTAACGAGAATGCAAATGGTTCTGGCTGGCTGATTTTGACACCACCCTCAGGCTTTCGCCTTAAAAGAAGGGGGAGTGAATTAGGGCGATTAGGGGCCAAATGCGATTTAGGCCCGCCCGCACTTCCGTTTTCACTTCTATTTCGAGTCGCTTATGCACACTAGCGTACAGTGTGAAAGACCATTCGACATAGATACAAAGCCCCGCTTTAAGCTGGCCGACAGTCGTGAGCAAAAGTGGTATACAACACTCAGCCGGTGGCGGAGCTCGAGAAAACTGCATCCCAACTTTATCTAGCAACTGTTATCTAAGATCTAGGCAATAGTGGCAGTGCCCCATTTTATCCACATGCATGTGCCGATGTCGTTGTCCCTCACGTTGTCGATAGATGGCATTTCGAGGAATTTTTCCGGAACTCTCTCACTGGCTGAGTATTGTATACCACTTTTGCTCACGACTGTACGTGCGTGCTTGCATATCTTAGGGGCAAGGTGTCTGCTTTGAGATACGATGGTGATGATATCCCACTGGGCATGCTTCTCTTCTCAAGGGGGCTGCCCAAGTTGGCTGCTCCTGTCACTGCTGTTACGACGGAATGTAAACCATCGACAGATACTCGAGTGTGTAGGCAGAGCCTCGCTTCGTCACTAGCCTGGAGGTTTCAGACATCACGCAAGTGCTAAGTGGATGAGTGAAATCTCTAATACTAGTTTAGTATAAATACTGTAACTGGCTATCTCAAATCTTATTCAGTTGCTTTATGCCAAGCTGGGTTTAACCACTGGCGGGGAAGCTTTTATTTACAGAAGGCAGGTCTGCTTTTATCAAGAACCTAAAATCTGTAAACCTTGTTGGTAATCAGTCATAATGAATCGTTACAAAGTGCAGCCACCGGCATATTCTGCTCGCTGTCAAGCTGTATTTCACAGCTGGTTGCTTCTGACTGGTCAATCTTCCCACAGGCAATCGCCTAGCTGCCAAACCATTTGCCTCACGCGACAGCCTTTGAAGACAGAGGGCGCAGATGAATCAGTAAAATGTATCGTCGCGGAATACGGCTAGCGAGGTAAACCGAGGCAGCCGACGCCAATGCGTTGGGCCTTCGACAACGCTGCCCATTCTACGCAGCGAGCTCCCCTCCCCCCCCCCCCCCCCCCTTCCCACCCGAACGTTTCTTCCCCCAGAGAGGCGCCGAGACTTTATTTCGTTAGTGTTGTGCCCACGTCGTGCTTTTCGCACGTGTTGAATTTATTGCGGCACGGAGAGCTGCTCAAAAAATGAGGGAAAAGATTCCGCCCCTTTCTTTTCGTTACTCCATGCATTCCCGTTCCCCCTGCACCCGCGTCAAGCAGGGAGAACCGACGTGCTTGGAACACTAAGCGCTTCGAGGGCGAGGGTGCTTACTAATCAGCTAGCCGGCCGGCCAGCTTTCAGCTCCCTTCTCGCCAGTGGCGTTGGAGTGGAGGGGGAAATGGGGAAAGAGGAATGTGGGTCGGAAGAAAGATGGCTGGAAAATGGAGTACGCGCGCTTCCTCTCAAGGGAAGGAAATTGGGGAAAATAGGGGAGGATGTGCGCGGAAGTTAAAGAAGCGGGGGTGAGAAGGACAGCTTGGAGAGAAGCAGCGCCGCTCTCACTATTCCTATACGTCCGAGCAATTCAGGCGGCGCCGTGGAAAGCCAGCCTTGCTCGAGCCACGGCGGTGACAATTTAGTTCTCTTCGTAAATTTCTTCCCTAAATTCCCTCTCTTGTCGACGGAATATTTATTTCTTTTCGCTTACGTATCATTTTTTATTCTGTCCTGGCGAAAGCGATCCGGTCGGTAGTATTCCCTTTGGCGTTTTTTCTTCTCGCCAGAGCGGTAATATAGCTTAGGTCCGAGAACGAGGATACTGCTTTACTCTGAGTCGGAGCTTATGCTTCGTCTTCAAAGCGCGTCTTATAGAGTCTGAGTAGTGCGCAGAAGTGGATCGTTTCTTTGCCGTGAGAAAATTTGCGCTGGTACTCCTACTAAGACTTAGAGAGATTTCTTTTTGGAATGGGACACCGGACGGTCTTGAGGATATCTAGGGGCAAATAGAGAGCAGTACTTCTCCGCTCCTCTTCTCATATGTGCTTCCTCTGTTCTGGTGCAGAAAGTAACTTTGCGAAGCAAGGAAAGTATTTTCGCTTTTGTTTTTTCCTTACATAAATAGAAGTCAGTCAGAGTGTCGCGTGCAAGGCGAAAGAGTGGAAGAGTTCGCCACTTGCAAAGACACAAAATACATGACTGTTTCGCAAGGAGGAGAGAAGCTTAAGAACAACGCAAAAAGACGGCAAATGCACGGACGCAACAATGGGTACGACTGCTTTAAAAGTTCTTTGCCACCGCCGAATGCAGCTGCTTTGTGTGTGAGCCAAATGTTCGTTTTCCACCCACAAAATGTTCCTTTCCCACTTCTTACTCCTTCTTCGTAGCGCACCTAAAGAGCGCACTAATAACCTTCTTCTTACTGTCGTTGTCTTACATGCAGTGTACGCTAATGAAGACGTGGGTGATCGTGGTTTTTAAGGCCAAAGCCTTTATTACCTCATCGTTGTCGTCAGCAAAACTGTCACTCTTTTGCGGCGGCTCTTATTGGTCGAGACAGGATGACGTCATGGAAGTCTCGACCAATCACAGAGCACCACCACAGTATGCCCGAATGCGTGCCATATATAGCCATATGGAAATTAACGATCAAGTATTAATGACTAATTGACTCATGCATAAATAGTAATTATTGACTTATTAATTACAAACTAGTAATTACTTGTGGAATACTAATCAAGAACTAATAATTAATAATTAGTGAGAAATACGTAATTGATTATTTACTAATTAATACCGCGCACCCGGTAAAATCAACCCATACAACAGTAAACGTAGAACTGCGAATATACAAGGAGCGCGATCTCGTCGTTGCCAAACAGGAATCACTGAATAAATGCACTCGCAGAATGTGAGACAGTAGTCGCTCACTTTACTCGTAGCAGCATTCATCGCTGCATGTGCAACTGTCGCGTAGCCGAATGCAGCACTCTGGTTTTCGCCTTTCATCATTTTAGTCGCCAAAGTGTCCTCGAATTTTTATTGGAGTGAATATGCGCTTGGCGGTGAAGCTTTCGGTGCGGCCGCAAAAAGTGTTGCCGCAATGAGCTCATTAAGAAGCGCCCGAAAATGTGGCGGCCGAGACCCAGAATACGCTATCTGCGTTATAAAATGCTGATGCGGGTAATTCCACCAAGGCTGTGTTGATGTTTTTTGACGTTGTTACACGAATGACACCATAACAAGATAACTTTTGCAGCACACGTGTGATAATAAATGAGTAATTACTCATTAGTGTCCGCCCATGCAGTCGCACGCTGCAATGAAAGCTGCACCGTTTTTTCAGAAAATTGGTAATTGAAGAAAAATTCCTTCTGATCCGTGACAGTCACTCAACATAGTAAGATACCAAGACGGCTAACAGATTAGGGTGCTAAGGCTAGAGGGAACTGAAACGACATGAAATGGGAAAGGTGTTGGGGTAATGTTCAGATGAATCCCTCGGGAAGAACACCCAGTACCATAGAAGTGTGAACGTCCTTTTAAGACGAAATCCTTTCTAGGCTCGTGGAACAAAATCCCGTGGGTGAGAGTTGTGTATGAGACGTGTGCGGGATGTGTGCGCTGATGTGTCACATGTCAGTCATCCTGATGACGTCATCAGAAAAATATAAATCCTTTCTACGCCGGGCACCGAACCTCCATCCCTCGGATTCCTAGCCGAGCGCTTTAACCAACTGCACCACCTCCGGGATTGTGTAACGCACATCATGATTCTCCTTGTCTACCATGAGGGTGATAGTAGAGATGACAATGACGCTCCTGTTAGTGATAATGGCAATTATTACAGTATCACAGATAATGACGGTGTATTTAGTTTATAAGGATAATGAGAGTAAGCGTGATGCACCGTGGGCAGCAGCAACACTCCGGCTTTCACATTTCTGCAGTGTGGATTACATGCACAGTGCTCTCTAAATATTTTCTTTCTGTCTATTCCGGTGGAGTTAAAGAGCTTGACTTCGCTGCTGCCGTGCTGGCCCCAATTTAAAGCGGCTCTACTATGATTGCTGCGACAGAATGTGAAAACCATTATGCGTCTATTTTTTTTCTTTACACGAATAGTAAAAGCGAACTAGTTTCGCCCTGCTTGTCACGCACGCCAAGCTCGTATGGGACACGCTTCGCTGATTTCTGTCCGTAGAGGGTGCTTTGCGCATAGTCGCGTTTGGAAGCGGCTTAGTGCGTATATAGTTTTGCGGCTGGTTCCAACCCAACACGCGGGAAACCATCGCGCTTAAACGCTGCGCGTCGGTACACGACGCAAATGCGCTTGGCTCTCTGGGGAACAATGTGCGCACGGGATGCGCGCCGAAAGAAATTCGGCGCATTTGTGCACGTTACTTTTTAAGCAAAGCAAGCAGGTAAACTAGCGCGTGCACGGCTTCGTTAAAGAAAATCGATTATAGACCAGCACACACTCAAACCTTTAGAAGCGTTCGAGTATGCATAGTCCCAGACCTCGACCCTGATCCTCAACTCCATTAGCGCTTTGTTCTAAAATTGTTACCGCTGATTCTATGGAAAAGAAACGGTAATGAGTGTCAATGAGCTAGGTACTTACGGTTCTGACGTTGAAGTTCCCAATTCAGTGAATGCGTGCTCTGGGTTTTCTGTGTATGCGTGTACACGTGGTCTTTTATGACTATGTAGATGGTATGGGCGATCTGGGGCTTTTTCCTGGAGCCAAAATTGAGCTTTGTGAGTTATCCACCTGACGTGGATTAAAGATCGGGCATATGGTCCACGCCTAATACCGAGTGAACGATGGGAGCGTTGGTGAGCTTCAACTGCTCCTGTAAATTTAGCTTGAAAAAGTTTTAACCAGGCGGGATTAACTCATTACCTTCTGCTCTCAATAAGGAAGCATACCAAATGCAAGTCTTCGCGCGGGGGGGACTACGGGGAAATCAAGACTAGGCGAGTGCGCACGCACGCACGCACGCACGCACGCACGCACACACACACACACACACACACACACACACACACACACACACACACACACACACACACACACACACACACACACACACACACACACACACACACACACACATACACACACACATACACACACACATACACACACACATACACATACACATACACATACACATACACATACACACACACGCACGCGCACGCGCACGCGCACACACACACACACACACACACACACACACGCACACACGCGCACACGCGCACACACACACACACACACACGCACACACGCGCACACGCACACACGCACACACGCACACACGCACACACACACATAAAACGAAACAAACTTCTGAAGCGCATTAGAAATTGGTTCACAGCGCGCTTTCTCGGTTGCATGACTTCAGCATAGTGTGCGGAGGCATTACTGTGGGCCTTCTAGGGAATAGCAAGCGTGTGACCGAGCGCTATGGCGACCAGGAAAGGAGATATATGTTGAGTGTTCCCTTGTTGAATTTAATACACAATAGCGCAGTAATCGTCATGTGCTTGGTAGAGAGAGAGCCAAAAGTTGCCTAATGATATCGGCCACTGCTCACTGGCTGTGGTGGGTTGCCTTTTCGGAATACTGTATTCAGTTTTACAGCCATGGTCTTTTCCTGTGCAGCCTCGATCATTTTGGAGCGATTGAAAATCGGCTCATCTTTGAGGTCCTTAAATATGATACTGTTCTGGGAGGTCAATTTCGGTGACGCAGTATCATGTGCAGCAACTTTCTTAACGTGGACTACACTGTTCACTTGCCCTCTGGTTACGTGATCTATGCGCATAGCATGTTGGCATCGTACTGGATTTGAGCATGTTCCAAGCTCTCATCTCGAAGTTATGTCGTTCTTCCGTTCGACGCTTCATCACAAAATGTCACCGCCAGCTTTCCGACTATCGGCTATGTAAAAGCAAAGCTCTTGTCTCTTAACCTTCCTCAGTGGTTAGATCTAGCATATCCTTATTTATTCATTACGCACAGAGTCATTCAACTGGCACTGCTGTGCCCAGAGCCAACACTATTAGCTAGGAAAGCAAAACAGCGCACTTCAAAACACAGACACAGAAAGGGAACAACAACACAGCGCTGCTCCCTTTCTGTGTCTGTGTTTTGAAGTGCGCTGTTTTGCTTTCCAAGATGATTTACCAACTAGCCCGTTCCTTCACCCTTGCCACACTATTAGGGACCGCTTACGGAAGCCAGCACGGCATTAGTCTGGGGCGTTAACATCCTACATTTCCTTTTCCCTTCCCTCTCTGTCTCCCCACTAACCCAGTCTTTTCTTTCTGACTTGGTCTCTGATCTAGAATTCATGACACCTGTCGTGTCGAAGGATAGTCACTGACCACCGTGTGCCATCTGAATCCGTGTAATGGAGCAGATATTTGAACACCTGTCCTCGACAAAGAGATCACACCTCACCAAAGCGCGGGAAAGAAATCACTCCTCACCAAAGCGCAGGATGTTCTAAAGGCGCAGGCTAGCAAAAAGAAGGTATCAGGGAAGGCGATGTAGCATAGTCGTTTGACGCAGTTTCCTCTATTTAAAAATCAATTAACTCTAATGATCGTTTAATGCTTGGCCATTCGAGAGTCTCTTATTGCGCGTGCCTGTTACACGCAAAATGCAGCGAGCGGCTCGGATATCGATAGACATTATCGACTAGCTGACTCCTCGATGCTCGCTACTAGGCAGCGACAGCCCGACGTCGCGCTCTTCTAATGTCGCTCGACTCCCTGTTCGTTGTTTTCTGCTCAATGCGCATTTACCCTTTTCCTTTTTGGTTTCCCAAACATCCATTACAGCGTCATCTCAGCGAGAAAACGACACCCCTTTCGAGCGGGGAACGACCTCGTTTCGAGAACACGGAGCGTCTCTCTGGGGGCCTTGTTCTCTTTCCATCGTTCATTCCACAAAACGGCCGGGCTATTAGGGAAGGCTGCCATCTAAGGCGCTCCCTTTCTTGGGAGCGAAGAATCGTTCGACACGGCGTTCTATCGCGGTGCAATATATTCTGCTGCGTGCACGTCAAACTATACACGGCTTGGCGAAGCTGTGATGTCGGTCGGGAAGGACAACTGTTTCAACTGTGTCTAGATGTCGTGTGTTTCCATTCTCTGCGTGTGGGTAAACCAGCGTCAATCGGCGCACTGGCTCCACGCTGTCTGCGCGGCTTTGAATATATTGCGTTTTTGACATGCCAAAGTCATTAAATGGTCGAAATGGTGTATTTCGCTTTGTTACGTGTACCTTGTTCGATCATCCAAAAAAACAGCGAGAACAAACGGGGACGACAGGAAGAAACCACAGGAACAGGATCCTGTCGTCCCCGTTTGTTCGCGCTGTTTTTCGGATGATGCATCAATATCTTGCCCGCTTAACTAGCTTGTTCGAGCGTAATTTGCTTTTTGTGGTACATGCATGAACGTGTGGTAAGATGCATTTCAGAGGGTTGCGCGTCGATTTGTTCATGTATGTGGATATGGGATGCTATGCATGCACGTGCAGTCCCTACTGAAAAACCGAATGTTCTACGTCGAAATAACCTCATAACATCTCATCTAATCGCATAGACTCTCATATGGTTCACATCGTTATCATAAAATGCCGTACATAATTTATGATAATGTACAAGAAGCTATGAGAAATTATGCAATTATATGCGACTGTTATGTGATTTCTTATGTGAATTGAGTGAGATTGTGTGAGAAAATGTGAGGTTATTGCCTGGCACAATTTTTTCAGTAGGGGTGTGCGTGCGTGTTTGGTGCATTTGTAAGTTTGCGTGCGCCTGTGAGATGTATGGAGTAGCGTGTTTCAGAACGCATTTGGCGCATGAGTGCATTTGTGAGAAGTTGATGTTGTGCACTTACAGGTAAGGTTTGATTTGGTTTATGGGGCTGAATGTCTGAAAGCGAAACAGACTATGAGGTGCGCTCTAGTTGAGGGACCCGGAAACGAATGTGCGCACTGCACGTCTCTAAAGTTCATGCCTGTTAGCATAGTGCGCGTGAGTTCGCTACGTTACTCGCTGGCAAGGCGGTATATCTTCTGCATGTGACGCGTATTTCTATCTTGGGAGCAAGCTGTTGCGAGCAGATGACTCTCGCCTTAGACGACGCCGGGCTGTGATCACTGTCTCGGTGTGCGTTGTGAAACCACCACGAGCGCGAGAATGCCTTCTCTAATTAGGCCTAGGTTCTCGGCTTTCTCTCTCCCTTGTTTTTTGCTTTACACGACAAAGTAGAACTCTTCTAGCGCACTCGATTAGCGTTTGACACGTGTTCTCTTTCTGGAACCAAGGTCGCAAGGGCCGTAATGAGCCGCAGGTTACCGCGTATGGAGCTACTCAAAACAAGTAAAGGAAATAAAGAAGGATTAATTTGGGTCGTGCCTGTATCAGAATCTCAGAACCTGTTAACAAACTTTGGAATATGGCGGCGAATATGTATTGTTGACACCAATGTATGGAGATGAATTCTTGAGCTAATATTTTGATATTTTCTTTGCACGAGGATGTCAACAGTTTCTACCGTTATGTTGGTTGATGCATTCATTTGAAAATTAACAAAGTGAGCCAGTGAGGGCGTGTAAGGGCCGATGAGATACATTGAGGGGCTATTTTAAACACGGGTGAACATCCACAGGCGTTTCAGAGCGAACTTTTCCAAATCTCCGAAAAGCAGAGCTCAAAATAGAAGAAAAATAAATAATGAGCTAATGAAAGAGGCGAATGTAATGTGCGGTAAGCTCTCTATAATTAAGAGCCCAACTAATTAGGCTTCGGTAATTACTTTTTAATTAAGCAAGCCCTGTCGTTAGTGTCAACCGCGAGTTCTGGCACGTGGAAAAGACAATATAGTACGAGTTCTTCAAAACGAGGTAAAACTCATTTTTTGAATCGCCGCAGTGAGAAGGAATCCAGGGGCATTTCGCGGAAAAAACCGAAACGGAACACGCACAGGAAGCTCGGATAAAGCCCAAAATTTGTTGATGTCGTCATACAATTCTTTCGGCTGCAATTCTATCTGCGTACCCCACTGTGCCACGTGATATACTACCGCGGATACAAAAATCCCTGTAGCAGCTGTATGTTTTGCAAGGAGCGCAGTTTTTTTTTTTAATTGGACAATAATTTCGGACCATGTTTATGGCCGTGAAAAGTGTGTTGAAGAACAAGGCAGTTATTTATTGATACCGCAATTTTTGTCCGAAATCGCAAGACGTACTTTACAGAGACATTTGTCCCGAATAGCGCGTCACATTCTTTTCCATGCTTGACACAAGCAAAATGGCAGTCAGTGCTGACTTTGTGGGCGTTATTTTCGAGTGCGATTGGAGTAACGAAAGTGCATGACACGGTGCATTAAGCATGCAATTTAAATAGGGCGCCCTAGTCACATCAGCGTGTCACCAGCTGATGAGTCGTTTTCAGCGAGCTCCCTGGGAGTATAATGCGCTCAGCTGATTAAATGTTGCAGCGAAAAACGAGTGTTGGTTTTTGTGATGCGGCAGGGCTTTAGAAAATTGGTTTTTCTTATTTGTAAAATCGATATGGCATCGTCAGTCCTTGGTGTCGAGCTCCCCATTGTCATTAACCACATAAATGGTTTAATTATAGAATTAGTCAGTTGTAGTTAGTTTTCTAAGCAGAAGAGTTTATAGTAACTTGCGTCTGTCGCGACCGAGAGCTATTTCCTGGAAGTTCTTTAATTGCGAATGTCGATGTTTGGGAAATTCATTAGGTTTTTAATTGAAAACCGGGTAAAGCGAAAAAGCGTCTGCAACTGCGACTTTCATTCGCTATGCAGGGTCGACAGAAAGATGCCAACCAGTTTTATCCCGTCACGGCATAAAAATAGGTTAATTGCGACTTCTTGTTGTTTCCGGGACTGTACATGACTCATTTCTTTCTGCAAAGCGCTGTTTATAGGGTGGAGACGCATACATTTTCTCTCCTTCTATATCATCCCCCCATTCCTCCTCGACCCTTTCTGCCTACTCGAACATTCCGGCGGGCGAGAAACGGCTGTATCCATATGCAAACGCATATGCATGCATGGCGGAGGCACGGTGTGGGCGCGGGAAAAAAAGCGCGCGCTTGAGGGCGGTGGTACTGCCGCGCGCGTACCAAAGGATTGCACGCTGCCAAGGCTGAAGGGCGCTTGTGTGTGAGACGCAATGACGGACATTCTAAGGCCTCCACAGCACGCCGGATGAAGACAACAGCGTCTTTCGCGCGATGCAAGGCCGGAATGGCGCATCAGGTTGTTTTTAAAGAGTACGAAATTCGTCACGCGGGGTGTTACGCTTCGTGACTTCAAAGGAATCAATCTGAAGCGTTACTGGTAGCTAAAACTTTGCAAGTGGAGATAAATAATGGTGGCTTTTTCTGACCCAATGCATAATTTGTCTTTGAAATTCCTAGATATAACAGAAAAACTACGCACAGAAGCTAATATTAGAGAAGGAGGAGGAGGAAGATGAGGAGGCAAGGCAGAGAGGTTAACCGGTAAAGGAACTGGTTTGCTACCCTGCACTGGGGGAGAGGGGTAGATGGGCATAAAAGTTGTGGGTGAGAGAGGGATGGGCGATGACAGTACAGGTACATCACAGACATGTCACATCACATCACTTCACCGTCATATCACGTAACATAAAAAGTCATAGCCTGTCGATCAGTCCCGTGCTTTTCATGAAACGGAGCAGTGCCTGGGACCTAGGATCTTAATTTCAGTCAGTGTGCGTCCATCTACACGTTCTAGTGCACGGCTAATATTAGACTTGAGTAATTTACATACGCAAATGATGTTTGCATGCGTGAAAATATCATCCACGCTCAGACACCGAATTAGCATAGTGTAAAATCAGTAAAATAAATTGAGAGAATAAGTAAATGTATTTATTGGCTTTACAATAACTACTTTATGGTTACTTTGACAACACAACCCGACTTCCGCTTTCACATTGCGCTGGGCACTGCTTTGCTGTCGTACCAATATTGTAAGGTGGGGGGGGGGGGGGAAAGAACCCGACTTTCACTTTTGTGCTATGCACTATTTTTCTGCTGTACAAATATTGTAAGGTGACGGTGGAAAGAAACCGACTTCCGCTTTTACAATGGGCTATATACTATTTTTCAGGTTACCGATTTTGCAACGCAGTGGTAGTTACAAGCACGTGATATCTATTGAATATTTCGGGCGTATTTTAAAGGCTTGTTGCAGAGATTCGTAGCGAAGTTCGTCGCACGAAAATCCCCCGGTATCTGAGCACACGCTTGTCCCTGTGACGAGAGATGATTAAACCGCTTCTATTCACCGACTTCGTGGCTTGCGCCTCAAGGTCGTGCCACAGGCGAGGGGAAACGGCGAACCAGAAGCGGTGACGTTAGGCGCTGGCCTAAAGGCATTCAGTCGTGTGGCTACATACTCTTTGCGCTACACGCTTGATATACTCCTAAGTTATGTGTCACAATTATTGCTTTCACTATCATAGCACTGACGCGATGGTTGACTGAATACCGCACAAAAAGCTTTCAGCGGCTGCCGCTCCAAAATAACTAATCAGTATTGTGCCCATCTCCTCTCCGTTATATTTTTGAATGGCCCTTAACAAAACTACGTGGCTAGGAAACCGGATATGCGTGTGCTACGTCATACTTTGCGTAGTTAAGATAGCCTACTAGACTATTGATTTCACTGTTCTGTTAGCGACGCAGGCTTCCCACTTCCTCCTTTCCGCTTTCAGCGTGCTCCCGTGGCAAGCGAGTCGAGGGGCCCTTTGATGTGCACGACTGATTGTGGAGCCAATTTGGGCTTCGATCCTTTGTATTTGTGGAGAATGTCTGACACGAGGCATTTCTTAATAACTCGGATATAAACTGCGTTGTCGCACTAATGCAACGCCGGCAGCTACTGAACGCGAGTCGGTCATCCGAAAGAAAGCTGAAGTGCGTACTGTGGACCTGACAGTGTCGGTCTAAGCTACGCTTCTGGTGTGGACTAATTGATATTAATAACGACGGTTTGGTTTGGTTTGTTTGTCAGCATTTATACACTTTGCATAAGGCGAAGAATAAGCGGGCAAGTGTAAAAATACAAAGAAAGTTAACGTACGTTTTTCCATTCATTCGCAGTGACTATGACTATAAGCGAATATGGCTGAGAGGAAAAGGGCCAGCTCACATCACTGAATTTCAGTTGTGCTGAATGCTAGAACATGTTTTTCTTCTAACTTCTCTTATCTATATATGATCTTAGATCAATTGTTTAAATTGTGCGTGTTTATGGTTGTCAGCACTTTTAGTTTTTCATTCGCTAAGCTTCTTGTTTCCATCCAATGCTCGAGTGTCATTAACTACAAAAAAAAAAAAAAGATATTTGAAAGGTGTCACGTTCGCAAGGCTATGTTTTCATTATTTCTATCTAATGTAGGTAGATATCAAACGATTCCTTAGACTCTCAGTGTTTACTTTGTTTCGTCACGCTCAAGACTATCTTTCAAGTTCTAATAAGCTTAGAGCACTCAGGTTCCGATATTGCATGATGTTGAAACTCGCTTTAAAAAGTTCATGTGGAGTTCTACTGAGTCTAGAAATGAGTTGATTCAGGGTTTCATGGGCTAGTCGGTCGGTTGGTAGACCGGATGGCCGGACTGTCAGTTCACCGCTCCGTCCATCCGTAGGCGGTGGGTTAGCAGTTTAGACAGTGAGTCCGCCACCTAGCAAGCTAAGTATTCAGTAAGAAATTTGCTGATTATTCGGTTGGTTGGAAAGACGGTAAGCCAATTCAGTTTGTCCGGCTGGTCCACTTACAGAGCCAGTCATCTTTAGCACAGTCAAAACGTCAGTTTTTTAGACACTCTATTGGTGAGGCCATTAGGCAATTTTATTATTACAATAAAACCGTCAGCACTTCTGGCTGCCGGTCGACCAGACGATTGGTCCATTTCGTGGCCAGTCTATGAGATAGCATCTATCGAGTAAGATAATTAGTCCAATCTGTCAACTCCCTCATGCTTCTGTGCTCCAAGCAGGCAGTCTGTGGTGTGGTTGTTGTGCCAGTCAGCCAGGCAACTGTCCTTTTCAGTTAGTCTGGCAGCAATTCTGTCAGCCCCCAGTCCCAGTCACCTCAAAATTCGTGCAGGTAATCATTGTGTCAGGCAATCGTCGAACTAGTGAGTTTATCTTTCAGTTTCGTATTTATGCGGTCATTCAGTGTGTCAGTCGTGTTTTGCCTATGCGAAGTTAATCGATTGGAAGTGCATTATAGGGCACTAAATCAGACTGCTTTGTCAGTCCAGCTCCATGGTCATTCTTCCAGATTTTCGGCAAATCACTGTCTATGTCATCGACAGTTCTTAGCCTAGCCTCTCAGTGCGGTCATCGAACCAGTTGTTTGTGCAGTGAAAACGTCTGTCCTTCGAGCAATTATAAGATCAATCAGGTGAATTCTTAACTGTGTTCGTTGATAATTAGCTGTTCCTGTCCATCAATCCTGTTAACTGCTTAGGCAGTTTGTACTTGAGACAGTTGGCTATTCAGCTGGGTCAGTCGGTCTGTCCAGTCACCCAATCAGTTCTGGCGGCACTGTACCTGTCACCTTTCAGTCAGGTAGTCAAATAGTCCAGTCTTCCTTTGAAGTCAATCGGTTGGTGAGGGAACCGGTCAGACGGTGGGTCTGTAGTAAACCCTGTCAGTTAGTCGGTCGATCGGTCAGTCAGTTTACAAAAAAAATAAATGTGTAACTGAACTGCTGTCAACCGCGTGCAAGGATAATGCTGACTGTCTACAAAACCTTCGTCATCAGAAAAGCAACAACTGTTGACTACGCGATGCCTCTGGGAACGCACTCAGCTGCTTCGAATAATGTATTTCTAGCTTCTTCACGAATGGCCATATGCTTCGCAGAATGCACCTGGCGAACACTGCACCAAGAGTCCCACGCAAACTTCTCCGCTGGGGTTCATCGAAAGGAAAGAAATCTGCGTAGCACACAATGCCAAATAACCGGCGGGCACGATGGGTCGATACAGCAGAACCATTGCGCGTGTCAACATCGATGTCTCTATAGCATCTATCGATCGCTGAGATTTAAATAGTCCCCTACACAATGGCGATAGGACACGCTCATGTGTAATTTTTCCGGCTTGATACACCGCCCTGTTCGCACTTGTGTTCTTTTTCATTCTCGCCAGAACCGAATGCCGTCCGCCTCGTGCAGAAAAGTTTCGGTTTTCCCTTTCTTTTTGATTCGTTAGCTTACGTGTTGCGGGTAATATGGAGAAGAATGATGTAACGATTAATGGACACCGTGTTTTACACATATCGTTATCATGCATCATTAAGCCTCTTCGGGAGTGCTTTCAATGCGGCGCATACTTTCTTTGCTGCCTCTTTTTCTGAATAGCCATGTCAGGTTCAAGTACCTTGCAAAGCCGAGATAGGCATTTTTTAGTATTCTGAGGAATATTGAAAAGGGGTTCGCTTAATGTATGCTGCAAAAGACTTGCGCGATGCTTAAGGTGTGCGGCCCGTTAAAAGTAAAACGCAATGGAGATATGTGGTTTCGTTCGAACAGCGAGGTCGAAATTCTCACAACCTTTTCGCGTCGCACACACGGTATTACTTAACACAATGAGTTGCTTTTCGTTTTCTTGTTTTTAATGTTTTTGCCTCACTCTACGCCCTGTAAGCGCTTTAAGCCTCCACGAGCAATCAGCGCAAGGGCGCCGAAAAATTGCGAGGGACTTTAGCAACTAAAACAGTGAAAGGCGAAAGAATTAATGCCGCATTCTGCTACGAAACTGGCACTAATTAATAATTAGTCAAAGTAATTAGCCAATCATTGAGTAGATAATTGAATAATTACTTAACCAATTAGTAATTATATATAGTTATTAATTAGTAATTTATGATTTATTGACATATCGTCATATAAGGCATGTATTCTCGCGTACTCATAGAGTTTCTTACCTTACCTAGAGGGAAAGCTGTGCTGCCGTCTATAGGAGTTTACATGGAGTTTCCTGACGACCGGTTCAGCCACCATGAGCGCTCAAAGCATCATGGGCCGGAGAGCTACCGAGTGCAGAACTACAACTTTTGGCCAAAACTAATGCAAAGATAAACATTGTTCTACAGTAAATAATGTCCTAAGATTGAATACTGTGACTATAAATTGCAAAGAGAGAGAGAAACAGCCTGTCAGTGTGAGATTTATCCAATATAAGCGATGGCTCTTTCTCCTATTGGCTTAGTCTTGAGCAGCACAAATACCAATATTTCGCACTTAATTGGCAAACTTTAAAATAAAAAAAAACGTTATGAAAATATTTATGATTGTGCAATCACTGAAGGAAGTTTTTAGTGGCATTTCGGGAAACAGAAACCATTTATTGGTGACGTCTGCTTTTGCGCCTTCGCTACTATGGCTTTCGCGGTCTATGTACGCACCTTCAGATGATGATGATGATGACGACGAAAAAGAAACATCGCAGTAACGCCACTCCACGTACCCGAGAAAAACCGACTGTCCCGCAACAAGTAGCACAGCGGCCCATGATTCTTAGCGCGCCCATGGTGGCTGAAGTGCAGCGCCCTCAGCTTTCCCTCTAGTTAGTGTAAGGAACTCTATGCGCGTACTGTGGTGGTGCTCTGTGATTGGTCGAGACCTTTATGACGTCATCCCGCCTCGGCCAGTCAGAGCCGGCGGGACATTTTGTCCACGATAGCATGAGCTAATAAAGGCTTTCGCCTTAAAAGTTCGATATGTGCGCTGTGATGCGCATCGGCGTCTAAAAACAGCATGAATGAATATAAGAGAAACGAAAGTGAACAGAACCGTGGCCAGCTTTAATGGACATTGCTTTTTAATGGGGAGCCAGCTGTGTAATAATGTGCAAGCATAATAATGGGAACGGGCTTGCTTTCCGACGCGCAGCGGACTGTTCCTTTTGAAGACCGTCCTGCGTTCACACCGAGCTATACCACAGCAATTGAACGGGGCGCATTTTAAATAAATTTGATAGTGCATTGAACACAGCTAGATACGGATAATAACGTATTCCTTTAAAGGGTCATCATCCGGCGGATAGCCAAATCTCGCTTTTAAGGTGTTGTTCTGCGCTCAGGTGCGTTTTTATGAAAAAAATAGGAAGAAAAATCAAGGACCCTTCAAATAATGTGCTTTATACTGCTTTTTTCTCCACTATACTCCCTTTCACCCTCCACGAGCAGTCATTCATAAGATCAACCACGTCGTAATATCGTCATGGTGTAATTTTATAGCACGCTGCAATCTTATTATGCGTCAAGAAAAAAAAAACGGGGGGGGGGGGATTCGTAAACAACTTGCCGTTGAAAACTCACGCTTGCCCATAATTTATGGGCATGTGTCAAGCCTTCTCGCTTATTTTTGCGTATTCCTTTGCGCACCTTTTTGAATTCAATATAAGTTCATACTTACGGTGTTCGCTCGTCAATGGCATATGCCTACATTTAGTACAGATAAGAATTCTTTGCACTAAATTTAGTTGCCACCAAAATATCGCTATTTTTTCTGATCTTCCAATGTTTTCCTATCATTTTAAGTCAACTTAAGTTTATGTAACAGGACGTGACGCATGCTTACCAAAGAGGACGACGTTATAGATTTTTTTCGAGACGCAGTATCTAAGGACGTCTCTTGTGCCTACCTAACTGATTTGCATATTCCTAATACGTAGCCGCAAGTAGATCGGCAGAACAATTTACCAGAAATGTGCGGCAAAGCAGCCCAGTTCTAGAATTCGGTGTCGCAAATGGCCGCTTGGGGGCGTCAATGTCGTTGCCAATGGTTCCGTGCTAACTCAGCAGGCAGTTCAGTATTTACGCAAATGAAGCAAGAGGGCAACCAGTGCAACCTTTCGCAACATGTGCCGCTAAACGAGCGGAAACAATTTGACTGAGTCGATGTGTCCCGGCCGCCCCAGGTCGAGCAAAGAAGCCCCGAAGGAAGCTTTTATTGGGAAACAAATCTCCCTACTTCGAAGGCCGTTGTCCTCCTCCTGTTTTTTTTAAATTTATTCCCGACACTGCACGCACATGCACTGCGCCGTCTGTTTCTCGCACTTAGGGACGCCAAAATTGCGAAAACCAGTAGCGTTGCCTGGCGCGAAGTAACATTGCCTCGACAGTGTCTTTGGTTGCGTCACGTGATGTCTGCGCTCGTTGGCGCACGGGGGCACCGACCGCTATATAGCCTCCGTGAGTAGCGCCTTTCTTGGCTCCTGCTACAGCTTAACAGCTGAACGAGTCACCGACGGTCGCAGTTTGGCGCACGTCCCGAGTTCTTATTATTTGCAGCTGCTCTGCTGTAAGGATCAGGAGAACTATCTGGTTTAGGCGATGTGCACTGTTTTAGGTCTCATTATTTGTTGTTTTGAACCCATTCAACCTCTTAGAATGACTTGGACGGGTAGCGGGATCACCGTCAATGCGAGTCTCTTAAAGCAGCAATGCCGGTAGTTGAAGACTACGAAGTTCGCTTGGCTAAACCGAAACGAGAACGCGGATTCTGAACAGGAATTACAGCGTCGCCACGATATAGAGATCCGTTTTTTTTTTATATTAGTGTTTTTTACGCGCGGGTTATTACTTTGTCTCAGACTAAACGAAAGTAAACTTTTGTATTTTTTGAATGGTTTTCTGGAGAATGACTTGAAGAAACGAGGTATCGTGTCTACTGAATTCATTTGTTTCTTCTTATCGGCAGCTTTGCCAAATTTGAGTTTCCAAAGTTTCTGCAGTGATTAATAGCTCCAGCGCTTATTTTCCTTCTGGGTAATCTTATTAATTTTGTGACGTGACATTAGTGAGAACCATTCTCGAATCCACCGCTGCGGCCGTCTTATTTCTTTCGTCTGTTCCGACATTAAGTTTCATATGGTTACAATGTAACAGAACTAGCGCCCCGATCATTCTTACCTCGCAAGAATTCATAACTTTGAAAATAAACTTCCGAAAACATAAATTCAGTTGGAGAATTGCAATTTTCCCCATTGTTAAAGTTAAAGCCCTAAAGATAACTATATCAACGTTAACGGGATTGGGGTCGCTGGAAAAGTGCTTTTCTTTTCTACATTTAATTAATATGGCTTCGGACATGCGTGCAGCATGCTGGGTAGCTCGGCATAGCTATAATTGTACAGCATAATTCTCGGCTCCGGCGGCACACTACACTAACTATATTTGAGAAGTTTGTACATCTCGATGTTTCATTATTTAAGAACTTGAATGGTCTAGAGTGATTGTTGGATTGGTGAAACGTTTATTCGGGGCCTGCAGTAGAACGCGCGTGACGAATCTTTTTCCACTGTGTGACTGTGAGAAGCTTTACGATCTGCCTCACAAGGTACGCTTGTGTAAACCTGGCACTGTTTTTGGAAGCGTAACTTAGCCGATGGTCGTGGCACTTTTCGGCGTTCATTGGAGATGCTAAGGATTGCTCATTAAATGCAAAAGAATGTTTGATGCGCGTCTCTGGTAGACGAGTAGTTTAAAGGGACAAAATCGAAAATGTGAATTTTACGTGCATTTTATTATAAACTTTCAATTCAAACAGATCTTTTACGTGTGCCCCCCGCCGTAGTTGTGCAGTGGTTCGAATAGTCGACTGCTGCGCGCAAAGATACAGTATCTATTCCTAGCCGCGGTGGCTGCTTTTCGAAGGAGGTGAAAGGAATGCCGCCCGTATACTGTGCGATATCAGTGCATGTAAAAGAACCCCAGGTGGTCGAAACTTCCAGAGCCCTCCACTACGACGGCTGTCATAGCCTGAGCCGCGTTGCACGTTAAACCTTTTAAACCAAAACCAAACTTTTACATGCGAGGAACGCATTTATTGGGTTAATTACTTATTCAGCAGACGTATGAGGCCCGATGCAAAGGCAGATATTGAGAGCTGTAATGTCTGAACCTCTGTCCATCTCCAGACGTGTGCCTAATGCTCAAATAGAAATCAGAATTATGACACTTACAAGAAAGTGTAAAAAGGAATTATTAGAAAGAAAAAGAATTGAAAATTATAGAATATATACACATTTCAGATATAACTTTGTATCACACATAAGACTACATGCAAAAATATAGTCGTGAAATGTTTGAAATATTAGTTTAGAAGACTGAGCACAGCTTTTAATCCGGTGACTGTAGCATGCCTACAAAGGAACGTTGTACATGAGTAGAGAGTACATATGCATATATTTAAGCATATATTACATTTTGAAACATTGTTTTAAGGAAGTACAGGATAAAAAAGTGCAGGGTCTGTTAAGGTAAGTGTTAAGAGCTGAATGACGAAAGCATACACTTCCTCTTCTTATCATTCGCCTCTTTTTCTATTTCTACTCAGTACTAAGCATTTTTAGTCATTTGTAGTCAATTATAGTCGTTACAAGTCGTCGTTAGACATATTGGTTATTACAAGTCATTATTAGTAATTTGAGTCATTACTACTCATTACTGAGCGTTTTTACTAAGTTGTAATGAATTTTAGTTGTTACAAGCTGTCGTTAGACATATTGGTCATTACGAGTCATTAGCAATAATTTTCATGACTAAGTATTCATGACTAAGTATTTTTACTCATTTCTAATCAATTGTAGTCGTTAGACATAATGATCATTACAAATCATTCACAGTTATCGCAAATATTAGTAATCATTACAGGTCATTAGTAGTTGTTATAACCTCGACTAATCTCTATTTAATCTTTATTAACATTAGCTATCACTATCAATCACTTTTTTTATGTATCTTCATACGGCGGACATTTCCTGATGACGCGTCCGGCGGTCACTTTCTGGCGATGCACCATGAGCCTAGTAAGGCTTTCCCTTTAAAGATGTCAATGCAACCTGAGTGCAAAACAGCAGCATTAGTGCAACGAGACATGAATATGTGAAATAAACTACCAGGGTGGCGTTTTACTGGACGTCCCTTTCATGGCAGCGCCACCTAACCAGTTGAGAATGAAGTGCTGGCTGGAAGCTGTGCTAAGGATATGAATAGGTATATCGGTGCTGAAATTGCTGTTTGCTCAAAAAATGCAACACACAATTAAGGACTAACCATTTTGTTAAAAGTAAACATTTTTGTACCGGCTGCTAAGCATTTTGACCGCAAATAATGTTCCAGTCGAAAAACCTACAGCCTTGTCGAAAATGCGACAAAATATTCTGTAGTTTTGTTGTAAACGTCAGAATTTTCTGTAGTTCTGTATTACCTGTATACTGGAGTTCTTTATTGCGATAGCATTACCATGCCAGGTTTCGGCCTGTCGCGTAGTCCCGGCAAGGGCAACGTTTGACCTTGAACAGCCGCGAAGAAGACGAAGACTAAAAAGAAGACGGAGACGAAGAAAACGAAGAAGATTCAGACCAAGACTAAGAAGAAGACAAAGACGATGAACACGAATAAGAAAAGGAAGACTAAGAAGACGAAGGCGAAAAAGACGAAGACGAAGACTAAAAAGACGAAGAAGAAGACAAAGACGAAGAAGACTAAGACGGAGAAGAAGAAGAAGAAGGCGAAGAAGAAGACGAAGAAAACGAATAATGCTCGGTCACCCACAGCTAATGCTTTCGCTCCACATTCGGTTCAGCAGCACTGAACCCTTCTCATTTGTATGTAGGCTGGCAGCGTACGCTCTCGCGTCATACTCTTAAAGGATGAGCTGAAGTGTCCCCAATAACGTAGCACCTTACACAGATAGGGCGTGATAGGGGAATAATGTAGCAGGCAAAAAAAGCTTCCATCGTGGCTATCGCAATTCAACTAGGGTTAACCAGAGTTAAACCACAACAATTTTTTTTTGCTCTGAAGTACTTTTCTGCAGTCCTAGCTACAGAAAATACTGATGTTACCACAGAAATCGCGTTTATCACAACAGGTTAACTGTCAAAAGCGGCACAGAAATTCTGTGCGTGACAACGGAACGTTTTGTATATTTTATCTGACGGAGGGTCCCCAAGTTCACTCCGAATACGTGGCTGTTGAAGCAATGACGTCATTTTGTGTGTAAGATTTGCCAACAAACTCCGTAAAGGAAAAAAACGGATAAGGAAGGCCAACCTGGAGTACACCCTGTTTGGCACCCTGCACGCAGTATATGGAAACAAAAAAAGGAATAGGTGGACAGGCCTGGGAGGGAAACAATAAAGCGGGCAAGTTTTTTCGTCATTCGTGAAGTTCTTAGAGTGTTAGCTCTGTAATGTGTTCATTTTCTAGTTCCTCTTTATACTTTGGCCTAGTATCTCAAGCCTTCCTCAGATGGCGCCACGTACTCGTACACTGCATTTAGTCTCGCGCTGCGTAGCCAATACCGTCGTCTTCATTCCGCGCTGTGCAGCAAACATCGTCATCTTCATCATCGTGCCCAGTCACGAGAACTATTTGCTATCGCCGAGCCTGTCACGCCTCGTGTACAACTGCAACACACTCTCACGCTGTGCAGTCAACATCGTCTTCTTCGTCTAGTTGCAATTGCAAACGCTCTCGCGCTGTACATTGGACATCGCCAGCTTCATCAAGTTCCACCTGTGCCGCTCCCTCGTTTAACCTAGATAAATATACCGATACACATACTGCATGTCACTAAAGACAGAGACCACGGTTTTGCCAGAAAGGCTGCTGAGACCATCGAACAACGAAAAACCAGACTAGCTCGTTGCCGAGCAGCTGACCAAGCGCCCCGCAAACGAGCCTGGATCAAAGCAGCAGCAGCAGCGTGTGCGGCTGCGCCGATGGCTAGCTTTCGTGAAACTTGGTTCAAACATAGAGGAACCTCTGTTTTATCACTGTTGCTTAAGTGATGAAAAAAGCCACGGTCTATTCGCTTTTTTTTTAATTGCTTCATCCATGGGGGACAATTGTGAGAGCCGATATCGTAAATGGCTTGGCCATAGTGTTCTGAAAACTTGGAGTGCACTTCGCATTCGTAGAGCACATGCCGTGATGATCTCCTGTGCACATATTGAATCGTATTGGCAGTGCGCCGTTTAATGCGTCAATAAATTTAACGCCAGCGAAAGTTAGGAAACAATCTAAGCGTTTCTTCGAAGTCTACATCGAGAAGAGTCCTATTTCTAGAGATTGAATCCACGTTTTCTGCCAAACAATGGCGAAGCCTAATGAGAAATTTCCAGTTCCCAACCGTTCCGCTCTTCTAGATGGTGGATGAACTACCGTAATGCCACTTCTCTCTCTTGGTGATTTTGAGAACTTGTATTCATTGAAGTGGTCCCTGAGGCCTGTTGCAGCAAGGGAGGGTAACATTGTGGACCAAAGAGCGGTGAAGCAACGATCGAAGCATCTTATAGAAGGCTAGTGTTAGGCTTCTTTCAGACCAGAGTTAAAATGAGTACGCAAATGAGACCGGGAATCACGTTGAAGCCGTTTACAGCCCCAAAAATTGCTAGCCTATTTCATCATCCTTGAACACTTTCCTTGAGGGCGACGGTGAGCTCGGGGATTTCAGCATCTTGGCATTTTCAATAATTTAGCCTGAAAAGATACTGCGGACAAGTCCGTCCAATCACCTATGTGAGTGAGCCTATCTGTTTTTGTTGTCTACATTGATGCCTTTTGGGGCAGCAAACTAGCGCATGCAATTTCAAATATTCCTGTATGGTGTTTATAAAACTGCCCGCCAGTAGATTCAAAGCCGTCCTTAAAAATGTATGAGTAGCCTACATTTAAAATTTATTGAAGTATCACTGTAACCAGGATGCCATGCAAAACTGGCGTCCATTGTATTTGCATGATCGGAGGCCGGTGTCGGTACTTGTATTTCAAAATTTTTTCTCTTGATTACCTCATGAAGGCTCCATTTCTGACGAAAGCCGTTAAGTTGTGAAAAGAACAAGTTACCCCGTCGATACAGGTCAGCTTTATTTTGTCCTCAATGCCCATTTAAGGCAACTTGCAGGTGAGTGTGAGACATGTTTATGTTCTGAAAACTGAAAGCGGTTAGGAGAAATTAGGTGCTTACATGAATAAGGGTGATTTATTATGTGTTTACAGGCATGAAGCATCTCTTTATTTTCCCGGAGAGGCACAATGTGAAGATGATATGGAACCCCCAAAAAACATTTTGAATTTCATTCAGAATTTTCCCTACTGAAAAACTTGTATGAGGCAATAACCTCACATTTTCTCACACAATCTCACTCAATTCACATAACAAATTACATACAAGTCACATACAATTGCATAAGATCTCATAGTTTCTTTTATATTATCATAACTTATGTACAATTTTTTATGATAATGGTGTGCACCGTATGAGAGTCTATGCGATTACATGAGATTTTATGAGGTTATTGCTCGGTAGAACTTTTGGTTTTTCAGTAGGATTATTTTTCTTCTCTGGTCTTATTGAGGTATATGACAAATATATGCGTTTTAACTATCCAAACCGGCATGGGCTATGAGGGACGCCGTAATAGAGGGTCACAGTGATTTAGACTTCGTAAGATTTTTTACAGGTATTGACATCTCAGCGCATACACGGTTACCTTGCGTGTCGCCTTCATCCAGACGGGATTGGCGCGGCCGAGATCGAACTTGCTTATTCGGATTGAGCAGCCCAGCGCCCTAACCACTGGTCCATCGCAGCGGAATATACGGTGTTATCACAGCTTCGAAAATCAATACGTAATGTAAGCATTGATGAGTACACATTAGAAAAAATACCAATAGACATTTGCATAGCCTACATTCTTCTTTTTTTTTTTTAGGTTGGCTCTTACGCCAAGTTCAGTTTGTATCATCCTCTGAGCTAGCAAAGCGAACAATTTCAAACAGCAGCGGAACAATAGTTTCTGCGCATCATCATTTATGGCGGTTTTGAATTCACCGAAAAATCAGGAAACTCCTCGCTTTACACAACTAACAATTAATATCTATTTTCAATAATTGCCTATGTTTATCGTTAAACAACTCATCACTGGTATACATGGCTGCGCTATTGAACAGGCAGGGGCTGTGAAAACTTACTCAAGGTTGCCTGTTTACATGCAATATGCAGGAACTTTTCCTGTGAACGTCCTTATTTGCCGCAGTGTACCGTTAGGACGCCGTTCTGCATACTTGAGATGAACACACATTTAATGGCGATAAGTATGCGTCCAGGAATCTAAGAACCTATCAATTTCAAACCCTTCTACTCTATTCGCTTATGGGTAGTTAAGAGGTATTTCTAGTTCTAATAAAAAATGGGGCATTTGGCAATAATTTTCAGTTTCAATATGATACGCCCTTGTTGTCTATAAGGAAATATGCTTTGGGTTTTGCTATTGGCTTCTCGCTAGGGCAGTAGCGTCAGCGCCTGTGTGCGCGACTGCAGAAGCTGTTTCTAATAGTTCACTGGATTCAGAAAGAGCCGTCAGAGGCAGTAGTGGAGCAAACTTACTGAGTTAGCACCGGACATGAATATAAGAGAAGGATAAATATGTTTCAGATTTCCGAACATGCGAGAACGACAAGGAAGTTAACAAAAAGAGCGAGCTTAGAGAGTGAAGAGCACCTCGCAGCTCTAGTAAAATAGCAACGCTGCTTTATCAGCGGAGTACGCATACACCTTCCATACACGAGTAGCAAGTCGAGAAAGGTCGAGTAATTTGTCGGATGGCTTTGAACAAGGTCGAGACCAGCGGTGAGATTTTTTTATTGTGGACACCATCTCTAACCAATCCACTACTTTTTATACGCTAAGATCAAAGCGGGACGTTTCAAGCATCCTAGCTGCACACCCCGAGAGCATATTCCGCTATACCATAGAGAGATTGGAGGAAGTGCTTATATTTTTTGACTTCGCACATCTCCTGCATAGCTTTCTTCGATCTCTTCAACATTGTTGATGGGCGATTGTCTTGAAAAGCTCTAAAAGGCGACAAAATTACAGAACAGAAACGTATGGTAAGGATGTTGGCCTCAGTGAAATGGCAACAGTTTTCGGGTACCTGTTGCCATCTCACAGCTAATGGCGTTAACATCCTACAGACATGCGCTGATGTATGTACGTGAAAGGCTCGTATAAAACTTTTACTAGCCGCAACGCAGCCCTTTGACTAGTTGGATTCGCTTCACTGATTTGCACTGTTATCTGTCGTGAATTTCGTCGTCCAGGGGCTTTTCCACGGAAGGAGTAAGTAGGCTCAGAGATCAGCGACGCATTCAGTTTCCGATTTAGGGAAAACCCTCTGCCAGCCTTCCTTCCGCTCTTTTTCTCTCCATCCCCTGAAAAAAGTTCACACAGACACACTAAATACGTTATGCGTTCGATCCGCGCCGCTAACGCCACCGCCGGGCGTCGTGTGAACTAGCCTTTGTACGTCGTCTGCTAGACGACACTCGCGCCCCGTCACGGTCGGTTGCGGAAGGAGAACGCGGTGACGGAACGGGCTGTTAACTCCGCCGCGCGTGCTGTAGATGGCAGCACGTACCCGCAAGCTGGTGGAGGGCCGAAGCTGGGCTTGTCTATCTTATCGATCCAATTAACCTTGGCCCACCTGGGACCGCCATTTTGCACCCTCTCTCATCGCACCGCCCCTTTCTTTCTTCCTTTCGCGGTTTTTTTTTTTTTTTCAAATTTTTTTGTTTCATATACGCCGCTCTCGGCTCCTGTCTTCTATTTTCCTATCGGACCTGGTGGTTCACGAATGTCAATCAGGCTCCTGATTCACTTCCAGAGGCCGCCATTTCTTAAAAAAATATTCGTGTTACCAGGACTACGTCTAAAACATGTGCTTCAGACATTTCATGAGCGAAATGCGCGTTGATGAGGACCACGTGTAAAACATATCTGCTTACTCTAAAGTCATGTGTTTTCAAATAATGGTAGTGACTGAGTTTGTCGGGGTCCCATGAATCACAGGCGCTTCTTCGTTTCTTGCGGTTATTGCTGCGTGTGTGCGTGGGTACGGGGGGATTTGAAATGCAATCGCACAGGATAATCTGCCTCATGACTCATGTTTCGCGGTGGATAAGGTCATATGTATTTTGTTTTGAACTGTACAATTAAAGACAATTAAGACGTACCTACACTATGTATAGCCAATGCGGATGGTGGGAAAAGTGAGAATAGAAGCGTTCAAGGCGTGAGCACTTGATGAACAGTGAGCACGAGAGTCATATCGCTTTTTTACCCGGAGGTGGAGTTTCGCTGCACAAATCTATTCTTTATGCACTAATTCTTCACGAAACTACCCCCCCCCCCCCCCCGCTATGATGCCTTCGGTCAATGCGGGGTAAGCTTCACGTAAAGAATAACGTACTACCCGATAATTAACCTGCACTACATCGATACGAGATCTAAAGTGACGTTCGGTGACAAATAAACATCGAAGCCTGTGCCAACGCATATGGTGGGGGTAGGAAATCGAAAATAAGTTAATGAACAAAACAAAACAAAGACGAAGATAAAAATGAGGAAGGGCAGTTGCTTGGCTGCTGAGCAACAGATGAATCAAGAAAGTTTTTACGCTCTTTTCTTCGGGCTGCAGCAGCAGAATTGAAAGAAAGGAGCCGAGTATAGTAACTTTATTTGGGGAGCATGTTTTTCCTTCGCTACTTGACCTCTTTTAGCTCAAAGCATTTTCCCCCGCTTTTTAATCTGCTCTCAAGTTATAAAGAAAGGAAGGAAAATATAAAAGTGAAAGAAAGCATGATGATGATGATGATTAACTGATTTTTTTCTGGCGCAAGGGCGTGAAAGAAAGCAGTCAACTGTGAGACACTTTGACGCGTGGTAGTGAACGTAAATGGCTTATAAGCTCAGATTTTCTGGACATTACCTTGATGGATTTAGAGTGAATTTTTATAGCTTTTTTGTTTGCATATCAGAGAAAAAGATTGGGACAAACTCTTTAATAAAAATGCAGAGCATTTACTCGGCGTTTCAAATCCTCTTACTTGCTTCTGTGCACAGGGCGGGGAATTGGGGAAAGAAAGAAGGGCAAACGGCGAGCGCCCCGTACAAAGTTATATAACGGCAGCCCAAATAAGTTCGTGCTTTTTAAAACCTTCATTCATGTCCTAACTATTTCCTATTATAATCTATTCTAATCTAATGTGGTAGGGCGTATTATTTTCGTTCCAGTGTCGTTTATTTTGCCTTTTTGATTTTATTCTACCAGAACCCTTTTTGTTACCTTGCTTATTTATGTAAATTTCCACATAGCGCCATCTGTCGGCCGCCGATTTCTACACGCTAGTATAAGACTGCTTGTAAATACGTTCTATCACATTATTTAGTGTTATAGAAAGACTAGATATTCGCTGGAATGCAGCAAAAATTAAAATTTGCTGGGGTAATTTTTTCCGTGAATGCTCAAAGCATTTTCCTAGAATTTCTGAGACTCGATGACCGAGAAGGCGCACGGCGGAAGGAAGCCTGGCTGGCTAAGAGTTTTTCTTCTGCCACTCAATGTCACCCGACCCTCACACTTGCACTGAAGCCGTGAGTTCGATATAATGACGACACGTGTATGAACCGCTCGACTTGCCAAAGTGAATGTATTTCAGTGCTTGTGACTAGATTAATTTTGACCCCTTTGTTCTCGCACAATGAGGCCAACATGCGACAGACGGGCACCTGACTGAATAAGATATCAGCGAGCCGGTTGCGATAGCGACTGTTTCCCTCTCCAAATTAGATTCAAAAGACACCGAAGAGATTGATATTCGCTTCAAAATGAGTTTGACGTTCCACTAGCCTCGTTTAATAAATACGATACGTTTATTCAGCCTTGGAAAAATAAAATAGTCCAATGTTAACCTTCCTATTCTCGACAAGACGCAAAGAAAGGATTGCGAGCTATGCGTGAGAACTTGATACGCAAGCAACCTCTATGCTTTCCCGCTCGCCCTAATTGAAATTTGGCGAGGTTTTGTAAGAGGCATCGTTCTTCTCCACTGGCAGAACCTTACCTGCTAAAAACGGAGGGCTCACGTATCCTGTCTGGAAAAATTCAATTTGGGCCGCTCAAGTAATATGCGCGACCTTTTGTACCGCGACTTCGCTGCCTTTGTTCGTGCTTCGGGTAAGTATAATATAGGTTGCCTATTGTCGGCGTCCACGTATATGCATGGTAGCTGCTGCCTTTCAGAGCGCTGTGCTCCCTCCATGTGCCAACCAGCGCCGGCTATTGTTTTGTTTCGAAGCAGTACGAGCACAAGTATGAACGGTTTCCTTCCTTTTTCAGTCGCAAAAGCTAGGTTAAAAAAGAAAAAACAAAAAACAAAACAAATAAATCGCCTATGCTTTCACACAGATCCCATTGTCTCGAATGCGGATTACACCGATGCGTATTTAATCAATGTCATGTTCTTGGATTACAAAGCCGCATCTCTGAACTGTTAACAGCTTCGCCGAATAGATGCTTGGTGAGAGCCCCTCTACCAAGCATCTATTCGGCGAATAGGCTTTAGTCACAAAATGCCGGATCAAAACGTTTTCATTGCACGTTGGACGGCGCGTCAACCTTGGTGAAGGCAACTTAAGTTATAAGTTGAAATCTCGGAAAGACGTGGAACTGTTTAGCCACATTATAATTGGGAGTGCTAAAGGAGCGAATCCGACTAGGGCCAAACAATGTTGGCCCCAGGGTCGGACCACAATAATGAAATAACGCGGTGATCAAGATTGGGTTGCATATAGTTTAGTGGGGGTATCGCAAGTTGCAAACAGCAGCTTACAGCTATCCTTCGACAGAAAAGGTAACAACAGTTACGTCCCTCCAATACCTAAATGTGGGACAGAAGCACAGTGGTTAAAGTGTATAAGTTGAAAATAAACTACTGGTGAAGCACCGGCTAAGGGGTTATGCAAGTAATTCTAAAAAGAGCGCTGAATGAGTGAAAGCGTGAAAGCGGGGAAACGAAGACACGTGCTGACTACATCGCTCAAGAAATGAATGAGTAAAACTGACATAATTTTGGCATAGTGCAGTAATTATCAACAGAGCGTATTCCTAGTAGGACGAACACGTGGCAGTAGGAGTAAAGTCTGAAGTTATCGGCTACAGGGCGATTGCAGCGGGTGCAGGACAGATTGAATCGGATGTCAGTAAGATAGACCTTCATCGGACCGAGCGTGTTCCTGCCGCCGCCGCTCATCGATGATGCATCTTTAAGCACCGTAACCGTCAATGAGATTACGGGATGGCTCTAAAGTAACTAACGATAGTACAGACATTCCGGTTTCCGATAAAGGCTTTTTAGTTCAGAAAAAAATAATGTTAAGCGCTACCATTCCAGCTGGATATTGTTTCTAGTTCATTGCGCAATTTCACTATCTAATCAACACATCAATAAATTCGATAGTGTCCCGGCTTTCGTTGAGTTTTTACTTCTTTTGCGCGATCGCATGTGCATGTCTATGCGCGCACTGTATGTTTGACACGCTCGGGCACGCGTACGCAGAGGTCAGGTCTACGTGCTCTGTATGGGACCTAATCGGCCGACCGCTTCATTGCCTGTGGGGCACGCGAGAGCTGCATCCAGACTCCATTAAAGGCTTATTGATCGCCATCGCCCTTACGCGGCCGTGGGGATCAATTATCGCCTCGCAGCTTTGAAACATGCAGTATTTGGACCAACAGCCACCCCGGTCAGGGTCGCAATGCAGCAAAACAGGACAAAAACGTTAAGGGAAGGGAGGGGAGTCCGTTTTCAAAGTTTGCCGTAATGACTTGATTTGTTTGTTCGAGCGATGGGTCGCCGTCTCGCGTACCGGGCGGCAGAATACTCGTTATACTCTATAGGATTTAAAGTGGCAAACAATAGATATCAGAGCTGCTTTATGCTTCCTTCCGAATATTCCGCAGGACTATGGTTAGAGTCTTATTTGTCCAAAACATTGCTGCTATCCGACTGTCACGCCACTTATGGCATCAAATGAAGTGCTTGCAACTGCTCAGATTTGAAAATTAGAAATAATGTCGCCACCGCTAATGTTTATATGTAAGCATAAACACTGTAAGCATTGTCACGGCTGCTCGATGGAAACGCATTGTTAAGTGCTCCACCTGCTGGTGGCGCCTATGTCGCCAGCCTTTACAAACTTTCCGGAAGAAGTACCAATATTTTAACTGAAAGGTTTGGTAAGTAAGCAAGTAAATAATTATTTTCTGAAACGCCTCATGGTCGCATGCGCCAAAATAGGCACTTCTAAAGACGAAAATGTCGGGGAATAGCTGACTGTCCCGCTATCTGTGGCGTCGAGGTGAACTTTGCTGACCTACTGGCAACAAACTCCTGAAAACATACTGACAAAATACTGGGGTCATATCCGCGAGGCGTGGAAACTACCTTGCACCTTACCCGGACCTTACAAGAAAACAACCCAGAGCCCTCCGTAGAGCCCTGACTGGGACAGCTATGACTCCCATTCTTAGATCGAAAATTACCACCCAACCCAGCAATCCCGACTGCTTACAGTGCGGTCGCAAAGAAACAGAACACTTCGTATGGGACTGTACGGAAAATCCACCATCAAAATACCTCCTACCGGCACCCTCACAGGATGACTGGCTGAGGCTCCTGAGGGAACTGGACAAGGTTACACAATTCAAGCTTGCGAATTGAGCGGGATAGTTCGCCCTTAGGTAAAGGGCCATTAATCTCTTCCTTTTGACCTTTTCAATCAGGTTTCTCCAATCAGATCCTAAACATAGCAATAGCAGATATAAAATAATCTCACGGCGCCAATGATAACTTGGGCAAAGATCATTGGTGGCGCAGAGAAAATGGTGGCTTGTAGCTCCCTATTATTAGCAGAAAGTTTCTAAACTCATAAAATGGAGTGGCGCTCGCGGCACCATCAGTCAACTTTCTTTGTGGTTTGTGAGTTTGTCACGACAACTCTTAATTACGTTTCATGTTTTCAGTTAACTTCCAGCTATTACTAGGAGATACAAAACAAAGTCTCGATACGTTATTGTAAGGCGCGCGATAATGAAGAACCGACGAAACACACGGCGGATTTTAAGACCGCGTTCCACTAGGGCAGCTATAGATGGTGTTGCTGGCAGGGCCCCAGGTAGCGCGCTGGACAGCGATAGAGAGGCCACATAATTCTACGTCAGGGAAGGCAACTTCCTCGGGCGAGGAGACAGGATGCAGAGGTTGTGTTCTGCGTTGCAAACCTTTCCCTCATTTCATTTCATATTTAATCGCTGCTATTCATTACGGGCGTTTCCTGACTTGCTTCTCTCGCTCGCGTGTACAGACATTTAACAGGTATATGACCAATTATACGATGAGCCGTTTCTCTTTGTACACTATAGTATTTAAACAAGCTTTTGCTTCGAGATGAGGGAGAAAAAGGCTCACTTCAGCGCCATTACGAAACAAGATCCTTTGAAATGCCTGCATATTTTGTTGGCTTGCATACCCACTCCTCTTGCATTATTAGGCGACAGGGGTTTAAGGCGGCACCACGATGACTTTGTTCTTGAACACACGCCTCCGTTAGGCTTTTGATGTTTAAAGTACTGCCTCGTCCACTCTTAGTGGGAACATTCGAGCAGGTGGCCAGCTACCTTCAAAGTGCCATTGCGTCCGGCGCCACGGCCACACATTGAAATGAAGGAGCTGGCTTTGCGAAGCACAGTGTCATGGCTGCCTACGCCTCTTTGCTTTGATAGGCGACCGCGTTGGGCGCAGTAGCGTTTTGAAGAGGGCGACTGGGTTTGCACTAAGAAAGAACGACCCTGTACATCAAGAACGCAAACGATTTTTTATAAGGCATATAACCAGATATCGCTAAAGAGGAAAGTATATAACAGTTGCATCTTACCTGTACTCGCCTATGGGGCTGAAACGTGGAGGCTAACCAAGAGAGTTCTACTTAAGCTGAGGACAACCCAGAGGGCTATGGAACGAAAAATGGTAGGGGTAACATTAAGAGATAGGAAGCGTGCAGAGTGGGTCAGAGAAATAACTCAGGTTACCGACATTCTAGTTGAAATTAAGAAGAAGAAATGCGCATGGGCCGGACATGTAGTGCGAAGAGAGGATAACCGATGGTCGCTGAGGGTAACAAACTGGATTCCAAGGGAAGGAAAGCGTAGCAGGGGGCGGCAGAAAGTTAGGTGGACGGATGAGGTTAAGAAGTTCGCAGGGGTCAATGGATGCAGCTAGCACAGAACCGGGTTAAGTGGAGAAATATGGGAGAGGCCTTCGCCCTGAAGTGTGTTTAGTCAGGCTGATGATGATGATGATGATAACCAGGTATGAGTATGTGAGGACGAACACTCTGTAAACATCCGAGGACGTGACTCATTTTGATTTGTAAATGCTAGTGGAAAGCGGCTTAAAAGTATGCACTCGCTCCTCTTCGGATAATAAGCATTGATGACTGGCTAGGAAGTGTTCCCGTTAGTGTAACTAGACGCTGCTCGTGGGACATGATGCCTCTTCCGGTGTGTCAACAAATGCCTCCGTCCGGTTACTAACTTTGGAACAAATCCTAGATCTTTTAGCTCGGCGGTTTCTGCGTGGGGCTCAACATCAGTGAATTCGCTTTAGAATCTCCCCAGCGAATTTTGGATGGGAATCAAAGCACCTGCAACCGGATGCTTATGGAGTGTTCTTCGCCAACAGCTGTTGGGATCGAATGCTGCCCAGCTTCGCGATGCGCCTTTTCAGGACGCCTTTGACGCAACGGTGCCTCGCAGTTAGAGCGCTTGGAGGTTAATCCTACCATGTGTACCCTTTCCAGTCTTAAGGGCGCAGGCTTTACGCAGAACCGCCGCCGACTGGTCAAGTGTTCAGACAGATTTATTTGGATTCGAGGATTTGAAAGCTCAGTGCTATTCTGTTTATGGATTATTGTAAACATAGGCAGCGTTTTGATGAGTGATTCTTTAAAGTTAGGACGGCTCTTTAATCGTGCGGCGACCTTTAAACTTTAATTATCGATAAAAGCTGCTGAAATATTAGCCCGCGCTTCAGGAGTGTTTTGAACCAGACAGAGGTAGTAGAAACTTGATCTCGTTGTTGTGTTGTAGGGCTTGCCTAATTCTCGACTTCACCGCGACAGAGGTTGCTATAGGAACTCAGGTACTATCAACCAATAAGTCCGCTACTAGTATAGGGACGTCACTGCGCTGTAGGGTTGCAGGGCATATCTCTTTCCTCATGGAGGACGCGTTCTTGGTACGCCGCGGTTTTCGAAACGCGATCCCGAAAAGTTATGCTGGATAAATGTCATCGCTGTCGCAACCTGAATAGCGATTGGCTGCATTTGGTGCACTTTCTATTACCGGGAACCATTATTGGTTTTTCTCTACAGAGAAATGCGGCCGATCACAGCAGTATATGGCTGGTTAAGGAAAACAAAACACTCGGAACGCATTGCCTATTCTTAGTAAAATAGATTATACTGCTTATTCTGGGTACGCCTGTGTTGGTAATGCTGCAGCGAAAATTGCATAAAACGTTTTTCCATCACATGATTCAAACCCATGACCTCTACCTAAAAATGACACTGCGACAACCGTTTTGAAGGGAAGGACACTTTGGATAACCTAATAGTTCCGCGACCAGAAAGCTGCATAGATAAATGCACCGAAATATGCACTTGCGAATTTAGCTGGACTTCTCGTTTGAGTGAAATAATATTTTGGTAGACGGTGATCTGTCGACGCGGGTAGAATTTGATTTCGTGCTTAGCTCCGCTTGAAGCTGAAACACCTGGAAAGAAGAAAATTTGTCATACGCATTTAAAACTGCTTTCGTGCGTGAAGGCGAAAGTATTTTGGTCCCGCGGCTGAAAATGTTTCAAATGAGGGTGGTGGCACATAATACAGTTATTTCAGTTGGTAATGCTTCGGTGTATATCCGTTTGCGTATTCGATGTTTACTGCCGAGCTTCATGCGGTATCTGGGAACCAGAAACACCGCAACCTCGGCCTGAAGGCATAAACTCGGAGGTAAATATGTCGTCGGTTCTTATCTCTGCCGTGGTTTAACTTCCAACTTGACTAAAATACGTATGGTGTCTGCAACGACAAAATGTGTGCTACCACAGTGAATGGTGTGCGCCATAATTTTGATATAAAAGCAGAGAAACCTGCCGCCACATGGAGGCTCACTAGTCCCTCTTATGTAAACACGAACGACAGGTATGCGACTGTTATGCGACAAGTATGCGACAAACAGCAGCGGCCGCAGTCGCGGAAGGTGATAGATGTATCCAATAATGCATCGTATAGACGCCCGGCTTGCTTAGTGCGTCATAAGGCCGCTTGGTGACGTCACCCTATTTTCTTGCCATTGCTGCGATTTTTATGACTGTCTACTTAGCACATCGAAGAACGATGCCATGGGCTTTCCCTGTAATGGGATATGTAATTCTTCCGGATCTAAAACGAGTGAGGGGCCATGTATGATCCGATTTCAAGGTACGAAATCGCGTCCTTATTTTTTTCAACACGTTTCTGATACTTTACTCTCAAACTTGGTATGCGGCGATGCTCTATCGGCCGAACCAGCTGCTTGCGTTATCGCTTATTACTCGCGTTTATGAAAGTTTGGCTGCAGCCTTTGTTAGATGATCAGATGTCCCATTCTTTGTGCTATTGAGATTAACACTGAGAAGATGTGGGTGCCAGGCCCGGCTGAGCGCTACTTCTTCTTGCACGAAAAAACAACAACAAAAACGTTTGTAAATGGGCAGCATATGCAGTACATAATTACAGGACACTATACGCAGTGAAGTTCGCAGCATAACGTGTCAGTGACGATATGTTTAGAATAGCAATAATTAGGAATAGAATGCGTAGCCTGTTTTGAACCAACACCCCTTCGAACACAGTTGCGCGGAGGAAATCTTGCAACTATAAAATACACAGCCAATTTGGTGCTGACTAATGTAAGAATGTTAACAGCTGTGAAAACTGGTAGGAAGTTTAAGGCAGCAAACCAATCCCTTCACTGAACTGTTAGCTAGGGACACAAGGTTAATCTGCGTAGAGTCTAGTGGTTGCCAAGAAGATGACTGACTTGAGTAGACTTTCCCTTATCTTTCGCGTGCATTGTGCATCAGTCCTTATTTATTTATTTAGTTATTTATCTTATACACAGTAGCTACAGCGCCCTCACTGGGGCATTATTGTCGGGGGGAAAGCAACATAAATACAAATAGACATATAGTACAGAGTAAGTTATGCAAATGATGCGATGTATAACTAAAGATCTGTCGAACAGTTATGCCACTAGTTATGATCCGATGTTTTGTAATCTTACAAGAAACGATCACCAAAGCAATTGCGTTGTGCTGTCGCGCCCTTGTGTTGGTTCTTGTGTCCTCGTCTAATGGTCAACATATGTGAAATTCTGGTGGTAACATCGATCGCAAGTGTGTAAACGGTCACGTGTCTACTAAACCCGGTCAATTGCGCAGAACTGGCGATGCAACCACACGTGACCATCACCTAATCGGTGATGGGACAACAAGTGCTCGTAGGTTCGTGATCTATGCTCTGAACCCTCCCGAATGGCAGCTCTCATCAAAGCAGAAAAGCCCAATTAAAACTTTGAGTACGCAGGAGTATACGCCAAAAAAGCTCACGTGGTCCCCTGGAATACTTTAGAAAAACGTTTAGAAAACGTTTTAGAAAAGTTGACTTCGCGATTTGGGCTACCATGCCTTAGCTTTCGTCTCGATATGCGTACGTTTGCGACGACCATATAAAGGCACACCTTATTTGATCGTGTTCACCAGCCTCAGATATTACTGACTACCCTGATATATATATATATATATATTTTTTGTTGGTACATTTAACACTGGAGTCACATTCGAATATTGCGTCTCCACGCCTGACGCATAAGTAACAATAAATTTTGTTCCTAAGCACTGAGTGTCCCCTGATATTGCTACCGTCTGCAGAAAATGCCTCCTATATACACTCAGAAGGCGATGAACTTTCTCCGCTAGCCTTAATGAGCGCTGCACTGATATAAGCGAGCTCAGTTCGAAACCGTTTCTCAGCTGTAGCCCCGAATGCGCGCCCGTTCACTTAACGACACGACGAACCGCGCCCGGATCACTTTGGCCGTCACCGATGCGTACAGATGAAACTTCTAGCTAACCCCTTGAGCGAGCGGTAAACGTTTACATGGCAAAAATTTACCCCAAGGGTGTTGACGCGTGCGGTATGATGAGGCGAAAGCAATTCTAATAGACGTCGTCTTAACGCTGCTCTATATGCTTCTGCGAGTATTCGAGTATCTCGCGTTTTTTGTTTCCTTTTTTCCCTTCTGTCGAAGCGGAGAAGGCAGGAGGAGGCAAAGCGAGATTCACTAGTCATAAGTGGCGCCTCTCGAACGAACTCGAGCGCAGCGAGATGATTAAGCCATCGGCGCGCCTAGACGATGGCTTCGAGCTCCGCCAGAACTCGGCCTGCGCTGGTTTGAGGAGTCGACGTCGGCCCGCCACGGGAAGATACGTGCCACACGAAAGAAACTATGCGCTCTGTGTGAAAGTTGTCGAGTAATATTAAGCGGCACCTTAAGGATCAGAAAAGCAGTACAGGAACATGCCACTGAAGATGGATCGATCATTCACTCTCTCTCTCTTTTTTTTTCATGATGCCGCAGAGTGCAGGCTTCATGGCCCAAGCGAAAGTCGAGGGGGCGGGGGGGGGGGGGGGGGGGGAGGCAAAGATTGTGAGCACCGATCATGACAGACGCACCTTGATTATGTACGAAGGCGCAGGCGCAGGTTATTTTTTATTATTTTTTAATCAGTATTAATTGCCTCGGAGCATCAGTAGGGTATGAGATGAAGGGTGAATAAATAATAAAATGAATAGAAAAAGGTTGGCTGATTTTATGAAGTCCAGGAGGCGCAGGTTATAATAGCGCGCAAGTACCATTAAAAGGCCTTGATCATCTGCTCAGAAAACTAGCCTATGCAAATGCACTCTTTTCTGCGTCAGAGTTCTGCACAATAAAAGTATGAAAAAATCGAAGTCGTTTGACGAAATGCAATAAAACGAAAAAAAAAAAAAAAGAATGCTGTCTTAGACGGTTCTTAATAAAGCAGTGAATGACATTTCTAGTTGGCGTGTGACAGATTTACTACAAATTTACTACACGACATAAGCGCAATATTGCCCCCTCCCCCCCCCTTTCTTCTTTTTTGCTTTCTAGTTCAGCATAAAAAAAACTTAATTTGTTCGGTTCTGTGCAGTTAAAATAAGTGTTTCATTTTAGCGTGCGTCACGTGGGAGAGCATTTGCATCAAATGTTTCGTGCGTTGAAACGTTCTTAACGCGCCATTAATCAATTTTTACCCGTTTATCATTGTTTTGAGCCTTTAAGCCTTACTGTTACAACAGCGCAACCACCAAGCTATTAACTGATATAGAATGTCCTAATAAGTTAACTGGCCACTTTCCCTAAAGGTTTTGCTTGAAACCGTCTCTGGACTCTTGGTCTATGAACTTTTGTTATTGAGTTTTGTATTTTATCTATAAATTTACGGCTTTATACTGTTCCTAATGTTTTATCTATAGACTGGCCACGAAAATATGTAGGACTGTCTATAGATAGCTTTAGACGAAAGAAATGGAAGGCTGCTATAGACATTAGTAGTTCGATAATATAAAGATTTCCCATAAGTGAAATGAAATGAAGAGGCCTAGAGACGTTAATCCATAGATAATCTATTAGAGAAGTAAGTAAAAAGGATGCAAGAAGAGCCTATAAGAGTCTACAGAAATTTTACATTAGCGAATCTTATTTTCTCCCTCCTATTTCCTTTCTTCAGCGATACCCCTATTCGCCTTGGGTGTGTAAGGAGAGAGCGTTACGGCTTTGAAAAGACGAAATTTCTGCAATCATTCTCAAAGTTCCTTTATTACGTAATGTAGAATATAAATTTATAAAGCATACTGCAGATTATTTAGAGCTGCGAACTCGTTGCAGCTTCCCCTATTAGCGTGAGTCTGCTTTTCATCCCTGTAGGGTCATTTGTTTAGCCTACACCAGCTACACTAGTGTAGAAAATCTCCTATACCTACAATGGATTTTCGCTGCAGTGGTGTAGCTGGTGTAGATTAAAAAAAAAAAAATTGAACTTATGTTTGGTTCTGCTTGACCACCAAGTAGCTGATCCTTTCTTACTCTTCAGCTCGAGCTTGTTAGCGATTTCGTTACTTTGTATTGCCTCCTTTTATTGCGGGCTTTTGTTTGAAACTAACCGATAAACGTTCCTCAGTTATATGGTTTATTGCCACGCTTGTTGCAAATGTTCATGACCAGGGTTATTTACCGCATTGCGTGAAAATGTGCATTTTATTAGAAGTCATCATCATCATCATCAGCCTGACTATACCCACTGCAGGGCGAAGGCCTCTCCCATATTTCTCCACTTAACCCGGTTCTGTGCTAGCTGCATCCACTTGACCCCTGCGAACTTCTTAACCTCATCCGCCCATCTAACTTTCTGCCGCCCCCTGCTGCGCTTTCCTTCCCTTGGAATCCAGTTTGTTACCCTAAGCGACCATCGGTTATCCTTTCTTCGCACTACATGTCCCGCCCATGCCCGTTTCTTTTTTCATGATTTCCGCTAGAATGTCAGTAACTCGAGTTATTTCTCTGACCCACTCTGCACGCTTCCTATCTCTTAATGTTACCGCTACCATTTTTTGTTCCATAGCCCTCTGCGTTGTCCACAACTTACATAGAACCCTCTTGGGTAGCCTCCACGTTTCAGCCCGAAATCGGCATAAAATGCTAGAAGGACTGGTTCGTAAATCATATGTAGGCCGCCTTATTCATGGCAATCCACGAGCTTTTATTAATTAAACTCTCCTGCTTATGCGACGCTATATCTCAATCTAAAAAGTGAGAATGAAAAATATATTACAGATGTTAGCGACGTTGTGCAATTTTCGGTCTTTGATGTTATTAAAGTAGAGAATGTATTCTTTGTGTCAATATAAGGCTCAATTTATGCACTGATCTCATTTATCTGCGGTAGACTACATTTTAGCCTGCAGTGTGTCGCACAGGTCGATGTTAAGGCGTCTAAAGACATTCGCCGGCTAGTGTTCGCTGAGCGAATGTTTAATTCTGGGTATATATATATATATATATATATATATATATATATATATATATATATATATATAGACTATACGTCGAAGAGATTTTACTTTAAGTCTGGTCAACGTGAGGCAACAAGTTATTTTTTCAGGTTGCATTTCACATCTGAGAAGTACGGAGAGAAAAATAAAAGCACGAAGATGCTATAGAAGACGCTGAGCTATTGTCATCTATAGTATCTCCATGTTGTACTGGCCAACAAGTTTGGACACTGCCGCAAAATGGTGATACTTGACCGAGTGCTACTTACCGATAAGCAATAATTCCATCATTAACGCAGCATCTGAACTGAGCGAAATGCATTAAGTGACCGTTACCAACAATAGTGGTTTATGAAAAGCAAACCCCATCAGCAAGATTAATCTCATTCACACATTATATTATACCGGTGTTATAACGAACATTATCTAATACCGATATTATAACGTCGATCTTATCGTTCTACTACGTCTTTACATTATTAATTTGAAATGCTTTTTCTTGCTTTTTGTTTTATACCAGGACTCCAAATTGTTAAGTTCGTTTTTCCTTTGTTTGCGTTTTGTTCATTTCTCGCCTTTTTTCTGTTTCTTTTCTGTTCTCTTTCCGCGCATTGTGTCGGTCCTTTCGGGTGGCACTGCGTATTAGGTGCAAGCGGCCGATGCTCAAGAGAGGCGAGAGTGGCACCGCGGAGTGGCGGAGCTTCGACCACGGCCGCCCCGAATCGGACGAGGAGAACGAGCACGACAGCACGCAGGATGAAGAAGAGGGCGTCGAGGTGTCCGACCCAAAGTTCGTACTCTTTTTCTTTTTTTCAGATGGTCGGGCTTCCATGAATTACAGCGTTTGCAAGCTGGTTGTAGCTGCATTAGTGGCAACAACAGGGCTCAACAAAATTGATTGTTGGGAGGTGGCTGGCGTAATATTATTAAACATTTAAATTTCACGTTTGCAGGTGAGGAACGACCATACCTAATTTTGAAATTCAATAGCGCTCAGGGCTTTGTTAGCCTCAGCGGCAAGGTTCTACCCGACAATTTTAAGAGTAAACATTCGGTATTGGTCTTCTGTTACGTTCATATTTATGGGTGTTCAGAAAATTAAGAAAGCACGTTTTCCAAAAGCCTGCAAGGACGAATGAGCAAAAACAGATTTTTGTTTCGGCTAATGGGAATTTTCAGCTACAGCAACTGGCATTCTTGGTGCGCAGTCATTTGTGCCAATCGATTTTTTTTTTTGTAGCAGTAGAAGTTGCCGCTGAATTGATTATCATTGCATGCCAACATATATGGCAAGGTGAACGTGGAAGTAGACTAAAGACAAAAACCAATGCAAATAATGAGGAGTCCATATTAGCAGCACGAATCACTGTGCATATCGAAATGCTACAGAATTCAAATGACGTATTATGTTCTATTTTGAAGCTAAGAAATATTTTCGACGATGTACTTTAAAGCTACCGGCCGTGTAAACACTCATTAATCTAAAGACAATCACGAACTGTTACTATGGTCTATTGCATCTAGAAATTGCATAATTCGTGTTTCCTACTACCCGCGAGATGTCAAGATGCAAGGCAATCAAACCTCCTATCGGATGGGTAAGCAAAACTGATCGATCAGTTGTTGATACACGTACGTTTAGGTGTCGTAGAATTTCTTGTCGCAAATTGTTAGCGTCACACTTCTCCAGTTATGCGTGAAAACATGGCTATACCGTCTGGCCGATGCTTTGTCAGCAAGACGTTTGAGTGCCATCTATACATACCTGCTGAGCGTCGTCACTTGTTCAACGTGAACATGCAAACAGGTAGAAGAGGGGAATTACTTGTGGCTAGGTGTGTGGTGCATTTTCATGAAGACATCCCAACGCTGCGTCGCACAGCTTTTTTTTGCAGCGCTTCTGTCTGCATGTTTATAACAGGCAGAAATAAATAATTGGTTCACAGGAAGGGAAAGGCGCAGTATCTGTCACACTTGCTCTGTGGACACCTGAACCGCGCCGTAAGGGAAGGGATGACTGATTTATTAAAAAAAATGATTTATTTTATAGGAAGGGAAAGGCGCGGTAACGGTCTCACTTGATTTCTGTGGACACCGCAACCGCGCCGTAAGGGAAGGGAGGAAGATGGGAGTGAGAGTGGATAGAGAGAAAGAGGAGCCGTAGTGGAGGGCTGCGGAGTAATTTCGACCACCTGGGGATCTTTAACGTGCGCTGACATCGCACAGCACACGACGCCTCTTCGTTTCGCCTCCATCGAAACGCAGCCGCCGAGGTCGGGAAGGGATGAAGGTGGTAGTGAAAACGGAAAGAGAGAAAGGGGAGCCGGTACTTACCACTGCACCACCGCGCATGGAAATAAATGAACTTTAATTTTTAGGCGACTATGGCTGTGGGAGGCGCCTGAAAACAGGAATGTATTTTCAGACATGTCCATGATCAGTCATGTTCACGAAGACAGCGTTTGCGTTCGCACTGTGGCGCATGGGTAAACGATGGTATATAAGTCCTGTTGCAGGTTAGTGCTCATGGTGTTTTCTACCTACGTCCGTGTAGCTTTTTTGCGCTCCTGTGTCTTCCTGGAACAGAAGATATTCACTGGAATTCTAGCACCGGGGTCTCTCCTGTAAATAATGTTTCCATTGTCCAACTTGAGCGCTTCACTAAGCGTAGCGTAATGTTACTCACAAATTATTTCCTGGAAACCGCTTTCAAACTCATCCTGGTATTCGCTGTAGTTCCGCAAAGCCGCGCTAAGTACACGTGCTTGATATTTGCGCCATGAATGATGGGAAAGGATCGGGTATTGGAAGAAGGCGCGCGCTTTTGCGCTAATGCTCTGATAATTACAGCGGCATACGTCGGCCATTTTTCTTTCTCGGATCTGTATGGCGTTTTGCGAAATCGCGTGTTTTATATCAAGATAAAAATCGAGGATGAAATAACGAGGTCTCACATTTCCTGCCGTCGTAAATATTGAGGCCACTGAAGCTACCGGAAGAGGTTCTTCCTGTTTCGCATATGATAGCGTAGCTGGTGCACGTTTCCATGTGTTTACATGCAAGAACATTTTTTTTTGCTCTTGCCTGACTGCCGTTGCTGTAAACGTAAATATAAGAACCGTTAAAGCAGCTACCTCAAATGTCTTCTATGAAAGGCACCATGCAGGTGACCTTGCGGCAGACGTTGTTGTCACCATGGACATAGTGTACAGAGTTACGCGGAAATAAAAAGTTTAGGCTTGTCAATTATAGGGCGCGTTCAATTGTCTCGACTCTTACTAGGGTCAGTGACAGAGACATAATCCTAGCGTTGTGTTAGGAAAATAAATGGCAGAATATTTAGAAGTTGGGGCTGAACGAATAAATCAAACGTGCAAGAAACAAGTCACATGATTGCGCAGATGTTTTCTTCTCATGACGTATGTCGTAATATAGGTTCCTGTTGAGCAGCAGGAATCATTACGAATACACGGCCGCGTGGCGTGCATTTCAGCGTGCCACTGACCACTGTTACGTATTATGCCTCTTGGTACTGATCACTGTGAAATATGACATGCCAACTGTATAGTCTGTATACAGGAACAAAAGCTGTGGTTTATGGCTGCCACTTCATGAGCTTTTAGTGTCGAGCTATTGACGTCACAGACTTCTTACTTCTTTTATCACCAACAGTGTGACGCAAAAAATAGTCAGAATTGTCGCCCTAGTCATCCTTGGACAGTGAAAGCAGGGTTATTTTCTTGAGCGACCACAGCGCACGCAGTCTCCTGTTCGCATATACGCAACATGTAAGGAGTGTAAATAGTTTTTTAGAGCGGCGGATAAGCGCTACGCGTAACGGTTCGCAAGCATAACGTTTGGAAATGCAGTAGAGGCAGACGTGACCGTATGTCTGACCCGCATCAGCCGCAATGGTCGCAGCTCATCTTGTCAGCAGCCGCCAGGAGTGTTCAGCACTTCTTCAGTTCATAAACATAGGTCGAGGAACGGCCATATTCGATCAATTTACCAGTGTCCTCGAGAGAACGTCACAGAATGCATGACTTACTGCTCTGCAGTTGGAGAGCTTAAGGCTGTCGGTAAGTTGTTGGCAAGCTCGACCGAAGAATTAAATCAAGCGAAGTCCCACAGTCATCGCTTGTTCTTCGAGCTCGCACTTTGGCGGGAACCTTTGGGCGCCGACAGCGACGTCGAAGGTTGCGGACACTGTTCTTCGCCGCCCACCGCAGACTTCTGTTTTTGTTTGGATGAAGATTTTCCAGACGAGAACGGCAGTTTCGGCTTGAGAACCTTCAAAAGCGACGCACTGCTCTTCCTGCGAGGCCCCTCCGTAGCTGCGCCCGTGGTTTGCGTGACGTCCTTGGACTTGCTCAGCTTCTCGGCGAACTTCTTCGCCATAAAAACGGGCGCGCCCACGGGGTTCTCACTCCATCTGCGCGCGCGTTGCCGTGGTTCTGGCTGCTGGGCTTGCGGTTGCTTGTCCTGCTGGTCGGGATGCTGGCCTGGCTGGTCTTGTGTGAGCTGCTGAACCTGTTGCTCGCGGCTGGGGACGCGTGTCGGCTGTTGCGAATTAGACTGCGACACTTCAGTCACCGGACCGCCCTTCAGTTGCCCATCGGCCAATAACGTGTCCGCATCGGGAACCACGGCGGCCCCGTTGTAGTTGCTGGGAGTCGTGAGAACAGAGAAAAATGAGCAGGCAGCTTTCAATTTACCGAAAGCTTCTGTGCCGTTTAAACGGCCGATAAAAGTACCGGGAATCTAGGATTTACACGCGTTTTGCAGCTGAATTTGAAATAGAGGTTTACGTATTTCTGAAAGACAGAGGGAACTGCGACAAAATGCGGACGGACCTGACGATGTCACAGTTTCCTAATACAGTTTTCAGTCGTATTGCTGATGTTTGTAGTCAACTGTAGTGTTAGGCTTGGTGATAATTATAATGGCGTAACAGGCTGTTAGCAGCAAACGGGGTCAAATAGGTCAAATATAAAGTGCAAGAGGTCGTCGAAATAGCACGAAATGTTTTTTCCAGCACACTGCAATGACGGTATAGATGATGGAGCAAAGGTCATTAAATGGTCAGCAAAGGATGTAGGTGTAAAGGGCATTATTTTCGTACTAGAAGCACTCGTTTTATCAGTGCCGGTACTGTCTTAAACTATTAAATACGCTGCGACGGACATCATGCCATACATAAATAATCACGAGCGCATGGTCTCTAACTCTGAGCTCTGTATACTCTCGCATGCTCTCTAACTCTGTATGTACAGGCCCCGTCAAAGCATACAACCCAAGGGAACGGCTTCTAAGCTACTTAGCAGGGCTTCCTAGCACATCTAGCTGCACAAGGCTTAAGAAGACAGATGGCTCGAGGCACTTCCGCTTTCGAAAGAATATAGAATATATTTGCCGCCGACACAAAACGGGGTATCGGGCAGGGTTCAGAGACAAACCCTTCGAGCTGGGCATTTTTTACGGAGCAGCAGGCGCGAGATAAACATGGTGTAGATAAGAAAACAGCGACAACAAATTCTTGAGAAGCAACAGGCATTGTTTTTGAAATGAGTTACAGTGTTGAAAAAAGCGTAAAATGTGTTTACTTCCCATCTGGCCTTTATTTTCATTCAAAAGTACGCCGAAACACTTGCATACGCACGACTTGCAAATTATACGTGGTAACAAGTGACAACAAGGGCGCCTTTGTGTGGTGAAAAATAACCGCACCGATAGTTTTCTAAGGAGATGCGTGGAAGAAGGTACAAGAAGTAATGGTACGAAAGAAGCACATGGCAATATTTCATAACTCCAGGAATAAATAGTTACGCACATCACCCTCTGCAAACATACCACGCTCTTTCAGAGACGGCGCACGAAATTAACATTAGAGACTTTTATTTTAGCGCTGCTGCTTACCGCGGCCGTATACCGCTACCGCGCAGCGTCAGCATAGTACGCGCTGATTGGTCTCTGCTTGCAGCGTCCGTTGAGATTTGGCAGGAACGTGGCGCCATCTGTCGCCGTCGGGGTGATCTGCGCATGCGTACTGATGCTCACGCGGTGGCGGTAGGCGGTAGCGGTAAGCGGTAGCGCTAAACTAAATGTCTCTATTTTTACGGGCTGCGCGTTTCACCACCTCTGTCGTTTCTACGCTCTCAGCGAGCGCGAGAGACGTGGAAAAATTATATTTCGTTCAGATGACTCGGGAAAAAGCATAACTCCTTCCAGTAAGCCAACAATGAAACAAATAACACGCGCCAACATTAGGACAATCGTATATCGTAGTCGGATCAACGCCTCTTCTATTTGAATGCCTGCTAGAAAAGGAGTTTTCAGCAAATCGAGCCCTCTATCTCCATCCTTGCTCTCATTCTCAAACTGGCTAGCCTCCGTTATTGGTCCGCACATGTAGTCGGAGAGAGCAACGGCTGCTAAGTTTTTGCTGCTTGTTTTTTTCTTTTTTTGCAAAGCGCTGCTTTGTTCGAAACCATTCTTCCGTGAATGATTGTAGCCAACACTCTGACCCTTAAATTTAGCCGTATTAGATGTATAAATACGCCATTTCTCTTTACATATTCCACCAATCTTTAATATTCAAATTGTATTCTGACTTTCTTTTAATTCCAATCACCCTTTGCCAACATTACAGCGTAGTTTGTCACATTATGTTTGCTATCACTAAACCGTAGGCATAACAAAGTGTGGCTGTGCCCTGCTTCGACATCTGGATAGATACAACGACATCTTAGCAAAATGTATACTATTCTTTGTACTGATTTTAAACACTGCACATATGCTATCTTCTGGCTAAGTTCTTTTTGTAGCTCCGCGCCCCAAAGCGGGCTCTCAAAGGGATTCTCATTGCGAAGCGAGTGATGAGGTGGGCATCGAAATAGAGAAGGCGTTGGACAGACAAACAATGTACACCCGGCGACACAGCGGGCCGAATGACGAAGAACAGAATTCCCATTCAGCCCAGTGGCGTCTTGATGCGGCGTTTACACGAACGAACACCCTGTAAGCGTCACGACTCACGAGGCGGCCGTCGACACCAGCACGCCGGGTGCCACTGCTGTGGGTGCGTATGTTTCGTCTATAGTCCTTGTGTTCCGCGGGGAGTCGGTGCCTCCATAGGCACTGGTGACCCGCTGGAGCTGGAGACCCCTGGATGCCGCCTCGGAGGCGGACTGCAGCAGCTGGCGCATAGGATTGCTGCGCACATTCTGTTGCTCTTCTTCGGGCAGCAGTTCCTTGGCCTCACTGTGGAAAGCCTTGCAGAAGAGCTCGTACTCGGCCGTCACTGAGCTTCCTGCAGAATTGCCACAGCAACACAACAGAGCGCTTTTGAGGGGTGTAGTTCGTACTAGCAAGACCGCCGATTAGCTTACGGCGGCAGTTGAAGATATTTCTGGCTTCTCTTACCTGCCCTTCAGGAGGGGGGGGGGGGGGACTGGCTGGTCACAAAATAATGCCAGTAATCGTCACCAGTACTAGAGACTTTTAGTTTAGCGCTGCCGCTCACCGCTACCGCCTAGTGCACGAAGTTATGCAAGGTTAGTGCGACCCCTACCGCACTGCAACCATGGTTTGTGGACAGATTAACCGCTGAATTTGACTTACTTTACGTTGCTTAATCATGGCTCCATGCTGTGAGCCCATCGGAGATAACGTTGTTCGCGCTGAATGACGTCATCGTCAGGTGACCAAATGTTCAGTGGTGGCGGAGGCGGAACTTCTTGGCTTTGACGCCATTTGACGCATTTAAATGTGTCACATGTCCCTCTTGCCATTCGTTGTGACGTTACATGCCAATTAAGCCAAACACATTAGACCTTCCTTTGCTTCAATGTTACCTGCACGCTCCCCTCAGGCGTACGGTTGCGCTTAAAGTCATGTCACGCGGAATGAACGCATCCGTCAACGTTTTCTGACACATTGCTGCCTGGATTGGGTTGCTACCAATGTGGCGAAGGCGAAAGACTGGCAGACTATATGATGGGACACGATGCTTCGCGAACAACTAAATATTTTGGTTATCTGTCAGGAATGTATAGCAACAGATTATTCGGCAAAAAATTCCACAACAAGCTTGCGTTCCAGTTCGAGCCACAGAGCAGCACTGAGAATGACAACAATGATAATAAGTAAATAATAACAGATCGGCATGAGGAACGAAAGCGCGCATGACATAGGAACGGTAGGATGTCATGGACGGGAGGAAAGGAAGACACCGCATTGAAAGGCTGCGGATTATCATTGACCGTGCAAACTATCAAAGTTCGCTAACATTGCAGCATAAAGTGGTCGTCTTTTCATTTGTATCAAATGGGAGCCTGTCGAAATGACCCCACCGCTGCGAGGATTCGTCCTAGCGAGCATAGTTCAGGGCTAGTTAAAAAGTACTCAGTTGTTAGTGCAGTGATTTTGTCCCAGCCTTGTCTAAATGATCCAGCTGACTCGCTTAGCACCAGTTGTTCCCCATTTCTCTCTCCTTGGTAATCAAGAGTTACAGCTCGATGCATTGGTTTCTGTACGCCAAAGGCCGGGTGTAGCATCAACGCTTACCCATTGTCGTTGAAGGGCTGATGTCCGGAACGGCTCTCTCAGGCACGACTGGCTGCGCGGGCGGGTTAACAGTCCGGTTTGCGTCTTCATGCCTCTCTGGTAGGGATGCCAGGGATGTCGTTCCCTTGAGCTTCTCCCCTGAATTCAAACAGGAAGCAAGATAAGGTGAAGTTAGGAAATTCAATGTTCTTGATGCTATTTTGCCTAAGGGGCTCCGGTGCACTGTCAGGACGGAGCCGGTATGTACGACGGCCGTTTTTCCCCAGCTTCCCCAACTTTCCCCATTTCGAAGAAATGAGAGAATATGCGGTCGCCTTTCAGGAAATCCTCGTCGAATGCAAAATTGCGGAATTGAAGAAACGGGAAGCCCTTATAAAGCACTTTACGTTGGTGGGGTCACATGTTTTATGAACAGAAGAATCGAGTTAAGCGACTTTCAAATGAACAAGCTCTGTGGCGTTAGTGATTGTAATAGTAGTAGTCAGCTTTTATTTATGAAAAAGAAACTGCATTAAAATATCTTACAGATGCTCTTTCAGTCAAACGCTTTTGCCTGGGTATTAGCCTGGCAGCGGTAGCCAGACATTGACGCCTTCAAAAGAAGGAGCGCAAGATAGCCGCTATGATAGCGCATTTGCTATTCACACTATGACCTCCTTCCTATGCAACACCGAAGGCCGTGTAACGGGTCACGTAGGAACCGTTTTGAAAACACTCCACTCGCTGAACTCGGGCGTCTTATTCCGTATGAGATGAGAGGAGATAAGCGGTGGCAGGCGTTTTGTTCAGCAGAACTTGATACTTATCGTTTACTTTGTATACGTGGGCAAATAGAGCGGTTCAATAGAGCCCGATCTGCCTTGGCAAGCTCGCTGGGCAGATAACGGAGGAGACAGGCGACATCTGTACATACGCAGACATGAGTGGCCGAACACCATGTATCCAGTGTTTACAGTTGGCGTCACGGAATGTTTCTGGAAGCATCCACATTCCAATAGCGGCTCTTTCGGGGGTGACATTCTTTAGGCGTCGTTATTGAGTACGTAAAGATTGCATTACCGTCTTGGCACCAACTTGACTAGCAGACAATTCTTACTATTGCTCAATTATATGACGAATATATGCTGCATGAATACCCACTCGGGAAAAACTACAGAAAATTTTCTGATATTACGACAGAATTTCTGTGCGGTTTTTGACGGGAAATTTGTTGTGACAACAAAACATTCTGTGGCAACATCATAAATTTTTGTAGCTACAACAGAAAAGTGCTACAGAACTACAGACAACAGGAATATACCACAGAAAAACTACACAACTACGGAAAAGTACTACAGAACTACAGAAAAATCTGATCATTACGACAAAACTACTGGATATTTTGTCGTATTTTTTGGCACGGTTCTGTAGTTTTTTTCCACTGGGTAAGTAAGTATACTTAGCCGCAGAGGGATCTCGCTGCTGTTAGTGCTAGTAGTTGGATTATTCAAGAATAGTTACTAAAAGGATGAACAAAATTGTGGCCTGCCTGAAGCGGTTGAATATTAGAACGTTGATTTCCGGTCAGCAGAGATAGAAGGAACATAGTATTGGGATAGGGCAGAGTAAAGAAAGGAGATTGGTAATGGGGAAATATGGGGACTCCTAAGCTCCACTTTTTAGGGTACGACGGTAAAGCGTTAATGGCTCCCCTTGCTGATTCGTTTGGTATACACACATATTGCTGCTTCCTTAATCACGAATCCTTTAATGTGCGCCTCTGTTATCTAACACATACTCTTTACGTAGGTGAGTAAGCTACCCAATCACATATGTGAAAGGCCGTCAAGCATTTAAAGATGCGAATTCCGTTTTAACCCAGCCACACAAATGTGCCTACGTGGCTAGGGGCAGAGCGCTTTTCTCGACAGCCAAAGATCTCGGAACTTTCGATTCCAATTTCATGCTTCCATATTTCAAAGGAGTTACTCGAGTTGGCAGCTTCTGCCAATCGGCCTGTCATGGGGTCTCTTGATGTCACAGATCCCGACGACCAATTAGTGTCCGAATATTACGCCTGCCAGGCACCTGCCTGGGATTTGTCGCTCAAAACGCCAATATTTTGTTTTTCTTTATCGTCTGACTTTTGCAAGGCAGCAAAACGCCAATGTCAACGCGTTCTTTTCTGGAGAATGGGGGCAATCAACAGTATCGTGGTAAATAACTATACACTTGCTGGAGTACGTGCATTCGCAGATGCTAGCACTGTCACATGACCCTGGCAGAGTAAACTGTGTTGATGGTATTCTTTCTCTATACAACTTTGCTACTATTCGTAACTGATGATTATGGCGATGTGACGGTGTATTATTCACATGAGAGTCACTCATCGCGTTGTTTGTCAACAATGAACTGACAAATGAAGAGTACGGAAATTATATGCTGTGAAAAAAAAATATCTTTAGAAAGTACGGACATCTATACAGTGGTTTGCGGGTGATGTCGAACGGGGGATCGGAATTTGTAGTGGACTACATCGCGATTGGTGCTTTTTTATGAAAACAGTGCTAGAAGGTAAGACAAAGGCGAGTTCAGTCCCATATTCAGCATGGCAAATTCAGCGTGTGTATGCATTAACGTTCGATCTTTACCGCTGCACATAGTACACTGACTCCTACGACCACACTAATTCTTTTGTTTTAAGATTAAGACATTGTTTTCACAAGTTTAATGATTCTAGGTAGAATATAATGCATGAGCACTACACTCAGCGTGAATAGCAGTAATAATGATATGGTATGACATGGTATGACGCGGCCTCGCATGGTAAGGCTAGGTGCATGATGCAAAACCCAGTATAAAACGAACAAATTCAACATATCTGAACAACTTAGAATGCCCAGAGCACACATGAACGATGTTTTCTATTTCGAAGCATTTGTTCAACTTAGCAAAACAACTATATCATTGACCACGTCGTCTAAATATTTCTTTGTGTATACGCGGAATAATGGCCGCTTTCAAACAATCGTAGCATTCGCAGAGATCATCCGAAATGCGAGATCATTCATCCATGGTGTTGACGTTGAGGGGATCAGCTGCCCCTGAGTGGGGTTATCAGAAAATAGGTTTTAGGCGAAATTCCTGCGATCGCTTTGGTAGAAACTTCCCGTCTTCAGTATGTTGCCTAGCTGACGTTTTTTGACAGGTAACCGCATGCAGGGTTGGATTACCCACCCCCTATCTCAAGAAAATTGCAATAAACATTCGCACAAGGCCTAACTAACTGCCGCAAGTTTATAAGCCGTTATAGTGTTTTGCTGGCAAAATGGTTTGCTTTGGTTTGTTCGGTTTAACGTACCGGCTCCGGGAATTTCGACCACATGGGGTTGTTTAGCGTGCGCGTACATCGCACAGCACGCGGGCACCTTGCTTTTTGCCTGAATCGAAAAGGGGACGCTGCGGCTGGGATTCGATCCCGCATCTTTGGGCTCAGTATAACCGAATGCCCTAACCACTGCACCACCACGGCGGTGCGCTGGTAAAAAGGGTTCAGAAAGCCACCCCAAGACGCGAATTGAGCGTCTTTCTCATTGAAAAGTAGTGCTGAGAAAATGATAGGTAACAAAAAACGACAGCCAGATTAGTTTGAGAGAATCCCCACGCGAAGACATTGAAAAAAAAAAAAAAAGAGTCGAACAGTGCAGAAATATGGGACAGAGCTTAAAAAGCTAAATAACAAACTGCTATATGTTGCCACGTTTTCCTCACTGCCAATCGCTTTGTGGGGTTCATATTTTTTCATGCTCTGCATAATATATACCACTTCCGTACAGTTGCTTTGAGCATGCACACCACCACGGACACACACCTTCTGGGATCTTGGACAGCAGCTGCTCGAATTTCTCCAGGTTCTGGTTGTTGACCTTGTACTTTGGGTTGCCGCACACGCGGCTTCTCGAGGTCATGGCCTCCAGCCTGCGAATGCCGACAGCCCTGAGGAACTTCCGGACGACGCCGTCACAGCCGGCGCTCGGATCCGCGGTTCCATGTTCCGGTGCCCCGGTGACGGGAGCCGACGTAGCCGGCGAAACCGTGGTGCGGCGGCTGAAGTCGGCTTGCTTCTTCGACTTTGTCTTCGTCCCGTGGCGGGTCCTTGTCTTAGGCTTAGCTTGGCTCCCAGGGGCCTTGCCACTGTTGCCCCTGAGAAGCTTCCACCACAATGTGTACGCGTGCATGGACGGATGGCTGTCTGCTGAGACGTTTGGGTTCTCTAACCTGTCGTGTACTGTGCGCTCTTCAGAATGACGCGGAAAGAACGAAGAAAAAGTGGCGCTCTACCTCGAGCCTTATTCTCCGCTGATTTGTCTTCGTTTTCGCCTATTGATCGCAGCTGAAAACGGTTTTTCTTTTTTTTTTTCAAACAAGCAAATGTGGTGGTAATATTTCTGATAGTTTCAAAATGCCACTCTTGTCTCTTGTAAGAACACTTCCTCTACAATGTTCTACACAAAGCAACTGGAAGTATTAATGATCCGAGCTCACATAATCCGCTGTGTCCTTGATGCTTTGGTGGCCTCGATCTTCTTATGAAGTCAGCGGGGATCTGGGCCGACTGGTCGCCCAAAATGACCGAAATTTGTCTCTCAACCGTTGATGTGAGGGAAAAATCCTTTTCCCGCTTCGATGACTTTGGATGTAAAAAATATCTCCACTTCAGCGTCGTCTGCCTCTCGCTGGTCGTCCTGTCCAAAGACGTCACTGCACTTTGACGTCGCTGCCTCTTGCTGGACTACTACTCGCCGTCACACGTGACTCGCTGCGAAAGCCGGTACGAAACTGCTTTAAAGTACTCTTAGCTCTTCTTAGCTTCTGCGCGCGTGCATATGCCGGGCTGGAAATTTTCCTCGAAAAATCTTCCACCTCTACGCCTGAAACAACAGCGCTCTCTAATCGCTCGGACCGTGTGTCTACACTCGTCGGCTGCTCGACTTGTTTTTGAGCTGGAGCGTCCCGTCTCTTGCCTCTTATCGGCGCGTGCCAGGCGACCCCTGGCCGCAGATAAAAGGTAGCTCCGGAACGAAGAAACAAAGGGCTTGCCGCGAGAGCGTCTTATCTCAGACGGCGGCGCGCTTCAATATTGACGGATTTGTTCCATTTATGTGAGATGCGCGTGAGCTGGGTGCGGTACGCCGGCGTGAGAGAAAACCATCGTCCATGCACGGTATTGGAAGAAACAGATATTGATTCACTTTAATTTACTACAACGAACGCCCTTCAATGTCAGTGTCGCTAAAGGGGATGTTCCGTAGCCGCTGAAGGTGCTTATATTCGGTGAGACACGATCCGCGGTGCGGCAATAGTTGACGCAATTGCTTGTGTAAACATTACAGAAATCGCATCAAGGATTTATGCTCTTGCTGAACACCAGGCTTAGGCGTTGAGAAAGATACAAAGTGGGAGCTGAGCCAGTCCGGATTAGTTTTTATAAGTTGTTCAATTGTAACAGAGGTAACGAATGCACGTGGCTGGCTCGCATCGGAGCGCTAGTCAGTGGCAGCTTATTGCACTTTTACAGCTACGACAGGTACCGATGCAGTATTAAATTTAACATAAGTGAATCTTTTTGGCTACCTTTTTGATTATGACTAGCAGCTTACCGGTATCGCTCAAGAGGAAAGGATAAAACAGTCGCATTTTACCTGTCCTCACCTGTTTTGTTGAAACGTGGAGGCTAAAAAAAGAGGGTTCTACTTAAGTTAAGGACAACGCAGAGGACTACGGAACGAAAAATGGGAGGGGTAACGTTCAGTTCAGTTCAGTTCAGGCGTTCAGTCGTGTCCGACTCTTCGTGACCCTATGGACCATGTCTCCGCAGAGGTGTTTGTGTGTTTTGTGCGACACCACGGACCCCGAGCACCCACGCTTAGCCGTGCGTGGCATCGTCGTGTCTGGGGAAAAGGGGATCCTGGTGGTTGAGCTGATACCGAGTGTTTGGACCTTTAAGGCCCCTCGGCGGAGGCAACACACCACTTTGGCCCACGCTTCCCATAGACGGCACCTCCAGGCTGACCCACCTGGGGGAAATCGGCAGTCGCCCTTTCCTATCCTCCCCCCCATCTTTCGCTTTCCTATCGTCTGTCCTAAAGCTCTCCTGTCCTCTACTCTCTTCTTAGTTTTTCCTTACTTCCCGGTGGCGAGGGTTAACCTTGTGTGGAGTAACCACCCTGTGTTGCACCATATTAGGTTATAGTTAAGATGTACAGCTGGCGTGGGCAGGGTGCTTGCTCAAGCTCCTGTCTCGTCCCCTTGTTGGACTCCATGGTGGGTGGCTGGCATCATAACCGAACAAAAATTGAATTACATGGCCTCTTTTATTTCTAAAACTGATCGCCCTCCCAGTAAGAAAGGGCGCACCGATGTGACAAACAAGTTCTTTACGAAACATGTCAACAGCTTCCCCCACTTCCATGTCGTGCACTCGGAACACCCAGAAAAAACTGCCCGTCAGATCTCGCCATTCCTAGTGACAAAGACGCTCACAGGTACCATAGGTCAGGGCTACAAAATTAAGAAACTACCAAATGGTGACCTCCTCCTAGAAGTGCTGTATAACCATCAGAGTGAAAAGCTAACAACCGTTACGTCGTTCGGGGACATCCCTGTCTCAATCAGCCCCCACAGGTCACTCAATACAGTTCGTGGAGTCATTTCAGATAATGATCTCAAATACGTGACTGAGGAGGAACTACTAGAAGGACTAAGAGACCAAAATGTAACCAATGTCTATCGAATCAAAATTAGAAGAGACAATAACGAGATTCAAACTAAACACATTGTGCTAACATTTGCACTGAGCACCCTTCCTGACTCAGTTGAAGTAGGCTACCAAAAACTCAAGCTCAGACCGTACATTCCCAACCCACGCCGCTGCTACAATTGCCAAAGATATGGCCACAGCTCCCAGAGCTGCCGAGGCCGCCTCACCTGCGCAAAATGTGCCTCCAACGAACATAGCACTGACAACTGTCACACCGAAGCAAACGTTTGCGTAAACTGTGAAGGCAATCATCCAGCCTACTCACGATCTTGCCCTACATGGAAAAAGGAAAAAGAGATTGTAACCTTGAAAGTCACGGAGAATATTACTTTCGGAGAGGCAAGAAAGCGGCTTTCGTTGGTGCAGAATCCAACTTACTCTGTGATGACGCAACAGGGCGCAGCGTCATCGCAGACCTCGGCATCTGCCCAGGTCACGTCTAGTGACCGTGGTGCAGGGCCATCCGCGCCCCCTGTGGAGGTAGCTAGTGCTACTCCACTATCCCCAAAACAGGTCACGCCGACCCCCAGGTCAGCAGGCCTAAAGGCCTTGCCCCAAGGGGCGAGGTCAAAAACAAGTGTATCCGTGCCTTCTGCACGAAGGTCCAGCATATCTGAAGATGTGATGGACACATCGCCCCCCTCGCCTCCGCAGCAGCGGCGGCAAAGCTCTCTCGAGCGTAAAAGAAGGGACAAAGTCCCAATAACGGGTCCAAAAAACCCAACAACATAGATTTTCAGCCCTATCCCCAACTAACCCGCCACCATGGCATTTCTAGTTCACTGGAACTGTCGCGGGCTCTTACACAACTACACTGATATAATTGACATTTTAAATTCATTTTCTCCAGTTGCGTTGTGTCTCCAGGGGACCAATCTCGGACCACAGAACAAAAACTTTCTTAAAAAATATCAAGTCTTCCGTTGTGACCGACAGAATTCAAGCAGGCTCTCCGGAGGCACTGCTATTGTGGTCCAAGGTGGCGTTGCGACACGAGGAATCAGCCTTAAAACCTCAATTGAAGCTGTTGCAGTCACCGTGGTGCATTTTAAAACAATAACAATATGTTCTTTATACATCGAACCTCATTTCACTATCACACTTAATGATTTACAAGCAATTTTAATGCAACTACCGGAGCCATATATTTTAGTAGGGGATTTTAATGCTCACTCATCCTTTTGGGGAAGCGAAAAAACGGACGCCAGAGGTCGGATTTTAGAAGATTTTATTCTCAACAACAATGTTTGCCTCCTGAACACGGGCAAACACACTTACTGTTCTTCAAGCACTGGAAAAATGAGTTGCATTGATTTGTCCTTTTGTTCACCAAGTCTTTTCACTGATTTTAGATGGAATGTTATTGACAACCCTTATGGAAGCGATCATCTTCCCATCATTATCAGTCTAACATCGTCACCATTAATCACCTTCACTAAACCACGGCGTTGGAAACTGTATCTAGCCGACTGGGCACTCTTCCAAAAACATGCCGCTTTAGAAAAACTCTTTTCGGACAGCCTCGATGTCAACGAGCAAAATGAAAAGTTCACGGAATGTATCATTGCCGCTGCTCATTTAGCCATCCCCCAGACTTCGGGAATAGTACGAAGGAATGGAAAGATATGGTATACAAAGGAATGTAGAGAGGCCAAAAAGAAGCAGAACAAAGCCTGGGGAATTTTTCGTCGATACCCTACACAGGAAAATCTAATTAAATATAAAAAGGCAAGGGCTAAGGCTCGAAATATTCGACGTGATGCTGAAAAAAGATCTTGGCAAGGTTATGTGTCTTCAATAAAAAGTTCCGTCACAGCAAAGAAAATGTGGGAGCAAGTCCGCAAACTCGATGGCAAATTCTCTCCTTTTGCAGTTCCTTTCCTTACACCCCCTGATGCACAAACAAGTATACTCGAGCAGGCTGACCTATTGGGAGAACACTTCTCTCATGTTTCTAGTTCCCTACATTACACAGACTCCTTCTTAAAGTACAAAAACACAGCAGAAAAACAGAGACTTCCTACAAATGGTTATACCAACGAGCCCTACAATAACTTAATTACAGTTCAGGAACTCCATAGAGTATTAACTAATGGCAAGAAAACTGCACCAGACCCCGATGAGATACACTATGAAATGCTAGCCCATCTGTCCGAACCTGCAGTAGAAGCACTCCTGAAATTTTTTAACAAAATCTGGGTGTCAGGCAAAATGCCTGATGCTTGGAAGAAGGCTGTCATTGTACCATTCCTGTAGCCTGGAAAACTGCCAAACTCTCCTACTAGTTACAGGCCAATAGCCCTAACTAGCTGCCTTGCCAAATCATTCGAAAGCATAGTCAATACCAGGTTAATGTTCATTCTTGAAGCTCGTGAACTCCTTGACACCCACCAGTGCGGCTTCAGAAGAGCTTGTTCAACACTGGATCATCTAGTTCGGCTTGAAAACACAGTCCGAGAAGCCTTCATACATAAACAGCACTGTCTCGCAGTTTTCTTTGATATGGAAAAAGCGTACGACACCACCTGGCGATTTGGGATACTTCGCGATCTGGCAGATCTTGGAAACCGCGGCAGAATGTTGAACTGCTTAAAAGATTTTTTGTCCGACCGCTCGTTCCAAGTACGCCTCGGTTCTACACTCTCGAGGAACTTTACACAAGAGAACGGAGTACCGCAAGGATGCATATTAAGTACTACACTTTTCATTGTAAAAACGAATTCCATAGCCAAAGTAATCCCACAGTCTGTTATGTACTCACTTTATGTTGATGACCTCCAAATCGCATGCACATCATTCAGCCTATCGACGTGTGAACGACAGATACAACTAGCATTAAAAAAACTGAGTAATTGGGCAGATAAAAATGGATTTAGGTTCTCGCCTCAGAAAACAGTTGCCGTTCTTTTCTCTCTGAGGAGAGGCCTGCAGCTCAATCCCACCCTGCACCTAAATGAAACCATACTCCCGATAAAGCAAGAACACAAATTTTTAGGACTAACGTTTGACAAGAAGCTCACATTCCTCCCACACATAAGCAGCCTGAAAGTCAAAGCCTCTCGAGCTCTCAACATCCTTAAAGTACTCTCGAGGAGACACTGGGGCTCTGATAGGACATGTCTTCTCCATATCTATCGTTCAGTGGTACGCTCCTGTTTAGATTACGGGTGCGTGGTCTATGGGTCAGCGAGACCATCATACCTTAAACGGCTGGACCCAGTACATAACCTGGGTCTGCGTCTTTCAACTGGTGCATACAGGACATCGTCGGTGACAAGTCTGTATGTAGAAGCAAACGAACCGCCACTAAAATACAGGAGGACCATGCTTACACTTTCATATGTTCTGAAAATTCGCTCGTTACCGAAACATATTTGTTACTCCATACTTACAAACCGCCCCTCAAGAACACTGTACATCAATAAACCTCGATCCATCAGACCTCTCATACTCCGTTTTGAAGAGCAGTGCCGGGAACTCAACTTGCTGGATGCACTTCCTGATATTGCACGGAGACCTGACCCACTGCCACCTTGGTACAACTTCACTGCTGTGTGTGACTTCACATTAACTCAATTCCGCAAATCACAAACACCGCACGAACACATAATACAAGAGTTCTTGGCATTAAATCAGAAATACAGTGATCACAAGGCATTTTATACAGATGGTTCAAAGACAATATTTCATGTAGGCAGTGCAGTAACAGAAGACAAACAGGAAACAACAGTAAGGTTACCACAGTGTGCCTCAATATTTACTGCCGAATGCTACGCCTTATCTCTAGCAATAGATAAAATAGTCAACAAAAACATCAAAAACAGTATCATCTATACAGACTCTCTGAGCGTACTCGCATCACTACATCAAAAAAATGCTATAGAACCTTTAGTACGGGACATAGTCCATTCTGTAGTGATAGCAAAAACACAAGGACTTAATATCAAATTTTGCTGGGTGCCAAGCCACGTTGGAATCAGCGGTAATGAGAGGGCTGATGCATGTGCCGCGGCCGCCTCCAATGCTCAAGTACAGAAGGTGAAAATTCCACATAATGACGCCATAAAATTCATACAAATAACACTGAGACAAAAATGGCAGGCTGCCTGGGATAACGAAGTTAATAACAAGCTACACCTAGTAAATCCAGTTATAGAAGAATGGAAAACATGCAGCCATCAAGAACGTTTTATTGAAGTAATCTTATGCCGCCTTCGTATCGGACACACCCACCTGACTCATAACTTCATCCTAGCAAAGAAAGACAAACCCATTTGCGAACACTGCGGAGAGGTGGTCACCATAAACCACATCCTAATATCCTGTATAAAACTCGATCAACTTAGAAAAAAGCATTTCCGACAGTTCTATGACAACTACATTCCCTTACATCCTAGCTTACTCTTAGGAGAAAATTCACTGATTAAAACGTCTTCTCTCATTGATTTCTTAAAAGATGCCAACATCCTAAACCTACTCTAGTGTATTAAAATAATCGCTCGCTTCCTTTCACCAAACAGATACGCAAACCCCGAGCTTGGCGCATGATGGCCTTAGCTGCCTATGTGCCACAAAACACAACACAACACAACACAACACACCCTATGGACCATGTCACGCCACGCTTTCCGGTCTCTCACTATCTTCTTAACATCACATAGCTTCATCTGCAATGCCTCGAGAATGCCATCTAACCATCGCGTTCGCTGCCTACCCCTTCTCCGGCGACCGTCAACCTTTCCCAACATCAAATCTTTCTCCAGCGACTCCTCTCTTCTCATCAGATGACCAAAGTAGCTGAGCTTTAACTTTAGAATTTGACCCTCCAATGAGCAGTCAGGGTTTATGGTCGACAATATCGACTGATTTGATCTTCTGGCAGTCCATGGAACTCTTAAGAGTCTTCGCCAGCACCACAATTCAAACGCGTCAATTCTTCGGCGGTCAGCCTTTTTCACAGTCCAACTCTCGCATCCATACATCACAACTGGGGTAACGTTAGGAGGTTGGAAACGTGCAGAGTTGGTCAGAGAAGTAACTCAAGTTACTGACATTCACTGAAAATCAAGAAGAAGAAATGGACATGGGCAGGACATGTAGTGCGAAGAGAGGATAACCGATGGTCGCTTAGGGTAACAAACTGGATTCCAAGGGACGGAAAGCGCAGCAGTGGGCGGCAGAAAGTTAGGTGGGCGGATGACGTTAAGAAGTTCGCAGGCGTCAAGAGGATGCAGCTAGCACAGGGCCTAGTTAATAGAGGAATATGGGAAAGGCCTTCGCCTTGCAGTTGGTATAGTCAGGCAAATGATGATGATGATGATTCCTTTTTGAACTACAATTGTCAGATTTATGACGCTGTGCAGCTGGCCACAGCACGAGGCATTTTTATTTGTACAATAGTGTAGTGGTCTCACCGGAGAAAAACCTGGCGTCGACCGTCCGAAAAGTGACTTCAGCCACCACTTGACCGGGAAGTGTGTGCGGCGGAGGCTCCGCGACGGGTAAGGCCGCCTTCATTAGAGAGATTTAGCTTACCGTGATCCGCGATCCGCCACCGCGCGTCCCACTGCGCATGCCCAGAACTCCTTGACGCCGATAGATGGCGCCACATACTTGATGTCGGCACATAGACCTGCCCCTTGGTGACCGATCAGCTTGTGCGCTCCGCCCACGCGCGGTAGAGGGTCACGGTGGCGGTCTAGTGGCGGATCGAGGATCACGGTAAGCTAAATCTCTCTATTAGCTGCGTTTAAAGGTGTATGGACAGGTGCACGCTTCGCGTGTCCTGTTGGCATGTATAGCCAGAAGCAGGACCGTTATGCGTGCTGTGAAATCTTCGCACGCATCGACGAGGCTTTATTAAACAATCGCATTTAAACACTTGAAGTGTCCCCACATGATATTTTGCCCGAACCGTACTGGTAATGGTGGTCCTAACAGATGTTTGATTATCATAGCTCCCAGAGAACAATTTGTCATACCAAACGACATCTAGTAGCAATGCAGGCATCTCTAGCAGTAGCAGTGGCAATGCTAGCGGTTAGCAATAAAAGTGTAATGTATTAGTAGTGGCAATGGTTGCAGTAGTAATGTACCGACAATGTAGAAGAGGCTGTCAGTCCAGATTGCCTGTTATTATGCTGATTTGTATTCAGTCCCAGTTGAATGTCGCGCTGCACTGGACATTCTATTTACTTTAGAGCTGTAAAATTAACGAATCATTTCGAATACATGTTTAATTCGCATGCTGGAGATAGCAAGATTCCTTTGGCACTGAGCGATTGCTGTACAGAGTTATCTTCAACGCAAAAAAAAAAAAAAAAGCGTCGAGACCACCACACCAGTTCTCGCAGACAGAGCGTCAGCTACCGTCTGACATTATTAAACGGCATAGAAAACACCGTGGTCCGGTAGTTTAGCCAGTGAAATCATAAAGCGAGGCTGATTCATTGTGTGGCTTATCGGGAATGTAGTGATAAGCGAGAGCATGGGAGCAGACTTCGCATTTTGCCCCATCGACATATGCCCTTTCCAAGGAAGGCAATCTAAGGCAGTGGCTGAATCAGTGCTAGAAAAGGTCGGCGGATACCGCAAATCAGCACTGTTTGCACGTGCATATATTGAACTCAGCACTTATAACAATTATGTACCGATAGCAATGTCAGATACGAACCTCCGAGTATGCAGCCGCTGCAGCTAGCTAGGCAAGTCCGGTAGCCAAGGTGCCGCCATGAGGTGCAACGCGTCGCAAAACGAGAAAAAGGAGAACAGCTTAAAACTCGGCTTTCTGAAATTGGGAGAGGGCGGCCATCCCTAAGTAACATTGCTATGACGCTTGGTCTAACGCTAGTGCAAAAGCTTTACTAACCCTAGAGTCAATTCGGAGTTCCCTTGAAACAGAGGTTTGTAGCGAGCTATTTGTAATACTGGAATCGGGCAGAACGTTGCCTCAACTGCTGCAGCCGCGGAGGAGTTTTCGGTGCAGGGCCATTGTAAGTGGTCCCCCTCTCAGTGGAACCGTTCCGTCTTCCACCATAACTACCGCCCTCCCAGTCGGAAAAAACTACAGAACTGTGTCAAAAATACGACAAAATGTCCTGTAGTTCTGTCGTAACCATCCGATTTTGCTGTAGTTCTGTAGTACTTTTCTGTAGTTCTGTGGTTTTTCTGTAGTATATTTCTGTTGTCTGTAGTTCTGTAGTACTTTTCTGTTGTAACTACAGAAATTTCTGATGTTACTAAGAATGTTCTGTTGTCACAACAAGTTTCTCGTCAAAAACCGCACAGAAATTCTGTCGTAACATCAGAAAATTTTCTGCAGTTTTTTCCGGCTGGGCTGTGTTATGCGTATGTGCACTTAGCACCCTGCAACTGTAGCAAGTGGTGGAAGATGTTAGAACTACATTGGAGATTTATTGGCTTTGGCAAGAGCAGCTAGGAAACTATGCTGAACTTATGCTAAAATATTATAACTCCGACGTCGGGTTGGTGCTCGTCAACTGTATACTTGACCAGCTAGGCGATCTTATTATTATTTTTTTTTTATGTGGTTGCTGCATTTCTCTTCTTTCTTCTTTAGAAAGTGAGCTACATTTCAAAGTGGTTCAATAGCACTTCTATTAAGGTGAAAGCATTAATGGCCAAATTGTGCAAAAATCCGCATGCCGTCGTTGTAAACAGTCGAAGATATAAACGTATACCGTCGCAACAATCGTTGCCTGGTCATAGTAAAGGTGAGTGGGACGACGGCATGAACAACTACAGACTTCGAAGAAGTTTGTTGTGGGCACAGGAACTAACGGTACAGTTCACTAAGGGTTAACACGTGCTAAGGATTTGTAGGCTTCAAGAAGCTTACAGGGGTTGCCTGATCTCTAGCAAACAATGGCCATGATATTTTACACTAAAGCATGCCTTGGAACCATAATTATGCGAATACAAATTCAACATGACTATCAAACAAGCAACTTAGAGATAATCAGCAAGATAAGGGGCAATGGGTGGAGTTCGTGACATGGACATTTTTTTAAGAGGGGTGAGGGGCACGTGGAGCAGGTGTGGCTGCAGGCACCGCATTCGAGCGAACGTTCTCGACGGCCAGCCTGCCACGCGATGCACAGATATGTGCCGAGTGAACGATTTCTCAAAAACTCTTCTGCACCAAGGATAAATAGATGTGCTACAATTTGTAGATAGCTATATATATTTGCTGTCAAAAAAGCCCTCAATGGAAACATTAGCCGGCGGCGCACCCGTACTGAATTCGATATACTAACCCTCTGACAGGGCCACTTCCTTCCTATGGACTATGTACTAGTCAGTAAAACTATGCGGGCGGATGAGCATGTAGGAGTACAAGAGTCGTTGGACTGGTTGCTTTGCAGGAATGTGCTGGGGAGGCTTCATCATCATCATCATCATCAGCCTGATACCCACTGCAGGGCGAAGGCCTCTCCCATATCTCTCCACTTAACCCGGGGAGGCTTATGAGCCTCTATAGTAAATAGAAACTCTATAGGTACCAGAAAAACTCCCAAGACAAATTACAATTCAGTTATTATCTTGGTGGCTGATTAAACTGATTTAATCTTGCGTTTGGCCTGATTACTTTGATCAGAGCCATAGGACCGTAACTTTCTTTAACGACGTTAGTTTCACTTACCTCCAAGACGCACAAGTTTTGCTTGAAATACTTCTGTGCTGCCTGCCAAGAATTTTCGGACGGCTGTTGTAGCTTGGGCTTCATCTCGAATAATATCTTGTAATTAAAAAGTAACAAGTTTAGCACATTATTATTGTTTCGATTATTATGTATCGCTTTCAATGATATTTAACTGTATTTTGTTCCTGTGTTTTTATGTTTTTTTTTGTGTGTGTTATGTTTTTCATAACATCTTCCCTATTCTTTTCATTATCTACGTGACTAAATTCATCTAAACTGCACCTCATGTGTTGTTTTTTTTTTTTGTCTTCTGTGTGTGTTATTGCGTGTGATTTCTTATTTGTGCTGCAATACCAAGATCATATGATTATCTCTGCGCACAGTAATAATTACTATATTATTATTATTGTTTCTCGAACGTTGAACGCTTTCATGCTATTTCGAGAAGCCCTTGGGAACGGCATCTGCTATTGTTGAATAATACGCGTACTTTTAACCGACCGCTCTTAGCATCAGTGTCTGAAAATATTGAATTTATCATGGCATCACTATACATTCGACACCGCCATTACAAAAATAGGACTCCCGCTACAAAGGTCTGGACTCGAAAAAAGTATTGGCCTATTTAGCTGCACGAAACTCGAAACTGCGGGTGCTCAGGACCGCGGTGGCCGAAGTGGAGAAGCAGTGAGGGAGAGGACGGGTATGGTGAAGTATGTGTGCCTCTTTCCTGCATGCAGGGAAAAGCTGAAAACCGCGTTCGCCGCTGCAGGAAACCGGAGACTGCACAGACATGTCAACCGAGGCGGGCTTCTAGAATAACCTAGCTTTCTCTTTTACATCCACCCTTCCCTTCAGACTCTGGCCTCCTGTTTGTTAAGCCACCGAATGTGTCTAACGGCGAAGAACTGCACCGTCCTTGCTCCAATGAAAGCCCGCTGTCGTCATTTGAGCGTGTCGTTTAGTCCCTGCATGCAGCTTCGAGGTTGACGGAAAACAAGCAAATATTCAGATGTACCTACAGAAGTTTACAGCTCAGAGGGTTTGCTTTCAAGCCGTATAATATGACTTCTGTAATAATCATGGAAGTCCTAGCCATTGGAGAGGGTATAACGAAAAATCTTCTTGCCTTCAGCAAGTATGGAAATCTTGGAATGCATTGCGAGCCACATAGTATCGCTCAGAAGTAGACCCCCTGGTCTGTAAACTTCTAATAAAGGCTGTACGTAAATATATCGACCTGGGGTTGCAGCATAGCCATCCTTCTCGCTCGAGGCGAGTGACAAAATAAGGAGAACGCCGCCTCTTTCATAATTAGGGATATAAGGGAAGAAAAAGGATTGCAGTGTGGTAGGATTTCGGGTTAGTGGCTAGGTCCTTCATAAGATTGCGTCTGCATTTTCATAATTCTTTTTCTTTTCCGGTTTTGAGAATGGTCCATAAATGGGATGGTGTGGTCAGGTCGGAGGAGAATATTCCCTGTTTTGTTCCTGCTGCTAAGTTAACGGGAGTAAGGAGTGAACGTAGGGACGAAGTTTGGTTCGAGAGCAAGCAAGAATACAACACCTTCATCCGAACATACGGTTCTGTCGCCGGTATCAGTTGATCGTGCCGCAATGGACACACCCTCGTCCTGTTGTATCCAAAGAGCAACCGCTTTACATTCGTGGCGCCACATCACGAAAAAACAAAAACAAAACAAAATAGCTTATCGCACTTCCATCACGAAAGCAGTGATTGATGTAATGAAGGCGTCAATTCATCAGAATTCATCATCTCCCAATTTCCGCCCTATGCATCTCTGATATAGGCGATATTTAGTTAATATAGTAATTCAGATCATTATGTCATAAAAGATAAGTGTTGCCAACCCAAAATAAAGAGACCACATTCAAACAATAATGCTGCTGGGAAGTGGCGACGCTGAAATAGAAATTACCTCCCTCTTTTACGAAACCCCGCCGCGGCGGTGCAGTGAGGACGCTCAACTATACTGTGTGTGTGTGTGGGGGGGGGGGGGGGGCAGAGGATGCAGGATCGAATCCCTGCCTGGCGGCCGCTTTTCGAAGAAGGCAAAAACTATGACGCCCGTGTCCTATACGATGCCAGTGGCTAGTTAAATAACTCCATGTGGCCGAAATCTCCGGCGCTTTCCAGTACGGCGTCTCTCAAAGACTGAGGTAGAACTGGAGGAAGAAGATGGTTTACACGGTATGAAGAAGCACTGAACAAGGATAAATAGGGTACGCCTCAGTTCTAAGGTCGAGGCACCGTTTCGACAAGGGGACTTGTCTTCGTCTGGGGGAACGAAGACAAGTCCACTTGTTGAAACGTTGGCTCGACCTGCGAACTGAGGCGTACCCCATTTACCCTTGTTCAGTGCTTCTTCACCTCACAGCGCTTTGTGACGTCAAACACCATGAGCCAAACCAAACCTCTCTTTAGAGAAGAAAAATAATTGATGAGAGGCGAAAGGGCTTAGGGGAATAATTCTCTTGACATACCTGACAACCTGCTAAAAATTTAAAATGCCTTATCAAATGGGCTTCTTCTGTCTAACAGATAAGCGGACATGAACTCAAAGGCGTCTGTGTTCTGAAATTAGGGTGTTTCACAAACTCAACGGGCGTCACTGGTGCGCTCTCGGAGCAGAGCCAGCTAGTTGATTCTCGTCGCTGTGTTGAAGTGACCAGGGGCTGCTGCCTAAGCGTCACGCAATATATCTCCTGCTCGCTGGTTGGCCCGTCGAAGCCGTTCCTCGCTGGAGGTGGCGCTCACGGTCACCCTGTCGATTTGGTCGTTCTGCGTACTAAGCTGCTCCCCCATGACCTGAAATTGAAAATGAAATAATAAATCGGTATGAGAAATGGTTTTTAGTTTATATGTTCATCAATTTATTTATTTATTTTTTTTTTTTTGCCGCCAGAGGAGCATTGGTGCGCCGGTAGTGGAGAAATACATCGCACAGGCTACTACTATAAGCGATGCTTGTACGCAGTTCTTTTATTGTGTGAATATAGATGGGGCCGCCTATGGTGGGCAAATGCTACACAGTAAATCAGGCTGTAAAATAAACTTGGTACAGAGTTGTGCTGTAAATAATGACGCGATTTGTAATCAGTAAGTAATTACTAGTTAGTATCCTCGCAAGCGCGACCGTACGGCCGCGAAGGAAAGCTATATAAAAGGAAACTTCCTTCCAGTCTAGGGTTTCTAACTCGGGGACCACCGCCTGTCAAAGGCAGTCACTGTGAGAACTGAGCTAACCCGGATTTATTGTTTGTCTTTGTCGCCTTTATTAGACAAAAAATACAGACTGGAACGAATTGTCAACTGTGAGCCAATTTACAGGAAATCTCCTTATAAAAGGTTCAAATTGGTCACTTTCTTCAGAACACGAATAAAGTCATGAGAACCGCCTTTCGGCGTTTACACATGCTACACATCAAACCTAATAGCCTTATCATGTCACACAGAACTCCGCCATCATTTTCTACGGATAGAAACTGAAATTTGAGGGTGTTGTGTAGGACTTCCCAAAAGAAAACCCCATCCCAATTATCTATAAACAGATGTTCAACGATGCCCGGCTTTCTTCTGAGCTAACCGGGATTGACGAATGACATGATTGGTCAGCGGCGTTATGTGGCCGCATGTAAAAAATTTTTTTCCGACTTTATTCTGATACAGTTTTGACGCAAACTCTCCAAATAGGGCACATGCAATGTTGTCAGTACGCGCAGCGATGGAGTAATGAGATTGGGAGGCCGCCTCTTCAAGCCTCATCGTTTTGTACGTCTGTTTATCTCGTATAGCAACACAGCGGTTGCAATTCCATTTAAAATGGCGACGGTTTTGCTGAAGGGGCTCGTGAAAAGTCGTACTGAAGCTCATCAGCTACTGCACCTCTTTAGCTTCCCTTGAAAGAGAGCGTGACAGTAGTTAAGTAACTAAGACTTGAAGGGTTGGCGTTAAGCAGTTCACAAAAAGGTGCCAATAAAGATGTGTACATATCCTAATTGCTCTGGAGACTTGCGCAGCGAACCAGAACATAACCGTCTGGCGTAGCTGAGTGCGACAGCAGAGCGTTTCTTAGGAGAAAGAAATTGAGCAGGACCGGGCGGAACCGCTGCTATGGAGGCAGGATTTTTCCAGTGACCTTCAGAACCCTTCGTCACGTGATGAAAGCTACCGCAGCACTGCACTTAACGAGAGTTCGAAGGCGAAGGCTGGCAGAAAATGTAAGTGAAGCTAGTTGATATCCATGTGAAATAATATTTTTTTCTCAGCACTCAGGTAAACAAAACAGAAGGTTTAAAGAATGCACAATCATCGATTCACCAAACGTTTGTAAAGTATTTACTTTCACCTCAAAGCTTGTTGCCAAGCGTAGACAGGCTATAAAAAAAAAACAACTACATTCTTCGGTTTCCTCCCAAGGGCTGCAAGTGACAGCTATAGGCGCGCCCTTTTCCCGCGATGTATTTCGCGCGTCGTTACACCCGAGAAAAACACTTCACTTGACAGTCGCGAAGTCGCTGTTTACGAAGTAAAGTGAGCTTTATTCCTTATTGCTTGTCGCCGAGGTAGAGCACACATCGCGGGGACGCTTTTACAGGCTAGCTGGTGCATTATACTGGATTTGGTTTTAGCGCAGACAAGCACAGGAAGGAACGAAGCACAAGAAGGAACGAAGCGCTCGGTCCTCTCAACTTCATTCCTTCCTGTGCTTGTCGATCTGCGCTAAAAACCAAATTGAATGGCATGCACCCTCCTCCGTTTTGCACGCCACTCCTACTTACGCATAGAAATTCGAAACATGATTTTTTACATTGAACATAAAATCGCTTATGAACAAAAGAACTCGCATATCGTTGGAGCTGCCCCCGTATAAACTTTTGTCATGATGCTTATAGTTCTCTTGAGTTATTGTCGAATACTCACTCCAGTGGTTTTCTATGGTTGACTAAATCTCCTTAATGCGCTTGAACCACCAGTTGTTGATATGCACATATACGCATAGGCGTACTTCGCAGTGAATGTCAGAAAAGCCTCTTCTTGCCACTTTTAGTTACTCAGCGCTAGCGCAGGACAAACGTTTAAAGGAAAATTTTGCTGTTAATCTGAAGAGTAGACGACATCGATCAGTAAGCTGACAACCGCGTCTTACAGTATTCCGCAGTTGTCGCACAATTGAAATTGACGCCTGAAAGAAGCTTGACTTTTAACTACCTGTATTTACATGTACACCTTCGCGACCAGAAGCAACACTCAAGCATATGACGCTCGAGCGTCCAATGCGCAGTCATCATGCAACTGTTGTATACTTTCCTCTAGAGCGATACCGGTGAGCGGGTTGCCGTAATCAGCAAGTACTTGCCAAATGCGGTCTATCCCAATCTCATTCTCCTAGTTATTTCCCTTTCATGGCCGGTATCTGGGTTTATTGCCTGTCATAACTAGACATATTCGCCTACTACTTCCAGTGCCTACCACTGTTGTGCGTAATCACAGTATCAAAGAAGTGAGCGTGTAGCGAAGCGCACAGCTTCTTTTGTCCTATTACGTGCTAGCTGGAGGTTTTTATATATCAGCTCTCTTGGAGGCATTCGGCCTTGGAGTTGGACGATTTTCTGGTGTTTCGTAACAAATGATATTTCCGACGTAATCCTTCGCGTCACTACTCGAGGACGGCCGATGTATCCAGCTCGATTTCGACAAATATAACGGAGGCCTTCAGGCTGCGGATTAGAGGAACCACAAGATGGTCCGCCTGTCAGGCATTCAAAGCGAGACAAGTGAGTTTGGCCTGTTTTCGCTTTGCGAACAAACTGCACTCTCGTACGACGTGTGTGAGTCGGACCACATATATTCCTGGAAACCCACTCTGGAAACGACTGGAAACCCACTCACTATATCGCCACAAAAAGCGCGCAACGTTCACGCCACCCTCTGCCATACACACTGTGTACGACATTCCAAGCAACACCCGCCGACCTATTCTACTACTCCCTATAGGAATGTCCATATCCCGCGGGAGTATCACGCATCCAGTAATCATCCCCCAGGGCCCTGGGAAAATGCACTCTGGTCGCCTCGCCGGACACCCAGCTATACATGGTGGACCTGACCCGGCGTGAGGCGATAGAAAGATCTTGGACTCAGGAGCCTTCCAATGAACTTGCACGCAACTGCTGCTCTGCTCTAATAACAAAATGTTTGTTATTTCATGCCATATGGAAAATCTAAGCCAGTTATATACCGTTGCCGTCGTAATTACCGGCCGCACTACGTCCACTGAGGAACCTGTGACGCTTTTTTTTTATAAAGAGAGAATTTAAAATCGCGTATTATTTCAATGTAGTCTCACAGGGGGGTACGGCTTAGTGGAGATAGCCAGGAGCAGTTCCAAGTTCCAAGTAACGACTGGCCTGCAGGACAGAATCAATATATGTCTGCGATGAACTAGCAAATCGAATGATTGTGAAAAATATTCGTTCGAAAATCAAGTTCTTGGATTATAATGGCTGCATTTGCAGAGACAAAGGTGAGCTTTCTTCAGTTCCAATCGCCCATCCATCGCTCTGATTTGTCTCCGTGCTACGAGCCACGTTACGACTGCGATGCATCTTCTCCCGCCAGATTGATCGGGACTGCGCAACTCGTCTGGCGGCGGCTACGTGCGCCCCGCGCGAGCTGCAGCACGCGCTTTGCTTGGTCGACGCTCGTTACGGACCGCACCTGTGGTTTGAAACTAATTGTGTTTCAACGACAACAGGCAGGTAGTCGAGGGAGGGGATCGAGGTGCGCTGTTAACGTTCAGGCACACACCCTTTCCTTTTCCCGACCCTAGACGCCAACGACGCAGCGCCGCAGTTCGCTTAACCGCCGCAAGCGTCGACAACGTCATGACAGCGCGCTCGCTCCTTTCTATTGTACGTTGTTATTTTACTCTCCTCTCGCTGCCTCCCTCACTCGTTCTCCCCTCTTCCTGTGTTGGAAAGGAGCGATTTTGCAGAGGCAGCGGCGGGACTAATGAGCCACCCAACCGATGTTGCCTACGTTCACCCTCTGTCGCAGTGTGGGGCCGGGCGCTTGTACAAGACCTGCGGTTTTCCAAGGGGAGGCGAGAGTCGTAGAGCTCGTTATCATCGCTCAAACCTAGGTCAGAACGCTTGCAAAACGTACCCTCTTTCCTGTCCGCCTTGCATCTCCTCTCCGCTCATTCTAAGGCTTCAAAGTGCTCCCATTATTATTTCACTCCCCACGATTTACACGCACGCACGCACAACATGCTGGCACGCACGCACGCGCACGCACACGCACACACACACACACACACACACACACACACACACACACACACACACACACACACACACACACACACACACACACACACACACACACACACACACACACACACACACACACACACACACACACACACACACACACACACACACACACACACACACACACACACACACACACACACACACACACACACACACACACACACACACACACACACACACGCGCACACACACACGCGCACACACACGCACGCACACGCACGCACACGCACGCACACACACATGCATGCACGCACGCACACGCGCACGCGCGCTCACTTGCGCGTACGAGCATATTTTCATCACGAAAAGAGAGAATGATATGACGTTGGCAGAAAACCATCGTTACCATTTGTCTCGAAAGTGGCATGTATTTTTTGTCGTTTTTTCTTCAGCATATCTCCTTACGTTGCTTTTTCACGTTCATTTTTCTTTTCCTGGTCATGGCGTTCGCTGAAAGTTTGACGGCCGGGAAATGAGACGTAACTGGAGTGTTAATAAAGTTAAAAAGTTTCCTGCCTCATTTGAAAGCAGGCACACCTTATCTGACGGGACTGTCTGTTTCGACCCTATATCGTATTCGGCACTAGTTCTTCGAGGGAAATTAGGTGTTGTGGCGGCCATAAGACACCCCTTCGGATGCCAAAGATGATCCGACTTGGTGAACGTACTACATGTATGTACTACATCTGAGAGGATGAATCCCACCTTCCACTGCAGGCATTAGATGAATGTTGTCAATGATATATGCCTTGCGTTCTGCGAGCCCCTGGTAGGCCTAGTAGTGCAGAGCGTCATAATGCACGGTAGATGGGAGGAGGCTCTGGGCGTCTAGGCCATATCAGCTTTGACACTCCGCTTTGAAATATGTTTATTTTGTGTTGCTCCATTGCGTCGATTAATAGCGCGATAGGGGCACACGTTATTAGAAAACTCGATGTCGGGGTCAGCGGAGGTGGCCCTATATAAAACAGGGCTCCAGCGACCACGGCTGCAGCTCATGCCTGTTTGCCTAAAGTGATGGCGTCGCTATGATGGATAGATTTTACAGTTGAGAAGAAAGACGGTGAGATTGTCAAAGTATTTTCACTAGTTCGGTGCCCTCTAGCAGGAAAAGGCTTGAAACGCTTCTGCGTGTTAGTCCTTTGGGGGAAATACGTTTAGTGTCAGAACCTTAAGAAAAGCAGCAGCGCTGCAACGGGGTAAAGTACGTGAACTGAAGCCCTAAATTTACGAAAATTTCTTCACCGAGTGGCACTCAGCAACAAAATGAAACTTTCCATCCCAACGCCCATAGTGGATTTCGAAACAACACCGACGGAGACAGAGCAGCTTCGTTTCCCAACGTTTAAACAGTCGGCTATCGACACAGTGGTGCTACTAGTTATAATTTGTATACAGCTATTCATCATCATCATCATCATCATCATCATCATCATCATCATCATCATCATCATCATCATCATCATCATCATCATCAGCAGCAGCAGCAGCAGCAGCAGCAGCAGCAGCAGCAGCAGCAGCAGCAGCAGCAGCAGCAGCAGCAGCAGCAGCAGCAGCAGCAGCAGCAGCAGCAGCAGCAGCAGCAGCAGCAGCAGCAGCAGCAGCAGCAGCAGCAGCAGCAGCAGCAGCAGCAGCAGCAGCAGCAGCAGCAGCAGCAGCAGCAGCAGCAGCAGCAGCAGCAGCAGCAGCAGCAGCAGCAGCAGCAGCAGCAGCAGCAGCAGCAGCAGCAGCAGCAGCAGCAGCAGCAGCAGCAGCAGCAGCAGCAGCAGCAGCAGCAGCAGCAGCAGCAGCAGCAGCAGCAGCAGCAGCAGCAGCAGCAGCAGCAGCAGCAGCAGCAGCAGCAGCAGCAGCAGCAGCAGCAGCAGCAGCAGCAGCAGCAGCAGCAGCAGCAGCAGCAGCAGCAGCAGCAGCAGCAGCAGCAGCAGCAGCAGCAGCAGCAGCAGCAGCAGCAGCAGCAGCAGCAGCAGCAGCAGCAGCAGCAGCAGCAGCAGCAGCAGCAGCAGCAGCAGCAGCAGCAGCAGCAGCAGCAGCAGCAGCAGCAGCAGCAGCAGCAGCAGCAGCAGCAGCAGCAGCAGCAGCAGCAGCAGCAGCAGCAGCAGCAGCAGCAGCAGCAGCAGCAGCAGCAGCAGCAGCAGCAGCAGCAGCAGCAGCAGCAGCAGCAGCAGCAGCAGCAGCAGCAGCAGCAGCAGCAGCAGCAGCAGCAGCAGCAGCAGCAGCAGCAGCAGCAGCAGCAGCAGCAGCAGCAGCAGCAGCAGCAGCAGCAGCAGCAGCAGCAGCAGCAGCAGCAGCAGCAGCAGCAGCAGCAGCAGCAGCAGCAGCAGCAGCAGCAGCAGCAGCAGCAGCAGCAGCAGCAGCAGCAGCAGCAGCAGCAGCAGCAGCAGCAGCAGCAGCAGCAGCAGCAGCAGCAGCAGCAGCAGCAGCAGCAGCAGCAGCAGCAGCAGCAGCAGCAGCAGCAGCAGCAGCAGCAGCAGCAGCAGCAGCAGCAGCAGCAGCAGCAGCAGCAGCAGCAGCAGCAGCAGCAGCAGCAGCAGCAGCAGCAGCAGCAGCAGCAGCAGCAGCAGCAGCAGCAGCAGCAGCAGCAGCAGCAGCAGCAGCAGCAGCAGCAGCAGCAGCAGCAGCAGCAGCAGCAGCAGCAGCAGCAGCAGCAGCAGCAGCAGCAGCAGCAGCAGCAGCAGCAGCAGCAGCAGCAGCAGCAGCAGCAGCAGCAGCAGCAGCAGCAGCAGCAGCAGCAGCAGCAGCAGCAGCAGCAGCAGCAGCAGCAGCAGCAGCAGCAGCAGCAGCAGCAGCAGCAGCAGCAGCAGCAGCAGCAGCAGCAGCAGCAGCAGCAGCAGCAGCAGCAGCAGCAGCAGCAGCAGCAGCAGCAGCAGCAGCAGCAGCAGCAGCAGCAGCAGCAGCAGCAGCAGCAGCAGCAGCAGCAGCAGCAGCAGCAGCAGCAGCAGCAGCAGCAGCAGCAGCAGCAGCAGCAGCAGCAGCAGCAGCAGCAGCAGCAGCAGCAGCAGCAGCAGCAGCAGCAGCAGCAGCAGCAGCAGCAGCAGCAGCAGCAGCAGCAGCAGCAGCAGCAGCAGCAGCAGCAGCAGCAGCAGCAGCAGCAGCAGCAGCAGCAGCAGCAGCAGCAGCAGCAGCAGCAGCAGCAGCAGCAGCAGCAGCAGCAGCAGCAGCAGCAGCAGCAGCAGCAGCAGCAGCAGCAGCAGCAGCAGCAGCAGCAGCAGCAGCAGCAGCAGCAGCAGCAGCAGCAGCAGCAGCAGCAGCAGCAGCAGCAGCAGCAGCAGCAGCAGCAGCAGCAGCAGCAGCAGCAGCAGCAGCAGCAGCAGCAGCAGCAGCAGCAGCAGCAGCAGCAGCAGCAGCAGCAGCAGCAGCAGCGCCGCCGCCGCCGCCGCCGCCGCCGCCGCCGCCGCCGCCGCCGCCGCCGCCGCCGCCGCCGCCGCCGCCGCCGCCGCCGCCGCCGCCGCCGCCGCCGCCGCCGCCGCCGCCGCCGCCGCCGCCGCCGCCGCCGCCGCCGCCGCCGCCGCCGCCGCCGCCGCCGCCGCCGCCGCCGCCGCCGCCGCCGCCGCCGCCGCCGCCGCCGCCGCCGCCGCCGCCGCCGCCGCCGCCGCCGCCGCCGCCGCCGCCTGAATATACCCACTGCAGGACGAAGGCCTCTCCCATATTTCTCAAATTAACCCGGTTCTGTGCTAGCTGCATCCGCTTGACAACAGCGAACCTCTTAACCTTATCCGCCCACCTAATTTTGTGCCGCCCGCTACTACGCTTTTCTTCCCTTGGAATCCAGTTTGTTACCCTAAGCGAGCATCGGTTATCCTCTTTTCGCACTACATGTCCTGCCCATGCCCATTTCTTCTTCTTAATTTCCATTAGAATGTCAGTAACTTGAGTTATTTCTCTGACTCTCTCTGCACGCTTCCTATCTCTTAACGTTACCCCTACCATTTTTCGTTCCATAGCCCTCTGGGTTGCCCTCAACTTAAGTCGAACTCTCTTGGTTAGCCTCCACGTTCCAGCCCCATAGGTGAGTACATGTAAGATGCAACTCTCGTATACTTTCCTCTTGAGCGATATCGGTAAGCTGCTAGTCATAATCTGCGAGTGCTTGTCAAATGCGCTCCATCCCAATGTTATTCTTCTGTTATTTCCTTCTCATGGTCCGGATCCGCGGTTACTACCTGTCCTAAGTAGACATATTCGCCTACTACTTCCAGTGCTTCGCTACCTAATGTAAACTGCTGTTCCTTCAAGAGGCTATTGAACATTACCTTCAACATACAGCTATTGTTAGCAGCTAAATCGACGTCGCCGCCATCTTTGACCCGTTTTATCTATGTTTTCAAAATGTTCGTCAGAGCTGTAGCTTTGGACGTGAATAAGAATCTGATAAGTAAAGATTGTATGCAGCTAGCTCAGGATCGGGTTAATTGGAGAAATATTGGAGGCGCCTTCGCCCTGCAGTGGGTATAGTAAGACTGATGATAATGAAGTAAGAAAATGACATTGGCTTAGCTCTGGTTAAACCTGGTAAATTGCGTTAGCAATGGCCGCATGGCTACGGTTGTGTGTTCGCTTGTGGCGTAGGTTGTGTTATTCGATAGTTTGGCTATAGAGTAACACATTTTTAGAGCCACTGACATTTTCTGCAGCAACGTTCTAAAAGGAGAAAAAACGTAGGAGCACGTGTTATGTATAGCTGAAAGAAGAGCGCGCGGAAACATTATTTCTCACTGGTGGATAGTAATGAACGCTATTACCACAGAACGTCCCACGACTAAGCGACCGAGTCTCGTGTGCTTACCTGGTCATTTGTACAGCCGGACACATGCACAACATATATTTTTTTTTTATTTGCGTTTCATTTAGAGTTTCTGAAAACATCTGCACAATCAGCGCACTAGTGAACACGTGGCACTGCGAAGGCGTGGGTTGAGTAGATCAGTTTCACAACGCTCAGCGACGCGACGTCGTCTCGCGTGCGACCGCAGAAATGGCATGACCGCTTCATTCTAGGAACTCATCGGGTAGCGCTCACTTCCCCTTCTTATTTCTTTCTCTCTCCCTCTCCCCCTGCTTTTCACATTTCCAATCTCTTCCCCACAGCGCCATCTCTTTCCCCTAGAAGCACTGACCAGCAGTGGTGGCCCCATCATCTCTGTCATCAGCGTCATTTAAGTTTCTCCTAAATGTCAGCGCGCAGCCTCTTTCGGGCCAGTGCATATAACGAAACTTGTCGGGGCAGCTGGGTGTACTTACCTAAATTAATTAAGGGAGGGAATGATTAGGCGTTTCTCGCTAACGCAGGCGCCATTAATAAAGCACCGTGCCCCCGTGTTGTGGTGTGCGCATTAGCGCGTGCTAGAAATGTTGTGCGGCTGTGAAGCACAGAAGTATTCGCACATTCTCGGAATGAAATATATATATATATATATATATATATATATATATATATATATATATATATATATATATATATATATATATATATATATATATATATATATATATATGCCAGAAAACACGTAACAAAAAATGTTACACACACTTTTTTTCCGTTCCCTTCCTCGATCTCTACCCTAAGGGAGTGGTAGGGTTATCGATAGCTGTATTGTATATAACCTCACTTTCCTTTCTTCTCTCCGGATAATTCTTGCCTGTCCTGTGTAAAGCTGGCCTTGGTCGAAAGTTCTTATGCATATATTTGCTCCTTTGGTGTAGTGGGACTTTCACAACACCCCAAAATACGACTACTAGTTCGCTGAAGCGGAGAAAGGAGTCCTAGCCACCTTAGAAATAATTGGATCTTTAGCGTTGCCTAATTGATCCATAGCATGTATGCCTCGCTCCCTCCCCCCCCCCCCCCAAAAAAAAAAAAAGGAATTAAATTATGTGACTTGTTGAATTCCTTGATTTGCTTCGCCGAGGTGCGTATGACTGGCGCACTCAGTATGAAAGCGCACCGAACAAGGGTAGATGTGGGGAAGCCTCAGTTTGCAAGTCGTGCCAACGTTTTGGTAAGTGGTCCACTTGTAGAAACGTTGGCACAACCTGCAAACTGAGAATCCCCTCATCTACCCTTGTTCAGTGCTATTTCATACCGTGTAGCCATCTTCTTCCTCTCGTTCTACCTTTTGCACTGTGTGCGAGGCAGGCATCGGTCCTGTGCTCTAATATTATCATTTTTCTGAAACTTAATTTATATGTTCGGCTGGCGGTGTGTGCAATATTCCTTTATATCATCCTGTTTTGCGCAGTATTTTTTATACATGTGTACTGTTATAGAGGAGTCGCTCACACCTGATATTATTTACTGTCTCCTAAGTTGAATGCATAGCAGTCTAAACTGGTTTCCTTTATGTAATATTTGCTGTATGTCCGGTGAACCAGTATCAAGTTTTAAGGCTGTTCTTAGAGGCCGCTGAAATAAATATTCTTTGTTATATTGTAATCATGAACTCAGTCCTGTGCTGCGTTTTTGTAGAATTGTGTAGAACTGTGGCAAACGAGGACACCTTCGGCAGAAATGAGTGTGATTGGTCTGAAATACAAAAGCAGGGACATAGCGCCACCAGCTAAGGTACGCATATCCTTATAGCTCAATGTGACCGACTTGATTTTTATACTAGGGGCAGTCGAAAAATGGGACAAACAGCAGCCTTTGCTTTGACTTGACTGTGATGTAACGAAGGCCGCATACATACAGTTCGCGGGAGCCTGTTTACGATCGCCTTTGCGACACTTTATAAACGCTCCCTTCCGGATAAGTAAGCGGCCTTCATCACACGTCGCAACGGAAGGAAAGTGAAGGCCGTCCTCTGCCCCTTCTCGCCGATTCCCCAGTCGACCCAGCAGAAGAGACCAGAATCGGTCCCGAAAAGTTAGTCTGTCATAAAAAACGGCCGAGGGTTAACCCTGCTAAACCTAGTTAGGTGAACCGAGAGCGTCGTTTTGCTTGGTTTTGCTTTGGTTAGGCTTAGGTTTAGACATGGGGAGACATGGTCTTGTAGCGATTGAAGTACCGAGACTATGGAGTCGAGGACGCCGTAAACTAAAAGAGGGAACACAGGATTCTGCAGCTGCCATCAGAGGTCAAAGGTCAAGTGCTGGTATCCTATAGGGGGTGCCATGTTTATAGTATATAGCCACATGTTACCTCTGGCGCGTTGAAGTTCAAACGGACTCCCAAATTGACATTGGATGGTACGCGGCGTCGAAGCTTTCGCTTCAGAAAAAATTTGTTGGGGCTACTATACTTGCTTGGCTCATACAGAGACGGCCGCGTCGCCACTTCGTCGTATTAATGTAGCGCTTACCAGCAATATTTGACGACATGCTTCATGCTGCACTTACCGAAAGCGACTTGTTCGCGGTTCTGACCGAAGAGTGATTGCTCTGGCCGCCCGTCTTTCGTCTCATTATGCAAATGGGCACCGGACTAGAGATTGGGCAGAAAACAAAAAAGAGCAGGCAGTAACGAAAGGAGGGGCAAAAATGAAAGCTGAGAGGAGCACTGCAGGTAAGCTTATATAACAGCTTAAGAGCAACACTCTCATTTCTACGAGTCTTTGAAAGAGCACCGCTGAACTCCTCAGGTCTTAATGAGCCAATTAGCGAGCGTGATTTCGGCGCGAAGCGAAATATGAACGTGCACTCGTACACGCACGCACGCACACAGAGGCAAAAAGAAAGAACTGAAAATGGCGAGAGGCTGGACGTTGGGGGCAAGATGGATTGCAGATATTCCCAGGAGGTGTAATGCTATCCCTCGTTATATATGGAGAACTTATACAAATGTCTTTCGCGGCCTCTTTTATGTTCTCTTAAGAGCAGCCCGTATAAATGCAACCGCCCAGTGTTTTACCGTTCTTGTGTACTTATTGGAGAGTCGTCGTCATCATCATCATCACCATCATAATTATCATCATCATCATCATCATCAGCCTGACTATACCCACTGTAGGGCGAAGGCCTCTCCCATATTTCTCCACTTAACCCGGTTCGGTGCTAGCTGCATCCACTTGACCCCTGCGAACTTCTTAATCTCATCCGCCCACCTAACTTTCTGCCGCCCCCTGCTACGCTTTCCTTCCCGTGGAATCCAGTTTGTTACCCTAATCGACCATCGGTTATCCTCTCTTCGCACTACATGTCCATGCCCATTTCTTCTTCTTAATTTCCACTAGAATGTCGGTAACTTGAGTTATTTCTCTGACCCACTCTGCACGCTTCCTATCTCTTAATGTTACCGCTACCATTTTTCGTTCCATAGCCCTCTGGGCTGTCCTCAACTTAAGTAGAACTCTCTTGGTTAGCCTCCACGTTTCAGCGCCATAGGTGAGTACAGGAGAGTACCTTACTGAAAAAATTGTATGAGGCAATAACCTCACATTTTCTCACCCAATCTCACTCAATTCACATAAGAAATCATATGCAAGTCGCATAAAATTGCATAAGGTCTCATAGTTTCTTGTACATTATCCTAGATTTGTACGATATTTTATGATGATGTTGTGAACCGTATGAGAGTCTGTGCGATTAGATGAGATTATATGAGGTTATTGCCACGCAGAACTTTTGGTTTTTCAGTAGGGACGTGTTGAATTGTGACGCATCTACACGTCGATGCGGAAGAAGACACTGAAAAAAGACACAAGGTTATTCTTTGCTCCGCGAAATAGGCATTCTCTTCACCTCCTTTACTCAGTTGACCTTGACCTTCCCGAATCTGTACTCCATGCATTTGTTTATCATTTAGACTTACAACAAAAATGCACAAAAGTAAAAGACGCATGAAAGCCCTCACGCAATCTCTTCAAATCGCATACTCTCTCATACGGTGCACATCATTATCATAAAAAAATCTCCCATAATTTCTGATAATGAACAAGAAACTATGAGATTTTATGCAATTATATAAGACTTGTATGTAATTTCTTATGTGAATTTAGTGAGATTGTGTGAGAAAGGGTGAGGTTGTTGCCTCATACAAGTTTTTCAGTAGGGGGAGAGGATGTTGATGGGACGAGCGCTCCTGCTCGTGTGTTCGTCTTAAGCATTCTCATTTTTGTGAGCCATCAACCAACTCGCTAAACAACAACTACATTTAAGCGCGAGGGAAACCCGAATCTAGTAAAGGTTTATCTAAATCGCGGCGCAGTACCTGAGCGCGTGAGGGCCATGTGCTATATTGGGCTGGTTTCTTCAGGAAGCTTTCGGTTTTCTTCCTTTTACGCCTAATATGTTGATACGGCGAAGTCGCAAGAGGAGCGGCAATGGTAATAATAAAAAAGACATGAAATATATCTGAAATGCTCGTTAAATGGCGAAAGCTCGCTCAATACAGCAACCCCAGCATTGACCGGGTTTTAATTAACTTCGCTTAAACCTATTAAGACATGTGAAATCACTCCCTGGCATGGTACTCTATGGCTTCCCTACTGAAAAGCCAAACGTTCTACGGGGCAATAACCTCAAAAAATCTCATGTAATCGCATAGACTCTCATACGGTGAACATCATTGTCATAAAATGTACATAATTTATGATAATGCACAAGAATATATGAGACCTTGTGAAATTATATGCGACTTGTATGTGACTTCTTATGTGAATTGAATGAGATTGTGTGTGAAAATGTGAGGTTATTGGCTGATACAAGTTTTTCAGTAGGGTTGAGTGAGATGATGTGAGAAAATGGGAGGTTGCTGCCTCATACAATTTTTTCAGTAGGGAAGGATGGGGATTTTACACTGCACGTCGAACCAATGGCTTAAAATGCAAGCAACCTTACAGAATAGATGGCTTTTATTTGGCTGTGTGGGGGGATGGACTTTTGGGATGTCCTCAGGAGAGCAATAAGAAACAATTTTCCATTAGATACGTATAATATTCAGTAATTGGGGACAGAAAATAAGGGTCGCCTTCCATTAGACCTTATTGTGCCGACCTCCTTGCACTGTTTATGGTGGCTTCGCACGGAAGGTTTCCATTGTGGTTCGGATGCCAGGCCCGCATGGCTGTATTCTGGAGCGAGTGTATCGCGCTTTGTTGAAGAGCGGAAATCAATAGCTTGCGTGCTGCAGTGTCTGTCTAGGGTGGAACTCTTGGAAGACATTAAAGAGTTTAAATGCCGCAATGGCGGCATCAAAAGAGCTGCTGCTTTTCTTGTCGTTTTTCAGTGTATTATGTATTTATAAAATGTTTGCGGAAAGTCATTGATATAGCGAAAACGAAAGCAATGGTTTTGTTGTATGTGCATCCATCTCGTATACAAGAGCTGCGGTGTTTGATTTCCGATGCATCTGGGTACTCATTGGTTTCCCAGTATAGTTCAAATATTCTTCTGGCGTGGTGTTTGAACGTTTTTGTGGTGAAATAATCCGGAAGTGCCTTCGATGGGTAGACTGTAACACGTAGGTTAAGGTACGCTTCGAGAGCCTATGTTTTTGACATCTAAAATGAAATCTTGAATTCCAAGCACAGGACTCAAGCAGCGAAGAAATGAATGTCATGTTTTCGGCGACTCTCAGTGGCTGTTGCTTAAATTTTATGTATATATTTGTCTATGTTGGGCGGCTAGAGGAAGCAGGAAAAGTTTTATGTGGGTGCTGACAATGTTGACGCCACCGTTACTGCTGCAGTCGACTGGCTTCGAAGGAATACATAACAGCACGGGAAGGTGTATGTGGCATGGTTTATATAATCGTGGTGTATATGGGTGACAAGAGAACTATGATCTATGGAGCGATTGAAAGTGAGTGGAGTTAAATTAGCCGCCGTGCGATTGCGGCTATTAATAATATGTTGGGCATAGAAGTGAGCCAATTCTTCACCATGAAAATGCGCTAACTCGAGAGGAATGGAACGAAGCTTCCACCAGTAAGAAACAAATTGGAAAGCAATAGGATTGGAACCAACAGGCGCTAGTGTCGTGTTCTCGTATGCCAGAATGATCAGCGACAGCAAAGCACTTCCCTCAAAGCACTGTCCAAGACCCGAACTGCAAGCATGGCGGCATGTGTGTTGTACGCACGTATGCCGAGCGTGTTCGGAGGAAGCGGGAGGTGGCGGGCGATACTGATAATTGGTTCACAGGAAAGGAAAGGCACAGTATCTGTCACACTTATTCTGTGGACACCTGAACCGCGCCGTTAGGGAAGGGAGCAAGCCGGGTGTGAAAGCGGAAAGATTGCTTGTTTTGGGGATTCAGTGTGCAGGTCACGATATATATTATGCCATAACCAACCTCGACATCTGCCTCTTCTTATTTATGTTTCTTCTCCTCCCTTATGCTATTGTCGCGTGTATGGTGGGTTGATAAAGTTATGAAATTCTGTAACGTGGTTAATGTTGCCGCATGTAAGTATGATTGGCTGGCATCCAGCTTTTCTGTACGTTGGCGACTAGCGCTATCTGTCGGTCAACTGTAATGAAGACAGTTCTATTCATTGACGAAGTTTTAAGCATGTAATATCAAAACAACCAAAATAACAACGATCAGAGATTACCGATAGATTTCGCGCGAACATAGTCATCATAATGGCCGACTCTTTTTCCCTGCTGCGCTCACTTATTATTGTCTTGTGGAACGTCTCTTACGTTCGCGCCAAGTATTTCCGACAGCCGTGAAAACTCAGTGCGGTGCATCAAACATTCCAAATGCCCGTGATGATTCCGAGTATTCAGTACCGCGTGGAACGTGATATAGGCCGTCAGAAGTAGCTCAGAGTTCCTGGGCTAGGATATCTCAGAAATCCTGGACCTGCAGTGCAGGGAGGTAGGATGATGATGATGACGATGATGATGATTGGATAGGTGGCCTGGAGATACATTACTTCAATCGACATCTCCTCTGTTCCTTACTGCTACGTTTTTACTCGAAAAAACTACAGTAGAAGCTTATTCACTTTCATCAGCCGCGCCCGCTGCCTTAAACACACAACAACATCGCGGTTGGTTAAAATTCGCTATGTCGCCTTGCCGAAGAATGGAAGGAAGTGACTCCAAGTTTCGAAAACACCCCACAGCTAAAAACTTCGCCACTTCCCTACTGAAAAAACTGTATGAGGCAAAAGCCTCACATTTTCTCACACAATCTCACTCAATTCACATAAGAAATCACATAAAAGTTGCATATAATTGCATAAGGTCTCATAGTTTCTTGCACATTATCATAAATTATGTACGATATTTTATGATAATGATGCGCATCGTATGAGAGTATGCGATTAGATGAAATTTTGTGAGGTTATTGCCCCGTAGAACTTTTGGTTTTTCAGTAGGGAATTCTCCGCGGTTCGGCGCAACAGTGCGGTGTTTGCCTAGTGAAAGGAGTGCACATCACTCCTGGGGAACAGTGCAACTTACAAGCCGACCTTATCTCCCTTTAAAGCCGATCTGGGAACCATTTACACGTCGTCTCGCCACCAAAGTGCCCCGTCACTGCCTGCCACTTACTCGTTGCCCCAAAGCGGCCACTGTTTACATCGGCTCCGAACCAAGAGAACGCCACGCAGTAGCAAATGCCTCGCGGAACGATTCGCAAGAACGTGCCTGGGCGATTCCCTTGAGGTCGGTGAGGGCAGCGCCAAGCTCGTCGCCGGGATGCTGCAGCCGTTGGTGCGGCTCCAGGCTCACTGAGTCCCAGTGCGCCTCGGTGCCAGAGTGGCGTTCCGGTTCGCTGCCTGCGGTGTCACTCCTCGAAGACGTCTTGGACGGTTCTTCGGTCTCTTTGCTCGATGCTTTGGAGCCGAGGGCCCGTTGTTTGGACACTGGGTTTACTTTGGCCTCGTTGGCACCGTTGGTTTGGTTAGCGCCGCTCTTGTCCCTGTTACGCTGCTGCTTTTTCTTTTTCCAGCGACAACGCCAGGGACAAAACCAGAACAGCGGTCGCTTCATCTGGAATGGAAAAAGAGGAGTTAATCTAATTGTTGGTTGGTTGGTTTGTGGGGTTTAAAGTCCCAAAGCGACTCAGGCTATGAGAGACGCCGTAGTGGAGGACTCCGGAAATTGCGACCACCTGGGGTTCTTTAACGTGCACTGACATCGCACAGCACACGGGCACTTTGCTTTTCGCCTCCATCGAAAAGTGGCCGCCGAGGCCGGGATTCGATCCCGCGCCCTTGGGAACAGTAGTCGAGCGCCGTAACCACTGCGCCAACCCGGCGGGGTGGAGTTAGTCTAATGGGTTAATGAAAATCCTCCAGAGTGGGGCAGCTTTCAAATAAAGGAGCGATTATCCATTGCCATCCGCCGAAGTTTAGCCATAATGCAGCTGCTAAGTAGAGCTATACAACTGTCTCGTGCATATTACATTTGACGACAAGTACTTTCCAGACAGGTAATTGATCTAGGGTCCGTCGCCTGTCCGATTCCGGCGCTGTGCCAATCATGTTTGTGTACTCGCGCTGCAGATGTACTTTTGTGTGGGGTTTGTAATAGTGGATCCTTATGAGCATAAACAGCTCCACTAAGATCATGGCAACATGGGCAAGAACAAAAAAAATTGATGGGCATTTAAGCTAACGGGATCGGAAGGTAAACACATAAATGTCTCATCGTAAGTGCCCTGTTTCTTTTATTGTTTTTGTTTAGTTACATACTTATTTATTTTGCACTTTTTCTTTTAATATTTTTTATTGTACTTGCCTATATTACTGGTATTGATTATTTTTTCTGCTCGAGTACTCTTGGGAGGTTTGCTGAAAGGATCGTAGAAGCGTGTACTTAGAGGCTTAGTCGGTAGCCTGTTCAGCTTGCAAAAACGTCGTGGGCTCGAATCCTGTCTGTCAGCCAGATTTTTTTTCATCATGAGAAATCGATTACTCTACAGACTACAGCTAAATAGTTTTAGACATGCGGTGGCCTTTGATTCGCATTTCATGCAATGTTTCAATCACTTTCACTCCACGCGTGACATCACGGGGCCATGGAGACACTTTAGAATTTGGCCTCAGATTCTCCTAAATGTTCTCGGGTGTGATGAGCGCATAGTCCTGCTTGTCTGTGCCTTTCTGGACCATTTTTTCCGCCTCCGACGCCGCCGAGGTTCGTGACAATTTGGCGCATAATGTTTTCACCTTGATAACAACACCAACGCCAACAATGAGATCATGCAAAACGGTAGGAAGAACCCAAAACACAATGACAATAGAAATGAGATTCTAATGACAGAGACAAGAACAAAAGCAACATCGACAAAATTAGACGCAACATGACAGTGCAGAAATTTATGCCGTTTATTATTTGGGTGCGTGATCCGTTCTATTTGGACCTGGGTGTCACTCTGCCCGGATATGCATTATAAATGGGAAAAACAAGCTGCTTAGGAATGTAGGTGATTAAAGCAGCATGCAGCCAGTGAAAAACGTTCTTCGAGCAGATTTTCAAAGAAAGGGCAAGAAAATGTAACTGAAAAGAAACCGCGCTATCAGCGGAAAACGTTTCTGACCCTCAAACGGCTTTCTTCCATCATGTTTCCTTTCCATTTTTTCCCAGCGAAACTCTCGAACCATGCATCCACGGGGAGGCATAAATGTCGAGTGTGAACGCTTCCGATGCCAGCGGGCATTTCGATAATGTCTCGCCGGGGTGAGCTCCCCATTCATCCCTCGTGCTGTCGAAGACTGGTTCAGCATGAGTAAAGTGTAGCGAATGACGCGTTGGTCGTTTATGGCGCCCATTTTTCTTCGTCAGCGCGACAGATGTCGCTGTCTATAGCTCAGCGTATGGGGCGCGCTCTAGTGCCTGAGGCTACCTCTCAAAGCGGGCTTGACGAAGTCAAGAGTAAAGATGGGGAACGTAAGATAAGAAGCACAACACACATATGCATTAGAAGCGAGCCGTAATGACGTCGAGAGTTCGCGACCAACGCATCCAGGGACTGGCATTTGGCCGGCGGGCGCCTTATTTCAAGCTCAACGACGTCAATGCGCAAGACGTCGTTCGCGTGGATCCGGCTCCTTCTTACTTTGGGCCTGCTTTTGTAATGCCCTTGTAAATAATGCGTAGCTCGAAAAGCTTTCCTTCCGGGCCAAGCAGTATGCCTTGTTTTGCTAAGGCGAAGCTGATGTGGACACGAAAAAAAGAGGTTAGTGATGAGGCAATTCTAAAAGAAGCAGTGTATATTATTGCTCTTCATTGCTTCTTTAAGAAGGGAGAGGTAGAGGGGCGGGGAGTGAAATATCCTGCGCAGTGACATGATTTTTCCTCTGTATTATCATCATCATCATCATAATCATCATCAGCCTGACTATACCCACTGCAGGGCGGAGGCCTCTCCCATATTCCTCCAATTCACCCGGTCCTGTGTTAGCTGCATCCACTTGACCCCTGCGAACTTCTTAACCTCATCCGCTCAGCTAACTTTCTGCCACCCCCTGCTACTTTTTACTTCCTTTGGAATCCATGTTTGTTGCCCTAAGCGACCATCGGTTATCCATTTTTCGCGCTACATGTCCTCTCTCCTCTGCATATCAATACTGAAGTCGTTCCGATAAAAAAGAAATAAAAAAAAATGACTTGCAGGGTCTGTCCAACGTCGCCATCTTTTGCGTTGTTTGGACTGCACAATATATCCTTTTCGGTTTCCTTATCAGCTCGAAAACGCTGAGCTGTGTGTTTATCACAAAAAGCTGCGCATACAAGAGACCAGCACCAGAGGGTCAGCGTCTCCGTTTCACCTCGGACAAGTGTTCTTCGGCGCTGTCCAGGTCGGCCGACAGCTTATCCAGAGCCTGCTCCACGTTGTCCAGTTGCTCGCCCTGCGACTCGAGCACGGTTACGGTGCGTAGTCCGATGCCCTGCGCCTCTTGGCAGGCCCGCAGGAGATTCCGAGTCGCCTCGATTGAAGGGTCGTCATCCAGCTGCTCTTGATGCCTCTGTGTTTGCTGGCCGTCTGGCAGCACCTCGACGTCGTCCGGCTCGGCGAGGAGACGGCGCAGCTCCCTTAGAAAGCGCTGTTCGTCCGTTTCGGCGGCCTCAGCTATGTTCGAAGCCATTCGAAGCAAGGTTTTGCACGCTTGCCAGGTGTCAAACTACGGTTCAGAATGCGAGCACGTTCGTACTTATAGTTGCTTGGATTGGATTTGGCTAGAAGAGGCTCAAGTCTTCGTTATGATGACAATGTGGTTGCCGCATCTGGTGCGGCTAATGACATCATAGTTTTCACGCTAATGTTAAAGGATAACGCTAAAGAAAGAAAAGCTTCGTGCTTCTGGTGGTCGTATATTATCTGAATCAGAGCACTAATTTCTTATTAAAGGTACTTTTCGCGAAAGCTTCTTTGAATAAAGTTTAAAGGTATCTCTTATAAAGCAGAAAACATTGATACAGTAAATCGCTTCAATCGCTCGGTGTCGTGTATCTGGAACATATTCAATGGTTTGAAAAATGAGGAATCTTAAGTAATTGGCTCATTATCCACGAAACCTAAATTTGACCCCTGTAGAACAAGCTGATTTTCATAGTATTCTATTCTGCTCCTATTTTAACTGCGGTTTCTTTATGTAAGCCAGAAAAGCCTGCTCAAATTTTCCGATATGAGCGGTTTTCGAATTGAAAATACCTAAGATAGCAGATTATACTTCGTACGAACTTCCAGTAAAACTTTTATTTGCGGCGTCAAAAATCACTAATGTGCTCATGTATTCCTTCAGATATTGCTTCTCCATCAATTTTTAAAAAACACACACACCAGCTTCAATGCAAGGCTTAAATCCGCCGATCGTAACCTCCAAAAACCTTATCTAACTATTCTGGCTGCGAGTACAGGCTATGCTCACCTAACGCCTTGTCATCAGCGGTCGACAGTCCTAAACAAATTCGCTCACCCGGCATTGATCCCAGAGATATCACTGCCCGCCCATTTGAAGTTATACCACATTACAAAGAGCAGTCCTTGAGTGATGCATGTCATCAGTGCCATTATCAGATTCAGTGGTGCACCATGCCTTCAGTGGTTCCCGACAGCATCAAGCTATCTAGGTTTTTCTTCACTCTATCCTTTATTTATACATAATCTCATCTCGTTCTATGCATGGAAAGGGAGTTATGGGCCACTGTCTGCTGTAAATGGGATCAGGACCTCAATAAGCGCTCTTGACGTTTATTTGCACACTGTACTGCATTAAATTAGAAATTTTATAGAAATTATAATTTTAATTATAATTAAATTAGAAATTATAATTTTTAGAAATGTACACCATCTAGCCTCCGTAAGCACTGTTTTCGTTTACTACTGCCGCACTGCTCACTAAATTCGACGCAGCTACATTATATACACTATACAATCTGGGTTTTAAATCATTCATGTTTTCTTTCAAAAACTGCAGAAAGAACGCCGCTGCAGGGTCTGCGGAATGACATTAAGGCGGACGGTATTGGTTTGCACAACACAGGTAAACGAATATAAATAATTAGTGTAAATAGTTCAGTTTCACTTCTGCACTAAGGTACATTATAATTCAAAATTCGAAGTTTTCTATACTGAATGTGAGCCAGTTTAATAAATTTGTTAATACGCGTCACAATTCGAAATGTCGAGCATGAAAAACGTTATTTTGAAAGTACGCTGGGTTGATTTTGTCGTACTCTAATGCTTAAAATTGCATCCGTATGCGTGATCTTCTCACGGGAATGACATTAACGACGTCTCCGTCGTAAAGGTTGCATTTTGCGTCTGACTTGTAATTCAAGAGACGTTATTGGTTCAATACGTGCAGCTGGAAAGACAGCTTTAAAAGCTTTCAAATGCGTTTATTTACCTTTGGCAACTGTTTATTGCTATGCCGTCAATTAATATTAAAGCTGCACTCGCCTCTGATTTTGACATTTTTTTCATTTTGGAGTTTAATCGAATATCCGAGCACCAAAGATACAAGTGTTGATTACATAACGTTATTTAATTAATTGCTAGTTTGTTCTACTCTATCAAGTAAATAATGCAGCCCAACCTTACAATCAATCTGCAGACACTGAAGTGAAGTGTTTTACGCAGTTTCGAAAACAAAAGTGCGTTCTATTGTATAATCTGAAACTTCATGTATTTCGCCTGACAGCGCGTAATGCGATAAAGGCACCACTTTTGTCTATACGCCGCCGTTTTCATGTAACGATAGTTTTGAGATACCCTAACATGCTTATAATTTAGGAAGCGGCAATCTTCTAACTACCATAGCGAGAAAAGCAAACATTTTCTTATCTCTTAAGAAGACGATAGCTTCTTGCGGTAATCGCTTGTTGTTTATACGGGTCACCGGTTGTCTATTGCTCACAATAAGCCCTTTATTTTTCTTCAAGAATTTGTAACCAGAGGAGCCGAATAGCTGCTAACAACTGCAAAGCAGTTTTTTATCTTTCTTCTCGAGCGCCTTTACGTTCTTTTTTGCCTTAAAATAAGCTATGATTCACGGAATTCGACTCTTTTGGTGAACCACTCAACCGAGCCGCGGCCAACGTTCAGTACTGCGAAAATAACGCAGTACAGATGCCTAAAAGCCTTGCAAGCCTTAAAGGCGAAGGATTCTTCGAAACTGTCGTTCTTTTTTGCTGGCTCTTTTCCAATTTTCGTCATAAACTCGACAAAGTCGAACCAAACACGGAACTGCGACGGCAGGGCAGCTTCTAAAGCGGCGCGGTAAAAACAGATAGTAAAGGCGGAGCAGCCGTTGAACGTTACGCTTTGAGTCGTCGGTACCAGGAAAATTAGAGCGAACGCACACACGATAAAGAGAAACACGCGGTGCTGAAACATCGCTTGCCGCACTCAAAGCCCATCACTTTCATCGCCTTCGTCGTGAGCCTTTTATGATCGCTACCACACGAATCGGGAAGCATTAATTCCGAGATCGATGCGGCCTCAGAAGAGGAGAAGGATAGAGGAGAAGGAGGAGAAGAAGTAGAAGGATAGGGAGAAGGGCAGGGGACGAAGATGGTTGAGATCCCAAGCGATGGCTTCGTTATTCGGTGCAGCGCCATACGACGATGCCGATCGTCCAGTGAGGAGAGAGAAAACGAATGTGTCTAATAGCCGTCTCAGTGGTATCATTCCCCGACTTAGCTGATATACGTTTGCTTAGTTTTTCTTTTTTTTCTCACCGTATTTGAGGCATATCTCCATATCATCGATTTTGAAACGGGCTGTGTAAATGTAATTTTTGCCGTTTTTAATTCTTTCTTTTTCTACATTCCTTCTTCAGTTGCGGGCACTGAAGAGACTGTTTGGGCTTAGAGATACGCCAGCTTTGCGTGCCGGACTACTTCCTAGGGGCACGAAGAAACGTGAGCTTCTTTTACACACTTCAGGAGGCCTGGCGCGCTGCGGCCTTCTGAGTGAATTCCAGTCCAGATGGGGCCAGGAACCGAATAAACTCAAAGTTCAGATCTTTTCGTTTCGAAGGAAAAAACGTATACACCACGCAAAATGCGAGAAAAGGAAAAGGAGAGGCTTAGGCAGCAGATAACGGATAAAACGCGAAGCGGGGAGCAGCGGAGAATGTTTGCTAGATCTATGGCGTGAAAGTCTTCGATGACGGCTAGATTTCTTGGGGGCTCTCCACACGCATGTTTATGTTCTTCATTCCTTGGGCTATAACGTCGATTTAGGGTCCACTTATATGAGCGCCGAGGAATGGCAGGCTTGTGGAGAGAAACGAAGGATGGGAGCAAAAGGTTCCATAAAGATTAATCGCTTGTGATTTTGATTCCTCGAACGAATTCTTCCTTGGGCGCGCGACCTCTAGACGGCCGCGGTAGCTCTCAAAGATGGTGGGGGCGGTGCGGAGGAGAAGGGGGAGAGGCTCTAACGATGGGACTGACGCTTAAGAAACACTTAACGCCTCGCCGACACGATGGCTAGGAAAAGAGAGGCCCTCGCTCCGCGCTAAGCTAATGGGATCGGTTCGAGGGATAAGTTTGCTCGTAGCGTTAGGAAAAAAAAAAAGAAAATATTTCTGTTTCCTTAGACTCGTGAATTTTGTTTTGCATGGAGAAAAAAAGTACCGATATAAGTGGCCTTTCGATTATGAAGCAACCTCGCTCTCTGTCAGATCGTAATAGTTAGGGTTTGCGCCATGTGCTGGTGGTTATAGGTTTTGCAGCAATCAGGGCGTCGCTATGGTCGTCAGCTTGAAGGCCGTGCAGGGAGACATAAAGCGGTTTCAGTCCAGCTCCTTCGACGGCGCGTTTAGGATGCACACCTTATTACTCCGCATCTCGAATTACGCAGTTGTGGAGGTAGGACAGTGAAGAGGAAGAAGGTATGGACGAAACGAAGGTAGTCTGTATATACACCTCAATTAGGGTAACAACAGAATGTAGGCGTTTCTCCTAAACGCCTGGAGAACGACAGCAGCTATGGATAACAGGCACTTTTAAAGACACGAGCCCTTTTTATTGTTGTACAGCTACTCGGCCGCGCTGACGCTGTGATACCTAGAGTTTGCATCAAGCAAATAACACCTGATGTCTCGTCTTCTCTTGTGGCAGAAGAGGAATAGCCGCTGTTATGCAATAGCAGAAAGTTAGGTGGGCAGATGAGGTTAAGAAGTTCGCAGGGGTCAAGTGGATGCAGGTAGCACAGGAGCGGGTTAATTGGAGGAATGTGGGAGAGGTCTTCACCCTGCAGTGGGTACAGTCAGGCTGATTATGATGATGATGATGATGATGATGCAATAACACTTCACTTTGCACCCCGCCCATCCCCTCCCCCCTCCTAAAAAAAGTGCACTCTCGGGCCTACCTAGACTCTGCGATGACAGGTGGCCCAGTTTGTACCCGCCCTCTCTCCAGCCACTACTCTCCGATGGGTAACATCTGCGTTGAGCACAGAGACGCGATTGTTTGGTTACGACGTACAATGGGGACGCCGTTAAAGAAATTCGTGGGCAGAGCAACCATCGTCACAATTTACAAACACCAGCAGCATCTCCTGCTACTGAGCTAAGTCCTGATAGCAATGGGGGCTCTTTCTTTGGCCTCCCAGGCCCTGGTTTTCAGCTAATTAGCACACTCGATTAGGGGGGGGGGGTGGAGGAGAGGGGAAGCACTATATATCAGGGCGGCCAACTCCTGTTCTGTGAGCGAGCGAATTTTCGATGGTTTCTCACTCAGTCTTTCTATGATATATTTGGAGTGTAACTTCTCGATGCTGCACATTGCGCTGTGAAGAGTGCAGTAGGGCTGGCCTCGCGGTTAGGTTTCTAATTCTGCAACATGAGGTACCTTTAATTCGCTCCCTAAAATTTTTCAGCGCATGTCTGTCCTTTTCTGCTTTTTTGCTCTAATCGACTCGCTCCAGCTGCGGCGGAGGTCCACTTCAGCGTCGTTAATTAACCCAGTCGAAAAAAACTACAGAACTGTGTCAAAAATACGACAAAATATTCTGTAGTTCTGTCGTAACCATCACGTTTTTCTGTAGTTCTGTAGTTTTTCTGTGGTATATGTCTGTTGTCTGTAGTTCTGTAGCACTTTTCTGTTGTAACTACAGAAATTTTTGATGCTACTACAGAATGTTCTGTTGTCACAACAGGTTTCCCGTAAAAAACCACACAGAAATTCTGTCGTAACATCAGAAAAGTTTCTGTAGTTTTTTTCCGACTGGAATCAGCGCAATGGTCTTTTGCAGGGAGGCTAATTAGGTGCACTACTGGTGCGAAAATGCTGAAATAGGAGTAAAATCGATATCTTCCAGTGAAGTGGAAGTACAGATAGCACGACACTACACCATCGGCTCTTCGATAGGATAAGAAGCGTTTATAGTGAAATGATGTGCTTTCTTAAACTTGAGACCTGCTTTTTATTTTATTTTCCTTCCATTCCTCTCTCTCTATTGCACAGTCCTTTTCAGCGACCCTTGAGATTTCCCACGTCTCTTATATCTCCGGCTTAGCTTGTGTGAGTGATAATCGGAACTGCGTGCTTCCAGACACGCTCCCGCCAGTCATTTTTCTTTGCCGACTCTGCGCTTTCGTTCCCCAGAACAAAAACAGATATATATTTCTTCGTTCCCTGACATGCCCCCGGGGGCAAATTCGTTCCCTTCATCACTCGCAGCTTGCTCTGAGAGGTACTTGAGGGTTTCCAGAAAGTAGGAATGATTTTTTCTTTTTTTTTTCAGTGCGTAAGTGAATGACTGAGTGAGAGTTTGCGTGCGTGCGCGGGTAAGTGAGTGAGTGAGTGAGTGAGTGAGTGAGTGAGTGAGTGAGTGAGTGAGTGAGTGAGTGAGTGAGTGAGTGAGTGAGTGAGTGAGTGAGTGAGTGAGTGAGTTAGCTAGTTAGTTAGTTAGTTAGTTAGTGAGTGAGTGAGTGAGTGAGTGAGTGAGTGAGTGAGTGAGTGAGTGAGTGAGTGAGTGAGTGAGTGAGTAAGTGAGTGAGGGTTGGAGAGAGCGAGTGCATAGTTGGGCATTTTATACACGACCAGCGTCCGGGCAGTGAATAAGCCTGCTGTTCAGTTACAGAGGGTGCCTTTTGGGGCATAGGGGCATCTGTGGGGCACATATACGTAACCACTGACGAATCACTGATCGGCCTTGTTACCTACCAGTTAAGCTACCTGTGTCATTCCTGTGATTTTAGGGCGAAAACATTTCTATGCTCATGGTGAATACCCCGCCTCTACGAGATGTGCCACCGAGATCCCACGAGGGGTGTCAGCGAGATTCCGAGAAATGTGTCAGCGATACTTCGCAACAGGTTCTGTTATCAACGTACCTTATCTACTAGGGACGTCGCAATATGTTCTGACGATGAATGCGAAGAAAAGAAAGTAATGCGATTATAACGAGTACACAAACTCCCAAGACAAGGGAAGAATAGGAGAAGGAAAGGCTTTCGCCATTATACTCTTCAGCGAAGCTGATTGCAATCCTGTGATTTTTTTCGCCTTACACTCCGGAGAAAGAGAGCCTTAACGCTATCGCGTTGACAATTGCTCAATGGCACAGGTACTAAAAAGCACCAATAAGCATCTACCAAATGCGACTCAACTGGCTCCACAGACGGATGACGCTATTCATTTTCGCTCAGATTTAAACGATGCTTGGATGTACACTACAAACTAGAGCGCCACCAAATGCTGAAGCGTTACTCGCATTCATCCGAACTTTGGACGGAGAATGAATGCTTCTCGCTTAGCACGTCCTACAAGTTCAATCTCCGGAGATACTTGCACGCCATATCTTCAGTGAGAGATTTTGATGCCGATAGTAGACAGGCACAAGCAGTCTGAAGCGGTGAACACCGCTGGCTTCCAGCCGGTGTGTCGGCTAGCATCCATTCATTGGAAAGGGGCGCTGTGTCTTTGTTTCCTTTCCTTCGTGATTCGTCCTCACACACCTAACTATTTAACTGGCTTACTGAGCCGGTTATTTAGGGTCGCCACAACACCGTACATCTGTTTGCTGATGATGGAGATGGTGATGAAGATTACTGACTTCAGGCGGTCATTGTTGCAAGACTTACATAGTTTTCGCACCAGTGAGAGTTATATAAGACAGGGTAGTACTGTTAGCCTCCATTGCTCTAAATTCGAGCTATATTTCATTTTTATAGTAATATTGGAGAACTATAGGTGTCATGCTAGATGGAGGCTGTCAACAGGGTGAAGGCAGGGTGGTCTCCAATGTGATAGAAACATGCGAAAGAGCTCGTGATCCTAAATTTTCATCAGACGCGGGGCCCTCTGAGGAGAGGTGAAAATTACTTTGGTACTGGTTGAAACCAAATGCATTTTGGAGACGCCGCCACGATCCGATGCCAGGCACTGCGAACTAAGACTACGTAGTGGCGATATGTGCATTTGACAGCTGGCGCCATCTGTCGTAAACAGCTGTCACGAATATAAATGGCCCGCGTGGCCGGGTCCGCAGGTTCGTTTTGAACAAAAGTTACGCGCATGCGCAGAACTCACGTGTGAAATGGGGGATTACGTTAAAGGAGAGGAATTATGCTAATGGAGTAAAAAGGGAGTAATATATCTTCTCGTGCATTCCCTATCGGAAGGGGTACGCCGCTTGCCAAGCCCAAGGGTAGAAAAAGGCTGAACTGAACACCTATGGTAAGCAACGGAAACTGATTCGTAGTTGCAAACATGCACAGCTCTCTCAGGTGCCAAGATTTTAACCGAAATGTAGATCTCCAATTGGTAACCTCAAGATTTCTAGTGTTGTTGTTATATGTGAACACCTATGGTAAGCAACGGAAACTGATTCGTAGTTGCAAACATGCACAGTTCTCTCAGGTGCCAAGATTTTAACCGAAATTTAGATCTCCAATTGGTAACCTCAAGATTTCTAGTGTTGTTGTTATATGTGAACACCTATGGTAAGCAACGGAAACTGATTCGTAGTTGCAAACATGCACAGCTCTCTCAGGTGCCAAGATTTTAACCGAAATTTAGATCTCCAATTGGTAACCTCAAGATTTCTAGTGTTGGTGTTATATGTGGGTAATGACATGAAATGAAAGGTGTTTGAGATGGGAGTATGTCTCTGCTGCTAACACCAAAGAGGCCCGTATAATCAGGGGCAATATATTACCTCAGGGCTTGAAAACAATTACCAGGCCCCAGATACAGTACGCTAGATGACATGTTACTCTTTATAGGGTAATTCATTTTAGAATTTAACACGCGCGTCACCTGTAAGAAGGTAACCAACAGCAAAAACTTATAAAGCACAATCTCTGTTTCCATTTAACTGATCTAGTCTCGTCCTCGACAACCAAGGTTGCCGTCGGCATTAACATACTTAACGTGTAGAAGAGAAACTGCTGCATCAAACGAGTAATATAAAGCATACCTTGAATGCGGAGCATCTGGAAGAACGAAACAAGAGCAAAACGACAAAGCGCATGCTTCAATTAAAGCGATCTCTCCTTCCCACGCCTTTCGGTTTTTAATTTGGCAGCTTTAGTTGTCCGTAGCGTGTCTCATTAGGATGTTCAGCGGTTTGTGACAAGCGGAGCTGAGTGCCACTGCGAATCTCTGATCCCTTGTAATTAAGAGATTCCGGTGGGGAACCAACCGGGTAGGAACGTGTTATTAGTGAACAGCGTTCTGGTGTGCTGCACTTGAAACGAAATAGTGGCAGAAATATGTTAACAGGAAGTATAGGGAAGGGCATAGCACAGGAGCTGACTAACAGCTCAGGTTGGCATCCTTTCGACTCAGTAAATGGCATAGTGAAATGAACAGTAGTCGCACAGCAGCTGCACCAAAACTTCCCAAGAATTCGAAGCTTCCTGCGCTGAATCCACTTTAGCCGTGATTAACGTCAGCTCAATCAAATGGCATTTTCCAGTGTTCAGGCGTTGCTGTCATGTGTTGTAACTGTTGTACTCCTTATTAGTAGCACGTGACAAGAGCGAATTTAGCATCCCTAAATATCGGCCTGTGGTGAAACTGAAAGAAAAAACGTTCCAATAGGTGGATATTACGAACGTATAACTATTACGTCCCAAGCTACCATATCAACTGTCGAGGAAGACAGGTGAGAACAGCGGAGTGGACGACGAATGGCTGGCTGCCTGGCTGCTGGCATAAATGAACTGTTTATTTGATGAACTTTTGCCCGCAAACGGAAAGCAACGTAGCGGTGGTGGCTGGCGGCGGAGCAGCACGTGCACTGGACTGATGCACGCCGCTACCGCCCCCCCCCCCCTCCCACTCAATCCTAAGATATCTAACTTTTGACAATAAGCACCATCACCGCTGACAATCGCGTCGAACATTGTACGAGCTGCCAGCCGTAATATATGGTTGTTCCGCTCTGGTTTTGTCCATTCTCTCGTAGTAAAGACGCTTATAAAAGTGCGTGCTGGTTGTTTAGACGAGGAACCTTACAGTGAGTATGAGGAATCTTTGGGGTGGCATTGTATGCATCGTAAGGTGGAAAGAAGTAAAACAACCGTTCTCTTTTCTATTGAAAACATTGTATGAGGCAATAACCTCACCGTTTCTCTCACAGTCTCACTCAATTCACGTACGAAATCGCATACATGTCGCATATAATTGCCTAAGATCTCATAGTTTCTTGTACATTAACATAAATTATGGAAGATATTTTATGATAATGATGTGCACCATATGAGAGAGTATGTGATGTGATGAGATTGTGTGAGATGATTGCCCCGTAGAACTTTTAGTTTTTCAGTAGTGAAATTCTGTCGCCCTTTAAAGGATGTTCATTATTGTGCGAAAGCGATTAAAAACTGGCCGCAGTGTGACCATAGCTGAACCGAGATAATGAGCATGGGTTTTATGTTGTTAAATGTTTAATTTTCGATTTTACTCGTCGATGCCTTTCAACTGTATGCGCTAATGTCTTAGCGTGAAATGAGATTTTAATTAAAATTTTTAATGCACAGTAGTTTACTAAGGCGCAGTTGTAGTTTAGTCAAATTGCACAAGACATAGCTATCCAACGCTCTAACTTCATCCTACAGCGTATTGTTAAATTTTAATTATAAGTAAATAATAACTACTTACAAAAAATGCAAATAATCCAATCAAACTGCAATAATATAATAATCCAAAACTCGACGTAAGCTTAACAACGATATCTGAATTTATTGTGCACAGTATAGTCTGACTTTTGTGCAGAATTAAATAATTGAAGATAATTACTGCACACAATTCTTGCCATAAGATATCATGCAATGTATTACAGGATAATGTACCGTAAACCTAATTTAATATTTAATTGCAATTAATTGTAGCGTGTAAAGCGGCCAGTTAGTCATAAACAGTGAGTATGTTACGTAGTCGTGTACTAGTTCACCATAGCAAACCACACTAAGCGAGACTTCTTGCTAGGCAAATTCCCAGTTTGCTCTTGGCTGAGCTTGAAAATCAGGAAATCAGGCTGACGGAATGAGGTATTCTACCTAGAGTATTAGGCCTAACGTTTTTATTTCCTAATTTTCGTGATGACGCTTGTCCTAGACGCATGATTCGGTCACTCTTTAATAGTGTTAAAATAAATTTCCACTTTTTTTTGCTTCTCACGTTTCATAACTGCGTTGCTTTCACGCCATTCGTGGCAGTACGTAGATGTAGTGAAAAGCGCCAGGCAACGGAGCTTTCTTGCCTGAACTGATATGCGATAGACTGCTGAGTTCTATCAGTGCATTTTATTCGTAGCCCTGTAGCGGATGGCCCGCACCATAAAACTTGAGAAAGCTCGTGTACGCCGCCACGTGCTGCAGTGCAAGCCAGGTTTGTTCGATATGCACACATTGATATGCACACACATCGCTTGTTCTGTATATCAATCTCTGTTCTGTCCATTTTCGCGCTACATCCCTTCAAGTGCACCAGCACCTGTCGGCTCTCCTGTATATCGGCTACTGCCTGCTCCCTAGTCCACTAAAAAATCCGTAGTTTATGGCCACATAGGGGGTGAGCACATTACAGAGCTCCGAAACAAAGGAAAAGGGTAGGTAAAGGCGTCCTGGGTTTGAGCTGAACGTCTTACAACAGATGTGGTTAAGGAAGTCTCCAGAAGGAAACCTCTCAGTTTGGATTTAAGTTCTTTTTCTAGCATATGATTATTTCTACAGAAAACAATGTGTCGCTTCCTTGGAAATGTTTTAGGCGATTCAGAGGAGAGGTGTGTGTGGGAATACGCAGGTGTCTATCTTCACGCCTTGATATTTTTTGCCACTTTTTGCCTAAAGAATAAGCGAGCAATCAAACAACCACAATACAGCCCACTGCAACAGAGTTCAAGAGCGGCTCACTGTTTGCCAGGTTATGGCCTAGAAGAGAAACTTATGAAGACAATGACGAGACAAAGCCGCTTGAACCGAACTCTCCTATGACCTTATCTGTAAGTATTGACTCACGAAGACCACTCGAAAACAGCAAGAATGGCACCACACTCTACTGGAATTGCTCCTCGCTGGTTTGCTCTTCGTTCACGGTGTGTGTTCTTCAGTCTCCAGAGAGGCGAAGGCTATATAAGAATTCTCTTATTAGTTGCCGTTGCTGCAAGCACCAAGGCTGCCCTCTAGCTCCCATTCACAAGATGCAGGTAGAGCAACAGAAAGTATCGAGCTCCCCAAGGGAATTAGGGTGTGCCCTAGGGGCTGATGGTTGGGATTGTGCTCTCTGTCTATAGCTCCATTCGGTTAGTGCTCCAGAAGCGAAAAATAAGTTACCACCGGAAAAAGCAGACAATTATGGATAACGGGCAGATTCCACCCTGAGTAGTTTTTTTAATTAACGGAAAACTTCGAGCACAATTTCGCTTTGAGACTGGATTTATCGATTGTTTAATGATTTTTTGAGGATAGTTATCGGTTACAGATGGTTAAAAGCTGCCTGTGTGATAGCCCATTTAAACTGCTTCCACATTTGATGCCGGCAATCATGGCAGGATTCTGGCTTCCTTAAACCTTGCGGAGCTAAAATGCTTCACTGGGCGCGAGGGGGATGGAGTCCCAACTGAAATTCGAGTTTTTCATTTCGAATCGAACGAATAAAAAATTGAACGGCTGCATGGGCCGGGCCGAAAGAGAGCGTTATTTACTAGGTCCAGTCTGGACCGGATCTCGGTGGCTCAACGAAAGAGCTTTAGCATCTCGTGATATACGACCCGAAGAAGTCGGCATCGGATGCAGAATGTTTAAAGGGCAGGCAGGGGATGATTGTAGTCTACGGCGGACCTCTTCTACAAAACAACAAAAACAACAACAACAAAAGATACTGATTCCTTCATTCCTATAATGACGGGTGTCGTGAATCAACTCATCTGTTATATTTAGTTTGTATGGCTTCTAAAACGTAGTTGTTTAAGCATGACAGCACTGACTGAGTAATGAAGGCCATCAGTCTGAACTTGCAAAAACAACCCTTGTACAAAACAATGCCCCTTGATGAAGTGAGAGTAAATTTAAATCTCTTACTTCAAATGTGTACTATTTTTCCGAATCTAATAGTTAACCCCGTCCACAGCAAGAGTTAGTATTATCGATTGTGCATAGCTGCAAATGCAAAGAGCAGAAATATTTTACACCAAAGAAAATGTGCTATCCTCGGAAAGCAGGGAGAAGTTATTTGTTGGTACACAGAGCGATTCACTTCTTTTTTTTTTATTATTTAATTTAATTTAGTATTTTTTGACAAAGAGAAAATCAATATTATAATCTTGGGGGCCAGAAATGCTTTGTGTGAACCAAAATGGCTGTGAACAAGTTGAACATGCTCAGAAACTATTGAACAATGAATCACGATCTGAGACCACGGCATTTTGTTTTTCGCTATGACGCAGACGTACACACGCTTGCCAACAGCGCTGGAATCGCACCTAGCAATGTATTTTTTTGAGTTTGACTTGCTTTGGTTTGTGGTTCTTAACATGCGAAAGCGACAACCGCTGTAACGGACGCCGAAGTTATGAGGTCTGGAAATTTCGGCCACCTTGGGTTCATTGACGCACACTGAAATCGCACGGTACACGGGTACCTGCACCCTACTGAAAAACAAAAGTTCTACGGGGCGATAACCTCATAAAATCTCATTAATCGCATAGACTCTCATACGGTGCACATCATTATCATAATATATCGTACATAATTTATGATAATGTACAAGAAACTATGAGATCTTATGCAATTATGTGCGACTTGTATGTGATTTCTTATGTGAAATGAGTGAGACTGTGTGAGGAAATGTGAGGTGATTGCCTCATACAATTTTTTCAGTAGTGGCGGGCTGAACATGAAGATGCAGAAAAATCCTGTCAGATAATCATTCGAGTTTGAATTTACTGCGGACATCCAGCTGTGAATGTGAACGAGTCCGAAAACTCTGCTGTTATTCCCTTCGTATGCCAAAATAAGAGGTAACAAAAAATAATGTGGGCCACTTAAGCTCTGTTTTTAAGGGTATGACGAGATAGCCTAGACTACCTTCGCATATTTAAGCCCCGATTTAACCAATCAGTGTAAATGCACCTGCGTGGTCTATAGAGTAACGTGATTTCGAGTTGCCTGGCAGGCTGGTTCTTGTACCATCCTTCCATATGAGGAAAGATGCCTGAGTCGGCAGCTCCCGCCAAACGTAACTTCAGGCAACCTTATGGCCAATATATGCACGTCCATGTCAGTTGCCAGGCGCCACCTGACAACGCCATAGTAATTAACATTTCGCTCAAAACCCTTACGCCGGCACCGACGCCGACGCTACATATCTCTTGAATTGGGTTTTGCCGCTATTCCATTAAAAAGTGAAACCTTTATATGTGGCCAAACATAGTATAACGCGCGAAGTCAATAGTTTGGTCTATCATGGTAGATGTAGATAGCATTTTTGCTGTTATCTCGATAGCTAGTTGCCCAAGCTTTTAATTGATGATGCGCCTAAGGTTCGCTTTCATGGGCATGACACGAACGCTTTAATGACTCCCACTTACTGGATGCCTTTGCGAATCCTCGTTCACGTACACACATTTGCTGTCAATATTTCAATTTGTGCCTCTGTTATCACACAATTAAACATTAAACAGCGTACAGTGCTAACCTATCAGATTGTACGAAAGACCGCCTGACGCATATCCAAAGGCCTACTTTAGTCGAGCCATACGATCGAGCGTGCTTCAGTAGCCTATAGGGGCAGCATATCTACCTCTGAATTCACAGTTCCTCAAACCCTCCCATCTCAATTGCGAAGCCCGAGTTGACAGCGCTTGCCAAATCGGCAGGCACTCAAACGCCAAAGGCTGAAGCTTCACAGATACCCCCAGCTTTAAAGCGAAAGCCGCACTACGCCATGTATTAGCCAATGTCGACCTGGCAGGACGTTTGACCTTCAACGGACCAGCGGTCACAGTGTGGCCATATGGCTGAACCATCAGGCGCCACCTGTGGTGCACCACTGCTTTACTTTCGACGGCAGATACGTGTTGCCTCTTGCAGTTCACGGCGTCCTCGACATGTAATCTTGGCAATTTAATGGCTGCAAAACCATGTCTGCCCACGTTTAAACCTAAGCCTAACCGCAGCAAACTCAATACAATACTTTCGTTTCGCCCAACTAGGTTTAGCAATGTTAAACCACAGCCATTGTTTTTATTTAGCCTGTGAAATATTGCTTTCACACGAAAACGCCTTTCAAATGTTAGCTTCCTTCCTCCTCCCCTCTGCAGAATTCTGGCCGCATCATATCCCTTCCTCAACATAGGCGCACGCATTGCCAGATCCACCTCTGTTGCACTCATGTCAAACATTACCACAATGCCCATTCCGCTGAGAAGATTCCCCTTTTGCTCAAGATTTCCCGAACAACGATCTCTTGAAGGCAAGAATTCAGCGCAAAAATAAAGAACATTGGACGAAGAAGGGCCCATAAGACTTCATGGATCACCAACTAGCCCGGCAGCATGCTCTCTTCAACACTCTCTTCGACAAGAAAAAAAAGGTGGTCATATTTTTGGTCTGGACTTATTAGGTTGGACGGCAACAGCAACTTCGTTTAAGACCGTGGGTAGTCCCTAACAGTGAAGTTATCAAAGGTTATATAGTGGTGAAGTTTATCAACAAACACTTCTAAAGTGGCGTGTAGAGTGACCTACGGAGTGACCTTACAGGGTGTTTGTTTGGCACCTCGCTGGAAGGAGGGCCTTGGCCCCGAGGGGGATTCGCGTGAGGACACGCCATCGGCACGCTCACCAGCAACCACCACACGCTACCAATCACAACCACTCGCCACGAATGTCGGTAAAGCCGTGGGCCGAGAAATGTGCCTAGAGGCGAACGGGCCAACCCGAATGCACGACACACGCCATGATCGCGAGGGAATTGTTCCACCTGCCGACGCCATATTCGTCGGTGTTTCGAACTGAGGTGGTCGCTTCTTCCCTTCGGATCGCCGGTCCCTCCTTAGGGGCTACGCGATGCCCGTAACCGAAAGGCACGTGCAGTGTACGGCGAGAGACTGCACGTAAGGAGAGGGTGGAGGGGGGGGGGCGCTCTTGGAGATACTGTAGGCCCCCTCCTTCACCTGTGCGGTAGGTACGGAGTGCTTTGTAGTTGTTTGTTTGTTTGGACGCTCGCACAGACCGCTCGTTTTCTTAAAATTATTTACTACCGTTCCCTTTCGCTCCGAACGCGTGAGGAAATGCCCTCCGCTTCGCCTTAGGGAGTCGGTTAGATCCTCTCCACGCATGATCACAAACGTCCTAGACTGGGCTACAGTTCGGCACGGATTTCCAGCGGCGCCCAGAGTTTGTGCCGGGCTGCACTTTCGGTGCTTGCGGGCGACAGAGAAGAGGGCGTGACTGCTTCGGCAGTTCAAAGGGCGATTGTGTGAGTGCGAAATCATAGGATTGGTCTGGTTTGGTGTCGTGTCTGGTTGGGAGCCGAGTTTTGGCGTTAGCACATGCCTGGATATCGGTGTTATCCACACGGTGGAGGTTGCACCTGCTGCCGTCATATTGAGGTCAGTTTGCGCATTGCGGAAGGATTATGCTGATCATGGCATGTGGTGAAGAAGCTCCTCTTGTGTGAAAGTATTTCTTCCTAGGGGATAGAGGCGTTCTTCGCCATTGTTTTGCTCGTAGATTGCAATGCTTTTCTCTCTTTTTTTTTTTCTTAATGAATGGATGTTCGGCAATCTATGGCCTGCACTTAGACATTCTTTTAGATATATTCCCAACGCATATCTTTTGCTGTTGTCAAAATATCGATCTTGGTTTTCTTTAGGGCTCTCGACATCCACAAGCCAGCCACGGATTGCTTTCGTGTCTCATTTGTTTTAATACTGTGTGGTTTTCATAATGGGATTCCTTGAGGCCAATCGAGAGTTGAGGTAGCTGCGCGAGTCAACGGCTTGACTGCCTATTCACGCCGGGAGCGTCGGGGAACACAAGGGTCTTAATTCCGCTTACGTCACACGTAACATATGGCTTTTTATATCAGTTTTTTGGTCCTAATACGATAATTTGCGACACGAATATTGGACAATTGTCCAGGCAACGTTGCATTTGTAACTTCAGATACAGAAAATGAAATCCTTCCAACAAGTCACAACAGTCTCCGTTACAGGCAGTTTTAAATTTCTTCCTGAACAGAGACTATTATAACATTTCATTGCTGTTTCGGGGAAAATGTAAGTTAGGGCGGCTACATTGGTCACTTATCTGGGATGAAATTGTAAATGTGAAGTGCTAGACGAGCTGAATGCTTTTTTAGGGAGAGAAAGTTGCTTAAATAGAAACGACAAGCCAGAAAAATGGTTTGATGCTGTCCTATATATATGTGTTTGTCCAAAAGGACTTCTTGTTGGTTGTTCATTTCAGAGTGCGTCTTTCAGCTTCGCCCATTCTCTCGTCATCTTTCCGAACCTTCATCCCTGTGGTCCCGACGAAATGAGATAGTTGTCAAGGTTTTCCTTCCTTTATACGATCCACAGCTCTTCCATTTAATGAAAAAGACATTGCAGTAACCGATTCATCTCTGCTATTGTAGTTCAAAATCTGCTATCCTCATGTTGGTGGTACGAAGAAGAGATCTATTCCCTGGCCTACTAATCGATCACGTTTATATGCGTACGCCGAGAGAAGGTGAGAGCCTGTTGTCCTTCCGAACCAGGAGATGGCTTTCGGGAGCTGCGTTCCCGGCGGGCTCTGGGCGGCTGCTAGGCGCCGCTCCTCCGTTGGCACCGCCCTGCTGCGCGAGTGCTTTGAGCCGTCGGCGACTGCGCAGGGTTCCGGGCGCGAACACCGTCCCTCACTGCAGCTGGACCGGAGGCAAAGGTGAGCACTATCTAAGAATCGAGTAAAACAGCGCTAGGGGAGACGAAACACGTGAACGACAGACACATGCGCTGACTAGCAACCAAATGATTTATTGTTGCCTGTGAGGCAGCAATATAAAGGAAAAATGACAAGAGAGAAAAACACAAAAAAGGAATGCGCGCAACCACATTACCACATGAAAAAAAAAAACAAGTCACTGATTCAGATAGTCATATTCCTTAGGGTATAACGTTATCAATGGGCTGCTGATGCAGGTGCCTCCTAACTTTTCTATATTGGAAGCCTCAGAGATAAGCCTGGAGGTTTCATCCTTGTATCTTTCGATGATGGCGGTTTCCTTGAGATGCGCTTAGCAGTCATTACATTCTGTGCAATGGATGGCAAGATGGCTTCTGGGTGACTTGTTCTCTATATCTTTAGCATGTTCTCTTAGTCTATCATTGATGCAGCGTCGTGTCTCGCCGATGTAGAAATGGCCACATGACGTCGGGGTCTTGTACACCACACCGAGGCAACAGTCAGCAAACTTCTTCTTGTGCTTTTTCTGGCAGACTCTTTTCGTGGTTGCATCGTCATTCACTTTTTTGCACAATCCGCTCAATCTGTTCTTGGCCGAAAAAACCAACCTAATACCAGCTTTGCTGACAATTTTCTTGAGATTGTGAGAAACTTTGTGCACGTGCGGGATACACGCCGTTTTCTTTATTTTTGTCAGACCAGCATCGGTGCGCTTCTTCCTTTTCTGTCTACATTTGGCCAGAAAGGATTCGGCTATACTTGATATAAACTTCTTTGGGTATCCAGCTGCAGAGAGCCTGATCGCCTGAGCGGAGAAAATGATTTTTGTTTGATGCACGCAAGATCTTTGTAGTGCGGCTCTTAGACATGCCTTTGCAATATTCCGCTTAATAATCTTAGAATGAGCCGACTTGAAAGGAAGAAGGTTCTTCCTGGACCGTGGTGAGTATGCCCAACAAGCATGGTTGTCAGAAATTATTAGTTCCAAGTCTAAAAACCTGAGCCTATCATTAGTGGGGAACTCATGCCTAAGAGCCGCATTATAATGATGATGATGATGTTTGAAAATGCGCCGTCGATTCTAAATATACCACAGTCGTCGTGGTATTTTCTCTTGATCTTGGTCGCTCTTCGCGACACTCAGTAAGTTTGAAAAGCACTTGCTTTCACTATGGGTTTCTGGCATCCGGAACATTGAGGGGGGGTCTGAATTGGTGGGAACAGGAACGGCTTCATAACGTTGGATGTATAATGGAGTCGTACGTGTAATCTGCATCGTAGGTGAGATGTGAGACGCTTGGTAGAGTCATCATAGGTGGGATATTCATCTTCTGGCCTCATAGGGTGCGCGGAAGAAGGGAGACTTAACACGCCAACACTAAAGTCACCACCGGAAACTTTGCGATAATAAGTTTTTTCTAATACTGAATAATTATAAAAGGTTCATCACACTTTTTGGACATCTGATAGGGCGTTAGCATGGAAAGGTTGCTGCGGTCCACGGTTCCGAAGCAAAGCCTGTGGTATGGAATCTTTTGAAACCCATTGCGTAGCCATGCCATCGCTCACAGCCAACGAAGTCATTGACTCCGTGCTTAGCTTATTTGTCAGTTGTTTCAATTGAGACGTAGCAAAAACGTCAGGGTTAATGCATTTTTGTCAACGAACAATTCTTCGTGTATGAGCTTTTTGTGAACAGTAAGACAGCACCATAACTGAATATCTACAGATCCTTTCTTGGGACTGTTGTTGTTTTCTATTTGTCCCTATATTGCAGCCATAATTCCGTGACTAAACACAGGACACACTTTGAAAGTCAAGTTTTGCTGCTACGCACCAGGATCTTAGACCAATCCCATCAGTATGTTTTTAACAGTCGCTTACAGTGCTTCACACTGGCCCCACAGTGAATGCCGAAAATAAGTGCATGCCCTTGGTTTCCCATGACAGACCTAGCTTTTCAGTGGATGCGCAGGAATTCCCTGCGGCGAAGTAGGATTTCAAAGTAGTATTTTGTTACGTAGTGCAAAGATAGGTAAGTCCAATCATTAGGTTCATAAATTTACCTTACAGTGTTCCACGTTTGCCCCACAATAAAAGTTACATTAAACTGTTCTGGATGTTAAACACGGCTCACACACATTCCGCTGATTAGTTCCAAATATTTCTTCCCTGAATCGGACACTGAAGTCTCCCCGGTGTCACACTTCCCTACTGAAAAAATTGTATTAGGCAATAACCTCACATTTTCTCACACACTCTCATACAATTCACATAAGAAATCAAGTACAAGTCGCATATAATTGCATAGGATCTCATAGTTTCTTGCATATTATCATAAATTATCGGAGATATTTTATGATAATGATGTGCACCGTATGAGAGTATATGCGATTTGATGAGATTATGTGAGGTTATTGCCCCATACAACTTTTGCTTTTTCAGTAGGGAATTGCTTTGCTCGTTTAAAATTTCTGATAACTCGACCAAATATTTTGTTCTCTTGCTTAGCAGCCCCTGCGCTACCTAAAATCGTCGCAACCAATTCAATAGGCCGTATTACTCGGTGGGAAATTTGCATAACTCTATGTTCCCGGGCAGTCGCATAATTAACTTTCGGCGAAACACCGTCCGGAAAGTGAAAAGAGCGCGTCCAGTCCGGCGGTCATCGAAACAGCCGTATACGCTCAGACGGCCTTATAACGATGTTCTCCTGGGATTGCTCTCGCTGAGTACTCGAAAGCAGCTCGGACGTTTAAGGAGCACTCGGTAAGAGGAGGCTTGGAAACGTAAACTCCAGAGATGCAACCTCTCATCAGAGGATGGGATTTGGGATTGACCTTTTCGAAGCTTAACGACATCTTTGGACCGAATGCGCGCTCGCAGACTGGAACGACATTTCCTTGTTGGATGGCGAATAATGTCGTTAGGCATGGCAAGGAGAGTTCCGCGAGCCTATAAATAGTCCTGAGCGAAACAGTGGATTTAAATGGGGCGCTGATGATGACAAATTAGCTACAAAGCGCTAACTATAGTTCTAGCACCATTGTAGATGGCACATGTGTTGAAGCCTGCGTGATTGAAATTGGGACATAACAACAGGCATCATCGTTCGTTTTTGTCCAGCACAGGAGAAACGAAGGCAACATTCGTTTAGAGTGGTCCCAAGAAACTTTCATATTGCATCATATTGCAAAAAATTATCAGAGTGCATTGGAGGATGCTTACATATTGGAAACTGTAGTTAATTCCCATAAGTCATATTTTCCCAGCTAACAGTTGTGGGACTGGTGGGACTGGTGGGACTGGTGGGACTGGTGGGACTGGTGGGACTGGTGGGACTGGTGGGACTGGTGGGACTGGTGGGACTGGTGGGACTGGTGGGACTGGTGGGACTGGTGGGACTGGTGGGACTGGTGGGAATGGTGGGGGTGGTGGGGGTGGTGGGGGGGGGGGTCACAGGCTATGTGCGTTGTAGAATGTGGTCAGCGCCCCTCGTTGTGGGAAAATGCGGATGCAGGCTAAAAAGACATTCAGGTAAATAAGAAAATCTCCGTAAATAAAAAAATTGAAAAAAAAACTTGCCGCACCAGGAATCGAACCAAGATCCCATGGATTACACCGCACACCAGCCCAGCAGGCTAACCAATACACCACGACCACTTTTTCTTTTCCCAGTAACAAAAAAACTTTATTTACATATATGTGTACAAGACTGCAACTCAGCTAATAGCTGATTGCATTGATTGCTTCGGATGGTTAGTCTACCTATATACTTCATTTTCTATTGCTACTTTGCTGTTTCGCACTTTGCATCTTTTTCTCAAGTGCGGTCGTGCTTCGACGATTGCCCTGTAAACGCGCGGAACCTTTTTTTTTTTTCTATCACCACAGATAGGCATAGAAAATAACATCTATCATTCAAATGGTACCAGCTTTTTGCACGTACACCTAAGAATATGCCAAATGTTACGTACTGGCTATTTTTTTCGCAGTGTTAGAGCGCATTTTTCGTTCTACTACAGAGATATCTCGTACGGATCCGCTTGTCATATATCACCTTTTAACTTCACATGCTGCCAGCGGAGCAGCGGCGGCAGTATTTCACTTCCCATCACGCCTTTTGCATATGCAAACCCTTAAATAAACATCGCTGTTGATATGCGGCGACGTGTGTTTTGAGTTATGCTCGAGCTTGCTTATGTTCACGTGGAAAGGCGAATTTATTCCCTGCACTTCCGTATTGCAGACTCGTCATCAGTTACAGATATGAACGTGCGCCATAAGGTCGGAAGACGTGCAGCGATTGTTGATTGTAATTACCGCATGCGCTCACAGGAGTGCATGCAGAGATCGAAATGCAAAATAAACTTTCATGTTCATTTCATTCAAATTTAAAAAAGGCTTTCTTTTTTTTATTCCTGATTCAATTTAGCCGGGACACCGCATGCGTATATCAAACTTTGCCTTGTCAACCTTGTATAACCAAATCCTGATCAAGGAGCCCATCCAACTCCTGTATCATGGTACACAGGACCTATTCACAACTCTGATAACTGATAATATATATCCCACTTTTGATATACAGGAGTTAAAGGAGTCTGCAAGGGAGAAACAGGATCTATATGCATATCATGAGCGTCCTCTTACTAGTCCTGAATACTTCTTTATGGGTCCTTTACACCTCATTTCGGCTCCTATATACTCCCATATCATTTCATACAGGACCTATTAAAACCGCAAATAAGTTTTTTAAATAGGGATGTATTTTGCTAGTGCAGTTTTCTTGACATCGAACCTCACTAAACGACTCAGAGTGCTTCATGCAATCAGGTCTGTAATCACCATCAGAATAATAAGCCTAACTCTTGTCCATATATCTGCTGGACAAATATATCTTCCATACCCTTTTAGTGAACCACTTCCAGTGCCGTATTAGCCCAGCTTATCATCTCACACTTCCTAAGCTCGTCGCCCATTGACACTATCATGCTTCTGCCGCGCTCATCCTCTACTGGAATCCACTGTCTTGTCCGACGGGACGATCAGTTTATCTTGCATTCGCATTTCTTCATTCTATGCCCATTTCTTAATTCTTCCTGATTTTGACTATTATGTAGACAATTGCGTTTGTTTCGTAGGCCGGTCTGCACGCTTCCTGTCTTTTAGGGCTAAGCTGTTTCCGTAACTATCATTGCTCTCCTCAATTTGAATTCAAGCTTTTCGCCAGCCTCCGAATTGCTTGCTTATAGATGAGTATCGGTAACATGCAGCTATTACATATTTTGCTCTTGGGAGAAATGGGAGCTAACTAGTGTTCATAACTAGTGGCTACCTGCGTAATCTACTCCACTGGCTTGTTACCCAACGTGTTAATTAGCCTTCGTAATACGGATCAGCAGTCCTTACGCAGTCCTGGTGCTTCGCTGTCTATCGCTGATTGATGTTCCCATTCCAGGAAGTAGACCATTATTTTAATTTTTTCATACTGTTGTTTGGCCAACCTTGCCTCGCTATGCCGTCGATCACGATTCGCAATTCTCTCATAAGTTGCTTACTTTTATCCACAATCCTTAATTATTCACAATTTCTGAAAATTGCGCGCAAAAAAGTACAGGAGATATCATGACACCTTGCCGCACGCACTTGCTCTTCAATGAAATATTGTTAGAGTAGATATAAAAAGAAAATATTCAGCGTTTGGAATGCGACGCTTCAGCGGCCTAATTTCTTAACGCTTACATTGAAGGTGAGGTTTCAATTATTAGCGTGTCCGTTTGGGGGGGGGGGGGGGGGGGGTGATCTAGTGCTGTGCCCGAACATTCCGCTTCTTCTCTAATGAGAGGGCTTCATGTTCGCTCTGGTCGCGAAAACCAGGCCGCAATCCAGGCCTGGCTATTCAATCCCATCGACACTTGGCAGCTTTTCTTTTTTGGTTATCGGACAAAGAACTGCGCGGCACCGTGATTAGAAATTCAGTTCACTTGTACGCGTAGTGCATGCTCGGTAGCTCTGTGCCATCTTTGTGTAATACTCTGGCACAGTAGCGCACGCATCCAAAGGCTAATCCACGTTGATAATAAAAGGTCATCAATATATTTCAAGTGTGGGGATGCTAACGAAATAATAGAGGGGATATAATGGGGGCTTCATGCAGTCGTGCATGCTTAAGGAGTACCTACTGCTCAAGGAAGTATTATTTTGTTCAGCAGGGCAATCAATACGCAGCACTCATCCCCTCTTGTCCTCACTTGCGATGGTTTCTTTTTCTTTGAGAAACCCATATTTCCTTGTATGCGTTGCAGGCATTGCACTGCGGGCGCTTTTCTTTAAACAGCAGAAATAGCAAGAAAACTTGGATAAAGAAAGGAAAGAAACTGATTGTAATGGGATTACGAACTTGATACCGGACGCAGCTGTTGAGTTGTTTTCCGGAGACTGCTTTACGTAACACTTGGCTATCCTTTAACTTTCCTGGCATTGCATTTGATGAGAAAATAAGCAGAAATAGAACGAAATTGCGAGACCTTGAAGAAGTGAAGGCCTGCTGAATTGTTATGGCTGAACACTTTATATCTATGGAGGCACTCGCGTTTGCAACGCAGTCTTGACACCAAGACCTTTCGAACTTCCCTTCTGGCTCATATTGAAATGTAATACCTAGTTGTCTGGTATAGCGCCTCGAAGCCTCCTTGCGTAATTTTTAACAAGTAGGCAGAAACGTTAGTGAAGAGCAGAATGAGGATACGCAATACCCGCCCGCCGGATCAGCGCAAAGCGATTGTTGCTGCCCCCGCTGCGTTTTTGCTTCGCATCCCGCCGCTACGAGTCGACACTGTCGTACTATAAAGGTCGTGTTATAAAGGTCGGAAGACAAGGGTAGAAGGGACGCGGAAAGGCAGCATGAATGTTGCCCGACTTCACGAGAGGGAGATATACGGACAGCACTCGTTCTTCTGGCTCCCCGTCCACATCTCCAGTTTTTTTTTTTTCAGTTTTTTTTTACAGCTTGAGCTGGTAAAGGGTCTTCGTGAGGAAACGGAGTCGTTTCTATAAACTGACACCATCTTGAAGTGATGAAGACAGGAAACATCAGAATGACGTCTTCCACTTAAGTTGTGACGTCATATTCGGTTATGTACCCAGATGGATACATGTAACCAGATGGGTACATATCCCCCTCTGCAATCTGTCACATGACCGAAAGATGGCTCATGTGATCCCAGTGCCATTTCAGTCATTTCATGTCCCCAAATATATAGCAATCGCCCACATGATAGCAACCACTTGGTAGGAGTGGGCTGTGTTGAAAAAATACATATATCATCGATGCTGCCTTTCGATTATATTTGTGTATCGGTATTAGGTATCGGTTGCGGCACTCGAAAGAAGACTGGGTAAGCGGTAAGTGATAATTCGAGCTGACGGCGCTCGCTAGTACTCTGAAAAAAGAGATGGAGTTGAATTAGAAACAGACGATACCAATGCCGTTGCCTGGTCAGGCTTCTGTCCTCCTGCCTTCGCTGTTCGGTAGATAGACGGCGTGCATGTGGCGTTTCTTCAGTGAACTAAGCGACGGAGGGGCCGAGGGGAATGTGCTCACTGTTGTGCAGAAAATTCTTTGAAGTCGCTCTGGTTCCCAAGAAAAATTGAAGGCTTTCGCTGCCGTGCTTAGAAGACTACAGGATATTTGTTAGCGTATAAAGCAAAAACTTCACTGGCCTTGTCGAGCCAACGTCATCAGCCCCGCAAATTGACCCCAAGTGCAGCACGGAGAACCTGGGTTGCGCGTCTTCACACGTGCGGCGCGCGGAGCCGGCGAAGCTCGCTTCTTCTTCTACTTCGCACACAGTTTCTTCGTCTACTTCAAACACTTGACAAGCTTGATTCCTATCGGTAGCTATCTTCACATAACTACAACATTGTCTGACAGAACTCCACACAGCCTTTCGGTCCCCTGGCTACCTTTTCCTCCCCCGCAACCGCTGGCTATCTGGCTCGCCTCCTGGGACTTCTCCCTTCAAAATATTCTCGACGCCTTCGTATCGTCAAGACCCGGCTGTGGTGTCCTTGAGGTTTACTGACAGTCATGAAGGAGTCGCTTGCTGGAACCAGTGCTTCGGCTGCGTTTTCTTGGCGTTCGCAAACAACCAAGGCTGAGTTAAACCGCAGCAATCCGTGCCTGAAAGCTAACCATTTCGACAAATTTGCCTGTCTGGTTGGGTTTATAACTCCGTGTCTGTTTATGCTTAATCGAGGTTCCACTCTTTAAACTACGTTGCCTATATGAGCCTAACCTAGCATAGCAACACAGCGTAACCAAGCATAAAAAAGCTATCTCTTGCATAACCGGTCTTAGCCGAGCTACGCCGCAGACATATTCTTTACGAGAGCGATAAAGACGACAAAAACATCCACACACGCTCTCTCTCTCTCCTTAAAGTTTTGCTTTTTTGTTTGAAAGGTACTGTCAGCATCCAGTAAGCCGTCACGCTGGAGCACTTTGAAACTGGCTCCTTCGGTGGGGACAGATAGGTACCTGGCTGATGAAGAAATTGGTGACAAGGAGGAGGCTATTGTGGCTTCGAGGCCGAGCCTCTAGGTACACAATAGGCTGTAAGCGAGGCTCGGTTCACAGGGGGCGTATAAAAGATGTGGTTACGAAATCTCGCCACTCCGTTTTATGCCTCCACCGGGTAGCCACTCTTTATGCTGGGTAGGAATTACACGGGCATAAAATAGGCCAAAAGGTCATGACCTAAGCCTTCGAGTTTTTCTCACTACATAAAAAAAAAGATAGATATTGCCAGCGCGGACCTTTGTCCGGTGTTGCCTGGCGGAGGCAGATGTTGTTTGTTTCACTGCTTTGCATGCTGTCGATCTTGCCGGTTCGTCACCATGGAGGGTGAATGCAATATTAGGCGCTTGTCGTGCGAAAGATGGGTTAGAGTCTTTCGGCCTGAAATTAACGCGTCGTCGCACCCACGTTCACTCTTTTCTTTCTTTTTTTTTTGTGAAACAACGGCAAACTCTGTCGGAAGCGCGATCTACGGCTCGGTATTGTGACGGTGGTCAATGCGCAATACAGTAGATTCTAAGCCAATAATATGCGAACTATGTATGACGTCCGTTGTTTCCTATTAGCATTATCGGATGCTGATTGACTTCAACCCGCCAGAACGGAGTGAGAAAACTATTCCGTCGGGGAAGGTTTCTTCTATAGGTGCAATGAGAATATTGGCATTGCTTCTTTCAAGAAATAGTGCGTCGTGGGGAGGGAAGGTTTATTCTAAACCGCAGGGAGGTTCCTATATTGTCCATTGTCCTTGAAAATTCATTTTGTGACCATTTATGGCCTGATTAGGCGTATCTAAGAATAGCCTAGATGCCCGAAGAAAAAGAAGAACGCTTTGCAAAGCGGAAACGCCAAGATGCAAAGCACAATAATATTAATAATAATAATAATAATAATCAATCAATCAATCAATCAATCAATCAATCAATCAATCAATCAATCAATCAATCAATCTTTATTTAATGTGCGCAGGAACAACCATGTGGTCTTTGTGCTGCAGCACAAAAAAAAATGAAAAAGCACAAACATGTTTACACACACAGAGAGAACACAAAAAAAAGAAATAAATAATACATGAAATGAAACTGAGACGAAAAGTATCACGGAAATTAAGCAAACAATGAGTATCATCACTTATATACACAGTGAGAGAATTTTTTAGCACACCAGGAAATAAAGAAAAAAAAAAGAACGGTAGGTAGAAGAGGAAAAAAAAAAAAAACAGATGACTGACATTGATTATAGTAATATAGAAATATACATAAAATAAACAACCATTCCAGGCGCAACAAGTGCATGGTACTTAAAACACAGGCTAGAAATACAGAATAATACAATAAAGAAGTAAAATTGAACAAGGGACAGTAAGATTCGAATATAAAGTTTAAAGTTGAAATATAAGCAAGAAACGGATAAAAAGTAGTTCAAGATATAGACAGCATTGAACAGGAGAAAAAGCAAAAAGTGAAGTAAATACAATTTAAGGCTAGAAAGTGGGAGTTATATGTGATAAAGTACTATTTAGAATACAACGCTACGAACATCCAATGTAAATGAACAGAGCGAGTTTTGGAAGATGTCAAGGTGAGGACAAAAAGAGTTAAATAACCACTGCATCCTGTCCAGAGGGGAGTGGGAATGAAGAGGAGAAACCTGAAATGGTCTGAATTCCCTCATGCTCTTTCGCGGAACGCGCAGTAGGATGTACTCTAAGAGCTGAGGGCACATAATGTGGCCATGAAGGAGTTTGTACAGAAATATGATATCAAGTCTGATACGACGGCAGTGAAGGGAAGGAAGATTCAGTTGGGCGCTCCTGGTGGAGCGAGAGGGCGAAGTTGCAAAAGGAAAGCGATAATGAAATATCCGTAAAAATTTTTTTTGTACTCTGTCAACCTTGTTCAAGTTCGATTTGCAAGTGCCATTCCAAACAACCGACGCATACTCCAAGACCGGGAGGCATATGGACAGGTACAGTTTTAGGAACGGAAGTGGAGTATGGAACTCTCTCGAAAGTCTGCAAACGAATCCGAGTGTGCGCATAGCCCGCTGAGCAATGCGTTTAGTGTGAGAGGAGAAGCTGAGGGTGCGGTCAAAAAGTACACCAAGGTCATTAATTTCATCAACCCTATCCAACAGCACAGAATTGACAGAATAATGGTAGAGAAAGCTATGTGTTTTACGAGTAAAGGACACAACCCTAGTTTTGGAAGAATTGAGGGTAAGTCGATTCATCGCACACCAATCAGAAAAAGCAGATATGTCCGATTGCAACAACACGCAATCTTGAAAAGAATGTATTACCTTGAATATTTTTATATCATCAGCATAAAGAAGAAACGAGGAGTTCTTTATCGCCGAGGAAACATCATTAATAAAAACGGAGAAGAGAAGCGGGCCTAGTACTGAACCTTGAGGAACTCCACTCGTTGCAGGGTAAACGAAAGAAGTCTGTCCATTGACACTGACAAAGCAGAAGCGATCAAGGAGATAGTTGCGTAGGAGGGCTACGAGCGAGACTTCAACGCCAGAGAGTAGAAGTTTTTCAAGAAGTAGTGAGTGAGTAACAACGTCGAAAGCTTTGCTCATATCACAGTACACAGTGTCAACCTGACCCCTCTGAAGGACTGCTGCAGAGGCATACGTCATAAACGTGACTAGGTTGGTGGAAGTAGAGCGACCCGACATGAAGCCATGTTGATTCGGTACTATGATATGTTTGAGATGGAAGGAAAGTACGCTGTGCAAAGCTAATTCGAAAAGCTTAGAGGTTGCACATAGAAGAGAAATCGGACGATAATTGGAAACATCAGTTTTGTTTCCAGACTTGAAGACAGGAAACACGCGTGCCATTTTCCACACGCGAGGAAAGGCAGCATTTTTTAAATAGTTATTAAATATGGCAGTCAGTACTGGTACGAAGATATAACTGAAGGCTTTTATTATGGCAGCTGGAATGCCATCAGGTCCAGGAGACAAAGATGGTCTCAGACGCTTAAGACTCTCAGTTATCAACTCCTCGTCAAAGAGAATGGAATTAGATAGTGCACCAGATGGGAGGCAAACGGAATCACAATGTGGATGTTTGTAAACGGAGGAAAAATGTTCTGCAAAACTGTCGGCAACATCCCGAATTTCCGAACCCTGAGAGTCAACTAAGCTGATACTTAAATCTGATTTAATGGAACGCTTGCGAACGTAACGCCAGAACTGACTAGGACGATTTGAGGCATACCTCTCTCAAGACTCAAGATAGGAGTCGTAGTCCCGCTTGTATAAGCGTTTGCAAAGAGAACGCACACGGCGAAACTCATCTGCCCAATTGTGAAACCCAGGGCGTTTCGCTTTACGATGGGCCCGTTCCTTGAGCTTTAACGCCGTTATTAGTTCCCTTGAAAACCAGGAAGGGAACTTCCTACGCGTAGGAGTATGCAAAGGTATGTACCGACGCATACCATCAAGAACTATTTCTGTAAAGCGACTGACTTGTCCATCTGAATCATTAATGTCATTTAAAAGGGACCAGTCGACGGAAGAGGAGAAATTGAAAAGACCGACATAATCACCACGTGCATACGCGAAACGGGGCGAATTCCCCACCCGATCTGAGTTAGTAGAAGGTGAGGCAGAGACAGCAGTAGTAACTAGAAGCGGAGGGTGAAATTTGTCACAGCGAGTCAGCGGTATGTCCGAACTCGAGACTCGAACACTTTCAAAATTCGATAGACAGATGTCAAGAATATTACCGCAACAGTTTTCAATGAAATTGTGTTGCTGCAAAGAGTTAAAGGCTATGAAATCAAGTAGAGAGTTACACTTACTTAATATGTAATGATTGTTGTGAGAAGAAATAAGTGAGTTCCAGTTGATACCAGGAGTATTAAAATCACCTAAAATAAGAAGTTTGTGTTTGCTATGACGGGTTATAACATGTTCGATTGAGAGCAGAACATCATCATAGGCTGAAGGAGGTAGATTCGGAGGAATGTAGAAAGCTGCAAGTAAAAGTTTTTCATGTCGATTTAAAGTGAGCTCGATCGCCACACACATTCTTCAACAGTTTCCAGATCGGAACGTCGAACACACTTCACAAAACTGTCAATAGCAATGAGCAATAATAATAATAATAATAATAATAATAATAATAATAATAATAATAATAATAATAATAATAATAATAATAATAATAATAATAATAATAATAATAATAATAATAATAATAATAATAATAATAATTTGGTTCACAGGAAAAAAAAGAGGCAGTATCTGTTACACTTGCTCTGTGGACACCTGTACCGCGCTGTAATAGTGGGGAAGCAGTGGGAATCTATCCATCCATCCGAGCTTTATTTTAACTTGTTATAGTATTGGAGCTTTAGAAAATGAGTCGAACGTAATGCTATAAAAATGGCTTAGGTTTCACTATGCTAAACCTAATCAGCCGAAGCGCGAGCGTTATTTTGCTCGGTTTTGCTTTGGTTAGGAATTAGGTTTAGACATGGACAGACATAGTTTTACAACGATTAAACTGCAATGATTATGGGATCGAAGACGTCGTGAACTACAAGGAGGAACACGTTATGCTGTATCTGCCGTGAAAGGTCAAGTGGTGGTAACACCATAGATGATATCATGATTAAGCTATATAACTACGCTGTGACCTCTGGCTGGTTGAAAGTCAAATGGCCTAGCAGGTTGACCTTGGGTCATACACGGCGTAGTGAACCGTTATCTTCAAAATTTTACTAGAGCGCTCATGATACTTATTTGGTTTGGTTTGTGGGGTTTAACGTCCCAAAGCAACTCAGGCTATGAGAGACGCCGTAGTGGAGGACTCCGGAAATTTAGACCACCTGGGGTTCTTTAACGTGCACTGACATCGCGCAGCACACGGGTCATGATACTTAGTACAATAAATGTAATAAATGTGGTACACATCGCTGATCGACGCTCATGGGATTGAAGAAGAGTTACGCTGTGCTGTATACGTCGGTTTGGTGTCGCCGCAACGGCTATACTTGGAAGGATAGAAATTTAGGCCCTAAAGAGAGCCTGTCTCGTGAGCACAGGGGACGAGAAAGGTAAGGTAAGAAAAAGGACGCAGTCACGTCATCTAAGGCAGGGGGTGGTGGTAGGGTAATAGGAACAGGTGAGATGAGGTCTTAAATCTACTGCTGCCATGTCAACCACTGTAACAGACGGCATAATTAATTTAAGGAGGTCGCCCCGTTTGGTGCGGAGGATCACGCTCACGGCGACGACAAGAAACGGCACAAATGGCAGAAAATTATCCGCCGAGACTTTGGTGGTATGAGCCGGAGTTTGGAGGAACCGTGGTGCTAGGATGGCACACGCGTCCGCCCACACTGCCCCGCCTCCAGCGCGCGCAGGTGTCGTTTCCCATCTCGAAGGCGATCAGAGAACGCCCCAACTACCACATGCATAATGGGCACCGCTGCCACGCTTGCTTCGCACGGCCTTATTTCTCGGCTCCAGCCTCCGAACTGTCTAAAAAGCTATTTAAAGTGGTGCGAAAATCCATAAAATGCGCGCTATGAGGTGCGTACGAGAAAGGAAGCAAATGCGCTGAGGGCCGTCCCACGACCAGTTTCGTACTCTTTAGAGAAATAATCCTGCTGAAAAATCTGTAAGGGGCAATAACCTCACATTTTGTCACACAATCTCACTCAATTCACATAAAAAATCACGTACAAGTCGCATATAATTGCATAAGTTCTCATAGTTTCTTGTACATTATCATAAATTGTGTACGATGTTTTATGATAATGAAGTGCACCTTATGAGACTCTATGCGATTAAATGAGATTTTGTGAGGTTATTGCCCCGTAGAACTTTTGGTTTTTCAGTAGGGCTGCGGCTGATGTTCCCAAAGAAAGACCTACAGACGATTTGTACAGCGTTGCATTTATTCGTGAGTGTCGCCATTCATTCATAAATTTTCCTCCGGCCTCTAGTACATCATGCGTTCTACAGATGCCGCCACCTACTCGTGCGCCACATATTTCATATGGCGCTGTGCAGCAAACATCGTCGTCTTCATGTCGAGACAGGAGCATTATGATATCGTGTCCTCGCAGCTTATCACGCCTGGCGGTGCCGGTGTGGTGGTACAGAGAAGCGACCCGAATGGAGCAGTTTGACCTGTGTCCCCCGGTTGAGGCTGAGTTCTAGTGCGAAGCATAACAAGTTCGATTCCATTTATTGCACCCAATGCAAATCCTTTGGCGCTCTCACTGAACGCCAGTAACACTGGTTACACAAGGCAAGCCCTGACCAGCAGAGAGGGACCTCCAGGTAGATGTGTTTGTGAAGTATGAGCTTCCGGTAGGAGTGGAAATAATGCTCTATATATTAGAATTTTCCACATGAATCACATATATTTTTCGTTGTGTGCGCACATAGGCATAAAAAAAAAATCTGTGAACCCGACAGCGCTACAGCCTCCTTGATACCTCACACAGCTGGCATAGTTTCACATTAGTGGAATGTTATCTCTTCACCTGCCTTCATCCTTCATTCCACACCCTTCCCTCTGGCGCTAAGAGAAAAAAAAAACACTTAAAAAGAAACGTGAAAGCAGCGTCTCACACTTCGCTCCACTGGCGTTTTTCGCATCGCTCCCACACCCTCCCTCGTATTTTCCGCGAATGTGTTCTGCAGTCGTAGCCTTAAGGGCAGTTTTTTTTTCTGCTAGCCCCAAAAGCGAACCGGTGGTTCGGAAAAACCGGCCCATTTTGTGTACTAGCACCGTTGCCTTTCTCCGCGCCTATAGAGACGGCGCAAAGAGAAAACACCTCGCGCCCAGTCTCTCTGAAACGGACCAAGACGGGAAAAAATGCACAAACAAACCAATACCACCAATAGGGACTAAAAGTAAGTAAGAAATAAGATGGAAGAAAGCACTTTCTTGGAAAGAGACAGAGCAATGGAAAACAGCTGAACAAATTCGTAAGCTAGTGTAGTGTATGGTTGCCGCGGGTGGTGGAACGATAAAATGGACATCTTTCAGTGCCCTTTCTTGCTGATGTTTTTCTCTGTCGTTATGAACACATGTAGGCGGACGGGAAGGATATCTCCGGGTGGTTCGAGCGTCTTGAGAAGCACCATATCCAACTGGCGAGAATTTAATGGCCCGTTAGGAAACTTATATCCGCTGCCCATTTCGAAAGCGATGTATATAGCATCCGCCCGCGTAGTTCTTTTTCCCAGTCTGCCGAACAAGTCCGTAGCGCTAGTGGCAAAGAGAGAGTGAATGTCCCTGTCTAGGTCGAGGTTTAGTGAGTTTCCGGTAGCGAGGCTAATGCTGTAAAGGGGAGCAGGAACGGACGGAGAGGGATGGCGGGAGCGGGGGAGGTATTTGGAGAAGTTAGAAACTGTTTGAACAGGGTCCGTCGTCGCGGGATAAATCGGAAGCCTGGCGATGAAGCTTGCCATCTTGAAGTGAACTGGGTCTGTCCATCCGATTGAATCCGGTTGACTTAGCTGCTGGAGATTTCACACAAAGCCCATGCTGACTTGTACAGCCACGCCACTTTTGCGTTATGGTTTTAGGAATGCACAAGGCCTTTCTCAGCCACATAACTCTAAGTATTGATCAATATAAAAACTTTATTTCGTCTTTGAATGTATATCCCACCCCACTCCTTTCCCCTTAGATGATAGAGGTACGTATGCGCGTTTCGCAATCTCGCGTGTGGCCATCCGGTCGAGATTTTCAGGCTTTCGGGTCGTCGTGACAGCACTTTCGGCAGGGAAAGCCACTTCAGGGTGCGTTAAAGGTGCCGCGCGTTGTCAGTATATTTCGCGTTCGAACCTACACAAAGTTGAGCAAAGTAAATCGGGGAAAGGCAAAAGGTACAAAATCCAAAGGAAGCAAAAGCTGCGCAAAGTAAAGCGGGGAAACCCCGAAGTACTCTATGCAGCTTTTGCTTCCTTTGGTTTTTTTTTTTTTTACCTTTTGTCGTTTTCCGTCACTCAGTCGTGACATATGCGACATGTAAACGTTGACTCAGCGCTGTGACTTATAATTAGTCTCGTAGTTTCGTAACAGTTGATTTTCGCTAGTAGAGGACACATTAGCAAAAATTATTGCGGAGCGTTCGCGGATTACAGTTCTCCATGTCTGCCTATAATCTAATGCGAGTTCTCATTTTCGCCTATGCCGAACGACTTTGCCCTATAGTCGGATTCCCTTTGGGACGATAAGCTTTATGAACTATACACCAACCACTCTCCCACGCCAATGACCAGTCTTCCGGAAAGGCAAGCGACAGTTTTTTTCTACAGCGTATATATAGCCAAAGCAGATATGATAACAAATTTAATGAGAGGGGTTTAGCTTGGCTTTTATCCCCCAATCATTTTATTTAGCTTTTTATCTCCCGGGAGATACCTTTTTTTTTACTCCTCCCTCAAGCGGGTACATAACGGTAGCACGGGCTCCATTTGAAACAATGGAGGCAACGCTAATCAGCGCGCTTTTGGATTATCTCGGAGCCGCTTTCGCCGCCAGGCACGAGGAGACACGGGGCTGCACTAGCGAGCTAATTAGCCCGCGGTCCCACCAAATACGTCTTACACGTGGCGAACCGATCGCGACATCGTTCAAATTGACGCGCCTGACTGCTAGTTCCGAATTTCATGGCCGTTTACATAAATGCCAAATGTTTCAGCAAAGCTATTCGGTAATAACTGAAGGGGGCTGAGGCACTTTATCTGGTGTTCATTAGTGGTAATGATCAATTTTTCAATTATTCTTGGCCGTGTATATTTTATTAGCAAGCAAAAGACGCAATTATAGTTCAGGTTACTGTTTTTGATATCTAATATGTTTTCTCGTAACTGTATTTAACCTGCTTGCTTCAATATGCAGATGTGTAGAGGAACCAACGTCATTGAGACTTGTTTTTATAGACTGGCAAAGGAGGTGATATCTCCTTTCGTTTTTCTTGCCTGGGTTCAGTTTGCGAAATCTGAATTTCAGCCTGAAGAGGTATATTCTCACTTAGAAGGTGGTAAACTATTGATCAAAACGAACTAATATTTGCTCTGGCTGTCGTTTCAAAAATGAGATGAAAGTTGAAAAAAGATGGTATCTTCGGTATGGTACCGTCTCCCTCGGAAGGTGAACCGCTCAAAGCAATAGAGAAACTCAGCAGCACTATCTGTATGCTTGCTATCTGAAAATTAGTAAACTAACTGTTTCTGGAAGGTGCGGTATTGGGGTTTGATATGGCATACTGAAACATCAGTCAGAATGGCAACGGTATAGATCGCAAAAAGACCTGGCCTGAATTGCAACTCGATTCGTGAAGTCCCCTGGGTGTTTCAAACTGACGACTATAGATTTTTTTCGCTTTAAATTCCCGTGAGATCTGCTTCAGTCTCTGCACGTTGACCGCAATGCAGAGCAGGTATTCACGTCTAATGGTGTTGAAAAAAAGAAAACAGCTACCTTAAAATAATTATTAATCAACGTTCTTATTTCCGGTTTAAAGTTACATCGATAAATTGCGAAGCTGAGGCCCATCGAAGTAACCGACAAGCCCAAACTTTCATATTTGAGATAGGGCATTATCATTCACTATATCGGTAGTAAAGAAAATAGGAAGTGTTAAATATGGCTTCTCACATTTCACTGTTATAAAATCACGTCGCTTGAATGGCACCAGGCACAGTTAACGTATCTTGAGGCGTAGAAATACTGACGTGATTTCTGTGATCACACCAAGCACATAACTAATTTATTGTGCGCAATATGCGAAAAGCAATTTAATGCCGCGATCACGGCTAGTTAGTGGAGTACCTTTTTTTATTTTTTACGAAGAGGAGGATGTCACACTAAGGATCGAGGATTTTCCAATGTTGACAGTTAAAGAAGAATATTTTAGCGGCCCATCTGTCAAACTGACGAAAGAAGGAATATGCGCATCTGAAATGAAAATAGCCATGACCAGTAAGGATTCTTTCCGTCCACAGGATAGCACACAGATACACACTGCAAAGAGCACTGTGTGGACCATCATCTCCAGTTCCTATGCTGCTTTAAAAATTAAATATTTTAAAGCAAGTGATTGTCCTGTTAGTGTTATGCCTCTGCCCCTTTCTTTGTGCTCGGTTTATCACGCTACGTGTCAAAAATGCAATCGCTCGTCATAACAATCTGATACGGCTCTGCGAAACTTTGCGCAGTGCATAATACCTGAAGGCGTCAACTCTTGCAAGACGCAGCAATCTCGCCGGCGCTCTTTCAGTCCGTTCTTTCCTTCCCTGTCGGCGCGGTTGTTTGTCTCGTGCCCGACAGCACCCAGTTGATTTGAGGCCAGATCCCAGTTGCCTTGTTTATGTCGCATCTTCCCCGGAGCCCCATCCCTGTGGTATGGGACGACAGAAGATCGTATAGGACCTCGTATATAGAGCCCGACAGCGTTTCCCCTTACCCCGAGACGTGTACGCGGTGATGGCTGCTTTCCCGCGCCCGTCGCGGTTCTTGTCCGTCACCTCCGGTGCCCAACGCGTTCGCCACCGCTGCTGCTTTCCGAGTTCGGGGCAGTATGCTACGTAGCGATGCTCAAGAGGGTAGCGTAAAGCAGGTTCTAATTTGTCCGTGACCGGGAGGCGCCTTTCGCAGCGCATATTGGCAAAGGGCATGATATGTCAATATCGCGCCTTTCGGGAAAAAAAAAAATATATCATTGTCGTCATCTGATAATAACTAGTGGCGTCACCGTCTTCACAACAGCTAAAGAAATTGCTAATGGGGCACATTACATCATTACATGACCACCCTGTTGGGACGGCTCAGTGATTTAGGCCCTTGAGGGCTGAACTCAAGAACGCGGAATGGAATCCCTGCCGCGGCGGCCGATTTTTGATCGAGGTGAAAAGCAATGGCCCCGTATACTGTGCGATGCTAGTGCATGTTAGAGAACCTTAAGTGGTCGAAACCTCCGAAGCCTTCCACTATGGCGTCTCTCAAAGCCTGGGTCGCTTTGGGGCGTTAAACCCAATAAACCACAAACCATCAGCATTTACATGACCGCGATTGCGCATACGTGGCTTTGTAACTCGGCACCTTTTGCACAACTGATTTCGTTGTTAAGTTACCTACCGTTATTGAGGAGAAGAACTGAATGCGGAAGCCTAAGTATGAACTTTAAAAAGGTGCTTCCTATCCGATTATATGGCTTTGAACTATTGTTGTACACTTTTATATACAGGTTGGGTTCAACACAAGCTTCGTGGGGCTTCCATCGTAGTTTACATTTTATCTGTACACTGATTAGGCCATGAACCGCTTGCTTCAGGCGTAAACAGCATCGTTTTCGGCGAGGGCTTCTTTACATAGTCGTGTGACTACTTTGCCATGAATGACAGGTAAAACAAGTGTTTTAAACGATAAACCAATCAGGCGCCGCAACGCATTATCTCTACCATATTTCGTTCATCGTACAGCTGATACTCAAGCGAAAGACAGAGCTAATTAACAATTTCCTGCTTTCTTAAGATCGAAATGGCTGCTTTCTTTACGGGAGCTTTTACTTCCTGTACTGCATGGAACATTCTCCCCACGTGTGGAACAGAGTGGCTCCTTATCGGCCCAGAACCACTGCCGCTCCTTTCCTCGGGGCGTTGCTAGGTTGCCGCCCGTCGTCGGCATTTCTTGGCCGCTCACTCTCCTTTCCCGGTTTCCCCAATCTGGGCCCTTACAGTGTTCCCTTGTCCTCAAAATAGAACAACATAAAGAGAGAGATTCCTTCTGCGCCCGCGCACCTTTCCGGCCCACCGTAACGAGCAGGCCTTCGGGCCTTCTCGCGGGAAAGATTGTCCCTTGGGGAGAAAGGAAGGCGAAGAAGGGAAAACAGGAAATATAAATAGGGAGTAAACAGGGATGCGCCCGTTTGTATATAGCATTGGCGCTACAATTGCCACTTCTACTCTCAGTCATCTGACAAAGTGAAGGCAGGGGGCGCAAGACATAGGAGCTGGGCGGAATAAAGTGGTAGTTCATAGTACTGCACTAAAGGATAATGAAGGGAAAAGATAACAAGAAAGCAAGGGAAGTCAGTATTGAGAATGAATAAGGAAAGTAATAAAGTAAGGACTATTTTGATGCTAAAGCCTCTCACAACGAAGCAGACATGACTCTCGCGAAGCATTACATTGATTGACAGGCTATAGTGATTTCCGACAAATTGTGCCAGCAGCGTGAATAGCTGATCATGCCGCCATCGACACTGACATGTATGCACTCTGCGTGCGGCAAGAGTTTATTATTCTTCTTGCTTTATTCCTATAGCCATAAACAACTGCAACACAAATGGCTGACATTTAGGTTGCTTTTCAATATAGCGCGACACGGTCTGAAAAGTATTTGATCGTTCGTAGCACTTTATTCTTTTCAGCAAATGCAGTTGTTTGGTATGCAACTGAAAATACCTCCACTAGTTTGATAATAATAATAATAATAATAATAATAATAATAATAATAATAATAATAATAATAATAATAATAATAATAATAATAATAATAATAATAATAATAATAATAATAATAATAATAATAATAATGGCCTTAGCTTTCCTCCTTCCTTTATGGTGGGGCAATAGCTCTACACGAATAATATGCAAGGAGCTGTCTATGTTGACGCTGCAGAATACACATACATCAAGCGGAGCGTTCGCACTGGCAGTGGTGGACGTGCACGGGTGGCTCCGGGCATCATGTTCGGTACTGACAAAATCTTCGGAAACAGCGTAAGAGGCAACTGCGGCACTAGCCATAGCTAGCAACGACGCGGATACAATCTCCGATTCTAAATTTGCACTCCTTAGCTTTGCGGGAGGGGGGGCAGAATCTCAACCTCGGCACAGCAGATACCGAAATTGACCAGGAGGAAGAGGAGGAGAAAACGAGGGCGGAAGGCAGGGATGTTAACCCGAAAGAATGAATTCCGGTTGGCTACCTTGGACTGGGGAAGGGGAGTGGGGGATTACAGGGGGAGGGTAGAAGAGGAGAGGGGGTGAGAAAGTCACTGTCAATCTCTTAAGACGCGAAGAAGTGCCTTGTAGGCTTTGAGTGCAGATGACTTTCGTGGCCATGGTCCCAATTTCTTCCCTTCCGTCAAGGGGTGAACGTCCATACGATCCAATTGCAGTACGCAGCGTATGTCGTTCAGTTACAAAAACAGGATAATCCATACAAAGCAATTCAGGTGATATGGGGGATCTTTACCGTGCACTGACATCGCACAGAACACGGTATCAGTGCATGGTAAAGATCCCCAGGTGGTCGAAATTACTCCAAAATGGCACTTACGACAAAGTAAGTTAGCCAGTGTCATATAATATCGAGTTAGAGGGATACTGCACAAGGTGAATTATTTCATATTATATTTGGCGCCTTACATTTTCCATGGAATCCGACAAGCGTGGACATTTTCTTTTTTGCGCCATGCCAAGCAGCTTTCAATACAATTCTGGACCAGTTAGACTAGTCGGAGAGAGAGAAGGGGCAACGATTTTGAAAGATGCATTGAGAGTTAGGGGATCCTATGAATGAAAAATAGGGAAAGAATCAGTCAACCTCACAATAGTTTGATTGTTCGTCAATCACAGCCCGCATATACCAATAAGCAAACCGGTCAATCAGTCAATACTGAGTTAATTTGATAATAGTTTATTTAGAAAATAAATAATTGGTCACAGGTTCGCGCAATCTATTAACAGAATCATCCAATAAATCAGTTTGTAAAATATTCGTTTTCCTGATTTTTTTTTTGTCTACGCTAGGCTGCCGCGTTCATTTACTATAATCTATATGACATATTGCTTTGGAATTTATTCGCTTCTGATTTGCATGAGTTATGCGGCTGCTGCCAACGCCGATCAAGTTTTATTCCTTTTCTAACTACTACAGCCACACTTCGTCAGCACTTTGGATAAATACCGACTACGGGCGCTGCTGTGAATCTGGGTAATTAGCTTTACACATCGTCTGCGCTCGCATGGATTACCTGATAATTTTTTAAAAGCGAGCGCCTCGAGAAATAATTGATTAACTCTCTTATTAATTAGTTAATGCTCTAACGAGCCACTAATAACATAATCTATTAATTGCTTCTAAATGAACTCTTCTATTCTTCCAGGCCTCGAATGTTTTCCACACTACTCTGGTCTGGTTTAAAGCGTAAAGTGCGAAGTATAGAATACGTGATGAGAAAGATGACCCTACTAAAACATGAAAAGTTATACGGGGCAATAACTTCACACAATCTAATCAAATCACATAGACTCTCATACGGCGCACATCATTATCATAAAATATCTTCCATAATTTATGTTATTGTACAAGAAACTATGAGATCTCACGCAATTATATGCGACTTGTATGTGATTTCTTACGTGAATTGAGTGAGACCAGAGAAAATGTGAGGTTATTGCCTCATACAATTTTTTCAGTAGGGAAGGCATGGCACTTCCTTGCTTTAAGGCGAAAGCCATACTTGCCGCAGTGGCATAAGCAGGAAGGGATACAAAATTATCACGTGACTTCATATCGTTTGTGGCGCAACCGTGCTTTGAGCATCGTTCAGAGTGGTTTCGGGCCATTTCGCTTCCCATTTAACGTTCATTTGTTAGTCAAGTTAAAGGTTCGTTTCCAACAGGCATTCGAACTTACGACATATGTACAGACTTTGTCAGAAATATACGGCCCAAGAGGTTCCCTTCTAAGTACTGTAACGCGGCTGCAGGCAGCAATACTGGAATACCCTACTGAAAAATTTGTATGAGACAATAGCCTCACATTTTATCACACAATCTCCCTCAGTTCACATAAGAAATCACATACAAGTCGCATATAATTGCATAAGGTCTCATAGTTTCTTGTACATTATCATAAATTATGTACGATATTTTATAATAATGATATGCACCGTATGAGAGTCTATGTGATTACATGAGATTTCATGCTGTTATTGCCCCGCAGAACTTTTGGTTTTTCAGTAGGGTATGAATGTAAGCTAGAGGAGAATGATGGCGAGATTTGTCATCTGCGAGATTTCGAACGCTAGAGTTGCTTTATGAGCCTTGTTACTGAGCTTAGAACGAAAATCCTTGTGCCGTACACTTTTGGCAAATGCGGTACATCCATTTGTAACGTCACCGTTTGTCGTACAGCGTTCCGTATGATGTAATACGATTTCGAGTTCTACGTAACATTCCTATCGTAGATTGCAGGCTAGCTCGCGAGAGGGATTCCAATCTGCACATATGTAGCACGTATATTATTACGTATTCCCTCAACTTTTATTTAACAGTTGGGGCGCTACCGTTCATAAAATTCGTTTATAGGAAAATTGGCAGACCAGGTTGTTTATTTATTTATTTGTACGAAATGAAAAGCGCATTCTCGGGCACACTTCTCTGTGGATACCAGAACCGGCCGTTAATGAAGGAAGGAATGTGTGAGTGAAAACGGAAAGAGGGAAGAAGAGGTGCTTTGGTGGAGGGTTGCAACATAACTTCGGCCACCTGGTGATATTTAAACTGCACTGGTATCAATCAGTCCACACACACGCGTTCGTTGCACAGCATTGCGGTAGTTTCATTCGATTTCTCGTTGCATATAGGATACAACAGCCATTCCAGTTGGGTAGCTCATAACAGGGGTTCCAACCTTCGACGCTCTACTGAAAAACCAAAAGTTTTAATGGCAATAACCTCACAAAATTTCATCTAATCGCAGAGACTCTCATACGGTGCGCATCATTATCATAAAATATCTCACATAAGTTATGATAATGTACAAGAAACTGTGAGACGTTATGCAATTATATGTTACTTGTATGGGATTTCTTATGTTAACTGAGTGTGATTATGTGAGAAAATGTGAGGTTATTGCCTCATACAATTTCTTCAATGGGGCGTGTAGACTAACAATGAGACATTCGTGCTTTTGCCTTCACAGCACGTGAGTAAGCAGTCATGAGTGCCCTCCGCTTATGTTTTCGCGCCATGGGGCACGTGTCCCGTGTACTTTTTACCATGCAATTTTATTTCGACTGTGTACTAAAACCAAAGCTCTACTAGACGTGCTTAACCTCATTTTGATTTCGCAAGGTGCTTGTGGTTATTCCTCCATTAAGGAAAGATGGCATACTGTCACCTCGTGGTGACAATGCCTTTGGCGACAAATGAGGAGACTGGATTTGCGCTGAAATAAACTCTTTATTGGGCTGACTTGCGCCCGCAAAGAACTAAGCAATCGCTGGTGGCGACAGCAGCAAGCGTGCTCAGTGGTCATCGATCCACGAACGGCAGCTGCATTCGGCAGTGCTTAGTTAAAAGCCGTCACAGAAACATCTACAGATAAACTAGCCAAGAGATAGCGGAAAACGCAGGAGTGATGCGGAAAAACCTGTGCTTGCCTGCGATGATTACAGCCTTATCTGGGTGTAACTCGCGCCACAAGGAAAGCGAGAAAAGTGCGTTTAGCTTTACCGAGCACGAACAAACAAAGAGCACAAAATTGGCATAACCACAACAAATGCGCCACCACCACAGTGACAAGGCCGCATGCCAGCGGCTGTTGAAAAGCAACAAGGAGTTGAATGGCTCGTGGCAATATTTTTGAACTTGACGTGAGCATGACGCCATTACAAAGGATACGTATTTTTTAAACACGAATAGGTATGGCAAATAGCCCTGCATGTGCATCATGCGGGTGCCACGAATCTATAGGTCACATTCTTCGTGAGTGCCCCATATGCACACTGCGAAAAGACAGCGTCTATGCCGTGCGCAGGAGCGTCTAGATGGACGCCCACTGACTTAAGTCAAGGTTCTAGGTCACTGGCCGCGTCACTGGCGATCGTCGGCGCTGAAGTCCTCCCATGGCACTGCTCCGCTTGGTGAAAACCACGGGCCTGATCGAAAGGCTGTGATTTTGTTTTTATATGACGTGATATGACTGTGGCGTGATATGATGTGACGTGATATGGCTATGATGTGACTATGGCTTCACCCATCCCTCTCTTGCTCATCACTTTTATATCCACTAATCCCTTTCCTTCAGTGCAGGGTAGCAAACCGGTTTCTGTGCTTGTAGAAGTCTCCGTCGCTGAGGGTACGAGCGAAGAAAGCGACATGTAGAAATGCGTGTAAGCAACACTTTTATAATTTGGTTTTGCAGAACACCGACCGGGTCGGTCCGGTCATCAACTACTGGCAGTCCCTTGAAGGACGACGTGATGAGTTTGACGTCATGGTACGTCATTTCGACGCTAAATGTGAAATCTCTAGGCAGTCAAGCTTGAGCCACTCTGTTCGGAAGGAAATGTAGTCCACGCAGTATGGCATGCTGGCGTGCAGGAGTGTAGCTCGCGCGATTTGGAGGAACACCCAACGGATAATGCGTCTTTTAAGGGATATGTCCGGTTTCACAACGCACATTCATTTTAGCGTTTTAAAAAAGCGGCTCCAAAGCGACGGAACACACTCATTTCACAGTCTTCATCGGAGTATTCCTGAATGGTTAACGAACAGCAGCATCCTTAGTGGGTGCCCTGTGAAATGGAAAAAATACATCTCGAAAAGTTTTGCTTAAGTGGTTAACCCTAACGCCCTCTCCCTCCCCGATTTGTGACTCGCACGTATACATATATAGCGACGTTTTTAAATTGCGTCGCCTTAGACATGGCGTTTCATACTTTCATTATCAGTTCTAAAATATAGCCGGCTCTTCTTCGCAGCATTTCTGCAGTAGCAAAATAGGAAACTGCTTTGATACCTTTTGCTTACACGCATTCGTAAGGGCTCTAAGCCTACTTTTCACCGCCGGTTGGATCAGCCGGCGGAGAATAGCGGGACAGAATCGCGCCTACGTCATACATCGGTGTTCATTTATAGTCGCAAGAAATAAAAGAACAATAGTTTTTATTTCTTGTGTTTGTCCAGGTGGAAGGAAAAATGGAACGTTAATTAATTCATCTAAAATCATCACTGCTTCATTGCTTCATCATAATTATGGTGTAGACGGGATATTTAACGCTACCGAGTTTTCATTGAACGACCCGTCACTCACAAAATCCAGCGTCAGCGTTGTGAGCGCAAAAACAACAGACAGCGAGCCTACTACGTCATAAAATCCAAGTGACGTCACGCCTTACAGCGCTTTCCATACTCGCGGTCTGCGTCACGATCATGTCGATGCTGATTGGTGCGGCATACTGAACATGTCTCCGGGCATGTCAATAAAATCAAATTAAAATATGTTACACGCGAAGCCTGCGGATGAAACCCGCTGCAATGTACCTCGGTTCATTCAGAAGTGCAAGTCGCATGGCCATCTCAGCTTTAACATTTGGTGCATCTATACCTTTAAAGCGGGGCTTTATATTCATGTTGCGTGGTCGTCCACTGTGTCGCACCATACGCTTAAAGGCGAAGCTTAAGTGTCCACATAATGTTTTGCCCGTTTCATGTTCCTCAGAACGCGCATATATTGAAAAATTGCACTAACATGCTATTGCGGAGGCCCGCCCGATGTGCCGAGTGCTCAGTGACCTAAGACATTTGCGGGAGGGCCTGAAGCAAACTACTGTATACTGTACCATAGTGTATATATTTCTTTTATTTTTACCTACCTTTTTCTTTCTCCTTATCGCTCACCTCTTTGATTTCCTCTACCTTTTCCTCGCAATCCCTTTATTTCCGCCGCCCCAGTTCAGGTACTTCAGATATCAGATAGCAGATACCGGGGCTGGCAAACATCTTTTCTTTTCTTTTCTTTTGTATATACAATAAATAACCACTACCACTACCACCACCATGATTTTATTCAGAGAGTGAAATGGGGACACTTGTTCTTTCTTGTTTCTCTGGCACAATATTTTGCAGCGCAACTGAATGAGAAGGATGCGGGTAAGAATAAATAAATAAATAAATAAATAAATAAATAAATAAATAAATAAATAAATAAATAAATAAATAAATAAAAAAAATAAATAAATAAATAAGGTACGGCTGCCTCTTGTGGTTCGTAGTATTTTTCCAGCGGACTCCGGGCGCTCCGAAAGAAGACTCTACGCCGTTGCCTCCCACCCTCCCACACTCTTTCCCTCCGGCTCCTCCTTTCCTTTCCTTTTTTTTTTTTTTTTTGTGGCTGGCACACAAAGCAACGAAAGAAAGGAATCAAGTAATGATCTGACGGAGAGCGGTTCGGCGATAGGGTCTCATCCGTAGGCTCGGGCACGTACTCCGACGCCCGACGCCGGCACTCGGCGAAGTCAAATATAATATATATACGCAACTAGACCAGCCGCCGCGGTGGGACCCTGCCCTCTTCCTGCGGCGACCGGGGCTGCTGCTGCTGCTGCTGGCGTTGTTGCTGTCTGCCGGCCGAATGCGCTGATGCAGCTGCAATACCGCTGCCCTCCCGTGAGGAGAGGGACGGAGACGCCTTGCGGCAACGTGGCGCCGGGCATAATACCCTGCGTAGCGGCTGGCATGGGACCGACCTTCCATTTGGCCGACCCGTGCGTGTGCGAGATACAAGAGGTTGCTGCCACTTTGGTTGCGGCGCGAGGGCACTACGCTGCCTGGGCCTCGGTCTGCCGACTTTGTATCGGAGCTCTTTCGCCTTACGGCTAATAGCATGCACTATGCTCCTTATAGACGCTCGCGGGACAAACTAAAGCTGGCCTAGCTGTATTGTTTGCGTATGCTCTTTAATGTCAAGCAGTCGAGTTGATTACATGAAGAAACTAGGTTTCAGAGCTAAATAAAGTTGTTTTTATGTTTGCGCAAGGATGCCCTTCGGCATAAAGGTCTAAATATATTGATGCAGACCTGTGGCCCCAATGAATGCCAACAGCTCTGGGTGTTGTGGCCCATGTGTCCATACTCTTGTGTCAGGCGGTCCGGTAGGGTAGTAAGCATGGCTTCTAAGATATACCTTGCGGGCCACGCGAAGACCAGGACAAGTTGTAAGAAAGTGGTCTAGGGTGACCTCCGTAGCGGGAACTGGGCAGAAAGCATAGTCCAGAGGAGCAGTCTAGGTGCTCCAAGAAGATTTTACAGCAGGCGTTAACACAGCATCCACGCGGATTCTCAGCGCCAGCTCCTCACGGCGAGTTAAACCACCGGAAAGGTTTGATCCATACGGTCAAATTAAAGCACGCGTAGAGCGGCGAACAAATTCTTTCGCAGGCACTACGGTGTCTCCAGCGGGCAACTTTAACATAGGTAGAGGATATGCCACCCTCTGGGAACAAGACGCATCATCAGCTTCCGTGAGACGGTGCGTAGTGTGAGGAGCTCACATCACACGCACGGGGCAAGGAAACGTTTTCATAATATTGCTAAATAACGATATCAATGGCGTTTACGATACCAGTAAAATGCGAAATCAGCCTGGTAGATAGAATGAGAGACATAACAAATAGAAAAATACAGTTTTGCAGGGGTACACTTCCCAATCTGGCACCTGCATCATACTGTCCACCTGTCCACGGGGGTCAAGTGGATGCAGCTAGCAGAGAACCGGGTTAAGTGGAGAAATATGGGAGAGGCCTTCGCCCTGCAGTGGGTATAGTCAGACTACTGATGATGATTATGATGATCATCATCATGACTTATACCTCCTTGCAGGAGCTTCTAAACGTCTAAGTATCTGGAGGAACGTACGACATTTGTTATGACGATTCCGACGACTTTTGCCGAAAAGGAAACTGCGCCTGCCTGCGAAAGCAAGCACACGTTGTCCAAACTCAGCGCTGGGTTGAGGCTGCCGATGTCACTACGTCAGTTCTCACAGAACAAGTCCCATCATATTCTTCAAAGACGTGAATGGCTTGTGTGGGGCAGTCGAGGCAGTAGTAACTCAGAGGTCGGTTAACTACAATGCTGTGTCAACACGAGATGCAGCGACGTATACACAAGGCCAGCTTTCTTGGTAACAACTCTTAAATGTGAGACAAGATACTGCTGTGAATATGTCATGAAACTGGAATAATGTTTCGATGTGCAGCAAAGCCTTGCTTTTAAATTTTGTGTGCAGTTCCACTCATAAAGATTAGTTAGAACTGCAGTATATAAGTAATATGGCATGTTTAGGATTTTAGCACAAAACAATGATCCTGTGGTACGGTACGCCAATTTGTTGATTGTTATTGCGCATTCTTACAACCTGCGAAACCATATCTAAACATTTTCTTGTATAAACATACGTTTATTTTCGGGGAATGCTTGCGGTAATGAACACCATATTTTTATTCAATATTGTAATTTGTTTTGCCTCGTGTATGCGTGTGATGTCGCCGTGTTTTAGGACCACTCATCATGGTTTGTAGTAGTGGAGGCCATTGCTTGCTCGCCGGCCATCATGACTCGGTGTTTCGCCAAAGACACGGGAAACGTGCCATAAAGAACTGCGGTTTTAAACGTTCACAGCCTGCTTGGCATGCTTTGGAGAGGAGCAATTAATAGCTCTTGTAAGTCCGAAATAGAGAAGCACGAAATACACATCTATTTTAGCGCTTGCTTTCTTCTAAACCGCTCATACTACCCATTACATTTAGCTAGCATGTAAAAATGGCTGCGAGCCGCCTCTTCCTCTATGACAAAACAGGCGTAAATTACTCTGCACGTATCGCACGAAATATGGCAGGGTGGCTGTTTAACTTTCAGGTCTATAGCTGCTTATTGGGGCATACTGGAAGATGCATTTATTTGAACGCTGTAGATAGATAGTTAGGGATATTAACCAGAAAGACCTTCGGTTGGCTACCCTACAATTGGGAAAGGGATAAGGAGATTAAAGAGGGGAAGAGAAAGGCGACGTGGAGCAGAGTCAGAATTTGTCACTCAAGCCGGTGGCTGTTAGGCAACTAAACAGTGCCCTGTATGCCTTCAAGGCAGTCGACTGCCGTGACCACAGACCATGTGTACAAGCAAAGCACGAGGATAGACGGCTGTTATCAATGGGACAGCGTTAAAGACACCGTTTTCCAGAAAATCCGGCGTTGCCGAAGTTGTCAGCGAAAAACCACGGTTATGACTCTGGCAGGCTATAGTTGGCAGATGATATGGCCGGCGTAGTGCCCGGGCAAGTCGTCCGGATTCCGCTTAACCGAATGTCAAGCTTCTCCTGCGAACGCCCTTTTTGCAAGCCCCCGTACTGCTCGGCAAGACAGCGGTATATTGCAAGAAAGCATCGGCGAGAGTCATGTTGAAACACGCTCGCAAAATCCCAGACAAAGTTACGTCAGACTCCTAGCAACAAAAGCATTCGCGCCGCGGCAGATTTGAAGCAGGCGACCAGCGCGCCGTCAAGTGCTGCATCGGGATTGGACAATATGAATGCCTACAGTTCTTCAGGATATTTAAGCGGGAGCACTGCCGTTGGATAACGAAACCTTCACAAGCGTCCCTCGAGCGGAGGGGCGCTCGCAAGGAAGGGACGCGTCCTAGTCTCCCCGACCGTCGTTGTGGGACTATAGTTCTCTATGGCTTATGCCTCCGGTCCCTTTGTCGATCTTGTACTGCGAATAATGTCCTGTAAGTGGTGCGTAAAGAAGCCGTTCATTATCTTATTGACGCTTACTTGGGTTTATTGTTACCGCCAAGGGTGCAGGCTGCTCTCGACCACGAAACTGGTGACGAGAGCTACAGGTCCAAACCTACCGCATAACACTGGACACTGACTGGGCGGTGGTTTTTGTTACGTCGCGTGGCCATATAGCACAGCAAGAACTGACAAATCTGGTCAATGTTTCCGAGTCAGCACAAATCATGGATACAATATTGGAATCGTGTTGGCCACGCCTGGCCTTACATAGGGCCAACTTAATCAAATATTGACCCAATGTTTCATTCTGATTGGGTGTGAGATGGGAATAGAGTACTCCTATAGGCCACGCACGCCTAGTCGTAGAGCTTGGTTGAAGTGAGCCTTTATATATACGTCGGTAGTCTTTCAAATGAAGCAGCAGCTTACGAATGTTTGCCGATAAGATTTTCTATATTATCGTGGCACGAATTAAGGGGTTAAGAATTAGGCGAGTTGCCAAATGCATATACCCGTCCGCAACAGTTGCCGCAAACGAAAGGGAGTAATTGGGTATTCGGGACGCTTTGGGACGCTTTGGGACGCTTTGGAGTCGCTTTGGAGTCGCTTTGGAGTCGCTTTGGAACGTTAAACACCAGAAACCAATTCAAACCGAAAGGGAGTTTAATGATATTTCGTCATACCATTTAAGGCAATGCTAAAATGTCATCACACATAATTTTTCAGTTCTAGTTGTGCAGTCGCGTCTACTATGTGTAGCCGTTTCCGAACCAAATATGCCAGACAGTAAGCGGCTACGTGTGACTACAGGCAAGCGGCGCCTTTGCCAAGACTTAGTGACTGCATATATGTGGCCACGACAGTGAATAAAATTCTAAAAGGTGTTCCAATAATGCGGCACGAACATTCGCTTACTCTGTTAGGCGTGTATTTGCAAGATCGGAGTCGCGTGTAAGGAGTACAACTTGCCATGTGATCTATTTCTTAAGATCACGTGAATTTTTAAACCTGTGAGCACGTCATGGTGTAACAAGGCAACGTAAAGGGTAGTATGATCAGCTAACATGCTTTCGTCACTTGGCAACGAGACCAATCAGTGCAAACGACACGATCGCCGCACAAGAACTTTATAACGAAGGAAGCTAGAGGATGAACACTTTAAAACTCTCTGACAAATGTAACATCAGCATTTGTAAATAAATATAGGCAGTTATGGTTTCTTGTAATAAATGCATGTGGTAATTTCCATTACCGCTTTTCAAAAACTAATCAGTGTATGTAAAGCAGGGAAGGGACACTAACTTAATTAGCAATGCAGTGTTAAAGATGATACAATTAACTAGGGCTGAATACACTCAGTGTGTGCAATTGAAAAAGGAATAAAAATGATGTTGCCCAGCCTGCAGTGCCTAGCGCGCAACACAATTAAACCATTTTAAAAGTAAGAGATTGCCAAAAAAAAAAACAGAATATTTTGCATCGCCGAATGAAAAAAAAAAATACGGAGGGAGGAGGGGAGGGTGGTGCTGTGAACAGCATTATTTCAGAAATTGATTTAATTATTCAGCTAACAATTCTGTAGTTGTTAGGAGCGGAAGTATTAGCCTACAATGCTTGATTCTTTACAGACAATGTTTTCTTTACTTACAACATTTGGTCTTTAGTTTTTTTGAAGATTTTGTCTTGACTAACAGTATTCTTATCGCATTACAATGCAAATCTAAATCAAATTAATAATTTAATCCGAACGTTTGTTGTAGAGCCGCCTTTTCCATTCGCAGTGGTCGCCTAGGGATTGCTTCGCTGCTCCCGTGTACATCAGCCGAACGTGAGGGTCCCGTAATCGCATTTTACAGCGGGGCACCGCGTCTCCCGGGCTCGTGTTAGACAAGTTCAGTGGCACACCACTTATAGTCGGAAGATATTCATCTCACTATCTGCATTCTGGTACAAAATTATTGACCAAAATTTTGCGGCCTAGGACATTGTCAAATCGCTTGATCGACTATCTGGTGAATTCAGATTTATAGAATTAAAAGCGCCAGCTTAAAACAACTTTCGCTGCATTATCCTGACATGAGATCAGTGGTGACGAACATGTGGGGAGAAGCATCGGCGTCTTCGATAAGAGATTTCCGTTCGCTCTTATTTCTTTTTTTTTTTTACGCTTTCACGTGCGCTCAGGTCACGTTTTGCTTCCTATGTGTGAAACGGAATGCAAAAGTTGTCTTGAAGAAAAGAAGAAGCAAAGAGAGGTGCGTGTGGAGCGCCTCTGTGCACAAAGCTGAAATGTGCGATGATTTCGAGTAAGACGTTTAATGTCCTAAAGCGACTGAGACTATGAGGAATGTTGCAATGGAGGAATCAGGATATGTTCACTATCAGGGATTCTATAATGTTCTCCGATATCCCACATCACAAGGCGCCTTATTCTTCGGTTCCATCGAAAAGCGGCCGCTGCGCTCCAATTTGAACGTCCGTGTCTGCCTCCGAGGAACACTCAACCTTTGCGGTGGAATGAAAGGTACAAAATATATTCAGGGAATGATGGGAAAGCAGCCATTTCTATTTTATTACCGTGTTCCTCTTCCTTTCTTCTTTTCTTCGTGTCTTTTTCTTTTTCCGAATTTTTACCTTTTTCGTAATATTTACCTTCCCTCTTTCCATTTATTTCTTCCTAAACTTCTCACATTCGCTCATTGATTATTTCTTCCTTCTGAATTTTTGCTTCTTCTGATCTCTTTATTTCTCTCTTCTCTTTTTTGCTTCGTTTATTTCTTTCTTTTTTACTCCCTTCCTTCGCCTTCTCTTCTCGCTCTCGTTTTATTTCTCATTTCACTTTTTTTCTTGCTTCTTCTTTTCTTTTTTGTCTTGTTTTCTTCTCTCTTGACTTTTTCACTTTCTGAATATATTGTTGTTGCTTTTCTCTGTTCTCTTTGCTTCATTCTTTCAATGTCTCTACGTCTTACCTTTTTTTCTTTCTTTCTTTGTTTCTCTCTTTGTTTGCTGCATTCTTTTTTTTTTCGTCTTTCATTCTACCCTTGTCCCTCTGTTTTTCTTTGTTTCGTATTCATGCCTTCTTTCCCATTTAATTCCAATTTTATAGTTAATTTCAAATATTTTTTCTCTTATTTCCTTACGCTTTGATATCATGGCTTAGCTTATGGCATTCCACTACTGATCCCAACAGCGAAGGCTTGATACCAGCCCCGGCAGCCGCTTTTCAATGGAGGCGAAAAGCAAGGCGCCCGTGTGCTTTGCGATGTTAAATAACCCCAGATGATCGAAATCTCCGGGGCCCTCCACAACGACGTCTCTCATAGCCTGAGTTGCTTTGGGACGTTAAACCCCCAAAACTCTGTCGGTATTTCTCTATGTTTGCTTTCTTGGTCGCTCTCCCTTTCCTTTTTCCCTCATTTCTTTCTATCCTTCCTTTTTCTCCCACTCTTTAGTTTCCTTCCTTCCTTCCTTCCTTCCTTCCTTCCTTCCTTCCTTCCTTCCTTCCTTCCTTCCTTCCTTCCTTCCTTCCTTCCTTCCTTCCTTCCTTCCTTCCTTCCTTCCTTCCTTCCTTCCTTCCTTCCTTCCTTCCTTCCTTCCTTCCTTCCCTCCCTACTGTTTGCTCTCTTTCCTTCAATGTTTCTTGCCCTAATTCTTTCATTCTTGCTCCCTTCCTTTGTTCTCCTCATTTCTTCCTTGCACTCATACTTCGTTCCTTCGTTCTTTTCCATTTTCTTTCACTCTTCCTTTCTTTATTTCAATTCTATCTTCATTTTTCCCCGCTTGTCTACATTTCGTTCTTCGTTGTTTCATTCTTTCCTTTATTCTAATATGTCCTCTCATTGCCCCTACTTTTTCATCCTGTTTTCTTTCCTTTCGTCCTCTTTGTCCTCTCATTGCCCCTACTTTTTCATCCTGTTTTCTTTCCTTTCGTCCTCTTATACTTAAATTTCCTTTCTGCTTCGAGTTAGCCTCACCTTTCAATATTTTGTTTCGGCACTAGAGTCGAGCACCGTAACGGTGACATGGACGACGAGGTTTGCATAAATGTATATGTGCATAAGTATGAGCCCTCAAGCGTATACGTCAATCTTTAGCGGTGCTTACATTTAGAGCACATGTCGTTTCATGCCGTGGTGGTGGATAAAAATCACGTGAAAATATAATGGCGCGAAGAAAGCCTCACCCGGCCATACAACAGTGCAGTCAGAGAAGGAGATGGGCTAGACAGTCATCGGACACCTCTATTTTTTTTTTTATTTTCTCTTCTTTTTCTCCTTCGCTCTTTTGGGTATCACGTCGCCGCGGTCGATCATCCCTGTTGTCAAAAGGTAAACAAACGGGCCACCCTCATAGCTCTACCTTTACACATGACTTCGTTTTAGTAAATACGTGCAATGTGTCCCGCGCTTAAAGTGACCTAAGTCACTTTTCTGGTCCATTGTACCAGCGTAGGACTTTAAGCGCATTTCTGCAGCGCAGACACGTACACCGTCGTCTTCTTTTCCTCTTGTTTGGCAGCGATAAAAACAGCGCTTTTTAGAGGCCCAGTAGCTAGAAAGTAGCACGTGCATATGTATATACAGATGTCAGGCTTAGGTATGCAGTGCTCATTACAACGAATTGTATTCTGGTATCGGCGGCTGCGTTTCGACGGAACCTGAATGCGATAGCTCTCGCGTACCTTGCGTTATCAACGCACTTTAAATTAAATAAGTACAGACATTTAGTACTGTATTATAAGCCACCCTCATTGACGCTTCTTTTTCATTTTAGTCCGGACTCCCCCGTTCTTTCGCTTAGTGCGCTGCTCTTACGTTTGCCGTCGGTACAGCTCTCATTCATTCTAGCTACTCACCACTGGCTACTATTTTCGCAATCTTTAACACATAGTCAACGCGGCGAATGTTTCGGGACCACTGCACAGAACCTCTGCGACTCTGACGGCTTGTGTCCATTCGATCGGGAGCCTTTAAAAGTCCCACTTCATGAATCATAGATCGTGATTTGAAAATGCACTGAATACCTTGCCAAGTTTCCGCTTTCGTGGTCGAATCGAAACCTGAAGTCACTTTAGAAGAATCTCAACATAAGCAATGCTCTTGACCCCATGAGTTACTCAGGCGAAGAAGCAAAAACGCTGATGTTTCTCTATCGCTTTCTTTTCTTTTTTTTTTTTTTTTTGTGATGCGCTCAGTAAATGCCCCAGGGCATCCTAGGAACAGATTATGTAAAACGGGGTAAGGTTCGCCTAGTAGAGGAAGTCAAACAGGGAGTCCTCATTCTTGACTTACCACACTGTTTACTAGTGCTTCTCTATGCCGCAGCTGCCGGAAGTAAATTTATTTTAGGAGTGACAGCTCGGCTATAAATAAAAACGGGGACCACTTTCATGTGGGTTCATCCAGTGGACGCGAACGTTGGACTTTGCTAAAATGGAAATCGAACGTCAAAGTTGTACTTCAACCTCGAACTCGAACCGTAAATAGCAGATTCAATGAAGATAGTTGGAAAACAAAAGATTGAACCGTGGCTTGAAGCGAAGCATTCGCGGTAAGTAATCGTTGCCAGATGAAAGACAGTAATGTCCCTATTTTATGGGGAAACTGGGATAACGACGGGGGGGGGGGGGGGGGGGGGGGGAGAGCCGGTGCACGGCGATTTGGAAATGTAAGCCAATACCCGGCGTTTCTCCGTGACTTTCGCTGAGGTGATGACAATGCGCCTTATTCCTGAAATGCAAGTGCGTTGGGAATTGGGGAAAGAGACGTGGGATTCAGATGAACAGGGTGGGGGAAAAAGGGAGAAAACATAAACGCCTGATATCCGTGGGCCGAGCGTGCGAAGCGGTCTGACAGGATGATGAAATTCAAGATTTGAGTGCTTCCTCCTGTAAATCAAGGAGAAGAAAGGGCAGATGGTGGTGTGGGTGGAAAAAGTGGATGACAGGTTCAGCGAGGAACAGGGCGCGTGAAGGGTTTCCCCGCTGAAGAGGCTGGCGTAGGAGGTGCACGCGTATACGACACGGCTGTACGCAAGACATTATCTCCATGCTTCACTGGAGAGTTTCACGGGGCTTAGTCTTTCCTAGGTGCAACCACAAGGCAATGAAACAAAAGTAACGGAGTGAAGTGAGCGATGGCAGGGAACTCATAAGCCGCTCAAAATTAACCGAAGAAAAAATGTTTGAAAACAAAACAAAATAACATGAAGAGACATCTTACACGCTTACGAACAAAACTAGATGAAAAGCAGGACGTGAGAAATGACTGCTGGAAAGCGGGCATGCTATAGCTGTCGAAATGAAAAAGACAAAAATGAGATAGAAGCGGGACCCCGAATGCGCACATTATTTTCCTGCAATTCCACGTTTCTCTGCAGAGACAAGCGAGATCAGTGAGAAATGGTGTCGACACTAGGGAACCGTGCGTTGCAAGAGCAGTGGCTGTGCTAGTTCAATTGCGCAGTGTGCGAAACAAAAAAAACTTATCGGCTCAAACGTATGGCCATCGTTCCCGTACTTTTTTTGCCCCTTTTTTATGTCAAGGGAGGTTTGAGGGGTCCGCATAAGCTGTGACGATTACTACACTTCGTTTTATCATAACCGTCTCTCTCTCTCACTTCCGCCGAATGCCAGGGCTCATGCACCATTTTTCAATTTAGAGCACAGGGCTCACTGTTACGGTTGCGTGCGGTTGCGTTACAGTATGGTTACGGTTGCAGCTAACAGTTACAAAACGTGGTTATGGTTTAGTGGGACGAAGACCTCAACGTGACATCGCGTGCTCGCCTGAAGCACGCAGGTACCGCGTTGCGAGCGATAACGTATGAAGCGACAGGGCAAAAACAGGTGGGTTATATTAAAGCCAAGTAAGTGGTTGGTTCACGAGTGGGCGAGTATAGGGGCAATTTTGTGGAGGCTGCTTCTTGCGTCCTTACACCTGCGTCGACCCATGCCCACTAGGTTGTAAAACAATGTTCGATCCAACATTGAAATATCTGATAAATTTTCTTACTTTGTGCTAGCGCCAAACCGAGCTTCTTCAGTCATATTGGGGAATTTCACACTGCTGCTAGTAATAGCATTCTAATTAGTGTAATAAAAGAACATGTTTGGTTAAATGGACATCGTCGACGGAAAGAAGACGCGTGTCTGGTAGGCCAGAAGATGAAATTGGTACAGAGGAGAAAATAACAAGTTCAAACGTTCACCTTTGTACTCATTGCGGCTAACGCTTGCTTTATTAAAGGCATGCCCATTTTTTTAAGCACAGGGAATACAAGCGTCATCGGCAAATACTGCTTTTTTTTTTGCGACTTGAGGTTCCTAAACAACTGAGGCTATGAGATAAGCCGTAGTGGAGGGCGCTGGTTAGTTCGACAACCTCGGGTTTTTTAAAGTGTGCTGAAATTGCATCGTACACGGACACTTCTCATTTGGCCTCTATCAAAACACGGCCACTCCGGCCGGAGTTGAACATGGTTCACGCATTCTAATCGCTGCGCCACTGCGAAATGCATCTAATGAAAAAGTGTACTCGTATGGAGCTTCACAGTTTCCCTTAACGACCATAAAGTTCCCCCAGTGTTGAATGCTTTAGACATTATATTTCCGGCAAAGATTTTAGTCGCCCCTTTCCTATTCTCTTGAAGATACCTATAGCAGAGCGCGCGGCGAACGCTTAACCACAAGGGAGAAGTTGACTATACGCACCTCAGCTGTATGATACAGTGAAAGAAAAAAGTACACTAAAACGAAGAAAACTTAACCAGCGGTGGTATAAGCCGCAAGAGTACCACTACGAAGTCCAGGATATCAAGTGGAATTTGGGATCACGCTATACTAATCAGGAGACAGTGAGAGCAAAAGGGGAAAAGGGGGGAAGCAAAGGTTGAGAGTAAGAGCTGTAAGGGAAGCACGGTGATCTGGAGCATTGCACCAGACGTGAAGTAGAGTAGAAAGGAAAAAAAAGCGCTGTTTCAGGGGTGCTTAGGAAAGAGGAGGCCGGGATTCTGGGAAACGAAATGCATAGGGATTACTTGACGGGAGATTACGGCGACTATGAAAGGCTAGGGCGGAACGCAGCGTATGAAGAGAGTGAGGAACGTCGAAAAAGTCTTATAAGGGTGAGAAGGTAGGTGAGAAGGTGGAATAGGAAATGAGGGTAAAAAAAATTTTAGACCACAAAAACAAAATTGGGGTAGAAAGCTGGAGCTAGAACGGGAAAAAGGGAGATCAGTCTGTACCACAGCTTCCACCTGTTCTACTGCGTGAGAGCCGACGTGGAAAAAGAAAAACGAGCGTAAAATAACGATAAATAAAGACGAACTCGCCTATACGCGCGCTATGGTATATGCACGTGGCCCGTGCATAAAAGCGGGAACTCACTGGAGGGTGAAATTGAGAATAGATGGCGGAAAGGGAAAAAATGAGGAAAATGGGGATATGAAGGTACTCTCGGGAAAAGAATGGGGAGAAACACATGCGCATAGAAGTCAACGTCAAAGTGGGCTGGCGGAAATAAATGCGCCGCGGAGTTCGACCACAGAAGCGTGTAGAAGCGTGCGACAGAAAGAGGCAGTGCTGGCCTCTGACCTGTTGTGGCGCAATATAGGTGGCGTTTGCATCATAGAGAGAAGAACACACACGTAAAACACACAAAGAAAGAGGCAGAGTAATAAGTATTGGGATCATATTCGGGAAAATGATATGCAAGAGCAAAATAGAAACAGGGAATTGGTATGAGCGCAGAGAAATTACGAAACCAGTAAGAGCAGTTGCGTCTATACCCTGCCTTACAATAGGGTATAGGACGCAAGTCAGAGATGAGTCTTCTCTATGCCTTGCCCTACAAAATAATAGGGACGCTGGTTATGGATAAATGAAGGAACGGGCGGCCGTGAGAGCATGTAGGTAGCGTTTAGTTACGCTTGCTTAGAGACTAGAAGCTAAGCTGTGTATACGCTCGGAGAACGAAAATGATACCTCCGCGACTTCGGCGTTGCCGGGAGCGGGGGAGATTACAGAGCAAGGTTGGACTTTCGTGAATGAAGCGAGCTGTACATGCATATAACGAAAGGCAACATTCCTCACTGGCGAGGAAACCATGAGAACAATTGAGGCAGACATTGGACGGCATGGGTGCCGGGGAAACCGTAAATTGGTCTGGAAATGCGCAGAGCGAACGTGGCTTTTTCGTCGGTATTTCCCGCTGCTTTGTTCCGAGGGCACTATAAGATATACAGCGGGCGGATGCTTGTGTGGTTTAGTGTCTGCGTTGATTCTGTGTCGCTGTTTCGTCCTGACAGGCCTCTATGCTTCACCAACTATATTATAGTCATTCGTAGGGTGCAAGTGGACGTGCTTGCTTTGCTGTTCTTATAATTCTGTTGCGTCGAAATACGTCGCTTTGCGTAGGGACATTTTAGTAGCGGTATGATTCCAAAAAATCAATTAAAGCTGAAGCAGGGAAGGACAATGTGAGCTGATGGCGCAAGCAAAAACTGTGTGGGCTCCTTACATCACTCAGACCCCCCTCCCCCCACCCTTATAATGGCAGCCAGGTCATCATCTTATTGTTAGCGTGTCACGATCAGTGATAGGAAACTCTCGCAAGTTTCAGAGTCAACTATTTCAGAGCACCTGATCGCTGAAAGATTAGGGTGCTTAAATATTAACTATTCTTGAGCATGTACGCAGCGCGATAGGCTGTCACACACGGTGTCACACAATTATGTCGCAGCGATAGTTCTAATCCTGATTGAGATTTTTCTTTTTTTTTTCTTGGATATCGTTGCTAGACTAAAATAATTGGCTCAGACGTCTTACTTTGCGGCTTAGTAGTTTGTATGCATGTTTCCGACCACTTGTATGGTCTCATATGCCGACATTGTTTAGTTATTATTCTGAGGTAGCGTATATATTGTATTTTTTATTTATCTGAAAGAACCGGACATTCTTCTTGATATGTCCAGATGTGGTTCTTGAGCATTGAAAATGATCTTACTAAATGCCTGTATTGCGCTTTTTTAACGAGTAATATCGATATCATAAAAAAATATATTCTCAGCTTTGACACCCAGTATACAGTTCATAAAAGTTTGGGCCCTTTTGACCTGCCTCGCTCACCAATTAAAGACATTCAATTATGACTTTTTTCTTTCTTTGTTACGTCTGAGAAGTTATGATGTCCCAGCATCAAATGTAAAATTCCGGGTACAAGTTAAGCAAATTGTTGTCTAGTCCTGGCGGTGCCACTCCAAGTACTCCCTTTTCACAGTGTTCGTTAGCAAACGCTCACAAAAGGAGGCTTTATGCGGCGGCCTTTCTGGCCGAACATCACCGCTTAGCGTTCTAGCTTGTGTGTCGGGAGCAGGGCACGCGATCTCGCGAGCGCAGGGCTATGGCGCTTCAGATTCCGTGCTAAGTAGAACGAGAGCAAGACAAAGGTGTGCACGCGAACGGTGTCAATGCTTTCTTTTTCCTAGCCATAACAAAAAGGCACAAGCGACAGCTTGCATATCCCTAGACCCGGAAGAACGGTGCAGTGCCGCAGTAACTCAACATATGCAACAAGAAAAAGATCGGCAAAGAAGAAAGAGGAACACAAAGGGGAGTAAAAGAGTGAAGGAGGAAGTAACGCGAGAAAGGCGAGAAGGCGTGACTGCCAAGCTGCCACAGAGGTCAATGGGGGAATATGGGAAGGCAGGAGGGAGGGGGAGGTGAGATGTGTCTGGGCGTCAGTGGGTACCGTCGCGCGCGCCGCCTTCTTCACGACCTCTCACCCTCTCTTCCTCCCCTTACTCGCCTTTCTTCTGGGATAGAGAAGCGTTAAGTGGTGGCGCATCTTTGGCGGACAAAGGTTCCAAAGCACTATGCCGACAGACGCCAGCGCACAACCATCGCACAACTATTGAGTTAAAGAAGCGAAACTAAAGTAGGGACAAAAGAATTGGCTGGAAGAGTCGGGAGAGTAGGGCAACTGTCCGTGTCTGAGCGTCCCTACAGAGAATAATTCAAGATCTGAAGGCAAAGAAAAGATAATAAAAAAAAAAAATCGCGAAGTGTGGGAAAGCACGCCACCGAGCGGCAGATACTGCTACTTCTCAACCTGTCTTCTCCTCCAGTACTGTGGTTACTTTTTATACATTTTATGTTGACGAAGAAAACCTGGGTCGTTCATGAAAGAATTCGAGCTTTTCTTGTCATGTAGAAAAAACTAAGACGCTTAGAAAGAAGGAAACAAAGGAAGGAAGTTCTGTGTTTATGGAATGGAAGACTAACTGGCGTTTAAAGGGCCGGAAGAAAGATTTTGTTTATTCTCTCTCGCCCGGCTCTCTGAATATTGTAAAAGCCGTTGACATTTGTGATGTATTTACTGGGGGACTGTTTCCAGAAAGGTCGGTGGTGTGCTCGCGTGGGGGAGTTAAGAATATTTCTGAGTATAATGAAACCTTTTGCGAGCAACGAGAAGGTGCTTTTTTATCTTTGTTAGCCAGGTTAATATAATACGAAGATCGCGTTGGTCTATTTCTTTTTATTGCTTCTCTTACCACCTTGCAGCCTTGGGCTCGTAATGAGTAATACTTGGAAGTAAAGTATTCAGCAGCCTTTGAAGAAGCGGAAGTTTACGAAAAGAATGAAAGTATTAGAAACGGCTGGATACTAAGTCTCCTTACGACAAGTAGCGACCACAGATCCGAGTTACATGAGGGAAATAACTGCCAGAACAATAAGCAGGTGGATTAAATTGGCAAGTATTCTGGTTTGGTTTGGTTTGGTTTGGTTTGGTTTGTGGGGTTTAACGTCCCAAAGCGACTCAGGCTATGAGAGACGCCGTAGTGGAGGACTCCGGAAATTTCGACCACCTGGGGTTCTTTCACGCGCACTGACATCGCACAGCACACGGTCGTCTTGCTTTTCGCCTCCATCGAAAAGCGGCCGCCGAGGCCGGGGTTCCATCCCGCATCCTTGGGAACAGTAGTCGAGCGCCGTAACCACTGCGCCACCCCGGCAGGGTGGCAAGCATTCTCTTTTTATATGTGCCACCTTTGTAGTATCACTCAAGAAGGATGTTCTAAACTGGATCTTGCCGTTGCATAATACGTACACCGTGAAACGGAGAGACTAACGGAAGGACTACCTTTTTAATTCATTACAGCGCGGCGCACAGTGGAAACTTAAACGTTACACATTACGTTAAAAGGCCTCAAGAAAGCAGAGTGAGAAGAGAAACAAAATCTGGATAATGGAATTTGAGTCGAAATAAAGCAGAAGCAATTGGGACGCCAAAGACTTGTAAATCGAAGCCAAGAGACATGTCTGTACTCAAGTGTAGCGAACGACGCAAAAGTAGAGGACGGCAGGGATTCAGGTGGACAGATGAAGGAGAAATTTGTATGTCCCAATAGCTGCAGCTTGGGCAGGGGAGCCTAACTGTAATAAAACGGTAGAGACCTTCTTTCCCGAAGTTGACATAGTAAGGCTTATGATGGTGATGGATGATGTATAATTATGCCCCTTCTCATCAGCATCACACGGAAAGTTCATTTCCAAATCGTCCGTTTTTCTTTGTGCGTTACTGGGCTCTGTTAAAGGAACTTGAAATATAGAAGTGCTGCCTGTCATAAATGGTTTCGCTATAAGTATCGTTTTACATTTCAACAAGGACCTTTCTCGTTCACCTTCCGCGGTTACCGTTACGCTGACCAGTTTGGCCAGAGAAAAACTATTTGGTACGTCAAGTAGTGGACCACAAGATAATTTCTACTGATACGATCGTGATACATCGTGTTGCTAATAGAACTCTTGAGGACACGCTGGGTCCTGAAGGGTGATAGCGGTCGTAATAATAACCAAAAATTCTTTCAGCCCTGCCGCGCGACATAGGAGCGTGACATTGTTGCCAGCGGGCAGCTGGGAGGGGGGGGGGGGGGGGGGGGGAGGTTGAATGGTCGTCCCCAACTTTTCTTGGCACATTTGAGGCGGCTCGATCAATGACTGCACCTTGATAAGATTTTTTACACATAAATCAGTGCCGTAATCTTTTTCTAATCACAATTTACTACTACTCTCTTCTCCGCTCGCGGACAGAGAAAAAAAAAATCCTTGCGCACGCATACGCACTCGCCCAAAGCCTTCTCAGAATATCTTCGCTAGCTTGTGCGAAACCCACGCAGAACACAACGAGTGCAAGCCGCGTTGCGGACTATGTTTCTGCTAGGGACGCCGCTGTCAGCAAGATTGGAGAATGGATTGCCCAAGCCTGCAGACATAACTTGCCGCTGGCACTTCTCCCTTGGGACCCACCGTTGCAGCATCATAATATCGCTGACGTACAGTGGCGCGATGGGCATTTTTATTACTTCTTTTATGCACCGACATGTCGGGGGCGTTGCTTCTGACATGAGATATGATGAAGAACGCGCATGACATGCCCGCATAATGTGCTTCTTCGGCACACGGTATGAGCGTGACATGATGCTGGGCTTCCGGAAGCTTGCTTGATTACGAAGCAGGAGGCAACTGCTTTCGTTCGGTGATTAACAGCCTCTTTTAATTTGTGCCATCACGCTCAAGGATTACTATGAAATCGAAGCTGAATGCGAAGCGCCGGCCGTTTCTTGCACGGAGGACAAAACTGTCGATCCCGATCAGAAAAAACAAACGCTTAGATATAAATCAGAAAGGTGATTATGAAAAGAAGGGAGTAGAGAGAACAAGAAGTGCTGTTGGCTCACCAACATGGCCGCAGAAGAAAAGCTGGAACGTTACTTTTAGTGCAGGACAAAGCGCGGCGTAGTGTAACTTGCTGGGTATGGACTGAATTAGGATCTTGGTCTGGGCTGGTTGGTTGATAACTATCACGAAATAAACACAGTGCGAAGAAACAGATACAGCGCCAGTCCCGTCTTGTATGTGTCTTCTTCCTGTGTCCTGTTTCTTCGCGCTGTGTTTATTTCGTGATATGGACTGAAGAAAACGTATTTCACTCCACTGTTTACCAATGGACGCTTTACATTATAGCAATGTTTTTTTATATAGGTATAGGACTTGCCGAAGCCGCAAGATAAAAGACAATGATTACAAAAACCCTTTTCGAGGAAAGAAAGGACTTTGAGGAATGGTTAATAAAACAATTTAAACTCGAACTATCAAAAGAAAGGAAAGCGCCACAGCTACAAGAAACAACTGGAAAGTTCCCGGAAAATCGCAGATCAGAGGGAAGAACGAAGCTTACAGAAAGATGCCAAGTAAAAACGAATGAGGAGAAGCAAAGGAGCCACAGCCTCGAGAAAGTGAAGATTTGAGGGAAGCGAGAAGCACAGTGATATGTGACGGGACGAGGGAAAACGGGAAGACAACGAACGAGTGAAGGGAAGAAAGAGAAAAAAGGGAAGAAAAGGAGAGAGGAGGAGGAGAAGGTCGGGGGCCCCGTAACCATGGCGACGTGGCGACGCGGTGGCCCCCACGTGGGATCTGTCGGCGCTGCGCCGTCGAGGACGTCGTCGTCGGGCGAGGCAGGCGGGCGGGCGGCTCGCTGCTCCAGCCAGCAAGTGTAGAGCTCGTCGTACCGCCGCCGAGCCAGTGCCGTCGCGCGCCGTGGGGGGTTGCCGGCGGCGCGTAGTAACGCTGGCGTCCGGCCCCGCTCCGCTGAGCGCCTTGCTCGCCAGGCTACGGGCCTCCCTGAGCGTCGCGCCGCCGCAGTCGCCGATCGCAGGCTCTACACCCTCCATCTCTGCGGCAGCCGTTGGACTCTTGACGTCGGCGTCGCCCATCTCTGGAGGAACGTCGCCGCTGTCCGCGGCCGCAGCTGCGGCAGCGGCCGCCGCGGCCGTCAATTCTACGGATGCCGCCGCCCTAGGCAGACCGTACTCCGAGGGCTACTGGTAAGTCGGATGACGTCCCTGCTGGAAGGTCCACCATGCGCAGGCCGTGCAGTTACCTCCTGACCATTCACCACGTCACATCGGGCTAGGCGGTTTAATTTAAAATGTGCGGAACTCGCGTCAGCAGCATGAAGACAAAGTAAATGTACAAAATTTCATTTTAGGTACGTTGTCTGCAGTGCACGGTCAGCTCATTTGTGCACCGACCGCGTTTTATTTTTCTGCTGTAACTTTTTTCAATGGCTATTCTGAACAGCAAGGGGGGGGGGGGATGAAATGAACTGGTGGCATACGCCATAGCTTATGTCACCCCGTTTTCACTCATCAACTAAACAGAATGGCCTCCAGCTAGCTTTCAGCAGCACGGTCTACGGCGCAGCGCTGTTGGAGTTGTTCAGAGCGTGTCATCCTTGGACCAGTGGTTCAGATCAGATTTATAGACGTCGTTGTTGACTAATACAAGCAGGTGTAATAAAGCTCTCGGCATTGCTCAACACCTGGGTGGTCGGGGAAATCTTAATGTCTTTCTATCTTGGAATCTTCATTTTGATATCAAATATAAAGAATGCTCTTGCATCAAATAAGTTGATTAGATTGCAACGCTTGTGGCGCCATTGCTTCCTGTCCCCTTATTCTTATCCCTGTCCGGGAACTCCAGCCGCTGTACCCGAAACCTTACGTGGATGTCATAGTCCAATAATCTTTGGGGACGTTTGCGGAATATCTCGCGGGCCTGGCGATACACACGGTTTTGCCGTGGATTACGTACGCAACGAGATGTGGTAGCGGATGAGATCTCGATAAGAAGCGGGGTTGGCGTGAGCGAGAAGAAATTGGGAGTCGCCTGTGCCATGCTGAGAAGAGAGCAAATAAGGAGGGTGGGGAGAGAAAAAGGAAGAGAGGTGGTCGGTGTGCGACGCGTATTTGCCAATCTCGGAAGATTGAGAAAGACCCCGCCGCGCGCCTGGCCCATCTCGACAGCGTCGCCGGCTGGTGGCAAATACTCGCCGGCTCAGACCGTCGGAGCTGGCGTATAGCCTTTTCGCGTTGAGAGTACTGCATGGGGGAACTTTGGGGTTTGCAGTGAGCTTGCTATTGGGCCATGGATAACTGAGGAAGGGGGAAATGAACGATGTAAAGGGGAACATGTTGTGCGTAGGTTCAGCCGCGATGTGTATTGAAGACAAGCGTTTTGCTCATATTTGCGTGGATGACTCGCGTAGAAACGTTACGGTAGGCCATTTACCTTGATCTTCTATGAAGCGAAGAGTGCGGCAGTGCTCGTCCTCGTTTGTGCTTAAAAGGAACACACGTCAGTGGCTTAACTTAATCGAATATATTAGAAGGTGGAGGCTGCCGTTCGCAGCGCTCATTTATGAGGGAATATATGGGGTAAAAGCATTTCACTGAGGGCAGGGGCTTAAATTAGAAGAATACGCTGGAATATGAAGGCGTGCCGTTCGCGGAATTCGTTTATGAGGGGTTTGGTTTGGGGTAAAACCACTGCACTGTCAGTTTAGTTAGGTACGCTCGGTCATAAAACATGCACTATTCAGAGAGGGTGGGTCCTTGGAAATGTCGGGTCGTGCGGTTTCAGTGGGTTTGTAAGTGTCCCCTAGAGGGCCATCTAGCGCTAGAGATAACTTTGTCACTTTTTGCTGCGGTGAAGCGCAGTCTATCTTTTTTCAGGGAGTGCATTCACATCATTGTATTCCTTGTGTGGGGTTGTCAAGAAGGGAAAGAGTCAATGCGAATGGACACGCGCCGAACAGAGCCTTCGTGCGCGATTAATGCAATTTATCTTAGTGATTTGGAACCAGTGTGCGGTTATAAGATTGGCGGACACGTCAACCTTGAGAAGCGTCTGATTTCATAAGTGTTTTGGTTTGAGTATGTTACGCTTCAGACTTTATAAGTCTTCTTTGTGCGTTGCCCAGTTGCAGCCCTCGATAAATGCTGCGGCCGAACACAAACTTTGCGCGTGGTCCGCGTGCCTAAATAGCTTGCTATAAGTTGGGAGTATTGCGATCCAGCGCAGAAAGACAGTGAAACAGCAGCTTCGGTTTAAAGTTTCCCGTGCAATTTCTATTTTTTTTTATACAGGCATCTGTTCCTATGAGCTTACCTCGACATCTTCCGGACTTGAGTTTTCTTGAGGGTCTAGGGCAACATTCTTGATACCCCTCCCCCCCCCCCCCCCCTTACGCCGTAGTAGTTGAGGTGCCTAGGAATTTAGAGCCTCGTGCAACAGCCGTAACTGCATGACAAGACTATATTGTGAATTTAAATCACAATTCTAGTTGTAAATGTAATGTTTGTTGCAAAGACGTCGCGTACTTCAGCCACGCGTAGGTAGATGCAGACTAGCCAGAGTTAAGCAGAGTTGAAGCAAGTGAAATATTCTGCATTAAGGGAGTAATTACTAACTGATATACACCCAAGCGCACCCATTCGGCTATGGAAAGGAAAGCTAAACAGCTTTCTCAGAAACTTCTTAGTTGACGAGAAATTCGTCCTAATTTGGACCTTATTTTTCCTAAGTTCGTATATCCACTTACTCGAAGAGGCGTTGGTTCTGGGTTCGATACTCAAATCAGGACAAATTTTTACTTAACGACGAAGCTTCCGAAAAATCTGTTAAGCTTTCCTTTTTAGTGGCATGGCTGCGTTTCGGTGGATGTCAGTGAGAAATTAATCCCTCATTAGACATTCACTATACCTTGGGGAATTCCCTGAAATATTCGGCCAGAATGTTCTGCGTTGAACCGCGGACCTTCGCTCAGGTTTTGACGTCATTATAGGTTGAAGCTGGAGGTGTAGCACAGTCTATTCTTCTGAGAGCGCCTTCGGGTTGCGAGAGCATGTTAGGTTTCCATAACTTTCCGTCACTAATCGGCATTTCTTTTTCGCGGACTAGTTTCTCCTGCTCCTGTTAGTTTCTCCTCCTGCTCTCGTCTGGCATTTAGTTCTAATAATTATGGTGCAATATTTTTTGACTTTCTTTGTTTTCTCTTTGTTTCATCTTTCATATTTTGCTTTTCTTTTTCCCTCTTCATTCTGTTTGTCTGCTTTCTTTCCTATTCTGTTTCTCTTTTCTATTCGCTATTCTTTGATTGATTTAGATTGATTGTTTTATAGGAAGGGAAACGCGAGGTAACTCTCACACATGCTTTCTGTGGACACCTCAACCGCGCCGTAAGGGAAGGGATGAAGATAGGAGTGAAATTGGAAAGAGAGAAAGAGGAGCGGTAGTGGAGGGCTACGGAGTAATTTCGACCACCTGGGGATCTTTAGCGTGCGCTGACATCGCACAGCACACGGACGCCACTTCGTTTCGCCTCCATCGAAACGCAGCCGCCGCGGTCGGGTTCGAACCCGGATAACTCCGGCACAGTAGTCGGGCGTCTTACCACTGCACCACCCCGGCGGGGCTCGCTATTCTTTATTCTTGCTTCGCGAATGGCAAAGACTAGATCCTTTATCCTACCATATGATAGGCTACAGAACCTTACATCCTGTAGAAAAAAAAAAGAAAACATCGCCCCGCCGGGGTGGTGCAGTGGTAAGACGCCCGACTACTGCGCCGGAGTACCCGGGTTCGAACCCGACCTCGGCGGCTGCGTTTCGATGGAGGCGAAACGAAGAGGCGTCCGTGTGCTGTGCGATGTCAGCGCACGTTAAAGATCCCCAGGTGGTCGAAATTACTCCGTAGTCCTTCACTACGGCTCCTCTTTCTCTCTTTCCACTTTCACTCCCACCTTCCTCCCTTACCTTACGGCGCGGTTGCGGTGTCCACAGAAAACAAGTGAGACAGTTACCGCGTCTTTCCCTTCTTAGAAATAAATAAATCAGTTTAAAAAAAAAACTTCCTATTCAAGCGAGACAAAAGTGCCCAGGTTTCAATCAAAGGCACCAGTGTGTAATCGTGATAATCTGTTCTCTTGATGCACGAGGCACAGTAATGGCGAAATCTGTTGTGAGCAGCCTATAATAAATAGTAAACATTCCACGCACCCCTGACATTAGTTCAATCAACCTGCGGAAACTGAGAGCATTGCGTCTCTACGCGTTTTGTGACACCTAGAAAAGTTCTTTGGGCCTATGTTCGTCTCCGTCAATATCTGATCCTGCTACGTAAGATTTCTGCTTAACTCACTGTAGTCGTACAGCGTCATACTCGAGAAATCTTGTTTATCTATACAATTCGTAATCTTGAGAAATTTCAATGCGAAAGCACTGATACAGCTGTCCTGCCCAGATTCAGAGACCTAGCTGCCACAGCAACAGCGCTTTCCTGGCTACTGGCACCTAGGAAAAAAAATATCTTCACGCAGGATATTCAAAGCGAGAATGTTTACTTGGAGGCGAGTATGAAACCACTTAGATACCGCCGCTTTTTTTTTTTTTTCAAAATTACAACGAAACAATCATCTACATGCAAAAATTTTGTGCAGACGTGATCAACGATATTACATCAACATGGTGCGGAATACGATACGAATAAGCAACACTGCGCTGGTAACTCAGCAGAGAAATGAATAATCTACGCAGCCGATTGCCCTCACGTATACACTGCAACGCACTGTCACGCTGGGCGCTGCACGTACCGTCTCCATGAATTTTCAACTGTGCGCACAAGCTTTCGCAGGTCCCACTCGGTTTAACTGCGTTAAAACCGTACAGTGCATTAACACTACACATCTGAAAAATGCGTTAGAAGTACGTACAACTCTTTTAAGTGCGATAATACCCCGCCGGGGTGGCGCAGTGGTTACGGCACTCGGCTACTGTTCCCAAGGTCGCGGGATCTAATCTCGGCCTCGGCGCCCGATTTCGGTGGAGGCGAACAGCAAGGCGCCCGTGTGCTGTGCGATGTCAGTGCACGTTAAAAAATCCCAGGTGGTCGAAGCTTTCGGAGTCCTCTACTACAGCGTCTCTCATACCCTGAGTTGCTTTGGGACGTTAAACCCCACAAACCAAACCAAACCACTTTAAGTGCGATAAGGCGAACGCCTTTTCTGCGACTCTTTGAACTTATTTGCCTCTTTTTCACTCATTTCCACCTTTTCTTTTCTCTCTCTTTCTTCGTTCTTGTGCTTTTCTCCTTTTGTGTTGCTCTCGTTCTTGTAACGCAATGACGAGGTCTGACATTAAAGCTTAGCAACGTTTTTGCGCGTTTTTGCAGACTTCTGACGTATTTTGAATAATTTCGGCTTATTTGTCATAGTTTCGATGTCCGTGACTCTTTTGACATCTGCGCACTATATCAGCGTCCATGCCTACTCCGACGTCAAATTGACGTTTTTGGCTGCAATTAACTAGTTACTCCACATCAACGAAAGTTTGCGCATAGAGACATTTTTTTTTTTTTTTTTATCCTGTACCTCATACAACCATTTTTTTACTCGTACATCGCGTCATTCTTCGACAGCGACAATGTGATATACCCTCTGAGGAAGGACACTTTTAACGCACACCCTTGCGCCTAAGAAGGCTTTCGCCTCAATATCAGAACAGACATCTTACCGCCTTTCTTACGAATACTCCAAGCAAGCGCTTCGTGACGTGACTTTATATAGAGCCTTTTACTCTCAGTTGTATTCAAGCTACATTAGCCCCCGGTTGCCATATTTACTGCACTGTAATCTTGCTCTGCATTTAATAATAAATAATTAGTCAGTTACAAATAAAATGCCGAGGCTCTTGGTGAAGCGTGCTAATAGTAATGCCTTTTTACACATAAAAAAATAACGGTTCCCACTTCGCTTTTGTGGCGGACGGTGGCCAACGTTGCATTGTTCGAATTCTGCAAGGGATCCTTGCATCAATTTAATGTGTTCGCCTGCCGATTTACGGGTAATTTAAGCAGTATTTGCCGCTCAGGTGCTTCCGAAAGGATCCTTGGCGATTTATCCAGGCTCGCCTAGCATTGGAACTGGTCCGCGTCGCTTGAGAAAAAATAAAGGCGCGCCAAGCGAATGCGCTAGTGCTTATGTTGACACTGAGCAAGCGACGTGCAATTAGGGACAGCTTTTGCGGGGCGCTCAACTTTCCGATAGACGCGCGTGTCGTCGCCAGTGCTTCTGAGACAAAAAAAAAAAAAAGCTATTTTTTGGGTACAAAGCGATTTCGTCATTTTCGAGGAAGCATTGCCGAACAAGGTACGCTAAGCCCAGTTTATCCGCTGTGTTTATTTATTTTTTTTTGTCAGCATTTCCTCAGCTGAAACAGGGAGTTTAGCTAAAGCTGAAATCAGTGGCTCTGTCTTCGAAGTTATTTTCCTAAAGCGAGGCTTCGTGCTAAATACTAAGTAGCAGCAAATCATTTTGTGTTAACCTTGACCAGCCGGCTTTGTATCGCGCATAATGAGACCTCAGGGCTCTTCTTTTTTTCTTTTTCATCTTGCCTCTGTGCGAAATGAGGTCGTCCCAACGACTGATGGGTCGAGTTTCCTATCTCGCGCGCTGCGATCGAACGCCTCTGCCAATTGAGCCACTGTAGCAAGTCGCTAATTGCAAGCGACGTTGACTCGACCAACAGAAACACTGACGGCGCAGCAACTAAGTAAGCACAATGAAAGGAGAGTACACGTGTGACTTGTTGTTCTTGTCAGTGCTGCTCGGATCCAAAGAATAGGCTCAAGCATGGGTATTTTATGTTCCACGTACAGCACTGAGCATGATCGGGTCATACGTCTGTCTACAGATTAGAACTCTGTAAGGCTTGGACCTCTGGTACAATACCTTCGCCTCACAGCAACCTTCAATATGCAGTACTTGGCGTGACATCTTTGTATACCATACACTGCGTACCAGGCTGAAACCTAGGAGATATGTTTGCGTGGTTCGGGAGCTGCTGCTTTTTGGACGCCGCGTTTGTCAAATGCAGTGATGAAGTGCTCACATACTTTGTCTATCCTCCTATTCAGCCTCTATGCTACACTTTCCACCCTTTGTAGCTCTATCGTGCTCCTTAGTGCAACTCCCAACGCTTGCAGGCTGTCCCTCCTGTCTGGCTTTCTTTGCAATGAACCCATTTTTCGCTGAATTTTGATGGCAGTGTTTTGTGCATGCGCGCTGCTTCACGTGGTGCGTCCTGGGTAAGTGGAACGCGTTGAAGTTGTAAAAGCGGCTGTTCCATTTAAATTGAGTACGTTCCAGTTAATGCGAGGCTGTTCCAGTTAAAAAATGGACTGAGACGCGATTTAAATGTACCGTTCCACATAGAGCAACCTGATAGCGTCCTGTTCCAGATAAATTATCTGGAACACGATATTTATCTGGAACTTGTGTGGAACCGGCATCGTTGATGTTTAACCAAAACTAAGAGTGTAGGAACAGGCCCGATCATCACCACCACGGGTCGTTTAAGTTCCAGATAAATTATCTGGAACAAGATATTTATCTGGAACTTGTGTAGAACCGACAGCGTTGATGTTTAACCAAAATTAAGAGTGCAGGAACACGCCGGAGCATCCCTACCACGGGTCGTTTAATATGAGCGATAATGGCGCATAGCGTGTATAGGAACAAAAGTAAGACTCTCTGGCGGTAATGATATGGTTTGCCTCACGACAGGTCGAAGTGACGTACACCCTGCAAGGCATGAGACGGGCCACGGGTATATCAGGCGTTCCCGGCGTGATACAATTTGCGATTCGGCCGGCCCGCCAATTCGGTTACGCGGATGCGGCTCTATCGATCAGCGGTGGGTGTCGACGGCCACATAGCGGTGCGGTGCGCCGGATGCCGGCGTGGTGACCTACAATCCGCGGCCATCTGGAAAAGGTCGATCGACCCTGTGCTCGGTCGTGTTTACAAACACGTGCAGCAAACTACGCTGTATATCCCCGCTCACGCGTGGTCAGATTTCTAGTCCGTCAGCTGCCGTTCTTTTTTTTTTCTTTTTTGAAAGGCCACACCTTTTTTCGTGAGGCCTGCAACTGCTCACTCTCGGCTGTCTTGCCAAGATTTGAGAACAGCACGTTGGTCGACGTCGACCACCCTAGAAATGCCGCTTTTACGTGGGATGCTGTAAAGTGAGCTGTTGCTGGCTGTTTTGCGTCCGGCAGTAACAGCGTTTATCAGCGATGTGTAGCCGGATTTAATGGAACGTTAACTTTATGGCCTCTTCGACCAGCCCTCTTTCATTGAGCAGGGTGTAAAGCACGAAAGGGGAGAAGAGACCATGTGCTAACGCATTGATGCTCCGTTGTGGTGCTGTCAAGGTTACTTGCACGTATTCAAGCGCAAAAACTATGAGTGACTCCTTGGGATGGCTTTTAAGCCTGTTCAAAAAAAATAATTTTTGTGTTCTAATTGACCTACACGGCTATTTAAAAAGTTGTAAACATTCTGCCAATAAATTTAAGTCTTTTAGCAATAACGGCCATCGATGCGCCGATCGCTGTTGCGAAATTTGTATGTTATGCATTTTTTCGGCTGAAAAGCATGCCGGATACCAAGGTGCACTATACGTATGACCAAAATAGCTTCCACTACGGCTAAATAACATGTGGAAAGATTGCACACGGAAACGGAGTCACTGTTTGCGTTCTATTAGTCTCCCTGAATTAACTATATCACTCTATGTAGAGGAGACTAGCGTATGCGAAGTCTAGGCGGTCCCTCAACCGCTAGAGAGATATGCCTTTGGCACGTGGTGCAGAAATGGCCGCTAGGAGCACTACGATCTGGGCTATGCTTGCTGTTTCGTTTTCGTGATTATTATATCTTTGTATTTCGAAGTGGTTGTTGTTCGAAGCTTCTTCTCTTGACTTCTTCACGTTATCAGAACGGTTAATAGATTTGGTTTGTGGGGGTTTAACGTCCCAAAGGCTATGAGAGACGCTGTAGTGGAGAACTCCGAAAATTTCGACCACCTGGGGACCTTTAACGGGCACTGACATCGCACAGAACACAGGTGCCTTGATTTTCGGCTCCATCGAAAAGCGGCCGCCGAGGCCGGGATTCGATCCCGCATCTTTGGGAACAGTAGTCGAGTGCCGTAACCACTGCGCCACCCCGGCGGGGTATCAGAACTGTTAATCATCATCATCATCATCATCATCATCATCATCATCATCATCATCATCATAATCATCATCATCATCATCATCATCATCAGCCTGAATATACCCACTGCAGGGCGAAGGCCTCTCCCATGTTTCTCCAATTAATCTGGTTCTGAGCTAGCTGCATCCACTTGACCCCTGCGAACTTCTTAACTTTATCCGCCCACCTAACTTTCTGCCGCCCACTGCTACGCTTTCCTTCCATTCGAAACCAGTTTGTTACTCTAAGCGACCATCGGTTATCCTCTCTTCGCACTACGTGTCCCGCCTATGCCCATTTCTTCTTGATTTCCACTAGAATGTCAGTAACTTGAGTTATTTCGCTGACCCAATCTGCACGCTTCCTATCTCTTAATGATACCCCTATCATTTTTTGTTCCATAACCCTCTGCGTTGTCCTCAACTTAAGTAGAACCCCCTTTGTTAGCCTCCACGTTTCAGCCCCATAGGTGAGATGAGAATTGTTATTAGTTACGATAAACTGTCTCTAGCATATCACACATTATCTGCTTATTCGCTGGTTATGGGGCTACTAAATAAATAGTTCAATAATAGACGGCTGTTTCGGCGTCGAAGGCAGTTCGCACTTGGCACGAGGCCCCATCGTTAGATGTCTGCGCATGGGCGAAAATACATGGGGATGCGAAACTAAGAAACAATCTCGGATAGTGCAAACTTCCTGGATCGAATGCCGGGATCAGTAGCCATGGCCTTTCTAATTACTTTACCGTGGTGATCGCGCTGGCTTATCGCAGCGAGACGATGAAACATGATAGTTATTATTATTATTATTATTATTCAACGCTTCTTTCCTCAATCCTCTGTCTTTCTATCCATGCTATCCGAAGAGCCAACATGGCCAGGACATGGGCAGAATTAAGCCCCGCTACTTTTCTATCTTTAGCCGTTCACCACCATGTTTACTCCCTATTCTCTCTTCCTTAAGTGCACCCTACTCCCTTTCTCTCATCCTGCGCTCCTCGCACCAAGCGCAAGCTCATAACTATATCACCTGTCCCGCACGGCTTTTATCAACCTGTGTGTTTCTGTCCATGCTTTTGCGCACGTTCCTATCTGCGTCCACGTGTGTGCAGCTTCGTTTTCCTGCTGCTGCCGGAACGCATCGGCAGCAATGTCAACACGATTCTAGTCGCTCGCCGAGGGTGCCGTGTTTGTTTACTTTGGTCGGTGCGAGCTTGGTTGCGGGCATTATAATCAATATATCATATCGGGATGGCCGGGAATGGCGGCATACCTGCCCACTCCCTCCGTAACTACATAAAGAAAGTAAAAATAGCGAAACTAATAAATTTGAAGTGAAAACAAAACTTTGCGTCTACTGCGTGTCTCTGGTGCCTGCGGCGTTTCTGGCATAGTCTCAGACGCATGGGAGTGAAGCACAAAGGCGGGCGAGTGAAACAGGGCCCACAACCAATTTATTAACCGATATGAAAAAGACTCTATATATCTAACGGTGTTTGTTGACTACAAATTGAACCTGTGGCGCATTGTAACTGAGGTTCGATCGTCGGGAAACAATGTATTTATTAGTGAGAAAACTTAGTGTAAAAATTAATAGCTTTTTCTTCGGCTCGGTTAAAAACGCATGACATCGAGGCCAAAAAAAAAAAAAAAAGCAGTCCTTGATCACCGTTTGGAACTGAGAGGTAGCTAGCCTAGCCTCTGAGATTCGCCGCAGAACTCTGTTAGGATTTCGTAGGTTGCCTGCAAAAAGGCCGGTAGTTAGTAGTGACACTTGGATTTCATTTATCGACTTAACTTCGCACATTAAAGCTATGTTTTCAGTGAAAATGTGCTACTGGAAAATATTTGTATGTTCCAGTAACCGCATAAAGCTTTATCGCATCATCACTAGCCGGACTACACCTACTGTAGGACCAAGATATCTTCCTTATCCCTCAACTTAATCAAGTCATGTGCTGGATTATGGGAACCACTGCATTATAACTATTTCCTCATATGCTTGGGAAATGTATTCTCTGTCACACTGTGGCGCCTGCATGTCACCACATGGTATTGGGCACACGTAATCTGACATGTCAAAAAATCAGCAGCAAGCAGATGCTACCGGAAGAATAGCAATCAAGTTTTCATCTAACATATGAGGTTTCACGTTCTGAAGCGATATCGGCTATGAGGTAGGCCGTAGAGGAGAGATCCGGAAATTTTGACCACGTGGTATTCTTTAACGTTCGCTAACATCGCACAGTACACAGGCCCATCCATTTTGCCTCTGTCGCAACGCGGCTTTAGTGGCTGTGATCAAACCCGCCTCCTTGGGCTCGAGCACCCCTAACAATTAAACCACGGCTGTGGGCACAAAACAGTTTCGTTCATTGTTGTTATCTGAATAAATATTAAAAAGGAAATTAAGCCAGTTCTCACGACATGTGCGGCACGAAGACAAGTAAACTTTATTTCAAAACTATCTCTTCGTGTTGTGAAAGCGTCGCATGACCCTTTGGGGCAGTGTCATGGAATGTAACTAAATCGTGTTTTTATGGCCGCGGCTCAGGCAACTACCAAGAGCACAAATATTCTATACAAACAACCTTTTTTCAAACCGACTTCTCGTTGACATACGGGAATACCAAATCGTATTGCTGGCGGTTGTGCCTATATATATTCACCCAAAATATTGGTATAAGACAGCCGATGTCGAACCGCTGCTTGCCAAAAATACATGTCTCACCTATACATCCTCCACGCCACAGCCCGCCGATCCGGTAGCCTCGAACACAATCAAGTCAAATCAATAAATTTACATTGTGATGCAAGTAGTCGAAAGGTGTAAAAAGAACGCACATGCATTCATCACACGTAGAGAACAGACAAGAAAAAATTGGTGCACTGCAGAGTCTATATTGGAGTAATGCGAAAGCACGAATGCTGCTGTTGGTTGCTACTGGTTGCTTCTAATTGCTTAATTCACTTCTTGTGTACCCATTTCATTCTTTGGTACTTTCAAATTGCGCGCCAATTCCTTCCTATGCCCTTTTTCGGCTCTACATCCGGTTGCGTGACGTCACATTCTTAATGTCACATCCACTACAACACCACTGTATCTCTTTCCGCTTTCACTTCCACCTTCCTCCCTTCCCATACAGCGTGGTGCAGGTATCCATAGAACAATTGTGACAGATGTTGCGCCTTTTCTTTCCTGTGAACCAGTTATTCTAATTATTGACCTAACTAACTTACTGGCTAATTATTTTTCGGACACATTACGTCAGCCTCTATCGATTGACACCGTTAATTAGCCTCTACCACTTCTCAATTACTCACAACTACAGCGGACAAGATTTTCGGGACACGTTCTGCGAACAGAAATCTGGGAAGATGGCGAAGTAATGCTCTCGCATTAATACACCATCAGCACATCAATCTGCTTATAAACTGCGATTTACATTTCCTAACTTACCTCGTACGGACTACATGTACGGATATGGAAACAGTACGGTTGTAATAGGTGTAAAATTCTCTGTCATAAGAAAAAAAAAATCAACGACAGTAGTGATGAACAGCGCGCGCCTGCATCCATAAGTGGTACAGCGCGCTAACGACAAAACTGAACATTTTAGCAGGGACGTATTCTACGTGCGATGCTCGCGCGACCCGCACCGTACCGACAGATGGCGCCTGGCGCGACAGAAGTACCATGCTATCAACTTGTCAACGAGGGCCACCGATCATGAGTATTACTGTTACTTTCCTCTTTATCATGCAGAGTCATAGAAATGTCATTGAAATATCATACAAATTCATACATCGCACATTTTATGATAACATATGAGTTTGTACCAGGCAGCCTGTACGATGTTAGTGCATCATAGTACTTTCGTTCAGTACGCTGTAACCTCTTCATCACAGTGACGAGGCAATCTTGATGGAGGTAAACTTCAATTTGTTCACCATTCCTTCAATGCGTGCCCAAGACCGAAACAGTGGCTCCGAGGATTGCCCCAGCGGACGTCTCGGGTTAACTTCGTCCTCGCGGGGCTCGTTTCTTGAAATGAACTGTAGTACCATCAGAGGGAAGTTTTGTTATTTCGTCGCCATGGGAATAGAAAAAAAAAACAACGACGATTTAGCCACGTGGCACAAGAATCTTCTTGCGGAAGTACAGCGGCAGCATCTCTTCAATACGGAGTCAGTGCATACTACAAAAACAACTAATAAAACTTAACAGAAATCACATAAAATAACGGCGGCGCTGAACACAGGCTATTTACTCAACTATATGCAAATGGGGGCAGATATGCATGTATGGGATCAAACGCAAACACTTCGCGTGTTAAAGCGATTGCGTTCTGCGAACGGACAACAACATCGCACGCCGCTTGAAAGAGCTTTTGGCTCTTTGGTATAGCAACAATCGAGAGATATAAAAAATGCACTGGGTACACTGGTTTGTATTATTTCAAGCTTGAATTATGTGCGGAGTTAAATGATCCGAGTTCCAGAATACAATTCAACACTTTGATGCAGCTCCTTCTGCTCGGTTTGTTTTGGTTCAGCTTTTCACGAGTTCGGAAACTTTCCAGACATACCATCACTCACTTTAAGTGGTGGCAGCTGCTAAAGCTCTACGGGTTGTATACGTATAGCACAGGATTTTATTTTCATTCCGCACGTCATTTAGTGCTTATCGAACTAACTAAAAAGGCAATAAAATGAAAAGGAAATAACAAGAAGAATAAAATTGGGATTGAGCGCATTTGGCAAACACTCGCAGATTATGACTAGCAGCTTACCGGTATCGCTCAAGAGGAAAGTATGTAACAGTTGCATCTTACCTGTACTCACCTATGGGGCTGAAACGTGGAGGCTAACTAAGAGAGTTCTACTTACGTTAAGGACAAGCCAGAGGGCTATGGAACGAAAAATGGTAGGGGTAACATTAAGAGATGGGAAGCGTGCAGAGTGGGTCAGAGAAATCACTCAAGTTACCGACATTCTAGTAGAAATTAAGAAGAAATGGACATGGGCAGGACATGTAGTGCGAAGAGAGGATCACCGATGGTCGCTTAGGGTAACAAACTGGATTTCAAGGGAAGGAAAGCGTAGCAGGGGGCGGCAGAAAGTTAGGTGGGCGGATGAAATTAAGAAGTTCGCAGGGGTCAAGTGAATGCAGCTAGCACAGAACCGGGTTAATTGGAGAAATATGAGAAAGGAGAGGCTTTCGCCCTGCAGCGGGTATAGTCAGGCTGATGATGATGATGATGAAACTAACTAAAGCTATTCAGAACACTACAGTAATGCAACAAATGCAGCGTTTGCTCTTTACACAATTGTTTCGTGCAAAGTACAAATGCTTTCTACATCGATAGTGAAAATAACTGTAATTGGCATGTTCCTCGTTATGGCAGCGGGGTTTGTTATACCGTCCACATATAGTTTAGAATAATCACAATCATTATCTTTATAAACGGTGCATAGTGTGCGGGAACGCGGTTGCCCTGCGGCCTATTTGTGAGCTTTTTTTTTTTTTTTTTTTTTTCCCAGGGGCGTGGGGTTGCTTTTCTGGCGCAATCAGTCCACATCTCCCAGAAGCGGAGCCATTATTGGCTTTAACAATTAAACAAACAGATTAGGCTGCGCTAAATAAGACGTTATATTGTTTACGAGAGGTCCTATATCAAATCTAAGCCCTCTTACTAACACAATCCCATCAAAGCAAACGCGGGCTAAATATAACCAAATTCAAATAAGCAAAATACATATAGAAAGCACCCACGACCTTCTATAAGAATTGCAAAATCCAGACCCTATTTTCAAGCGCTGTCGTTGAAGACCGCGTACTAAAAAAGACGTATATTAGAACGCATGATTTATTGCGATATTCCGAGTAATCGCACTTACATATATAAGGAGAGTGGCCCACTAATTAGGACAACCTTTTCTCGCGGACTCACTAGCCCGCAGCGAGACGTCGGGACATTAGAAGCGGGTAACAGGGGTGGCGAGAGCTTGTGGGAAGACAATTGAATATTAAAAGAATCCTAATGAACAGAGGCGGCAGTCTCAAGTGCGGTTCTCATCCCTCTGTCTTGCGATAACGGCTCTCTGGCCCCACGGGGCAGTCTCTGTACATCGCGTCCGCCTCTTCTCTCTAGTGCCTTCTCTCTAGCGCCTTATTCCTCGGGGGGTATTTGCCGAGTAGAGAAGGGAGTGAAGAACTCTATTAATAATATGCAGTGTTGACTCGTGGCGCCTCACCACCCTCTTGTGTCTTCTGGCTTTATTTTAGCGGCGGCATTATATGGAAAAACATACGTACTCAGGATGTGCGCCGGGGCGAATGGGCGTGGGTGGGTGGCGATATTACGGAAGACCGTTTCTGGACTGTCCGTTCCACTTAAAGTCGGCGGCTAGCGTCTCGGTCTGTTTTTCTTCTTCTGAAAGTCTATGCTTTTTTGGCGAACTTTTTCTCTTTTATTTTTTACCCCACTCCTGCCGGCGCCGGCTGCGAGTCGTTACTTTGTTATTTTTGCGTCGCCAAAGGAAGAAGTGTTATCTCTGTCCGAGAAAAAGGAAGCCCATGTGCTCGGAAAAAGAAACGGGTGCACTTGGGCGAAGCCGTGAAAGTTGGAAGTGCGGAGTGGGCGTCGCGCTCGCCTGCAAGGCTTGCTAAGATAATGGCTTTTTACGTGCCCCGACCACACTGGCGGCTGTAAAAAGCGGCGTACTGGGAGGACTGCTGAATCATTCCGGCAAACGGTTATTCTTTGTCGTTCACCGGAACAAGAGTACGTGGGTGGTTCTCCCTTCACGCTTGTTCTCAGCCAGGCTTCCGAGCTCACTCTCGAGCTCACAAACTTAAACACGTGTATGATGGACGTGGAGAAATATGGGAGAGGCCTTCGTCCTGCAGTGGGTAAAGTCAGGCTGATGATGATGATGATGATGGGCGTGGAATATATGACATGTTCCCCGTCGTGTATACGTGGTGGTCTAGACGGCGTTGAGTGAGCATGTGTTTGGAAAGAAGGGCGCTGCACGATCAAGCTAGGAATAGAGAGCGTGTCGCGACAGGAGATATATCTGAACAGAAAGATGACGCGGCTGCGATTGGTTCTGGAGAGTGAGAATTGATTACAGCCGCATAGTGCGATTCGATTTCGGTGGCGTTAGCACTGTTATTGATCGCCGCCTTGAAAAAAAAAAAACTACCACTAATAGTGGTTGTACCTTCTAAGGCGTTACTCTTTATATTCGCTTCAAAAGAGGTTTCACCTTTCAGAAACAAAACTTAAAAACTTAGTTTATACCGCACGTGCTAAGTGAAGACCTGGCAGAGTTCACACAAATCAGCTGCGGAGTGGGTCCGTTTGTACGAATAAGTGGTGTCATATACGTGTATGGCCGACGGATGCCGACAGCTACGTGTTACGTCACTGCTAAGCAACGACCAAAGAATGAGGAATAAAATGCCAGCCGGTATTTAGAACATGCAGTCCAGGTTTCTTTATTGGTATCGAGACTTATACGCTTTTCCTATGTCCTTGTTGTACACGCATGAAATATCGGTAAGGTGCATACGTGCTTTCAGTGAGGATGGATCTTGTCGAGACGCTGACTTTGACAAGTCTGCACAGCTTTAGGCATGGACGTTGACGCCGCATTGTTTCATTCATAAGCTCGCAATGGAGCTTACACAGAATCCCGTAATAAATGCTGTTAAACAATAAACATGACACTTTTTTTTACCCTACACAGGGGTAGCCTCACGAGTCACATGTAAATATTGCATCTATGCATGCTGCGGACGCTTTCGTACTATTCACTTGAATGTATATATGTCATGGGAATTTATTATTTTCGTTTCTGAAGTTGCCTCATCGTGATGGTAAACTTTCTTGTACGGTAACTCAAACAATACCTTTATGGCGTTCGTGGTATCTGCTTATCCTCCCTTCGTCCCTCACCTCTCCTGTTTGTTTAAAAACGTTGTGGTTGCAGGTGCCTCTATAAACAATTGTATGCTTTATATTCGACGCCTAAAATGCAAAACCGGTTGCTTGAAGCCATTTCGTCAGGACTTTACGCGTTTTCTACGAAAGTAACCTGTTCCCGGAGAAGATGCGGAGTTTAACTTGAGAACGACTCCGCTTCGTCATATCCCTATTGGCTTCTTTTGAATAGGCTTTGCGTATCTAACACCAACAAAAAATATAATCGCATGGCTTCAGACAGTTTAGGCAGGAACGGAAGTTGTATAGTGCAGTGGTGACGTTCATTTTTAGAGCATTCTCGAATATGTAGCGGAGCAGTACCATTACACCATGGTGGAAGTAAAAAAAAATGTCTGATTCAAGTATGTCCTACTGGATGCTGCGATATTTTCACGCAGTGATCGAACTTATTTATTTGCTACCTACAAACGCTTCCGTAATGCTATACTTGCGACCGAAAACATTGGTGCGTAACAAAAGGACACGCATGAGGGAACACCGAAAGAGTTGTACACGTGGATGAACTCACAACTGACGTCTTTATTCCGAGAGAGAAAGTCGTGTAGGATGATTGAAACATGATACAAAATACGAGAAAGATAGTTGTTGATATGCGTGGAGCCAGTTGTATAGTTAAAAATGGCGTACAGTACGAGTAAGGCAGGAAGGAAGGAAAAAAGGAAGGAAAAATGGAAGAGAGGAAGGAAGGAAGGAAGAAAGGTAGGAAGAAAGGTAGGACGAAAGGAAGGAGGGAAGGGAAGAAAGGAAGGAAGGGACGGAGGGAGGGAGGGAGGGAGGGAGGGAGGGAGGGAGGGAGGGAGGGAGGAAGGAAGGAAGGAAGGAAGGAAGGAAGGAAGGAAGGAAGGAAGGAAGAAAGAAAGGTAGGAAGAAAGGAACGAAGAAAGGAAGAAAGAAGGGAAGGAATGAAGAAAGGAAGAAAGAAGGGAAGGAATGAAGAAAGGAAGAAAGAAGGGAAGGAATGAAGAAAGGTAGGAAGAAGGGAAGGAATGAAGAAAGGTAGGAAGAAGGGAAGGAATGAAGAAAGGTAGGAAGAAGGGAAGGAATGAAGAAAGGTAGGAAGAAGGGAAGAAAGGTAGGAAGAAAGGTAGGAAGGGAAGAAAGGTAGGAAGGGAAGGAATGAAGAAAGAAGGGAAGGAATGAAGAAAGAAGGGAAGGAAGAAAGAAGAGAGAAGGAAGAAAGAAAGGAAGGAAGAGGAAGAGTGAAGGCAGGGAAGTAAACCAGTAGAAAAAACCAGTTTGCCGCGATGCAGGAGGGGAAGGGGGTGGTGGATATAAAAGTGATGGGTAAGAGAGGGATGGGTGAAGTCAGTATAGTCACATCACAGCTATATCACGTCACATCACATCACAAGGGCACGATGTAATTCTTTCAACAACCGGATATATAAATATGGCTCCTAATACACGATCTGAGTTTTAGTTCGGCATTGTGCTACTCTTCCTTTATTTCAGAATTGCTACGCCTGTGTGGGTGCACTGTCAGGTTCCATTTTAGTAAAAAATGATTAGCGAGCATGCAGTAAAAGCCACGCCCACAGAAAGCCCACTGTCTCACGGATTGAAACTTGCAGTGCGTGTAACTACGGAAACAGTTTCGCGGGCGTAATCACGCTTCACCAACATATATCGATGTAAAGGACGCGACGCTAAATAAAATCAAAGCGAAGTTTCGAGTTTAACACTCGAAGCCGTGTTTTCTAGCGGAAGGGGTAAACGCGCGCAACGACGCATTTCAATGGATTCGGCCGTGGGAGGCGATGACAGACGTGACTTCCAAGTTTGTCGCGACATTCGCAAGCCGCGTCGAAGCGGTATCGCAGCTGAATCCGCGCGGAAGAACACGGACGACTTCCGATTCGAGCTCGCACACGCTCAATGCGTTGCCTCAAAAATGCGGCTGTGTCTGCCACTGACATGCGTAGAGGTAAACTTCTCCTTCAGACATTCTCACAGAACTATTGTACAGACATTTAACTGCAGTCCCGTGTCGACTTAGAACGAAGGACGACGTTGGAATCACGATTTTTGTGTAGGTATCTTCTTCTGTGGTATGTGTTTTGTGGATGCTTAAAGACAACAATTTCACATCAGCACCAGGCGACAGTGGTAATTCGTGCTTGGTGTATTTGTTGTAGAAACTTCGAATTTGAAGTTTTCGGGCGAGTAGAAGTTCGAGTCTCCACTTTCCAGGCGTTTCGCTGAGACGTCTCGAAAGGGCAGCGATCAGCTGTCAAGTCATTTTAGAGTGTAAGGTAAAAGCGATTAATAAGCATCTCTTGGGCTTGGGTGTGGGTTTTATTTATGGCCCAGAGATTTGTAGGTAGGCGAAAAAGGCTGCAATTAGGACCGCTATAGGGTTTTATTTTTTTATTTTTTTTCCGATACTGTCAATTCCCGTTGGGAGCTTTACAGGATGGGCATATATTTGAACACAGACTGTAATAATGACATTACACAGAAGGTTACATTTACATGAATACAGAAGAAAAAAGACGTTAGCAGGTAATAGACAATGTCATACACAGCACACCTGGTGTTAAATAATGCAGTAATAGAGAAGCTTTTTTGTACAATGATGTAAGTGGCCTGTTATATTTGATTAGACATGATTTACTCATTGCGTAGTAGTTCTTCTATAAAGGTTTCAAATTTCGGCAATGATGAACTATTGCTGATGCGTGGATCCAAACCATTTCATTTCGTATTGTACGTGAAAAAAAAAAAAAAAATGAATGTCTAAAGAACTCGGTGTGGAAAGCAGAAAGTTGGGGACAGCTTATCCAGCGATATGAAATTGCATGGATCGGGTAGAGATTAGATCCGGAAGAGCGATAGGAAATTGCAAGGGACGGGCAGAGATTAAATTCAGTATGAAAAGAACCGAGAATTACGATATCTTTGTGCAAATGAAGGAAAACACATTGTAATTGGCGGAATATGTGTAATGATTATAACGCATAACCGATGATCTTTCAGGGCAGCATAATATGGTCAGAGAAAAAAATAATAAAAGGGAGTGTGCAGGGGCACCAGAAAGTCACATTGGAGATAAATATGTTTGCGGGGATGCCGTGGCGGCATCTAGCGCCGGGAAGGGCAAGTCGCTGGAATAAACTGCTGTCATTCAGTGGAAGATATCGTGCTTTTGCTGATGATGATGACCGAAAGAGACTACGAACACCTGTTGAATGTAGGCTTGACAAACACCATTTAAAGCATAGCTGATGCAATCTTAAAAGGTGAAACTTAGCATATAGGTTCTGGTTGGTTTGTGGGGTTTAACGCCCCAAAGCAGCTCAGGCTATGAGAGACGCCGTAGTGGAGGACTCCGAAAATTTCGACCACCTGGGGTTCTTTAACGTGCGCTGACATCGCACAGCACACGGACGCCTTGCTTTTCGCCTCCACCGAAAAGCTGCCGCCAAGGCCGGGATTCGATCCCGCGTCCTTGGGAACAGTGGCTGAGCGTCGTAACCACTGCGCCACCCCGCCGGGGTAGGATATAGGTTCTGAGAAGAACGAATGGAGAAATTTAGTTGACAAGTATACATTGATTACCCTCTTTTCTTTTGTTGCTGATTGAAATAATGTGACATTAAGAGCGGTACGACAGGACGCTTTAGACTTGTTAGTGCAGGTTTCCCGAGGGCATGGCCGCGCTAATAAACAAAACGAAAACTTAGAGAATTCTAAACCTGTCGGTATAGCAACAAGGTACGCGCGGTGCTGGGAAGATTTGCAAAAAAAAAAGAAACAAACACGAAAAAGTGGTGTAATATAAATTACTTTGTTTCGCGAGCACCATTCGTCTGAGTGAACTGTCGTCATATCCCTTTTAGCATGGAGCGACTCTTTACTGAAAAGCCAAAAGTTCTACTGGGCAATAACCTCATAAAATCTCATCTAATTGTATAGACTCTCATACGGTGCACATCATTATCATAATATATCGTACATAATTTATGATAATGTTCAAGAAACTAAGAGACCTTATGTAATTATATGTGACTTGTATGTGATTTCTTATGTGAATGAAGTGAGATTGTGTGAGAAAATGTGAGGTGATTGCCTCATACATTTTTTTCAGTAGGGCTATAAAGTATTTCTCGCTACCTTTTATTAAAGCTTGCAATTGCCCCAATATTCTGCTCCCTCCCCACTTCTGAGAACACCGCCACCCTTTCTTCATCCCTTGGCTTGCGCGAGTCATCGATCCGGGTTTGTTTACATAGTGTCTCGGCAGCTTGTGCGCATACGTATAACGGTGCAAGTGCCAACCCCAAACGAAAGATGAACCTGCATATAATGTATGTGCGTACGCTCTCATGTATGCGCACATGTTCATATGTATTATAGAGTGTGGGTAGAAAGGGCCATGACACGCCATCCAGCACAGCAAGACTTCTTGAATATATACTTGCTCTACTTCAGAGAAGTACCGAAGGTCCGCGCAGTTCGCCGCGATATTTGATCCACTCGCCGCGGCTCGGTGGCCAATTATTCCGTGCCTTATAGGTCGACCTGGTGCCGCGTACCCTTACCCCCCCCCCCCCCCCCCCTGTCCACTCCTCCTTTCACTGCTTATAGGCTATCCCGGCAGGCTTATCTTCACCAAGAGTTCCTGGCCAGAAAAGAGCTTTGTCTGCCGGCGTTGGCAGAGTACTGACAACGCTTGACTTTCGATCCAACGAAGTCGAGTGCCTGCTTGTTCTCAATCCACATTCGCTAGCTCCGCCAGCGTTTGGGGATTAACAAGTGGCCAGGATAAACTAACAGCGAGTTCTTAGAGTAGGGTAATTTGGCGATGAAGTATTCACCGCTGAGTGGGTGTTTCGGTCCGAGAGCGGCTACAATGTGGGATGAAATATGTATGTTTAAGGTCTCTGTAGATGGTTGCGCTTTGAATATGCTACTAATTTGAATGGTTAGATGGAGAACTGTTGGTTTGAGCTAACCGGCCAATCTCCGACGACTACAACTTCTTGCCCCAATTACTCATACTAATCCTACTTAGAGCCTATGGTACCTGATGCTTAGTCAACTGAACGAGAACCACAATCTCCGCACATAGTGCTCTTTTCACCTCCATACTGAAAAAAACTGTATGAGGCAATAACTTCGCATTTTCTCACACAGTCTCACTCAATTCACTAAGAAATCACATACAAGTCGCATATAATTGCATAATGTATCATAGCTTCTTCTACATTAACATAAATTATGGAAGATATTTTATGATAATGATGTGTACCATATGAGAGTCTATGTGATTTGATGAGATTTTGTGAGGTTATTGACCCGTAGAGCTTTTCGTTTTTCAGTAGGGAGCTGTGCCAACAATTAGCGATTTTTATTATTCTTTTGCAACTCCAGTAACAGTTTTGTTGGGGCTTACCCTGCTGCGGTGGTGCAGTGATTAGGGCGCTTGACTACTGAACACAAAGGTGCGGGATCGAATCCCGACTCCGAAAGCCGCTTTTTAAATGGAGACGAAAAGCAAGGCGTCCATGTGCTGCGTGATGTCAATGCACGTGAAAGAACTCCAGGTGGTCGAAATTTCCTGAGTCCTATATCGCGGTGTCACTCATATTCGGAGTCGATTTGGGACTTTAAATCTTATAAATCAAGCCAAGCCAAGCTCACCGTATTAATAATCTAGAAATAAGGATCTACTTTTTTTTTTTTTTGTACGCAAACTTGCTATAAGGCATATTATATAAACTCTTGTAAATGGTTTTCCGTGAGGAACCGGAGCAGGCTCCCGCTCTTAGCGTTGTCGGTGAGCCATTTAGAAAAGTCATCTTCCCTTGTTGTGGTTAGACCCACTTCGCGCAGAATCTGTGTCCTTGATTCCCTTGTCCCTGCACAAGTCCATAGCAGGTGGCGAACATCCACTTCTGCAGCTGGTGTGGAACACTTTGGGCATGTGGTTGGTCCGATTTCAGCTTGCGATTCCCATCGGCATTTTACCGACGGGGTAAGGGCCGCCCCAGCTCTTATTCTTCTAAGGGAAACCTCCTCCAATCTCGTTAAGTTACGAGGGAGTGGGAATGTACACGGGGGAATGAGGGCACGTGTACTTTTCCTTAAAGAGGATGCTAAAATGGAAACAGCGGAGCGGGCATCGAAAGGGAGCCTGGTGGGGGGCGCATTAGTGTGTGGAACTTTGTGTGTGAGATGGTCAACTTTTCACTGCTCAGCGTTCTCAGCATTGTCTTGTGTCCAATGTATCTGGATGCTTATCTTTGTTTTTTTATTGAGTGCGTGGATTTCCTGGGTAACACATAGCCTCTTCGTCACTTTCTTTAGTTGTTTTATGGCGGCTAAGGAGTCTGTATAGATGTGGGCTTCTGTTATCGAATCTATTTTATTTATGGCCTCCATAGCATCGCGGATTGCATAGAGTTCCATCACAAGCGGGTCCGGGTATTCTAAAAGATATTCTTTATGTACCTTTAGTTCGCTGTGTGTTGGACTAGTAGCTGCTGTTCTACCGCCATTTTCTGTAATTGATGCGTCCGTATATGCAATTAACGTACCTGGAAGTGCATCAACCAGAGGTCGAGATGCCAGCTTTTCTTTGCGACGAAGCCGAGTGGTCTTGTTTGTCGTGATAGTAGTGAATTCCCACGGAGGGGGGTCAGCCATTGGTGGTGTTCGAACTGCCACTTCGTTGTACAAGGATGCTATGGGCGTAACGTACTTTCGCTTCATATCCCTTGTTGCCTCTCGTTGTTCAATTAATTCTGTCAACGTATTTTTCTGTGCAAACTCTTGGAGAATAGGGATAGGGGTAAGTTTTGGTAAGGCCGTGATAGTGCGCATTGCGTTTCTATTTATTGTTTCCAATTTTGCCCATTGCCGCCTCGTGAGTCTTTGGAATTGGGCCTGGTATAGTATCCTCGGCTGTAACACTGATTGTACAAGACGTCTTGCCATGTCCGCTCGAGCTCCTCATCCCCTAGACGAAATGCGTTTTATCAAGTTTAAGGAAGTCGCAGCTACTTTTTTCACCTTATGAAGCCATTGTGTTCCTTTGCCGAATTTGTGAATTTCTAGGCCAAGAACTCTCAACTCGTCTACCTCTTCCAGTGCCTGATTTCCAATCTTTAGGGAGACTCTTTGCGTTGCCAATTGTTTTCTTCCATTCTTGTTGGCAACATGAATGTAACTGGACTTTTGAGGTGATAATTCCAGGCCTGCACTTTGCACGTACTCATCTATGGTATTTAAAGCCTCTTACAGATGCCGATTCTGTCTGTCAATTTGTTTATGAACAGACCAAATCGTGACATCATCTGCGTATATCATGAACCCCACTTCTGGTATTTTAGCTAATTTCCACGCCAATGGGATCAGTGCGATATTAAATAATAAAGGTGCTAACACTGACCCTTGTGGCACGCCTCTGTTCGAGGTGTAGTTGCCAATTTGTTTTCCGTTTATCCGGATAGAAAACGTCCTGTACTGCTTTTATGACCTGCAAGGGAATGCCCATACATTCCATGTTGCTAAGAATCTTGGCATGTAACACGTTGTCGTATGCCTTCGCCATGTCGGTAGCCACTACAGTGCGCACTAGGTGGCTATAAGGCGACACGTGTATGACCTCTTCAGCGAGCACAGCCAGTCCAATTTCTGTCCCAAGGTTTGTTCGGAACCCAATTTGTCGAGCATGGTATTTTTTATTACTTTCCAACCACCATGACAGGCGGGTGGCTATCATCTTTTCATAGATTTTGCAAATTGTGGGTGTTAGCGAGATAGGCCGCAAAGATTCTAGACTTGTGGGAGGTTTCCCAGCCTTTGGTATTGTTACCACCACCGAGTGTTTCCAGCCGAGTGGAATGTCTCCTCCTTGTCATACCTCATTTACTACATCCAACAAGCCGTCAACTGCGGCTCCTTTTAAATTCTTGAATACTTCACAAGGAATATCGTCATGTCCAGGCGCAGTTTTACCATTCGCTTCTTCTATAGCAGCCAATAACTCCAATTTGGTAAATGGTAATGTTATTCCTGTTTTATCAACCGCATCCACTGTCGGTGAAGGCGCCGGATAATGTGCGCGGTTCGGGAAGAAAAGGGCAGCAGCGTGATCTGCAAACTCTTCTGGTGTAAGCTGTAATGCGAATCTAATACTTTCTGCATGATCTTTAACCTGCCGCCTCTTTTCCATGCCTTGGAAAGTCCTCCAGAGGGCCTTGTTGGTCGTTCCTGATCCCAAACGACTGCACAGTTCATCCCATCTCCTATTAGCCAGCTGTTTTTCATATCGGCGTGCCTGTGCCGTCACTCTGTTTACCTCAATTCTTCTTTGCACGTCTTCAGGATGGCGACCAGCCTGTATCTCGGCCCGCTTTCGGCGTGCCCAAAGTTTTAGTAGATGCAGGTCGCGAGTTGGCTGATCTTCGTTCACTGTAGTTGTAATGGTGTGATCCTTGAGTACCGTTTGAAGGGTAGTAACGAGAGTATTCGGGCTAACTGAATGCGTTCGAGTATCCTGCCGTACACCATCCCAATGTGTAACAGACGCTTTCTTTCGAATTTTCTTCATATGTCCCAAATTAAGACCAATACCAATGGGGACATGATCACTACCCCACGCATCTAATTCCGCCTGCCATTGTGGTGCACCAGGGCCCTTCCACCACGTCAAGTCTGGTGAGCGTGTTTGTGTTGCAGGTAGTGTTGCGACTCCTGGATGATTTAGCAGTGTAAATTCCATTTTTGTGAAGGCAGTATGAACTTGATCACCCCTTTTAGAATCATAATCATATCCCCATACGGATCTACTTAATGTTCATATCATAATCATATCCCCATTAGGATCTACTTAATGTTCATTTATTCCTTCTCTTGCATATTCATACACGCTTATTCATTCAGCTGCTGATTCCTTTACTGTCACGGAAACATGCACTCTACCGCTTAATCAAGGGCTCAACAATTATATCGCTTGCTTGTTTAATGGCTCAGTTGCTCGCTCATACACTGCGCCTTCTTCGCTCACATGTCGCTGCTCTCGTTCTCTGAAGTATTTACACTCGCTCTCTTTTATGTCACTCACTCTTCAATATCGAACCTGTTAGCAGAACTTGCCATTCCCTATTGATTTGCTTCGCTGATTCACTCGCCGACTCGCTCCCACGCCCACAACTGTGGCGTTAAACGCTTTTGCGAAATGTCCGCGCCCTCCGAAAGTAGTGACGCAACGATCTCCGAGCTCTGTACATCAACGCTTACTTCACGCGCAGAAGCATCATTTTCTCTCTCTAATTTTTATTTTATTTTTAACTGACCTCATGCAAAAGTACAACGATCCGCCTACGTTTTTACGGCTACATTGATTTATGTCGATAGCCAAACGGTCCGTACGGAACGCGCAAATCCATTGAATTGCACCACTTCGTTGCAATTGTACGAAAAAGCACTACGCGAAGGGTTTTCATGGCTTAGCACGGATGAAACAAGGGTTCATAAAAAAAGTGCACGGCTGCGCGTAGATGATTAAATTAGAACACTTTCTCCGCTTCCTATGCATTAGACAGCCAGTCACGTTGAAAATCAACGTGTTTCTGAAATTTCAAGAACTTAAGCTGAGGCTGCTTCCTGTCTAAGAATCTGTCTTTATTGGATTTCTCGCTTTTAGCTCGGCTGATTTAATCTCGGCACATAGCCCTGAGTACTTTCTGTGCTACCGCCCGCTTTCTGCTGTTCACGCGTCTTGACGAAAGTTCAGAAAACGCGGAGCTCTGTAGGGTGCTCACTGTGAGAGTGCTCTCTGCTTTTGATCCAGCCGACCCAAGACAACGACTACGGGGAGCACAATTGTAAAAATAGCGCTGGTCCTATACACATTAAGTGTCCTTTATTACTCGCCTTTGTGTGGAAACTCTAGGGTTGTCTATACTGTCCAGGAGACGCTCTACGGGCGACTTCGACACAACAATCTAACTCTTGCCGCCGGGAATGTAGGGTTCATTTATACCCACCCCCTTACAACAAGCCTGGAAAGGGCCATTGCTCTTTGTTTTGTGAGACTACGTGTATTCTCGGTTGTACTATATGACTTGTCTTTTGAGCGCGAACAAAATAGGCTCTTGTGAAGCACACTTCACGTGTGGACTTACTGCCGGTTTTAGAATATTTGCGGGCACATTTTCAGCTGCTTGGTCTCTTATTTTGTGATGGTACGTACGCACTAGCATGCACAAATGAACATCTGAATCCCGCTAGCACCCCGATTAATATACAACTAAATTTATATTTTCACATTAATTCAGGGTTTCGCTCACAAAACAGGAACGACGCTGTGACGTCGAAGCTCTATTTAGGTCTCGTTGGCTGTAAAAACGATAGCTGTTGCTTGCACAACCGAAATTGCTGCAACGGAGTGCTAGTGGTATGTGGTGAGGATTATGCACAGAGAAATGCCTGCGCAAGGTTACTTTGCTACCTGCGCGTGGGCGAGTAGCTTCCTTCGGAATGGTTGAATGCGCTATGCTAAAGTTTTTAATAATACTGCGACCATTGCCGAGCACTCCGGCACATGTTTCATGTGGCTTAATACGCGACTGTGCATATATATAAGCGACCATGTGGAAGTAGTAGAAACACGTGGGTCCAACATCGAAACCTCGCCTTTCTTCTCACTTAGTTTTCTCTATTTGTTGTTTTTTTTTACATCTCCCAGCTTCTACGCAGCGGCTGCGATAGAAATACACTTCACGTTTCTCATCGTAAAATCGAAAGTGGACCGCCTCCTTTCGGCTATACCTAAGCTTTTCTTGTTTCCAGGGTGATCGCTTCGATCGTTGCTTCCGCCGTTCAGTTCGAGCGAAATCCGATCCCTAAAGCCGGCTGCAAAGGGCAGCACTGCGGATTATTAGAGTGGTGGAGTTAATAAACGCTTAACGAGCACTGGCAATAATTCCAGGTACCGCTCTGCTGGGCCCCACGACCTCAATTCCAACTTGTCAGAGGGAGAGACGTTGCGAACGCGACGTGAAGGGGATGAGGGGACACGATATCGAGGAAAATCCGCCGAATTAAGGCGCTCGACAGAATCGCCCCACCGGTCGGTCCTGCCGAGCGCGCAATCAGTATATTGCCACGTGTGACATGCTTTCGTCCGTGCCGATCGGGCTTGTGTCGACGTCGAGGGTAAGGCGATACGTGAGAAAATCGAGATGCGAAGAGGAAAGCAAACAAATAGTAGTTGAGAAGGAACAGATATACGAATCAGGCTAAGAACGTTCCGTCCATGAAAAAAAGAAAAAAAAAATGAATAGAAGCGAACGAAAGGAAAGAAAACTAGCGCAGTTGCTTAATCTCACTTCAGTTGAAAGTTTTACTTTGTGAAACTCACGAGCAGAGACGTATACAATGAAAGCGAAGAAATACTTCAAATGCAGGAATGAAAATTGGAAAAAAATGTAAATATCAGAGATGAAAATAATCCTCAAGGAGGGAGGGGGGGGGGGGACATAAATGAGAAGAAAATAATAAAAATGAAACTGAGAAAAGAGGCAAAATGAGGGAAAGAGTGGAAGAAGCGGAGAGGTTAAATGACGGGTATATAAACGAAAAATGCAAATAAATACTTTAAAAGAGAAGTAAAATAAGCGAGAATGATATCGAAAGCAAAAAAAAAAAAAAAAAGATTGAATGAGGTAGAATAAAACAAAAGAAAACTCGATGGCGCCCTGGACGAGCACGACGAGACGTCGCGAGGACAACAGACGCAGACAAAAGCGTTCAGAAGCTTTAAAGTGGTTCGGGCCGCTACCTAAACACCCGCAGTCTTCGCCGCCGCCGACGAGCCGAGCGCGTCATTTCTGTTCGTCTTCCATTAAGAATATCCAGTTATCGTACAGCCTAGAAATCAAGCCACAGGGATGAAAAGAAGTGAATCGTAGAGAATTACGTGTGGGGACATTATAAGAAGATTTAAGACTTGCGCCGTCGCAGGTTTGTCTTTCCGTAATCTTTCCTCATGCAGCTTATAACAAGCTTCGCCGGCGGCACTGTTTATTTCCTTCGAAGAAATCTGAAACGAGATTGAAAAGGAGGTTTTTCGCTGCAAGCGTTCGCCTTCTTAAGCTTCTTTATGACGCCTCATTGCGCGCAGTGCCCGATAGGCATTCCAAGAACCCTTAGCCTATAACGAACACCTAGAGCGTGTTCAACTGATTCTTAATGGTTTTCCAATAATAGGATTATCAGCATGTGGAAGAGCGTTTTCTTTTATCCCTTTTTCCTGCTCTCTAGTTACGATCCGTTAGCGCAAGGCCAGCTACCTTCAGCGTCTTTTCGCTTACCTTCCTGCGTCCTAGCGTATCGGCAAGCATATTGTTTTGGCCGCTTTGGTTTGTTTTATTTTTAGTTTCGTAACTATGCACACCGTCTGAAACATTTTTTTTTTTTTTTTCATTTGGTTTGTAACCTTGTACAGTCCTGTTTTACATATTGGTGGGAGAGAATTTTCGCTCCCGTCATGTCATAACTCCGCAGCCTCCAGAAAGAAATCCTTCGATTGGTCGAGTGATGACGTCATACAGGTTGCATGCACAAAGCCGGCTGCACAGATCCCCACAAAGGAGGAATGATGTAGCCGCTATGACAGCGGCATAAGTTATATGCAATCTCATTCCCTGTTCAGCACTCTTATGCGGCCAATAGTGTCACTTTCTAAATCAGTGATTTTACACTGTACCATAAATAAGAGGATAGGACGTTACTGCAACCAGCAAAATTCATCCTCTTCTGGCGCTCAGCATCCTGCAAAAAGACCTGATATAAGTCGTAGAACAAATATGGGAATGTGCAAAGAAAGGAAAACTTCCCACACCGCGGATAACCAGCGAACTCGTTTATATTTAGTTTGATATTACCCTTCTGAAACTCATATAGGTTTTCTTGTTAGACAAGATGCCGAGGCTTCATTTCGCAAAAAAAAAAAAAAAAAGAAAACAAGCACGAAGTGTCGCGTATTATTGATGTACAGTATAGGTAATCAAATTGTAGGAAGGAGACCGAAAGCTTATATGGGGTCAAAAAGTTTTTATCACCACCACACCTTATGAAATGTCCTCGCGAATCTTGCACGTTGAAAGGCGTATAATAAAATATCATAAAACAACAGCATTGACGAAGTCTCACGAGGGCAGAGTGAAATTCAAGTTACTCAGATCTAACGTCGTTTTTATGAGGGGACTGTGGTCCGGTGACTGCGCTTGTTCTAAGTGCTTTTTTTTTTCTTTTTGCTCCTCAACGTATCGTACGTACTTTACATACGGCAATAAATCGCACATAATCTTGATATTATATTGAAAGCTGCGCTCTGCTGGGACCCAGGCACAACAAAAGTTTTCTAGCATTCTTGGCTGTGAGCAGTAGCATTAACAGAATTTCCTCCTATATTGTAACCTCATTTTTAGGCACAAAACGCATTTAGAAGGTACATATCAACCTACGGCACTACAGAAAAATACAATAATACAGAAAAATTGGTGCTAGTATTTTGACACGCGGTTGGCGTTTTTATGACTCGCAAGGGGAAATACGCCAAAGCAATAGTAAGGGGTGTTGATATTGGGTTTGAATTTACCACTTCATAATAGTGTCAGTGCAAAAAAAAAAAAAAAAGGAGGAGGGGGGAGGCAGCTTTAAGCGTCCTGTTACATAAAAGCCTGCGCTGGGAATGCGCAAAATTGCTCTGAGTAATTCATTCCGTGAAAGAAAGTCAGAACGACTTAAAAGCAACGCGACGCGATGGAGGAAAAAAATAAAGGGATTCTGGGACGAAATTATTAAGCGCATACATTATGCATTCAGCGCTTCGTTTCTGTTTTGAGGATGAAAGTTGCTATCACACCCACGTTCTCGACGCGTTTGATCTAGTGCCGAAAACAAATATCGTAAAGAGACTTGGTCGGAATATAAACGCCGGCAACCAATCCCTTCAGCGAAGCTCCAGCAAAGGCCTATAATTTAATAGACGACGGCACGAGTGATTCTTTAAAGCATTGTTTCTTTTTTTCGCTTTGAAACGAATAAATTGTTACAGCCGTAGATCCCTCGGAGACTTTTTGGGAGGCCTGGCGTATTTGCTGTGCTGCGTCCGTTATTAAGCTTTAGTTCAAAGTGGGACTGAAGATTATGGAGATGTGAACTAGGCTTTGTCACTATCGAGTTTCAACGTAGGCTGCAGCAAAGTGGAACACACCATCGCAGAAATATATAAAATAACACAAACACAATCGGGCGCTTGTCGTCTGTCGCCAGCTATTCCACACGTGCTGTTGAACACAATATTGAGCAGCAATTGAAGGAATACCGTTGCGTACGCAATGCGCCACTCTTCCGGCTGCTTTTATTGATCGATATCTGTATAACCGTTGCACTCTTGTTTCCCGAGAGTGGTTCACTCTTTTTCGATATTATAGTGTGCTTCCGTACGACATACCTATTTCGTTACGTAAGCCCACGCAATAAGCACAGACTCGCCTCATATTAGCTAAACGCAATGGAGGGAAGAATGCATATACAGGTCTGGTACTATTTATTGTTCGGCAATCGATCGGTCTATATTGATCCAGCTGGATACCGTCCGAGAATTTGGTATCGTCGACATATCATATCCCTAACGAGAGGTTACTACATTGGATCGGGAAGCAATCCTCAGAGTTCGATGCTTTGAACACTTGTTTGCATACTCAGTAATGGGCTGTAACAATTGTCTAGAGCCTGAACATTTGGGTTTCTAGAATGATTCGACAACTTGCCGACGAACTGATGTAATAATTCATTGTATATATCATTTGAAAGCTGCTTGCAAAGCTAACAGTATTGGTTTTTACGAAGTATGTACTAGAAGCCTACAGATTCTTTTTATTATGATGTTAAACCTTAATTCAGATATCAATAAAAACTCGTGCATTGTTATAGTTCAATAATGGGAACCTCTGTGCCCGCCACCCATCCCTCGGCTTCAGAGGTTACCGGTGAGCCCGAGTTGCTTTGCGGACGCAAGCGAACGCTTGGACTTGTGAGCAATCGCGACATGATTTTTCTTCCTCATTTTTCTCCTACGTTCCTGTCGAAATAATAATGGCTTTTCAAGACGCATTTTTTGTCATGTTAAGGCGCCACAGGCCATTCGGAATTATATTATGCTTGGAAGATTCTGTGCTCTTTTCGTACTGTAGCTTTTACTTTTCATGAGGTAAGTCGATCTCGCTCTATTTTAGTCAGGTTTGCAGGATATGAAGGCTTTTTTTTTGGCAACGTTTTCGGACAATTAGGTGGAAGATACGGTTTCATAGCGTGCCCCTCCATCCTACGCAGCGCAATATTGCCTCCGCTTGCAATTATTAGTTATCTCTTGCTATATAGAATGTGACCATTATTAGTTATTTCAGGCGTTTTACTGAGACAATTGCCCACTTTCAGCGTTACAAAAGCAAGAAGAAACAGCTTCACTAAACGCAAGCAACTTTCTATGCTTTTTTGTTTTTTTAAAGAACCTTCTATAGAAGGCTCCAGCTACACCAATGACAAAGTGCAGCTACCGCGTATATGGTAGCGTTGATATTGTGGCAGCCTGGCTCTCTCGTAAAGTGACTTTATTGCCGCAGAGGAAGAAGCTCGCCAAGCAGTCAGGAGTACCACCACGCAGCTGAACTTCCGGGCGGAATGCCACAGTTAAGGAAGCTCCGCCCCTGTAGCCTTCCCTCAGTTTCCAAGAACATGCTATTGCAATATGTAGAGTAGAACCATTATGAACGAGCGCCTTATAGTTTTGGCGCATTGCTTATGCAAAGAGTTTCACCTTATGGGCGTTGTAAATAAAATGCAAGGCTTTTTTAGGGCATGACCTAAAAAAGACTGCACGGGAAGTCGGTGTTTGCAGTGACGAACGAAAAGTAATCCAAACTGACCACCGCCCATTTTTTTTTCCTTTCACTTTTCTTCAGGGTCCAAGATTCGGACGGCGGATTTTTCGAAGACTTCACCGCCCTCTCGTGGAAGCAGGAGAACCGGCGCCTGCAGGCATCACGAGAGGTAAGACGCCACGTGGTCTTTTTCTGCCGATGTTCAGACTACAGTATTAACGGACGCAATGTACGTCGAAGTTGCAACGAAGATTTATTTACAGGATATCATTCGTCGTCGTTCTTGTTTAAACTTTTGATCAAATATTAATAATAACCAATACTAATACTAACACTAATACTTATACTAACCTGGTTTCGCCTATATCCAGGTTGTTTCCGTGTTCTCGTTTGTAGGCTTACCCTATTTGATACGTCATAAAGAGATAGTGCCCAGGTATATATAGAGATAGGTGTATTTAGACAAAGGCTAGAACTGGAGGTGTGAAGTGCGTGTAGAAAAAGAAGTGAGAATTTAATAACAATCGAAATCATCAAACTGTGTGCGGTAGTCAGCTGTCATTCAATTTATGCCGTGGAAGCCTTGCCGAAGGTATCTGGGCTACTGTCTCATTAGCCTAGTTAAGCTTATATATCATCACGTACTGTGCTTCTCTTAGTGAACAAGGGGGTATAGTGACACAACAACCTTTTGTCTGTACGGCGTCTGCAAATAGACGCATAACTTTTCACACTGTATTTTGTAGCTTTACAGGCGTTATTATGGAGTCAGTTGTTCTGGTTGCATTGGAAACTCTTGTTGGAAAGAATGATAGTTGGCTAAAGATATGAGTGACTTAAAAAAAAAAAAAAACGAGAGATAAAGTTGCCTGTCGCTACTTTCTGTACTATGCGCACAGGAATTGCTGCCGGGCGTTGCATTTTTTTTTTTTTTTTACTACGTCGTGGAACGGTAGAGCAGAAAGCACTGCAGCTGAGCTCTCGTTGCGGAAGTCATTACATTATAAAAACAAATTGGACATAAGAATCATCTTTAGGAATAGAGCTTCAATTCCGTGAGCGCAGCGCAGAGTGCGACGCACGTACATTCACGAAGCCTTTAACCGTTATTGTTACTATTTTGAACTAAGTAGCTCAAAACCACACACGCGCGCGCGCACGCACGCACACACGCACACACACACACACACACACACACACACGCACGCACGCACGCACGCACACACACACACACGCACACACACACGCACACACGCACACACACACACACGCACACACGCAAATACGCACACACGCACACGCACACACACACACACATACGCACACACGCACACACACACACACACACACACACACACACACACGCACGCACACACTTCTTAGCTGTAGAACGTAGTGAGTCAGTAAAATTGTGGGAGCGCAAAAATGGTCGTGACTGCTTCAGAACGGTGCTCGGAATGATTGCCTACAAAGCCTATGCTATATCATGAGCTGCTTTCATGAATATGGACAAGTAGTGCCATCTATCGGATGCCTGCAACTAACCTGAAAAATAATTATCTGCTCGAATGTAATTATGTGGAAAACCCTTGAGCGCTGTGAGGGGCTGGTTTTGACTAGTAAATTTTTCCTGAGTCCGCATAGACTAGTCTGACCGCTGCAGAGGATCAGCTACATTAAAAAAAAAATATGTAACGGTTGCTAAATAATTTAGCGCCATACGATATCTGGTAGCAGCCAAGTGAAAACAGAATTTTCGCAGATATTCTGTGCTTGTTCGCTCTCGCCATGAACCACCAACTTCGACCTCTCCTCAACTACTCCTGTTTCCAGGACTAATAATACTAGGGCATTTAGATTCAAATAAATGAAATCAATAAATCCGTCAATAGATCAGGTAATCAATTTATTGCATTTTTCCGGACTTTGTTCGTTTGCCACTTCCTCATCTTATTTATTCCACAGAGTCCGTTTAGAAGCGGCAAACGTCATGCTTGTGGCGTGCCACATAACAGAACAGACTAACTGATTATTTTCCGCCCCCTGCTCCATGTGCCGTTCCTTGGGTGACATTTTGATGTCGTCTCCATCCTCCAATGACGTTCCATCCTCTCCCCCCCTGCACTGCTGGAATGCACATGGTGGAATTAAAGGATTAAGGCGGCAGCCTGTGCTTGTTGGTAATACACGGCAAACAAAAATAGCTCAGGGACAGGACAAGAAAAATAGCGCTCGTGTGTCTTTTCTCGCCCTTGTCCTGTCCCTGCTCTATTTATGTTTGACAAATTAAATCATGCCAGGCACAAACTTTGCCTTTTCTCCAGTTCAATGCGACAGTCATGTAGTTTATCAAAATTACTTCCCTACAACGTATTAGGTCATCACGTGCTGAGTGCTTTTTCCAAGCCAGACACATTCCGTGACCGGTTTCCCATTGAGCACCACATAGCCGAGCACTTTAAGTGGCGACGTGAGGTCGGTCGTAGGCGTCTGCACAAACCGGCGGCGCTCCGGGAATCACTTTCGGTCCGACCGCGCGACTGTTCTCGGATGGCACGCCATCTGGTCCGAGTCACGACAAGTCGGAGCCTTGTTGGGATCGATTGAAACTTTGCTGGTCCCGAGTAAACCGTGTGTGTCCTTCAAGATTACGTCGTTACCTCGCTCTGTTCCTGCCCCCTTCCCTCTGCCGCTCTTTGATGGGCCGGAAAACGCGACCGAAGCTGACGTCAAGTTTATAATCTTGGACCTTTGGGAACGGATCGCTACAAAAGTCGGCTTTATTTTGAGATGTTATAAAGGACGTCGCAGCTAGAAGCTCTGCAAGCGCTAAGAACAGTGTCGCGCCAAAGTAATATTGCCTTCAGTTCCTGTTCGCTTTTTGCTTTGCCTTTGTGGTTACCGTTTCTTCCTTGCGTGTTCATCACTTTGATTCGCTTTTATTTTCGGACCGGCGACACCCCTTCAGCAGCATGAGGAAAGGATGAGGAGTTACAAAGTGCATACGGAGTTTTACTCAGTCAAGGCTAAAGGCGTGTCCCTGGAAAAATAACTTAGAGTGAAACGACCCATGAATGTGTCAGCCCTTCTACCATGTTTCCTTTTGCTCCAGTGTTTCCAAGAATCAGAAACGATGGTATTTTAGGGCCATTTGTTTAACCTACACCAGCTACACCGGTGTAGAAAATCTCCTATACCTACAATAGATTTTTGCTGCACAGGTGTAGCTGGTGTAGGTTAAACAAATGGTCCTTTCTTTATGGTATCATGCAGTCTGATGGCTCCAACCACCATAATGACTGGTGTTGCCATCAAACTGCAACCATGGAAACGTCGAACGATATGGCTGGCAATCGAATTAGATGATCTAGTTCCGGCAGGTACGCTCGGTTTTTGAAATCTCTTTCATGGGCTTTTTTCCACCACATAAAAGTCACACAGTGTCGGTTACGATTTCAGTAGCCGGGATGTATTCAGGATCCATTCAGCTATTTCATTTTTGTCGCAGAATATATTCTCGTATCATAATGCTAATTGTTATCATCTCGACAGTCGGAAGGGTGAATGTCGAAAACAGCGCAAAATTTGACGGCCTCCGCTGTTGAAGGCTTTGTATAAACTGCCATCCTGTAATTCTCGCAAGATAACGTCATAGTCGCCAATTTAACTCATCTAGTGGTTTGGGTTCCAACAAATGTTACCTATTAAACGTTATACATTATGGTGATCCAGTCTGACACTTTAACTAAAATATTACCCGTTCACAGGCCTGATGGTAAATTAATCGGGACAGCATACTGTCATCACCCTATCCTGCGTTTTAAAGTAACAGGGAGTATAAAAATTTGTCCTAACGCGTTTCTCTGAGATTATGCGAGCTCACCCTAGCTTTCTTCCCCCTCGTATTCAGCGGGCTTAATATCTTTTATTCCCATTCTCTTTCCATCATTCCCTCTCCCTAATCTCATCTTTCCCAACAAAGGGAAAAATTCAATCTTTTTTCCTCTCGCCCCCTCTGTCGAGTCCGTGGAGCGGCTGTCTCTCCCAGTGACGGAAGCGTCACGTTCCCCCCCGCCCCTTCCCCTTCCCCCTCTCTCTCTCTGAGTAAGTTCAAAGCGATAATGCCGCATTGAAGAGCCCTTCCACGCACGACGTAGGCGTGGGCCGAGCTGTTGTCGAAGCGAATGCCAGTAAAAGAGAGTAGAAAATGAAAGACACCAGAGAGGAGCGATAGGGATAAGAAGACGCGCGAAGAATAAATAAGGGAACTAAAGGGCTCCAGTTCCGCTTGGTGCCGTTTGCTTTTTCGGCGCTTGCGGACGGCGGCCGCCTACGTCGGAAGGATGCGTCTCAAAGTCGGAGCTGGCTGTCTATTCCTTCTCCCTCTTTATTCTCGCTATGGAAATGTTCAATATACTAGAAAGAAAAGAGATGGGTGGACTATTTATTCGTCCAAATTTCGAATCATCTTTTCTTGATTTTTTTTTTTTGTCATGGACGCGAACACCCTTTTCCGGGCATTCCCCTCGCCACCGACTGCAGCAGAGACATCCGTAGAGACCTCCCCCACCTTTGTTTTTGTTTTTTTCGTGAGCCTCTGTTTTCCTTTCCAGGCAATTTGAAGGCTCTTTGTAGTCGAGGGTATGCAGCAAGCGAATGAGATATAAACCTAGTCGGCTCTCGAAGCGAGTATACGTGAGCGATAAAGTGAGTTTTCGATGATTTGCTGACGCATAACTGAGTGATAACACAGAAGGCACTGGAGTAAATGCTTACCTTTGGTTACATAAAACTGCACTTCTTGAAAAAAAAAAAAACATTCCTGCTGTTTTTTTGGAAATCTTAATTTAATGTACACAGTCATATGTTTAGTTTCTGTTGATATGCGTTGTGCATACATAGGTCGTGATTTTACGAACGCCATGAATTTGAGCAGGAATGCAATGCATATAAATATACATGGTAGGGTTAGATGCTGAGAGGTGCGATGTGACTGTACGGTATACAGTACGGCACGTTGCGGTATGAAGTGTTATGGTAATGTATGGTATAATATAGTATAGCAGGATATGGCATGTTATATTATGGCACTGCATGGTACGCTAAGGGAAGGTAATATATGTACGTGAGGTTTATATGCGTCTACATGTGTTTATATGTGGCGAAGTTATATGCATTTATATGTGGCGAATATGTATACTTAAGGCAGGTAATAAACGCAGATCCAGACCATGAAAGGGAAATAACAAGGAGAATAAGATTGGAATGGAGTGCATTTGGCAAGATCTCGGAGATTATGACTAGCAGCTTACCGGTATCGCTCAAGAGGAAAGTATACAACATTTGCATCTTACTTGTACTGCAGTAAAATGGCAAGTTGAGCGAGTTGGTACATAATTAATCAAAAACAAAAACGCTGGTACCGTCTTCTTTATACTCTCTTGTCTCCGTTGTTGGGCTGTTTTTTGCTAAATTACCTGTACTCACCGATGGGGCTGAAACGTGGAGGCTAACGAAAAGAAATTCTGCTTAAGTTGAGGACAACGCAGAGAGCTATGGAAAGAAAAATTCTAGGTGTAACGTAAAAAGATAAAAAGCGTGCAGAATGGGTCAGAGAAATAACTCTAGTTACTGACATTCTAGTGGAAATCAAGAAGAGGAAATAAGCATGAGCGAGACATGCAGTGCGAAGAAATGATAACATATTGTCGCTTAGGGTAACAAACTGGATTCCAATGAAAAGAAAACGCAGCAGGGGGTGGTAGAAAGTTACGTGGGCAGATGAGGTTAAGAAATTCGCAGGCAGTCAGGTGGATGCAGCTAGCGCGTTACTGGATTAATTGGAGGAATGTAGGAGAGGTCTTCGCCATGCAGTGGGTATAGTCCGGCTGATGGTGATGATGCGAAGTTTAAGGGCCCAGAGTGGTACATGGGGCTTGAGGGTGGCGGCACTGTAATGCGATTTATGACTTGGGGATTTCTAACTGGCACTGACATCACATTGCATTAGAGTTAATTGCGTTTCTCCTGCACTAACTACAGCAGGCGAGGCGGGGGAGGAACCTTCATCGTCAGGGTCAGAAGTTGAGCACCGTGGCTACTGAAACACATCAAAGGGTGTGTAAAACGGACGCCCAATGGGCTTCGCAAAACTAAAAAGTGGACATGAAAGAAAGAAATTGGCGGACGAGAGTCAGGTGAACTGTTGAGGCTAAGAAATCAGCCGAAATAAACGGTGATCGCTGCTTCGAAATTGATCTAACGTCATTAGTCAGGGAGATTGTGTGTTTGGTCGGTTTCGTTACTTTATTGAGTTTAACGTCCCAGAGCAGCTCACGCTATATGGGACGCCGTAGTGGAGGGCTCCGGAAAATTTCGTCCATCTGTTGTTCTCTCACGTCTACTGACATCGCACAGGACGCAGGCCCCTTCTTTTCGCTTCCATTGAAAAGCAGCCACCGCGTCAGGGATTCGATTCCGCATCCTTGGGTATACAGCAGTCAAACGCCCCCGATTCACTGCGTCACCGCTGCCGGTGCATGTGCGTGGAGGTGTTGCAAACTAGGATGCGGCTGATGATGATATGGTGACGTCATCCACAGTTTACAGAAGAGTAACTGGCAATACAGTGTGAGATGAAAGGAGCATCCGATTAATCAAGATAGAGGATAAGAGGGTAGGACTTTTCGGACAGTCAAGAAGAGCAGAGACAGACCTCAGACACGCTTGTCCACACAACTATTGTGTATAGAAAGCCCTCGATGTGCCAGTTATACTTGTCTTCCAAGTCACAATCAATATCAATGATTCCTGATTAAGTAATAGCGCTGCAAGCCTGGACTGACCTGCCTTTCTTCAAGGAAGAAATGGCGGTGTTGTGCGACAGCCAGAAATTGTTCTCACGATTAAGAATAATTTGTGGCCATAACGGGGCTATACGAGCGGGAGGAGACGCCACGAGGATTAATCAAGCTGTCTCTGCGAGCAAATAGAGAAATGTGGCAACTCTTCGAGGAGTGTTGCAATAAAGAGAGACCCTAGAACCCAGCTATACAAGCGAAGAACAACAGCCGTGGGTGAGACGGTTTATGTTTTCATTAAGCGACAGAGGTGGCGTTCTCGACTGATTCTGCAGGCTGAAGATGTGGCCGACCCAAATTATGCAAGTTGAGTGGAAGGAGCCGTAACCGCGAGATCGTTCACATTGCAAGGCACTCACGTGCGTGTAAAACTGACTGGCTGACTCATTCACTAGGGCAGTCAGTCTTGTCAGTCGGTCAGTCAGTTGGTCAGCTAGCCAATCAATCAATCAATCAATCAATCAATCAATCAATCAATCAATCAATCAATCAATCAATCAATCAATCAATCAATCAATCAATCAATCAATCAATCAATCAATAAATCAATCAATCACATAACAGCCTGACAGGCTCACTCAACACTCAGTAACTCGCTCACTTATATATTACGATGTTCACTCATTGGCTGGCCCTATCTGGCTTCCTGACTGGCTCGGCCAAAGTTCAAGGATCACCTCATGACTGGATACCTCAGTGATAAAGCACACCCACCCACGCATGCACGCACGCACGCACGCGCACACACACACACGCACGCACACGCACGCACGCACACACACACACACACACACACACACACACACACACACACACACACACACACACACACGCGCGCGCGCGCATTTACACTTCCGCGCAAGCACACGGAGAATCTTTTAAAATTGGGAAAAAACGCTGGCGCAAGAGAGAGACACAGGACACAGACATAGGGCGCCTGTCCATTGTCCCTGTGTGTGTGTTTTTTTTGTGTGTGTGTGTGTGAATTTTTTGCGCGAGGGTTTTTTTCCCAGTTTTAAAAGATGTTAGACCAACTAGCCCAGAAACATGCTTTATTGAGCCACACGGAGAATGTTTATGCAAATATATGCGCCGAAATGCATGAAACAGTCGCAAGGGCACGCAAACGTGAGCAGGAACACCATACGAAGCAGGGTCGTCAAAATTCCATGCCGCACGGCACTCTTTCAGGCTAAAGCCGTTGCGACAGCCGCTCTCGTAATTCTTCTTGAACGCACGCCGTTTGCCTTGTGCCACAAGCAGGTAAGGAAACAGGCTTATATTATAGCTTCAGTAGCTAGCCGCTGAAAGGCGAGACGGTGAGAAAAGAGGCGCGGCGCTAAAACGCGGTTAAAGCGGACTGCCGCCGTGACCGCGCTTCTCCTTTCGCCTTAAATTCTCCTTGACATAAGACGGAGCGGTAGAGAAAAAGAGGAAAACTAAAGAGAATCTGGAGGAGGTCGCCACCAAAGCGTGACAACAAGAGCGTAGCGCAATTACTGCGCGTCGTCGGTTTCCACCACCCGCCACCCCCATGATGGCTGGCGCTGCCGTCGCTGCTATTGCCGCTCACTGCGGTCACCCGGTTGGATCGCTACTGCTGCCTTCGTTGCCGAATGCTCACTCGCTGTTGTTTTCGGACCTCGTTGCGTGTACGGGAAATACTTAGGGCGCCCCGCCGGGGCGAATTTGGGTCGGACTAACCGAAGTCCGGGGAATTGGCTTTCTTGGGCCAGGCATCCTGCCGGGCATAACAGGGCTCCAGTTCGCTTGTTTGTTTTCATTCGGGGAATTGCGCTTAGAGTGACAAAGATTGTTAGGCCGCTTCGTTTGTCTGTTTTTTTCTTCTTGATTACCCGGTCAGCGGTAAAGGCAGGCGGAATGGTTGGGAGAAGGGTTAAGAAAAGGACAGCTTTTGTATCTGATATTTTCAGATAGGAGCTGAGCCGAAGACTAGGTCTGGCGTTGGAGTGCCAAACGCAAAATAAGAAGATAACGAGTTAAGTGCGCGAACGTACTTGAGTGTTTACTAGGGGTTTTCCTGCGTTCAAGCGTGGAAGTTGAAATGCGAGACTATGTTTCACCATGAAAGGTAGGTGGGTGGTATGTCAGCTGGATATCGAAACTAAGTTAAAATCTGGCACATACGGGTCCGAACGTTTCCGAACTGACTGGACCAGCGAGCGCTTCAAAAGATCAGCTTTATCTCTCCGCACTGCGTTCAGTAAATAAATAAATAAGTAAACAAATATATAAATAAATATGAATAATGAATATATGAAACGAACACTCCACTTTATTCTTAGATGCGATTGTCAGTGTAGTCAAACTTGTGAATAGCTGAAATGTTTTGAGGAATAACCAGAGGTTGAGTAGATTTGAAGTAAAGGCTGCTGTTAGCCATTGCAATCACGTCCACTTCAAGCAGTTTATCGTAGAACTCATCTGTATTAGCTAAGGCCCACCTCTAATAAAATAAATAAACAAACAATCAAACAAATGTAATAACTCGTTAAAGCGTGACTACTTATTATCATCAGCATTATGATTATTACTCATTATCATTATCTGCTTAAGCGAAGCCATATGGCTACAAAGGAAAGCTATTCAGTCTTCAATACATGTTATCTTTTCTTCTCCGGGTTTTCGATCCCGGAACCGTATTTCCAAAGCATCAGCCGCTTTACCGCTTGATCTAGACGGAACGGCAAACAATGGCAGGGCGATAGCGATTTGATCAAAAGCCTAAATACGATCAGTGTTAGTTAAAGTCAACGAGTCACACAAGGTGGTAAATATTTCTTTGAAAGCTCTGTACTTTTCCTTTGCATCCGTATTGGTGTGCTGGGTTTAATGCTAATCGATAATAGACCCCTTTCATAAATGTTAGGTCGGCTTCACCTCTATGCTGCATTCCCCACTAATGGCAGAACTGCAATGTATTGAAACATTGTATTATGGCCATAATTCATATGATTTATGCATCAGAACATATTCGCATAACTGCCCTATTACCACTAAATGCATCTGTGTAGAAGCAATACGCGATTTCAGGTCTATATCGCCGTTTTCCTGGCAGCCAGTGACGCCATGTTTGGGGAAAGAAGCAGCGTGGGAAAGCCTACTTAACGATTTTTGCAAGGGGTCCATTCCTCAATACAAACTTTAAATTGGTTACTCCGTGCCCTATAGTTGCGTTGTTTTGAAGAATATGTTTCCAGTTCCAGGATAATTTGCTTTTCTATGCCATGAGGCGCCACTCTTGAGCGCAGACCTATTTTTTATAAGTTCCCGTAGATAAAGATTAACTTATTTCAATGGTACTCGCTCCGGAATACAGCATCCACCCAGTCGAAAAAAAACAATTACAGAACTGTGTCAAAAATACGACAAAATATCCTATAGTTCTGTCGTAACCATCAGATTTTTCTGTAGTTCTGTAGTACTTTTCTGTAGTTCTGTAGTTTTTCTGTAGTATATTTCTGTTGTCTGTAGTTCTGTAGCACTTTTCTATTGTAACTACAGAAATTTCTGATGTTACTACAGAATGTTCTGTTGTCACAACCGGTTTCCCGTCAAAAACCGCACAGAAATTTTCTCGTAACATCCGAAAATTTTCTGTAGTTTTTTACGACTGGGCACGTGTTGTTATTTAGAAACAAGTGCTTAATATTCTGCCGAATCGGTAGCAAAACACTGCCAGAACTAGCCACGTGTAACACCGATGCCTTGCTTCTGACACCCAAAAAGCGGCGTGATGTGGTTCCCAAGTTCTCTCGGCGTTCTCAGTTCCTCTCTTCTGGAGAAGAGTCACCTTCAGGTTGGAATTGCTCTCGCTTATGCGGAGGAAGCAGAAACGCATTTTCTTCCTCGTCTGTGACATGAACAAAATCCCTTCCCTGTCGGAACCAAAGCCGGCACAAACGCTGACTGTTTAATTTCCTCGCATTTCCGCTTTCCTAGCTCGGCACGTGGCGTTGCCGCTTTGAATTCCATAAGCACAATCTCCTAGGCAGCGTGCCACCACAATGCCAGAGAAAAGCTAGTCGCCGAAAAAAGAAAGAGACGTTTCTGCGGCCCCGACGGAAGCGGAGCAATGGGAGTTCCGTTCTAATCGTAGTCGGTTATTCCGTGTTTCGTAGCCTGTACTTCATGCTACTGCAACAACAATATCAATCTCAATCGGTTATACTGGCGCATATTGCACTCTGTGCGGAAATTCGGAACGTCATCGGCAAAGAAACAAGCGAAAGGAAGTGAAGGAGATGGAGTGAGAGTGAGAAGAAAACAAAAGAAAGAAAGAGGAACGCTCCTTGTTCGTCCCGGGGTTTCACTTCCGCCGGCCGTGAATACGTGTCTTCGCCGACGCTAGCGGTCGTCGATATCGGCTGGCAAAGCTTCGAGATCAACAGGTCGAGACGAAACTGTCTTCTCTCTATTTTGCATATGATTTCTTCTTTCGTTCGTGCGACTTTTCGCGCCGCGTCAGACCATGCTCGATCGGCGGCCGTGAGATCCATTGTGAGAACAGTGTTCGTGCGTTGATATGGGAGGTCGCATGAGACGACTGCGGCGCTACTGCCGACGCCGGTGTCGCTGCTGCTACGATGCGTGCTGCGCGTGCATGTCCTGCGTCTATGGGAAACCCCAAGTAAGAGAAACATCTTATCATCATAATGAACCGCGTTAAAAATACCTCAGGCTACCAGTTAAGGTGCTCGTAATGCGACGACATTTTATCATTCATTGTAATCGTGCCCCTTCATTGATCTGCCTCACGTTCGCTACCGCATCCACTCACTTGCAATGTTGTTTAAACTTGACCCCAGGTAACGACATCACTGTTGGCGAGAAGCAACGTTAGATATCATGACATAAGGGGACCTAGAACGATTGCAAAGACCTGCAATTAGTCAAGTTTTGTTCCAGTCGTGCCAGATCTATCATGGGCTATTTCGTCGCTCGGTGTCACTCTTGGCCTGCTTTTAACATGTTGTCGTTCTCCTGGTATTGATACTCTCGTATCGATACACTACTAGTCAAGAGTCATTCGCTTTATGTGCTCTGTCAATTTTAATTTTTGTTCTTATTGCGCCGAATCGATAGAATGTAGTCTAATTCCTTCCTTATTGCCCGGGCTACTAACTTTGCACTAAAAATATGGAGTAGCCGGAAACGAGTGCGGAAGGAAATAAAGGGAGCTCGACCCCCGCAGGCTTATAATTTAGAGCGTTAGCTCAAGTTTTATGTATTTTAACCATAGATCCTCAATTCTGGTACAAACGTGTACGTCACGAAAATGCGATTCGTTTGGTACCACCCGTATCGCTCTATGACTACTGGTCCGCTCGCCACGTGGCTTTGTGTTATCATGACGTCACACATGGTAGCCCAGCTGTTAGACTCAATTTTATGGAGGGTCACGTGGTAGCTCAGTAATGCGCGCTTTACCTATGGTTCCTTGCCTTGGCCGCCATCTTGACTCTGAGAGTGGCGTAGAAATGTACGAGAAAAAGGAAAATGTATTTAATAAGACCTAACGCTCTTAAAACTCCTCAGGACTCAGTGGTCCATGCTGTCAGTCCAAGTTTCGACACACATGTGTTCGCGTGCGCGCACACAGCACAAACGCAGCTGCAGTTGTTGGTTCACATCGTTCTGTTGCAGTTTTAGCTTTGTAAAATGGTCAACCAACTAGCCCGGAAAGCTATATCGTATCTGTTTTGGGCATCGTGAATGCGGCACAGCAGTTTGAGTTAAATCGCCTTTTCTTCGTATCATTGTTGTGTACTCCTGGCTTCACCTGCTTCGCGATGAGGTTCAAGCAACTGGCACGTATCAACACTTCCATAGGCGAGGCGGCTTACTGCCTCAATAACACTTGGCAGATACAGATGCTGGTTCACACGAAAGAGCTACTTGCAGGAAGTAAGGCGTCCCCTGCGGCCTTCGAATTAACTTCGTTAGGTGACAACTTATTGGTTGGGAAGTTATTTGCCAGTTGATTCTAGGTGAGCTGTTTTCGTATTATACATTTTCAACTGTGCGATTAATAAAGCCTGAACAGATTTTAGCTTCACTGACCCTGCTCACTCGCATATAGTTGCGTAGCGCCAAACCATTCAGGGCGCCTTAACATTTTTGATATTCTTTCCCACTAAATCCTACAAATGACACTATTCATATCGACTCGAACAAGTAAAGCAGGGACCAAATTGTGTCAGAACCATTTTATATATATCATTGTTTATATTGTCAGCTGCAAACAATAAAATAACGGTTGTACCTTTCTGTCAAGAACACAACTGGACCGCGAACGGAGGGCATTTTAATGTGTATTGTTTTTGCCCGTGCAGTTCTCATAAGCACAAAAAAAGGGCGTTGTGCTTTTGCAGTGGAGTTCTATGGATAGTTCACGCTTTCGTGCGTGATCCTTCTGACTGCATGCCGTTTCTTGACCTAACAGATAATTTGTGCTCAGTCCTTGCAAAAGGGTTGTCCAGGGCGCGACATATACTCTGCTTCATTGCGGTTTCAAATGCAACGGTCTTTCTGTTTCTTGTTACTTTCACCTTGACGCTATTGCCAACGCTTGTACTTTTAACACATGTAGATGCTTCAGTGCTTGTTGTTCGCATGGTGTAGGAAGGAATTTAAAAAATAAATGAAATAATAGGTGATCGAACTAAGAAACTATTGAACGAAAGAAAGAATGTAATAACGGAACTTAATTGCTATAAATGTGCCAATTTGAGTACAGATCACGTTACAAAACCCTAAGCGTATCCCCCACACAACGAGCTTCGGTGTGCTAGTTTTCGGCATTCGGGGCTGGCCCATCGGTTACCCTGAAACAACGCGAAGACAAGTGACCATGGCTGTATGTAGGTGCTGTATCCTCATACCTATTGCAAGCTGATACAATCCCGCAGTGCAGTGTCCACATCGGATGGCACCTATACGGAATTGCGGAATTTGCATGGGTTTACATTAGTATTGGGTTTAGTAATGGTTTAGTAATGGGTTTACATTGTTGGTCGAACAGCCGCATCGCGTTGTCGAGCTTATAAGTGCGGTGGTATCGCACGGCCAAGTATTAGTGACAATGTTTCGGAATCCGCAGGCACCTTCACACCCGCCTCTAATTGAAAGTATAAATAAAGTTAAAGACTTTAGTAATGTCCAAAGCTGGCAATAAACGTTGCCGGGATTCGCGTGGTAGATGAGGTGTGTTACGATGGGACACTCGTTTAGGCGAGTGGGGTAGTCGAATAGAAAAGCAATGGACGCATGCGGGCCCGCGGGTAATTGTATAATTACCCGCGTAATTGTATACGGATTGCAAAAAAGTGCATTCTCGACGAGTCTCAGGATATCCGCCTGCGCAACAGCTGAGCGTCAGGAGTCCTGGGATGTTATTTCCACTTCTGGCGTCTCATTATATAACCGCTGCCGCACCCCATCTCTGTTAGTGAACGCTAGCTGTGGACCCTTCGTGTGATCAACTTATACCTTAATCGTAGCCGTATAGACAGAGTTCTTAGCAGTTAAATGCGGGAAACTCCCTCAGAATTTCGAATGATAATAATCAAATAATTTAGACCTAAATTTTGAACATTCAGACAACTATTCGCTTCAGTTATTCAAAAACGGCCGAATTCTCGATACAATTTCTACACCGGGGAGGGCAGTTATTGGCATAATTTTCTTTTTCACGGGCAAGACTTGCGGGCTCTCGTGAATATCAGCTCAGTGACATGGATGCTTCCTTGCAAGGTCCAAGACTGGCTTCGACTTCTTAGGACATGCTAGTTTTCTTATTCTTCTGGAATCATAATTGTATGTATCCTAGTAGGACTGGGATAAAATGTAATGGTTCGGCATTGAGCCATGCGCAGCTATCGCCTACACAAGTATTATCCAGCTTGCACAGAAATTTAGACGAGAAGGAAAAATTACTCCTGCTCCGCTAATTAAACCCGGAACCACCGCTTGTTTGGGGAACTCGGTTTACAAAATGGGCTAACCAGGCCGGCTAGCAAATGGTAGAGTGCGAGTGAACTGACCAGTAACTCACAGTCGAAACGGCGTTAGTCCATTGTTTAGGTGGACTCGCCAAGGTGGATAAGGCTGCTTATAAGTGAGTAATAACACGTTATCGTTCGCCCAAATGCACCGCGGTTTATACACGAACCAGGTCACTGCTCAACAGAATATAGTCCATCGAGAAGCCTCGTGTTACTCCGTGATATATATCATTACGGACAAAAAGCACAATATGCCACACGTTTGCTTTATTACTGCAACCAAGATTTATTACAGTACTAACCAATACAGCTTTATCATATATAATTTTAACGTTAGTGCAATATGCCATGCTCGCATCGATGGCTGCATCGTCTTTCGGGAATCCCGCGAAGCGAACGTGGGCCGCAACTTCTGCGCCTCCCTACCGGTTCTCGTAAGGTTTCTCAATACGCTTAAGTCGTGTTTGGAGTTGAAAAATCACGAATTTACGTTCCCGTAGGTCTTCAGTGGTGTAAACGACATTTTTAGACGTAAAGGCCAGTTGAAGGCTATTAATTCAACCTAAATACCAAAATGAAACCCAACTCGTAAAAGAGGCCTAATATACCCAGACTACTTGGCATATGAATACAGTGGAAAAAGCCCCGCCCACGTAGCCAAGGCTGCATAGCCATAGCCACGGAAAGCTGCCTCTCATTATAGCATGAATATTTCGTTAACTATACAACTATACAATACAACTATACAATAACTATACAATACAGCTTTCATTTGTAACTGTAATGATGCGTTTCAGTGGGTGGCACAGCAATTTCTTATTACAAACCTGCATTATCTTGAAAAATTATCCTTGAACATTGAACACATACTGGGATCTCTTGTTTTTTTCTCTTATCGGTGCTTATTGTGGTGACGTCTTGTGGGGTTCGCTTGGTGTGCTTTGAATGTAGTATACATAGTCGTCCGTGAGGAGGAAGCGAGTAAGGATTGCCGGTTAGTACGCGGTGTATCGTACCAGCTTGATGGGAAAGGGTAAGGTAGTGTACATTGGTTAAGTGTGTAAACCTTATCAATAGGCGCGCCCTGGACCTTATTGCTGGCTGGTTTGTTGTTGGCACGTGGTATTTGCCTGGTGGAAGCCGCCGCAGAATGGCACTGCAACGGCAAAGATATGAGGCGTTCTGACGTGTCTCTCGCCCGATGAAGAGGTCTATAATCTTTTATGATCTGGAATTATCTTGAAGTCATGAGCATCTAGCGCGGGCTGCACAATCATCATTCCAGCTTGCGAAGATTTTATTTTTTCATGCTACTTAGGCAATCAATATACATTTGTGAACTTAGCTTCTGCAACACTTTTACCTTTTGATGCACCTGTTGTTCCTCCTCACGGAAGACTATATGTACTACATTCAAAGAACAATACAAGACGTATGTCATCACAAAAAGCACTGATAAGAAGAAAAAAAGGACCTGGGGCAAGTGTGACATGTCAGTGAAATCTTGAGAATTTCTCTTCGTGTAAGCAAAATTACATCATTCCTCAAGTCCAGGAAATCTGTGGAAACGCTTTTATAGTTCACTCCGCTGCCACATCAGGGCAGTTGGTGCTGAACTCTCAAAACCTGCCCGGTAATTAGGGATATTTGGTATATTGCATGCTCCGATTATCTATGACCGTCGAAAATAGTGTGGATACAGGGAGCATTTGTTTGGTACCAGATTTCGCAATAAAGAGTTAGACGGGGTCGTGGCAATCTTCACGTTGCCGCGACATCTCTGAAAATAATTTGTTTTGCAAAAAAAGAAAAAAAAAACGAAATGAGACCTCAAAATGGCTTTATTGAGTTATGAAATGTCGATGGCTTTTGCCCATCAAATACCCCTAGATGTTGTATTTTCAGTAAGGCTGGACATGTTTCAGTTTTTCACACATGGAAGGACAAAGATGAAGTTTTTGTTTGGATTTGATCATTGGTTTAACTCTCTTCAGTGTTTTTGCTTTTCACGTCCCGTATGTTGCAACGCGTGTCATCATCATCATCATCAGCTTGACTATACCCACTGCAGGGCGAATGCCTCTCTCATATTTCTCCACGTAACCCGGTTCTGTGCTGGCTGCATCCACTTGACCCCTGCGAACTTCTTAATCTCATCCGCCCACCTAACTTTCTGCCGCCCCCTGCTACGCTTCCCTTCCCTTGGAATCCAGTTTGTTACCCTAATCGACCATCGGTTATCCTCTCTTCGCACTACATGTCCTGCCCATGCCCATTTCTTCTTCTTAATTTCCACTAGAATGTCGGTAACTTGCGTTATTTCTCTGACCCGCTCTGCACGCTTCCTATCTCTTAATGTTACCGCTACCATTTTTCGTTCCATAGCCCTCTGGGTTGTCCTCAACTTAAGTAGAACTCTCTTGGTTAGCCTCCACGTTTCAGCGCCATAGGTGAGTACAGGTAAGATGCAACTGTTAATATACTTTCCTCTTTAGCGAACGCGTGTCAAGCTGTGCATTAAGGAAACCTTCATGTCAAAACATCTGCATTGCCTTGCTCAGGATGTGTCTATACGAGCCCGTCTGCGGCTCCCAGTACTTTTTTGCTCCCTGTTTTGAAGTCCTGCAGCTTTGATTGCTAGTCTTTACAGCTCGAGTTGCCATATCAGTCACGTGTCATCATAGAGGTCGGTGTGAATAACATTCACCATGCCCGTGGTATTCCGGAAGCTTAGCTACTTCGTCTGGCTCTCAAGAGACTCATACGTACAACGTGCCTTCTCAACGTTGCGTGAGCAGCTGTCAGAGCTCCAGTTATTAACCGCTTACTTTTGACAAGAGGTGTACACATTACGACACACCTTGAAGCGCATTGCTGCGCCCATTAATCTTCGTTAAATGGCATTCTGCGCACGTGCTGCACGACTGACGCAGAAAGCAAACGCCCTTTTCGTAAAGGGAACATCGGTATATAGACAAACTACACTCGGGCGCTGTTTCAGCGGCGCCGAGATCAGAGGACGAGAAAGTCATTGCCCACGTCGGACACTAGCGACAGGTATACGAGTAAGGGGAGACGAATGGTCATTCCTTCTTCTTCCCCCCCCCCCCCCCCTCGCCAGTCTTGCCTGTTCTTTTCTTCTTTTGTTTTTCATTGTTTTATATTCTCTTTTGTCTCATTTTATTCCTCGTTCTTCGCAGGATGACGCCGACAAAGAAAAGCCCATACCGACAGAGACTGAGCTGGGCATCGCTCACCAGGAGTACCAAATCAACAAAAAAGAGGTGAGTAATGCGACGACTGAAAGACGGACTCTAGGGTGTATTGGAGTGAAGATAAAAGACAAAAGGGAAGCACTACGGTCGTCGCATCACAAACGGCAGGCATGTTCCCGGGCCGCTCGGCCATGCTAGCTTGTTTGGCCGAAAATGAAATGCGCCTCGCCTGTGGGCTTGCTCCCGGCTAATTACGCGCAGCCCTGCGGAAGTTGCGTCTGTCAGCATGGCTGAAGCCAAGTTGCACAGTACTAAAGAGAGAAAAGAGGAGAAGATTCGGATCTTTTACTGCACGTCAAGCTCCTTGAGCTTGAATGCAGTCATCAACAAATAATTTAGGTCTCCTGGTTTTAGTGTTAAAGTAAGGCTCAAGCGCTATGAAGAAGTTCAGGAACTATACCGGAGTGTTGCAAGCCATAAAAGGTTTGATATATTTTTATCGGACATGTCACCATTACATAGCCTCCTTTTCCTGTAGACGCTCTTGTGCCAGAAATTTATATCTCGATCTCGAGCTAAGGTGATATTAAATATACCTCCTCATGGTCGGCTAAATCTTGAGAGGAGTTAAGAAAACCTTCTGCTCCGTATTAATCTCTACGTTTAGGCTCCATTTGAACGTTTGAATCCTTGAGATTACATCCTTGAATTCTATATTCTAGAAATTAAACTCCATATTACCCGGTAAAAATTCCTGTACGGTAAAACATTTTTCCATTGAAGGAACCTCATTCCGACCGCTGTGTGTTAATAAGACGAACCCTGGAGACAGTTTAGGAATTCTTTTGTGACACAAAGGTGGTAAATTACAATACTCTTTTTTTTTTTCTTTTCGGTCACACAGCTGAAGGTGTGCACATTACCAGGTCTTGCTTAATAAATTTGGTTCTTGCAGCGTTCCCGTTCATCTCGAATTAGACTACCTGGCTCACCCTTTCCAATCTAGTATAGGTGTAAAAAACAAACAAACAAAAAAAAACAACAGCGAAGGTCGTTTACAGGAAGCCCTCAAATAAATGGCGTCTACCTACTGTCATGCTGTCCTCACCATCAACCGCCTTGAACCTGCTAGAGGCCAGAACATGTGCAACGCGGTTGGCCGTGGCTTCATGACAATACTCTCAGAATCGACACCAGTCTAAACAGACCGATGAGGGGGTGAGAAGTGCAGTTGTCACAAAAATTGGTTAAGGAGTATCGCAAGCGAAATAATCTCTGTCAGGATCCGCCCGTGTTCATTGAACTTCTACTGTTCTGGCACGTCTTCGTACGCTGTGCACGGAAACTGAAGTTTCTAATTGCGTAAATAGAACGCATCAAAAATTACGTATTGATTTAGACTGTTACTTTTTTTACATTTTCATTTCACATTTATTTTATTTCATTCGCCTTCAATCGCGTAAAACAAAAGGAAAAAAAAAAAACAATGCCAGCGGAGAGGTGCAATCGTATAAGATACGAAATCACTCATCTGAACACGGGCATCCTCCCCGGCTGCTTTGTCGTAATTTACAGATTGCGACGCCTCCAATTAGCCACGCAGTTCACCATCGGAGGCGTATGGTAAATTTTGCTTTGCGTGTATCTGTGTTTTGATTAGTGTTGCGCAGCTCGTTCGACTACCGCTAGATCTACGCAGTATTCAGCTAACCTAGCTTTGTGGTTTGCGCCAATCAAGGGTGACTGATTTTGATTCGCGGTTCCCGTGGGAAGTCTCGCAAGTTGCGTGATTGAGGAGTCCCGATTCCTGTGGGATGTGACGACAGGCCATCCGCCGCGCAAGATTTCTTTTTTTTTTTTTTTTTCTGCGCTCGGGCCGGTATTGATGGCAACAACCTCATCGATGGAGCGAATACGCCGTGGGACCGTTTTAATTTTCTTTTTGACACGAGTGTGGGAAGCAGCGATCAATTGCCGCCGTCGGAAGTAAGGGAGTGGTACTGGTTGTTCGAGCTTTCCTGGCTCTTGTATTAATGAACTGCACTCACCACTAGGTGCCTTTACGGTCTGATCCAACTAATATATTTTCAAGTTTAGTGAGCGCTGAGTTTAAATGTACGCTTTCTTTTTAACAAACGTTCTTTGTGTCCTTACTTTTTGTTCAGGTTTCTTACACGTGTACAGATGTGTCTCTCTCTATCGGACTAGGCTGAATGCTCTCGGTGCTATGAAATCGGCAGCACATTTTTACGAACTTCGTTTTATTCAAGGATTAAGGTAAAGCATACATAGTATCTTTTTTTTTTTATTCTTTGACCAGTGATCAAATTCACAATATCATCGATTATTAGAACAGCGGCTTTGTCTCAGATCACTAGAGCTGTGCGGTGAAATTGAGGGAGGAAGTTTCGGACGGTTGTATACTCATAATTTTTACTGCCTTCGCCCACATCCTACGGTGCGTCGGCGTATATGCTGCCAAACGGTGCTTCGAGGGTATTGCTTTCATTTCTGTTTTTTTTTATTCTTTTAAAGCAAGCGTTTCCATTTTATAAATGTACTGGCATCGTTCGTGGCGTCATTATGCACCCCCACACCTCCACTGTGCTTTGCGAGGAAGAATGAAAGCCTTCGCAGTTTTAGCGACTTTAGTCGACACTTGTATAATTGTTTCTGAAGCAAAACGAATTTGCATGCGTTTGCACACTTTCGGTTCATATGAGCTCGCCGTAACCCTAAAACATCAGCAGTGTTTTCTAACGCCTCGAAGTGAAGATGTGGGCTTCCAATGTACGCTCTCCTTTCCGAGACGTTTCTCTCGTTCTTCTGAAGTTTTTTGAGCGCGTCGCAACCGCTTAGTTTCATTCCAACGTTCAGCACTGGAAAGACTTGAGTCCTCACTAGCGTTAAGTGCACTCATTAAACTAATTTCAGGCTCCCTAGGGCTAGAACGCGTTCGGCGAGCTGCATCTTGTGCTTGGCGTTTAGAAAACCGTTGTTCCCGTTCTTCAGCAGTTTTCGCAGCCCTTCGTCTCTTCCTGGCCTCGCATTGGCGAGCAGTCTTCTCCTTCTGCTTACTAGTCGATGGCATGGCCAAGCGTGGCGCATGTCCACCGCCGTGTTCTCCGACGAGCCGAGCTGGAACCCCTTTTCTCTGCACCTGGTATGACGTCACTTTGCTTAAGGTCAAACGTGTCCACCGCCGTGTTACGCGAAGGGCTTGAAAATGCGCGTACTATTGCTTTCGCAAAAAAAAAAACAAAAAAAAAAACGCGAGATAACCACGAAAGCTTAGCGCCCTTAGCCAGGAGCTGTCCGAAATCCCCCGATACTGATCATTCTTGTGATAGCCGACGCGAGTCACTTAGCCATCACTGCGGTTGGGGGAACCTCCTCTTTCACCGCTTATGGTTTGAGCCAGGCGCTCCTTTGCACTATCGCAGTGGGAGGAGCTGTATGTGGAGGTGCTGTACACGGTGGAACACAAGCTGGGCTGCTCGGGCGGCGTCAGCCCCGGAGAGCTGCATGCGTACGCCCAGGCGGCGTTCGGTATGCCGGCCGACAACCACCGGCGACTGCTGGCACTGGCGCGAGAGGAGAAGCCGCCCATCCCGGTGCTTAACGTGACCGTGGTCGAGGCACAGGGGCTCGAGGCCAAGGACCCCAACGGCTACAGCGACCCCTACTGCATGCTGGGCATTCAGCCGGCCGGGTAAGCCCTGTTCGTAGCATTACCTTTATTGTATTGAAAATGCACACTATTCAATTGCCATAAGAATTGAAAGACGAATATAAAATGAAAGGATAAACAATAATTGTCACGTGCCTAGCGCTGCGCGGCCGCCGTGCTCGGTGCCGACGACGACGAAGCGTTGTTGGCTCGAGCGGCGCACTGGTGCTGGACACTGTCATCGGAGCTAGAAGCAAACCGTACTCTCGAGTCTTACCTTCACGGTACCATGTACCTTGACGGCTCCCTGTGGCTTGAGCCGTGACAATATATACCGGGGAGTTAAATATAAAATAGAAGTTTTAGAGCCACTTTCTTGGAACTAGGTTTCTTCAGAAGTGTAATCCGCAGTTGTTATGCGTGCCAGTGCAGAGCAGTGTCACGAGGAAAGCCACAAATATACTAATGTAAGTCTGCCACTGCCTCTCCCGTATCCCATGCCCTTCGCCGGGCCCTAGCGCACTAGCTGTTAACCTAATAATCGCGGACATAAGCCTCGAATTGTATTCTTTTTCAAGAATAAACGATGACTTTACGTTACAGAATTGCATCGGGTCGTACGTGACCACATGACTTGGTTATGGCTCTTCACCAGCTTATAGCTGCAGGAAACGACTATTCAATAATTTAAACTTGTGTTCAGGGTAGGATTAAAGTTAATATATTTCCCTCCGTACCTGGAAGCCTTTTGGTAAAGTACGTGGAGATGTTTGCGTTAACATGTCGCTGCTTTGTCACGGGCCAGTCAATATTGGCTGCACAGAATCAGAACCAAATCGTACAGCCTAAAGCCTCAAGGAGCTTTGGAGACTGCTCAAAAATAAAATAACCTCTGTTATTTTAAAGCATACCGCAGCCTAAAACACAGCGCTGGTTTTTTATATATCAGCTTCATTTCCGCGTTCAGAGCTGCCTTCATGGTATCGGTTTCAATAGAGTGGTCTAAGAATATCGGTGGGGCGAATGCCATTTGTTCTGTATTTAATGGCTAGCTGTGAAAAACACGTGTGCATGTGTCCCACCGAGATTTGAAAATATGCAGTGGCATCCTGGGGCCACCTTCTTAGCACTAGGGTTCGCATAATAAAGGGACACTGGGAGCAACCTCATAAAATTTCTGTTTACAGTAAACAGTTGTCCTACTTAATTGATCTGAGTTCCGCAAAAATTTGAAATTAAAAAACAAAAATAACTTGGCTTTTTTTCCTGAACGCTCGGTACAGACTTCTTTTATTGATAATGAACTCTGCGATCAGATTTCGGAAGTCAGTGGCAGCGTAGCGTAGCCTCCTAGATAAGCGTTTGGAAGTGTTAGAGATACAGTTTTATCGCTGGCGAAATTCGCCGATTATTATGAGATCTGTAGTTAGGTTTCCGGGTTTATTTCGCGAGGAGTGTAGTATCCTCGTCATTGGAGGACAGTGACCAAAGCAGCTGGCACAAACCATCCACCAAGTGCTGGAACTGTTGGCAATGTGCGGCTCCACAAACGACCCGTACATTGCCAACACACTCAAATGTTAGGCCTATCGGTTGTGGCTGCTGCCTGAGAAAAATTACGAGGGACTTTAGCGACTAGAGTACTGAAAAGCGAAAGCCTGAGGCCGCATTCTGCTGCGCAACTGGCACTGATTAGTAAATTGTTCATTAGTCATTGATTTTTAGACAATAAGAAAGCAGGCAATTAATAATAAATATTTAGTCATCAATTGGTAATTATATTATGATAAATTAGTCGTTAATTAGTCATTGGTCATTGATTGACATATGGGCACACAAGGCATGCATTCGCGCATACTGTGGTGGTGCTCTGTGATTGGTCGAGACCTCTATGACGACATCCCACCTCAGCCAATAAGAGCCGCCGCAAAGCGGGACACATTTTGTCCGCGACAGCATGAGCCATTAAAGGCTTCCTTAATATATAGACACAGGTCAACTTACATTGTTTCTTCTCCCTGTTCCGTTAATCCCTGCGCAGTAACGTGGACCCGCAGAGGCGGCGCCGGCGTAGCAGCAGCGCCACCAGTGGCTGCGGCTCCGATGAGGAGCCCCCTGCAGGGGGCCGGTCCCCGGCAGGCAGCGCCACGGGCTCCCCGCGGCGCTCGCTGCGAAAACTGGGCGCATCGTTCAAGAAACGAGAGCCCCGCAGCGGGTCTCTCGAGGGTGCCACTGTGCCGGCTAAGTTCATCCGTACGACTACGGTCAAGCCGGCAACACTCAACCCTCGCTGGAACGAGCGCTTCCGCCTGTGAGCATCGGAGGTTTTTCTTTTTCTCGTTACGGTTTCGCATGTGTGTGAAGTACGGGTGTGTTTAGGCAGCCTGAAACACACTTTATTAGCCTCTTTTTGGGTTTATTGAATGTTTGGTATTGCTACTGTTATCACATCAGGTAACCGAAAGTGATCCCGAGGCCTCCGCTGTGGCACCTCTCATAGCCTTTATGAGCCTCGGAATATGCAGGGAAAAGTAGTTTTTGGGGTTTGAAGCGCTCGAAGTTTTTCCGTCAAGTTGCATAACTGCTGGAGTAAAAGTGTCACAGTTCCTAGAAGCCACTCCCCCATTTTCGCGACGAGTTTTTCAAATATAGATTTTCCATACTCACACTGGAATACTGAAAGGGTAGTGCATGTTTTAAGCTTTTGTGTTGATGTTGAAAGGTTATATCAACGTGTGGTTCCAGGTTCAGTCAGATAATTGGTGCATTGAACTATATATATATACACACACTGCGCATAGATGCGGCAGCGCCGAGGCCTATTGAGTCAGTGTAGTCTTTTGCCTCGGTCCCTTGCAGGTGGTCGTCAACGTTGACTCAAAAATAAAAAGAGGACAATGAGTTGGCAATACAACTTAGTTGTTTGCATTTTTGTTGATTGACGACGTTTTGTAGCCTTTATCATACTTCTTTGAGTATTTTGTATCATTATTGTTGCTAGTATCACGCCATTCGTTCATATTGTTATATGGTGACAAGCGAAGAGGACAGCACAACATGCCGATAGGGTGAAGGATGATTTAATGTTTGGCCTAGCGCGCGGGCTCCTCGCGCCACTGCCGATGTTCTTCGTAACACTTCCCGGGACCACCGAGCGATCGTCCCGATCGGTTCGCTTGAAGTTGATGATGACGTGACGGTGAGGATGTTTAAGGAAAGACAGCAGTGAATGACTTGCTTGCCACCACGATGTCTGATGCGTGGGTTATCCGCCTCCCCTGGAGCTGTTCAACCATCCGCCTCCAAAGCATCCATGGGACCGATGCCTCGAGGTCGCGTCGGGTGGCTTGGGCGGGGGTTGCGTGTTCGTGTCCATCAATTCCTTCGGGTAATCTGGGTCTTTCGGGTCCTTCGTCTCAGTTCTTGTTGGTCTGTGTGTTCTCCTTGTCTTAAGATCCAGGTTGGGGGCTGGGCGGTGGTTGTTGTTCGGGTCTGGGCTGGGGCGGAGCTGCTCGGCGGTGTCCCTGAGCCCTGGGTCGATGGTCCCGGCTCACAGATGGCGTCGATGCTCCAAGGCGAGGATGGGGATGACCCACCCAGCACCTCCACCAAAATGTTACGTGGTGACAAGCGAACAGGACAGCACAACATGGCGATAGGGTGAAGGATGATTTAATGGTTGACCTAGCACGAGGGCTCCTCTCGAGCCTCTGCCGATCCTCTTCTTCGTAACTATATCATCCAGCTGAGGGCATGCGGTTTACCACTGGGCCAAAGTTACTTGCCTGCAAGCATGGTCGAAACTGATGCATAGCTAAAATTTATGCTCAGGTTAATAATTTGCATGACTGCTGTCGCCCTTGATTATGCTAGCGAATACCGGGCTTGAAGATATCGAAATATATTACCATTATTCGATAATATAGCATGTGACGCCCACGAGAAGATGAGAAAAAGGAGGCAAAAACGGTGCTAGCTGCGATCGAAAAGCGCGCAACACTTGCTCGCTTCGGTAGGCGGGGATGTAACTGGTGTAGGGAAACTAATAGCGTAACGTTAGAATGAGTTGAAAGCAAGGCGTACCACACCATCCTCTGTCCGTGTATAGAAATACCCTAGCGACGTGCTACTCAAGATGAAATATGTAGTCAAAAGTAGTTTGGTGCTTGTAAAGTAGATTCATCGCGTTTATGCGTGCCATCTCATGCGATGTCTTGCATTCCTGCAATGCGAATCAAGAATTTCTTCCAGATTATAGCAGCTACAGCCACATACGTATACGTCGGTTTGATCACTTGTCACTCGGCCACTCCCACGCCACATTCAAACTCACTTACTCGACATGACTTATCGAACAGAGCCCTATTTACTAACACATAGCTGTAGTCAGAAGTTATGATGACGATCCGACCTTACAGATGGAATAATGCACACGCCTGGAGCGACGTCAAAATAAATTCAATGTAGTAAAGTTAACTGAACACGCTCAAGGTTGTTCTGCAATCACTCTACGTGCACGGTTAGCCAATGAAGATGCTTCGCATCAGTGTCTAGCGATAGCTTGAACATAACGCGCAGCTACCGAGCTTATACAGATGCGTGACCTATTAGTTGTAGGATAGGTAATGCAGCCTTTGGCAATGTCCGGTCGATGCACAGAATACTCAAGGTATGCACATATACATGGGCTTTTAAAACAAAGGTTATAACTTGTGCACTTAATAGCATGCGTAAAAGCATACTATTTAGCGGTCATATGTTAACTTCCGCGACATATCATGATATCCACATACACGAAAAAAAAAATTATATATACACGACCACTTAGGGTAACGCCTCTGTGATCGAATGCCCTGTTCAAATCAATGCACAGACTCGTGCACTCCATATTCTTTTTAAATGAGTAATCAGGTTGTCGAGTATGCATTTATTGCTTGTGTGATGGCGTGAGCTGTACAGGTGGCGAATTTTCTTGCCTATGTATTCAATATCGCGAGGAAATGGATAAAGATGCATTAGCTTGCGTATAGTTGCGCAGTGCATGTCATCGCACGTGCTTACGCTACGTGTTCTGCGCATGGGTAGCCTTCAACACGCAGCCCCCATCGATATACAGAAGCGAGCAGAGCCCTTAACGCTGTTCGTGCAAAGTGCATAAGGCATTGGGAAACATTCTGTCGCAAAATGTTGTTGGATGTGGGTTTGCGAAAAAAAAAAATTACAGGACTGCACTTTGGCCTGTTTAAGAGCACAAATGGCGAACACCATTTTACAGGACTGTTTTCACTAACTGTATCATCATCATCATCATCTATACAAACATCATCCTTATCGCTACTATCATCAGCATCAACTAAATGCACCGTAATTGTGATCGATACTACCACCTTTACCATTTTCACAAACAGGAGCGTCATTGTCATTGCTACTGTCGTTATTGTCACTAACTGCATTCTCACGCTAGACAAGAAAAATTGCTACCGGTTTCTCACGAGCCCGGTTATCACTGGCACATTGTTGAAAGACCTGCTCAAATTTATTTTCGAGAGGGTTATGCATTGATTTATCGCTATCGAAAAAAGTGGCTGCAGAACCTCCGGACTGGATTTCAAGGGTACAGCATTTATTGTCTTGGCGGGAGTTTTAATGTCACAAAGAACTGACTGATCACGATGTTCCAATATGTACATAGCATGTGCTGATATTTTTTGTGTGCGAAATATTCTTTTTCAAAGTCAGGCAATAAAACAATGGGTAAAATCCCGGCATGAACTAATAGTTTGATTGCTCGGCTGTGGATCAGCGGAATAGTTTTTCGATTCCCGATGGAGTTAATTTTTTTTAAGTTCCAGTTCATGCGAACATGTCTACAGCCGATGAACCTAGAAAGGCTTTCGCCTAAAAAAAATGAATGATTGATCTTTTGTCTGGTTGCCAACTAAGCTCGCTTCGTTCAGCGGACAGAAAGAGGAACTTCCTGCATACAGGAACTTCCATACAGGAACTTCCTGTATGAAGTTCGCCTCATGCTTCCAGGCCACTGTTTCTAGGCGAATAGAAGAAACGCATCTTTTCGCACGCCCCTGTCCCGTGAAACCTACTGTTCACCCTTCAAGGCAGACGTGGTTCTTACAATGGTTGGCGTTTTTTTTTTGCGGACGGTACCGCGCTGGAGAACGTTGGTGACGACAAAGACGCATTGTGCGACACTGGCTGGATATGTAAATTAAATTGGATCGCAGTTCCTAAAGAGACACCTAACAAATCATTGCCAGATAACAAAATTCCGGCGTCCTGGGTGTTGACAAAAGTTGCACAGATGTTTGAGTGTATCTGGATTGCCGACGTAACATTAGCAATTCAGGCTCAACACAATACCAGCTAATCTTATGAGGCGAGCAAATTTCGCCAGTGCGCTGTATACACATTATTCTAACCGTTACACACATGTAAGTCGCCGCACAAGCAGAGATTTTTTTGTTGTTGGTGTTGTTGTTAAACCGGTAAACGAATTGCCGACTGGCACCTAGCATTCAATTAGGACTACCTCACAAAAGGCATCAAATATCACACTATGCGCGAGTAAAGAACAACAAAACAAGGGGAAAAGAGGTGAAGGAATCCAGTGCCCTTATTGAAAGCCGGCATTTAAATAATTCCACAATAGAGCTGAACTTTCGGCTACGGTTGCGTCAGGTGTAAGGCGGCCTATACGTTTCTTTCATTTCGGTTCGAATCCACGGATATGAACGAAGCGTAGCAAGGCTAAAAAAAAGAAAAAAAAAGAAGAGGAAGTAAAATTCGAATGGAAACTTTTTTATTGCGTAAAGGGCGTTTTCTCCGTAGCGAAACATGGAACGTAGGCGTCGAAACATGTTTTGCGCTTAATTTGTTTACTTTTTTTTTTTTTTGTCTCCTCGGTCGTAATCGTAGAATCCTCACCCTTACGCTTCTTCGGCTTTCTGCACAACGCTTCCCTTTGTGCGTCTCGTTTCGTTCCCTGTCACCGGCAAACAGCTTTTTCGCGTCGCTCCAGTACTGGCCGATAGAAACACGATCGACGTGGATCCTGCGTGTTTCTACTTTTTTTTTTCACCGGTCTCTCACTTTCGGAAGGTTCCTGTGGAGACGCGCGTCTTTGCTGGCGAACACGAATCTAAATAGAAAAGAGAGCTACGTGGGAAAAGCAAGAACAGCAAGAAATGTTTTTTTCTTACGAGAGAGCTCCACGCCTCGCCGGGTCGCCTAAAAAGCTTCTCGGTTCCTTTCCACCCACTCTAAAGAACTACATATTTTATATTGTTTATTTCGACTCAGCATTCCATAGGAAAGTTTACTACTTTTAACTTTCTTTTTTTGTTTCTCCTTAAAATTAAAGTTCTGCCGCGAAGCACCGTCACTCCATCGGAAGACTTGTAATCTTTCGATGGAGGAGCATTTAAAATTTCTTTTTCTGTAGGGGCTCCTCTTCTCTTAGTTTTCTGCTTGTCGACAGCTCTCGGGCTTTGAGCCAAACAATGAGTCCGGGCAGGTGGAAAATAAGTTGACAACACCCTCTCGCTCACTCTTTCTGTATCGGTTGCTCGTGCGATTTAATTTAGCGTCCCCGATCCTCTCAAGCCGATGGCGTATTGATTCAGCCTTAATCGTGTAATGTAGCGCGACTCAGAATACTTTACATTCTTGTTCCCGCGCGAGTCTCTATTAGAATAAACGCCAGGTGGTATGCAGAGCGCCGCTTAAACACTGACGCACATGCTGTAAAGCATGATGTACCCTCACCATCAGCTAGATCGCACCCTATATCCCATAGCTAAGCGGATGAACGCATAAGCATGGCGTGTGTTGCAGCCTTGATTAAAACCATGGTAGCCCAGTCAATGAAACTCATTAAGGGGAACAAAGGGTTGCTTGCGTTTTGCGACTCATGTACGACGTGCGTTGATAAGGGTTTCATGAAGTATAACCACTTTATTGGTGTCACATGACATACTAGTTCTATGAAAAACCAATTATGTCATGGTGTCGGGGTCTTCGTTGCTAGATAAGGTAACTACGCCGCACTCGTAGCACATGCGTCGCGCGATGACCTGATGCGTGCGAGCCGTCCCAGTGCCTCTGGTCTTGTCATGATGACGTCATTTTTGAGCGGGGCGCGCTCTCGGCACGAACCTCTAATTGCTGGCACCGAAAAGAATTTCTTCACGTTCAAAACAAAAACAAAAATGGAGGAAATAAAATTAAAATAAAGATGCGAAAACTAGAGTAGCCTATGCTAATATCCAGTATTTAGCGTTCAACAAGGTTAATACTAAGCAGCTCATTCTTAAAATATTGCCTTTAGGAAACAATGGCCAATACAAAGATGGTAGATCGCCTTTGTTTCGTTTATTATTATACGTGTACTTTAATGAAACCAAACTACTCCCATCTTATACCGGAATAGGATTGATGATATTGTAAATAAATACACAAATAAATAAATAAATAAATAAATAAATAAATAAATAAATAAATAAATAAATAAATAAATAAATAAATAAATAAATAAATAAATAAATAAATAAATAAATAAATAAATAAATGCGGTTGGCGATGTTTTTTACATCACGCAATAATTTACGCAACTGTGTTTTATGGGCCTTCAAAAATGCTGTCACGTGACCAGCTGTTATATTAAATCATTCGCTATGTGTGCACAGCTAGATTGTTCGTAGAGAGCACTGGAGTGAAAAGTAGGATTTATTATCTGGGAAGCGTCTCGGGGCATTAAAGTGGCACGTTGTCACAGGGAAGCTTTTTTATTACGCCAGGTATCTTTTTCTGTTCGTACAAAATCACTTTACATAAATGCTAGCTTGATGAAACTGCAGTATACGTGTCTCTTATAAAAGTTAATGAATTCGTAAAAATTAATCAGCTATGCTTTATATATTTGCTAGAAGGAAACAGTGTCAGTGCACAAATTGTAGATATCTTCGAAAAACTGCTGCTTGCGTCGCTTCCATTACACTGCAATTTACGTAGATCTATTTATTGACTTTCAAAGAAAGCTGCCGCGTGATCAACTGCTATTTTAGATCATTAGCCAAGCGCGTACACAAAGCTTTGTTGAAGAGAACACGGCATGGAAAAATGAATTTTGTGAACGGGACTCTGGGCTTTTAAGTAGCGCCGTCGTCATGAACAAGTTTTTTTTTGTTTACTGCACCAGGTGTCGTGTTCTGTTGGGAAAAGAATGACCGCAAGTAATGATTAGCTTGATAGAAACAACGTAGCCAGCCTGTTAACGGTAAGATCTACAACTCCCACTTTGGCACTTTTTCGCAAGGAAAATAATTATGAAGTTACCTAATCTGTCCTTACTATCCTTACTAATTAACATACACCCACACATGCGCGCCCCAAACACACACGTGCGCGCGCCACGCACGCACGCACGCACGCACGCACACACACACGCGCACGCACACACGCACACACACACACACACACACACACACACACACACACACACACACACACACACACACACACACACACACACACACACACACACACACACACACACACACACACACACACACACACACACACACACACACACACACACACACACACACACACACACACACACGCGCGCGCGCGCGCGCGCGCGCACGCACGCACGCACGCACGCACGCAGCGTCCACTTAATGTAACCAAGCTTCTAAATATACGATGCGCTATAATCCTGTGTAATCAATCTGAGAGCTGCTGTCAGTCGGCTATCTTAGTCTGTAGTATTTTGTTTTCGTTCGTTGATGTTAATACCAAAAAATATCTATTTTCTTATCCATTAGATTGAAGACGAAAGCGTCAATTAAAGAGTTGTAGATAGCCCCGCAAAACGGCTAGTTGCGTTGCGCATATGTATATGTATATATACCGCATATCCGCAGCGCTGAATATGCTAGTGGGCCTGTGTTACGCTTGTCACGGTTAGCGGTTTTATTTACTACGCTTCGGGAAAACCAAAACGCAACACACGACCGTGTCAGCACCGTTTACACGAGCTGTTTTTGGCCTGACGTACTGGGCGGAATAAATTTACCAATTTGGCCGAGATGCAAGTAATCTAAAATTCATGCCTTTCTTTATATTCCCAACAGCTCCTTACCCTCTATGAGGACAAGGAATAATAGAGAAGGCAGGATCGAGGAGCAAGTCAGGAGTAAAAGGGGCATGTCTGCTCTCTTAGGCAGCTTGTCGGCTAAACCCCATATTACTGTTTCTGTATAACGGAGAAATACATTCTTTACTGATAGCGTATAATATGACGCCTAAAGCGGCGACCGCGATATCCTGGAAGAAGCCCAGAAGGCTCTAGCTGCCTCAAAAAGAATGAAAAAAAAAAAAAACAAGAACAAATAAGCTTCGCTTATATCCCTGGATGTAATTCTTCTTTAATTTCGCTTCGAAGTACGGGAGGCGATACACAGGTTCGATTGATTGATGGGCTTGTGGTTTAACGGATAGCGCGGTGGACGCCTGACGAAGAATCATATCCAAAGAAAGGCCGCTGGGATAATGCGTCCACTGCAGGCACGGGCAGGGATCTTTTTTGGGGCGGGATTACTGGCAGATTCCCTCCTCTTGCAGTAAGCTTAATTCAGATTATTATTGCTGTGGATACGATGTTCAGATATAGGGATGCAGAATAAAGCCATGATAATCGAAGTCCAATGACTTTTTTTTTTCAGAACAGAAATGAAGCGGAAATTGAGTGTGCCAATATCAAAGTAATAACGTAATAATTCTATAGAAACCTCTTCGAAACCACTACCGTAAGTTGTGGTATAGTGAGGGGCCAGTGTAATTTACGCCACCGCTTGCTGCTATCTGCGTTATTTAAACGTGTATGAATAGAATCAGCAGTTAGGCGACATTAATTAGTGCTTGTTCAGTCTAAATTTATGCACTATGCGACGCTCTGTGAAGTGCACTATATTTATTACTACTCAAATCGCAAGACCGTTCTTTCTTAACCTACTGCTCTGGCTCGCCTGAATAAATTCTGTACTTTAGAAGTATTGGTGAAGTAAAAAAAAAAAAAATTCCTGTGTACCTGACCGAAGTCCTGCTAAACAAAACATTAAATTGGAAGAATGGGGAGGGGAGCCCAAGTGCCAGAGCACTGCCCCAGAGAGTCAAAATTATTCCCACCTCTCTTGAGCTACATGCCTTATTGTCTGACTGTTACCTTGGCATGTTAGCGTCCCAAAGCGACTCAGACTATGAGAGACGCCGCAGTAGAGTGCTACGGGCGACTTCTATCACCTGGGGTTCTTTGAGATGCACCGGTATCGCACAGTAAACGGGCGCCGTGCTTTTCACTTTCACCAAAAAGCAACCACCGCGGCCGGCATTAGATCCCGCATACTTCGGCACAGCAGTCTAGCGCCTAACCACTGAGCCACCGCGACGGTGATTACCTTTGTAAGTGAAAATTCAATGAGGAAAGAATAGTTTTTGATAGGAAATTAATAATTCGCCTAAGAGATAACGAAAGAAGGCCGAGACGTATGCGAATTTTAAAAAAATTGATTTTGTTTCTTTATTATTTTCCTCGTCAATGCTGGTATCGTTTTTACGAAACTCTTTAGGAACGTTCCTTTTCACTCCATCGCCCAAGATATGAGAACAATCGAGGATACATCAGACAGCGAATTTTGGTATAATTAAGCACTGCAATATGAGCTGTAGTGGCAAAATGTCGCGTGTTCTTATGTTTCAGTATATAAAACGTTTTCCCCTAAAAAGGAAATTGAATAATTTGAGATGAAAACATTTCAGCAGCGTTGCGTAGAATGGAAACATTAACAAAAAAGAAAAAACGTTTTCTTTTGCGGCTGAGCTTGGGGCCGGCTTTTAATAATCTTTTTGACTAGATGGACGCCTGAACTAGCCGTATACAGTGAGCGGCCGGTTAATGCGTTCCATATCTGAACCGACACAAGAACACTAACACTAAGAATACACACCTGACACATAATATTCTGCTTACAAAAAAAAGAGAACCCTCATTGCGAAGAATATGGAGAACAACTAATTATTTACCACGTTTTATTCTCTTGCACAGGTCTCGAAACACTAAGAAAAAAATATTTTACCCCATTTTACAAACAACACATTTCTTTTCACCCAAAACTGATGTTAGGCGAAGATGGAATTGTAGATTTGTCGTATGTTTTCAGTTTTCTAAGGAAAGCAAATGTTTTACACAAACTGCAGAATAAATCAAGTGTGCATCTGTAAACAAATTAAAACCTCATGCTTTCCACATCATTGCGTTAGCAGCTTATGCGCCATAAAAACCTACGCAACCCGTTTCCTAAAAAGAAACAACAAACAAACTGTAGTTCGAACACACCCGTTTCCCCCATTTGTTCACAAAACAAATTAACCTTACTCTTGGCGCATGATAGCCTTAGTTGCTTATGCGCCAAAAACCCCAACACAATACAACACACTAAGAACAATTTCATCCGAAGACAGTTATCTGCGAAAACTAATTATCTGGATCTCGCTTGCCATGCTGACGTTTCTGTACCAGCAGCTATACTGAATAAAAAAAAATATTCCTTCCAGTCTACTGAAAATCGTTGTGACCTTACCGAAAAGGATTGGTGCTAGTATTTTGAAGGTAGTGGCATCCAATCATAACCTCTGATACTTGCGCCAGGAAATGTCTTTCGGTACATTCGTGTCCTTTGGTGCTTTCGTAAGCTTAGAAACGCGCTCCTCTTGGTCAGAGTGGCATCTCTGGTTTTAACCCGGTACGTTATCTATACAGGTCAACTTCAATTTGGCCTAGAGATATCTTTAATGCGGCCCAGCAGCAGCGGTTCATCATTATTGTGTAGTTGACTTCTGACCTACGGACATTCTGTGACCCCGTGTTTTCTCATTTTGGCTGCAGGGATATCGACGACATCTACTCTGATCGACTTCACCTTGACGTCTGGTGAGTACTTGCCATCTACTCCAGTTTAACGAAAGAGGCATATAGGGAAAGATAAACAGAAATGTCACGTCTAATCGGGTCTAAAGTATAAATTCTTCAGTGCCATTTAATTTTTCATCTTTCTTTGCTGATTCTGCACGTTCTTTGTTCGTAGTCAGCTTAGTTTGTGCGGTTAGATTTCTCAATCTTGCCGTAGCAAGTATGCCTTGCCGCTACTGCCAATGCCTTCGCAAATTAACAAATAATGAAAAATAAAACAAATAAAAACAATTAGAGTTAATGCATCTTGATCGTGAACTGTTATTTTTGCCGCTCTGCCGAACCTTTGCGTCTATGGCGAAGTTTATTGCCTTGCTGGACCATTTTATCTGGGGCTGGGACTTCTTGGTTCTTTTCTGTGTATTCGGTAGAATTTCGTGGGTACTTGTTTCAGAACACCTTTCTCGTTCGGTGCATACTATTCCTTACGAATGAATGGATTACAGTTCTTATGGGGGGGGGGGGGGAGGGGAGACATTACGTGATGTTTTTTTTTAGTTATAGTCACTTAGAGAATATTGTCACGGACAACAGGGCTAGACTTGCCTAAAACGACGGGACGAAGCTGTACCAGCAGGCAAAACGTTCGGCGCACAGCACGAGAGTCAACTTCAGTGTCCTCTTCTTCCAGGCGCAGCTAGAACATGGGGACACCAGGTGGCATTACTCCCCCTCTTAAAAAAAGAAATAAGGGACGGAGCGCGAGCGATGGCCAATGTAAGCGAAAAGAAAGATCAGCACATGGACAGCACAGATAATGGAGGAGGGGTAAGGTGTCCTACGCGACAACGAAACAAACGCATAGCGCACTACCGCGTGAAATAGGGCTTCATGCGGACAACGTGCACGACCTCGGAGCGTGGTTGCCGACGCGAGGGCTGCACAGTGCCCACTGGAAGAACTTCGTAAGTCACTTCCGTGACTCGGCGCAGAACTTCGTAAGGTCCGAAGTAACGGGAAATCAGTTTATCACACAAGCCGGGTCGACGCACCGGGGTCCACACCCAAACTTTCTCTCCAGAATGGTATGCGACGTGTCAAGCAACCACGCAGCCATGCCATGCCGCCATTGAAGCAGTGCAGCATACCAATGCAAGAGATACGCGGATAAGCGTTGATGCAACCACATCAACTTGGAGGATAAGCGATTACCTATAACGCAAGCAAATGTGAGGTTATGCAAGCGCAAAAGAAAAGAGCATGGCGGAGGTTGTAGCGGCGTGCATCCGTGCCCTGCTGTTGTTGAATGTGAATGCGGGCAAGTTGACGTGCTTCCTCAACGCGCTGAGCAAACTGCTCGGCGTCTGGCATGAGTGGATGATCATCTGGGCAGCTCGGAAGCATGGCATCCAACATCGTCTGAACGTCACGTCCGTAGACTAGGCGAAATGGTGTAAAGCGCGTCGTCTCTTGGGTGGCCGTGTTGTAGGCATAAGTGATGTAGGGGAGAATTTCATCCCAGTTTTTGTGCTGCGAGTCTATGTACATTGCGATCATGTCGGCGATGGTTTTGTTGAGTCTCTCCGTGAGGCCATTCGTCTGCGTGTGATATGCAGTAGTTTTTCGGTGGCTGGTATGACTAAGCTCGAGCACGTCGTGCATGAGCTGTGCCGTAAACGCGGTGCCTCGATCGGTTACGACTAGGGACGGTGCGCCATGACGCAAAACGATTTGCTGCATAAAGAATTGAGCGATCTCAATTGATGTGCCGCGCTGCACTGCCTTGGTTTCCGCATAACGTGTGAGATAGTCGGTCGCGACTATAATCCATTTGTTTCCCATCGATGACAGCGGAAATGGGCCCAGTAGGTCGATGCCGACTTGGTCAAACGGCGTCCGAGGTGGAATAATAGGTTGGGGCAAACCCGCGGGCTTGAGAGGAGGCACCTTTCGACGTTGACACTCGCGGCAGCCTCTGACATAGCGATGGACGGCGTCAGAAAGTTTAGGCCAATAATAGGCTTGACGAACTCGAGCGAGTGTGCGTGCAAAGCCCAAGTGGCCGGAGGTGGGCTCATCGTGGCAAGCAAAAAGGATATCGTCGAGAAGGTCGGCCGGCACGACAAGGAGGTGCGCTCGATCAACAGTGCTGGAGTTTTTCTTGAATAAAACGCCATTCCGAAGACAGAATGCAGACAGGTGCCTTCCAAACTGGCGGGGGACGTCAGCAGCGCGACCCTCCAGGTGGTCGATGACAGGTCGAAGGTCTGGGTCAGCTCGCTGTCGGGTCATTATGTCTGAGGCATTCACTAGTCCAAGAAAACCTCTGTAATCCGTGACGTTATCGACAAATCCGACGGGTGCCCTGGAGAGCGCGTCAGCATCTTCGTGCTTCTGACCAGATTTGTACACAATGGAGTAATCAAATTCTTGGAGGCGAAGGCTCCATCGTGCTAGGCGCCCCGATGGGTCACGGAGATTGGCCAGCCAGCACAAAGAATGGTGGTCAGTAACGACTTTAAACGCACGGCCATAGAGGTAAGGCCTAAATTTCATAGTTGCCCATACAACCGCGAGGCATTCCTTTTCCGTAGTGGAATAATTTGTTTCAGCGCGGGAGAGCGTGCGGCTGGCATACGCAATGACCCTTTCCACGCCAGCTTGGTGTTGAACGAGTACAGCGCCAAGGCCGATGTTGCTGGCGTCGGTGTGGACTTCGGTGGCAGCGTCTTCATCAAAGTGCGCAAGAACAGGGGTAGTTTGCAGTCGCGTGCGCAGCTCCGCAAAAGCCTCTTGTTGCTCGGCGGCCCACACGAACTGTGTATCATCCCGCGTGAGGCGGGTCAGGGGTGCGGCTATCTTGGAAAAGTCGGCGATGAAGCGGCGGTAGTACGCACACAAACCCAGGAAACGTTTTAAACTCCTCTTCGTGGCAGGAACGGGAAATTTGGCGACAGCGGCAGTTTTGTCGGGGTCTGGCCTAACGCCTGCGGCACTCACAAGATGACCGAGAAACTTCAACTCTTTGTAGCCAAAGTGGCACTTCTCGGGCTTGAGCGTCAAGTCAGCTGACCGGACGGCATCTAATACTGCGCGAAGGCGTTCGAGGTGTTCTCCAAAGGTTTCAGAGAACACCACAACGTCGTCGAGATAAACTAAACAGATTTGCCATTTGAGGCCGGCGAGAACGGTGTCCATCATGCGCTGAAAAGTAGCCGGCGCTGAACATAGGCCGAATGGCAGCACTTTAAACTCATACAGTCCATCTGGGGTGACAAAAGCTGTTTTTTCGCGGTCCCGCTCATCTACCTCAATCTGCCAGTACCCGCTCTTCAAGTCAATGGAGGAGAAGTACTGGGCGCGACGAAGCTTGTCGAGCGAATCGTCGATACGGGGCAGCGGGTAGACGTCTTTTTTAGTGATGTCGTTCAACTTTCGATAATCAACACAGAAGCGAAGGGTGCCATCCTTTTTTTTCACCAGCACGACAGGGGACGACCACGGACTGTTGGAGGGTTGGATGACACCATCACGAAGCATCTCCTGAACCTGTGTCTGAATCGCTTCACGTTCCGTCGTTGAGATGCGGTACGGCTGCTGGTGTATAGGGCGGGCATCGTCGGGAGTAATTATACGGTGCTTCACAAGAGGCGTTTGACGAATTTTCGATGACGTCGCGAAACAAGCACTGTATTTTAAAAGGAGAGAACGCAGGTCGTGCTGCTGTGTTTCTGAGAGATCTGTACTAATATCCAGACGATCAAGGAATGGGCGCACATTTTCAACTTCTCCGAACGTAAAACATTCAGAAACGTCCGCTAAGGCGTCGGCGAATGCGATTGTGGTAGCGCGGAAAAGATGGCGGGGTTCGTTCGTGAAGTTAGTCACCAGGAGCTCAGATCGGCCGTTACGCAGATGGATGAGACTCCGCGCCGAGGTAATGCCGTGGGTGAGCAAAAGGGACTGGTTGCCCTCAGCGACCGCCGTTCCGTCACGTAGTTCATCGCACTTAACAGTCACAAAAACACTGGAACGTGGCGGAATATAAACGCTCTCGGCAGAAATTCGAAGAGGGGCACGGCTTTGGCGGTCTGCGGTGTCAGTATCATCAGCTGTCTCGGTCGAAAAGGTCACGGTACGCCTCCGGAGATCGATAATGGCCCCATACTCTCGGAGAAAATCGACACCAAGGATACAGTCGCGGGAGCAGTCAGGTATGACAAGGCAGCTGACAACAAACGTGGAGTTGCGAATTTGGACTCTCGCCGTGCACTGACCGCTCGGAGTTACGACATGTCCGCCAGCGGTTCGAATCTGCGTGCCAGACCATGGCGTCATCACTTTTTTTAGAAGCATCGCTAGCTTCCCGCTTAAAATCGAAAAATCAGCACCAGTGTCTGCCAATGCGCTAACCTTATAGCCGTCGAGGAGCACGGGTATATCGAGCGAGAGTCTATCTTCACGTGTACAAATTGTCGTCGGGGCCGTCAAGTCGCGGTCGCTCACAGGTCGCGTTGTCGGGGGGTCTTCGTCGCGTCGATTTGAAGCGGCCTCGCCTCCTGAGGTCGCTGTCTTTAGTTTTCCCGGCTCGGACTAGGCGACCGTCGCTGCGCCATCCCGGAGGAGCTGGGCTGCGAGGATGATCGGCGTGGAGACGGAGATCGCGACTGTCGTCTAAAAGTTGGCGCCATGCGCTGCTGGGCTACGTAGTCCTCAATATCCCGGGGTCGTTGGCCTAAAGGAGGGCTACGCATGTCGATGGGGAAACCCTTCAGTCCCAGTTGACGATATGGGCATTGTCGATACAAGTGACCAGGTTCTCCGCAGTGGAAGCACAGGCGCTGCCGATTTGGGGCACGCCACAGGTCTGCCTTTCGCTGGTGTGGTCGGCGGTTGTCGATGTACGGCTCGGGGTGGGCTGAATACAGTGAGCCTTGGTCTGGTGGCAGTAATTGTGTGGAATCAGTAGGGGGACGTCGCAAGATGTCCGCATACGTTGGTCGAGAGGACTCGCTGGAAAAGGATGGCGGGTTAGCAGATGGTACCGAAGGCCGAAGTACTTGCTGGAGTTCTTCTCCTCGATAGAGGCGAATGCTAGCGACAGAGGCGACCGTCGGCTGGGGAGCACCGAAAAGCTTCTGGAGCTCTTCACGTAAAATGGAGCGGATGATGTCGCGAAGAAGATCCGGACTAGCCCCGAAGGCCGAATGCGGCTCCGTGAGCGAAGCGGCGATTACCGGCCTGTCGTAGGTCGTAGACCGCTGCTGGAGCATCCTTTCCATCGTGGTTGCTTCCGAAAGAAACTCGGCAACTGTGCTCGGCGGATTGCGCACGAGCCCAGCGAACAGTTGTTCCTTAACGCCGTGCATGAGATGGCGTACCTTTTTCTCTTCGTCGGAACAGCCTAGTCATGTCCTCCACGTACATGGTTATGGTCTCGTTCGGCATCTGTATGCGAGAGCGTAAAGCTCTTTCCGCTCGTTCTCGGCGATCAGGGCTGGTGTAGGTGTCCAGGATGCAGCGGCAGAACTCGCGCCACGATGTTAGGGCGCCTTCGCGATTCTGTACCAAGTACGAGCGCCATCTTCCAGGCTAAAGAAGACGTTCCTGAGCTTTGCGGCGTCGTCCCACTGATTAAATGCGGCGACCCGTTCAAACTGGGAGAGCCAGTCTTCGACGTCTTCCGTCTGACAGCCGTGGAAAGCCTTAGGCAGTCGGGGGTTCTGCAGAGTATAATACGTCGGAGTTTGCATGACAGGTCGAGGGGCGGCTGCGGTGGTGAATTCCAACGGCCCGTGCTCAGGTGGTAGGCCTAGGTTCCTCCGGCTAGCGCGGTGAACAGGAGTGTCGATTGGCACAGGACCTGAATCCTGGGTATGCGGAGGAGTTCGGGACATATACTGGGATCGACACCCAGCACCTCCACCAAAATATGTCATGGACAACAGGGCTAGACTTGCCTAAAACGACGGGACGAAGCTGTACCAGCAGGCAAAACGTTCGGCGCACAGCACGAGAGTCAACTTCAGTGTCCTCTTCTTTCAGGCGCAGCTAGAACATGGGGACACCAGGTGGCAATATCTACAATTGTTTAACGCTTGAAGGCAACACAATTTTCCAGTAAATGCAGTATCGCCAGTATTTAACTGAATAGTGGTCATTGATTAATTCTAAAGTATTTACAACACAGTTATCTTGTAAAATGTCTTCTAAATTATTGTCAAATTCGGAGGAGGAGTTAGGGGGGAGGGGGTGCCGTTTCAGGTGCTGGCCGGGAGGTCTTGTGTCCCCGGCCGATTCTTCCGCCAGTCGGATGGTTAGGAACTGGAGCTCAGGGTTGGGGCTACGCAGCAAGGTCTATTTTCTGCGCTCCAGTGAAGGAGTACGGACATTCCCAAATTATGTGACCGAGGGTTCCTCGCATCAGAGTGTGTGCATTTATCATCCCTGCAGGCCTCGGGAAACATATCGCTCGCCATGCCAATGGGCGGATATGTGTAGGTTGGCAGTCGTCTCCACGCAATTACCTCTCTGTTATTTAGTTTTTCGGTGCGGGGAAGGGGGTGGGGGTATTGGAGGGGCAGTCTGCGCTCCAATCTATAATTCTGCATAATTTCCTCCTACTTTAAAAGGCGCTTTCCGCTCCCCCGGTCATTGAAGTACCCTCTAGTTTCTCGGTGGTAGAGATCACGATCCCACTCATTAGCCTCTTCGTTCCAGGCAACGGCTGAGTGCGCCAGTGTCCAAATTATCTGAATTTTCCAGTTCAACTTTCTTTGCCTTAGCATTTTGGCCGCAGCGGGAGACATCCTCCACTTTCTAAAATTTGGGATGGCACTTTCGGTGTAGCTATAGTAACTAGTTTTGGTTCCATTCCTACTCAAGCCAACGCTATAGCAACGTTTTCGGCAACTCCTATGCTTCGCTCGCGCAGGCCGCCACGACGTTACGTCGGCCGCTGACGGCCGCTAGCACCGTGATACCGCCACCACATCCGGCCGTATCCACATATAGGTCACCTCGCCTTCCGACATTTTCCCAAGTCTAGTTTCTAGAGCTTCGGCTCTTCTTTCTCATTCGGTCTTTCTTGTGTTCTGGATGCATGTTTTTCCGCTGGAGCGAATCGTCAGATTTTCTCCGACGTCCCTATTATTGCGAAAGTAATACTACTCCCATTTTCAGTCCTTCGCGTAGCCACGGTCGGTAGGCACGTTTGACCTGTATGGCTGTGACGTCATACCAGCTGCGAGAGATGGGCTACCTAAAGACTTTAGGGCTACCGAGTCGAGTCGTCGGGTTACGGTGGTCGGTAGGCACGGCGCGCTGCAGCTGGAGCCGCGCTGCTACCGAGTGGGGGCGCTGCTGTCACCTCTTCTCTCGCAGTTTAGAGGAGGAGGAGGAAAACGATGGGTATATAAATGCTCGCGCTCGCTCAGCTGAGGCACTCGCTATCCTGGTAAACAGAAAGAGAAGTCACGCCGTGTAGATTAAACCAGGAAACAACAGCGGGCTACAGAGACAGATCAAGAACGGGAGCAGCGTCTCGCTCGACAGCGCGCTCAAAATGCAGCTAGACGAGCGCATCGCGCTTGTCTTGAATCGTCCTCAACCGGTGACGACTCCGAATGGAATTTAATAAACGCTGTCCATTACATTACATTCAATAAATTAATTACATTATGCTGGTTGGTTTGGTTGGTTTTTGGGGTTTAACGTCCCAAAGCAACTCAGGCTATGAGAGACGCCGGACTCCGGAAATTTCGACCACCTGGGGTTCTTTAACATGCACTGACATCGCACAGCACATGAACACCACTCCGTTTCACCTCCAACGAAACGCCGCCGCCGAGGCCGGGATTCGATCCCGCTTCCTTGGGCACAGTAGGCGAGCGCCGTAACCACTGCGCCACCCCGGCGGGGCTAATTACATTACGCCATTACATTACATGTGTGTCCTGTGGTAATCGTAGGGTCAACATGGTACACCATAATTGGCTACACTACGAGCTGAACTATAGCGTCCGTGCTATTTTGCTTTCGCAACCTAGCAGGCTTAAGTAAAGCTAAGCCCTCGCTAATTTTTATTTATTTATGCCTTTTTCATAGGGCCCCTTTGCGGATGTATTTGGACAGGTAGTTTTTCCTGTCTGTGTTGTACTGAGGCGTTCAATTTCAAAGGTTCGCACTGCTTCCGCTAGTCCTGTCCACATGCTATGCACTCCTAGAATCTACTAGAATCAGCATCTCCTGCGTGGTTAATGCTAGCGCTCTTGTGGCGCATTTCCACTTTATATAATGTTTATGTTTCCTTCAAAAAATCTTTTAATTCAAATTGGGAAGTAGTCTGTGAAATATAATGTTAATTCTTTTCTTCGTCTTCCTTCTCACGTTTTGTACGAACAGCAAGACGCACGCACTGCAACCGATGTGCGAGAATTTCCTCAGCTCTGCTGAACCCGAGATTTTATCTTTAGATTCAAATTTTTTCGACAGTCTATCTCACTCACTCACTACCTATCTCACTCTAGTTTTAACGTAATATGTGCAACACTTTGTTCCAAACTTTACTTAGCTAACTATTCTCGTGACCATTTCCTGTCCTATTGAATTGCACGCTGTGTAATTCTTGACTGGAGGCACTTGTATTTCATAAATATGGGGACAAGCAAAACAGACATCAGCCGGGTGCTAATTGTCGATAACAGGGATGTTATCAGATTGCAGGCAGTAAGCGGTTAGGATAAAACAGCTTAATATAGCGACTAGTGAGCAATATCCCTAACGTCCCATAATTACAACTTTCCAGCCCTAATTTTTTACCGTTTATCCTGTTCACCTGTATTACGGTTTAGGTTTCCATTCTGAGTAATTAGCCTTTAGCCTATTTCTATTCCTGTTTATTAGCACCTAATTAGTGCTGCTGCTCAGCAGTGAAGCTCTTCAATGTTATTCCCTCTTTGTGCTCAAATGTCTTTCAGTTGCTTGAAATAGCCAAGGGAAATCAACGACGACGTATTAATTAACGAATAGCCTTAATATATTGTTGGGACATAACGCTCTGCGAGGTGGTTGATTGTGCGAAGCAGCCCGGAGAACGAATAGCTCAATAAAAACAAAAGAAGACAACGCAGACGCTACGCTTGATTCGAGAGGCTTCAACATTAGGTCCCTGAATATTTTTTGTAGTGTTTCACGGTAACATCTTTCCACGCATATGTTTTGTATATCGCTATAAATCTGTCATTGCCTTTTACAGCAAGATGATGGGCGAGTGATAAGTAAGCTGATATTTAAGCTGGGAAAGGTTTGCATCGATGTTCGATTTATGAGGAGCTATCAGTGCTCCTTTACGTTCCAGAACACAAAATGCGATACCCGAGGCCGATCTCGTTTTTTTAAACAAACCTAATTTCATAACCGTACAGCGTTGTTAATAATCGTAAGTTATTGTAAGTGCGAACGCGAAACTGCTACTGCGATGATGGCACAAAAAGGTTTTGCGCTGGCTTTAGAACGCATTTTTCACATTGAACGAATACCAAATACGTGGTCCACATATTTACAAAGTGGCATATAAAACCAATAAATACTGCGAAAAATGAATACAGACGGCACTCCCCGTAGGGAAGTAGTGTAAGGCTTATCTTCTTTGACACACAAATAATCTCTAGTTTCGAAACTCTCTTGCGCACTTTTTGTAAAGAAGTAATCGTAGGCAATCGAAGTAATCGAAGTGGGTAGCAAGGGGGGGGGGGGGGGGGGCATTTGCCGACGCCGCCATCATAGGGATCCGCGAGCCAATGTGTTCCGCCTACGGCTCAGAATCGTCGATAACATTGAGGCGGCGTTGTAGCACAGAGCGTGAGATAGCATTGGAGGGAAAATGGAAAGACACGCTTCAGCAATTATATATATATATATATATATATATATATATATATATAATATATAAACTTTACGTGCAAATGGTTCATTGGGGGGAACCAGAGCCGTTTTCTTCGTGAATCACCGTTTGTAGACCAGATAAGCTGGATGCGCGATTTTTGGGCGCCAGTGTGCGATGATTGCTGAGGGCCATTAAAATGTAACTTCTCATTAAACATGCTTAATGGGCACTTTATTAATAGGGCTAAATTATTAACGCCCTAAACGTCCATTTAATATCTTTAAAAGATCTGTATGTATCACTGACTTCCTTGAGAGCGGTCAGTGTGAAAGGCTCCCCCTTTGACCTGGACCACGTGACGTCCTTTACAGCTCAGGGACATGGCACAGAACGCGGGCGTCCTTACATTTTCGCCCCCATCTAAACGTGCGCACCGCGGCCGGTTTTCAATCCCATGATCACGTGGCCAGCACTAGGACTAATTAGCCGCAGAGCCATCACGTAAGATGTCGGTGAAAGTGTCTTTGTGTTCTTACGAGCAGTTAATTTTGTCACTGCAGGAAACCGTGATATTTTTTTTTTGGAGTCGAAGAATCTAAGGTGAAAATAATTACTACCAGCCGAAGTTAACTCTTAGATTTGCTTGCGGCTGTGAAATAGTGGGAGGCGCTGATCAGCCCTTTTGGCGAAACTTCGCAGCAATAAGGATCGCCATACCTCCGCTTCTCGCGTCTTTAAAAGCGGGGCCTTTGGTCCGAGAGTATCTAAGAGGCGGCAACATGTCGTTGTGACCGGTACATCAAAACACAAATTGTGAGTAGAGTCATTATGAAGACGTTGAGCGTATTTTATTTGATGATCCATGCCTGAAAATTTATTTATGATGAATTAATTGGCGGTGTCCTCATTCTTTCTTTATTCCCTGAAGTCGCTCCATGCCTGAAAATTTATTAATGATGAATTAATTGGCGATATCCTCGTTCTTTCTTTATTCCCTGAAGTCGAGCTCGTGCGTCCTGCTTCAATGGCATATGTTAGGCAATATCGGACGGAAGAGATTGAACGTTAGAACTTGAGTGAGGCGTTAGCAACGACGGTACAAGTTCTCGCGCTTAAAACTGAACAGTATTGTTACAGGCGCCACTTTTTGTTTCGTACGTGGTCGCCTGAGATTTGTGCATTTCTTGACAAGAGTCACTTATTGGATCGGTTTATTAACTCTGTTTCTTTGCCTCAAAAGTTGCCGGTTTCCACAGATCAAAGAGTTAGATAGTCTGCTACTTGACTTGCTTTATCTTCGTGAATTCATCCAGCTTTCGTGCTTTAATTTGAGCGAACGTAACTTGTTCACTCCATCAGTTGTATCTTAACTTGGTAGCAAGCGTTGATATAAAGCATTCTGTGTTCTCGGGTTTTCTGCAATTATAACCAAGAGGAACACGAATGGTGATTCTTATGACCTGGTAAAAGGCATTTGAGGGTTTCATAATCAATCAAACAATCAATCAATTATTCAATCGAATAATTAATTAATCAGTTTTTAACCTCGCACGAAGGATGCCGCCCTGGAACGCTTTGTAAATGGCAGCGCAGAGTGGAGGAGACGTTTAGGTGTGGAACCTTAATAGTCATGAGAGTATGGACAGCACTGGAAGCGCGGGCCCGCAGACTGCTGTTAGAGGAAATAGGCAGACAGGAAGGCGAGACCTCACGTCGTATTCATTTCCAGCTGCATTTACTTCGGCGCACGCCAGTCGGTGTTTGGATTGACCGTGCTCTGCGTGCTATGGCGACCACGGAGTTTGTTAAGGGAGCCAGCATAGGGTTGCTCCATGGAAGCCAGCATCCCACGCACTTGTACAATCAAGAACTCAAGGCCATCAGGAGCTAGCGTGCCCTCTATTCTGGTTTGCTTTCTTCCGATGACGGAAACACGGACCGACGCCGGCGAAAACAGGTTCCTTCCAATGATGCCGGACTCTAATGAAACAAAGTGCTCCCGATTCCGAGGCAGGTTTGAGAAACCTGGCTGTTCGCTCTTTTTTAGTCTCTTAGAGGAAGTTGCGAAAAAAAAGAGCTCGAGGCCTTCGTTTCCCCAAATTGCCTTCTACATTTTTCCCAAGCGAGAGGAACGCACGTTCCGCAGCGAAAACACCTCTGACGTGAGGACGTGCGGCGCGATCATCAAAGGTATTTACATTCGGCGGCGAAAGTGATGAGGCCAGCTTCAAGTTTACCTCTTCCTATGCTTAGGAGTTTCGAAATTGCAGAAAGGGAGGCAGAGCATGCTTCGGAAATATATATTTTAGACCTCAGAGATTGAATTGAGAACTGAGAACTTGAAGTCCTGATTTGGGGGAGGTTGTGGATTATGTTAAGATTAGGCTACAGCGCGCTTTTACTTGCGTCGGGTAAGGAAGCTTTATCTTGGCATTGCCAGTGCTTCCTCTAGCTGAGTTGTCCTCGTCCTTCTTAAGGTCGGGTATTGTCGCCGAAATCAGCGAGGAATCATGGGTACGTGTCAAGAAAATGGTAGCTGACGGATGACGTGGCTGGGTGCTCATTGGTTGGCAGGTTATATGACGTGTTGCGATTACATGGTATGGAAAGGGGTGAAAACTCGGGTTTGTCGTATGAGATAAGAGCGTGCGGTTAGAAGCAAACCTAGCAGTACCCTTGGCGGATGAATTATTCCCGCTTCCCATAGGCCTCGCAGGCGTGTCAGTACGTCTTATTTAACTCGGGGCTTTATACATATATGTCGGGCGATCCTTGACTTAATCAGGTAGCTTCCTGCCGTCTCCTAATGAATAAGTTCGAGAAATTAGAAACACAAATTAGGTCATTAGTGGCTACGTGAGTAGCAAAGTGCATATATGCTAACGAGGATCCGAAAAGAGCAGCCGTAGACTCGAGAAATTAGGCTACCGCGTCAAGCGCTAGGAGCTAAGATGTCCCTTACCATCCTTCAACTGAAATGTTAAGGGGACAGTTTACCTTTCTTTGGCAGGCCGACCGTTATACCAAAATTATATATAACAGAACGTCCTTTAGTAATACAAGCGTGGCACATAGTGTTAAGTTCGTTATACTGGACGTTTAAGGAAGCGCTAGAATTTCGCACAAACCCAGGGAGACGAACATTGACAAGCGCTCAGATAAGAACGCAGTATTCTGCCAAAATCAGCCAGCAACTGCGCCAAGCTGTACGTGCTGGGGCAGATAATTAGCTTATTTACATTAATACATAGTCGTGAAACGCAATTGGTTTCTCGCACGCGTACACTCAGGGGAAAGGTACTCACACGGATCAACTGAGACAGCGTGCGCTGAGCTTTGGGCATACCATAGAAAGCAGTCCATTTGCTAACGGAAGAAAGAAAACGAAATGCATATTGCTTTCTTCGCGGCTTTTAGAATGTTTACGTGATACAGTAATATTGCGGGAAGCGCCTCCTCTGTAAACTTCGATATGTCACGGCTAATCTTCTTTCATGGCAAAAAAAAAAAAAGGAACAAGATCCAAAATTTTTGTTTACATTTTCTTTTTCTGTAAGTAGATATCGTCGATGGCGTTGGTGCTTGACTAAAAAAATGCAGTGTAAAATCACAACACCCTATTGCAGACACCGCAAAGCGTATGAGGTTATGATACGCAAGAAACCGAAAATGTAAATATTTGAAAGGACGAAAATGTCAGCAGAGACTCTTAAGACTTCCTATGTGCGTGCAGACAAATACTGACATACGCGATGCGGAGCACCGTCGACCGCTCCTCAAACGTCCCCCTATAGCGCGTCAGCACGCGGCCGGTAGCGGGTGTATTTTGTATTCTGTCTGCTTCTCAGAAGGTGCCCTTGAAAAGCAATGCGTCTAGGCTCTGCGAGACGTTCTGTTATTCTGCGTTGACCCTATGCATGCGCCAGAGATCCGCGCCCAACCCGAAGTGGGCGGACACCCGTTGCTGCAATCTTGCGCATGCTGTGGGAGATTTCCGATGGTGACGTGTGTTTCGTCCTCCCCACCAAAGACAGGTTTTGCAGTTGGGGCATAGTTTGTGATACGCTCTGTATAAACTGTGGCCAGGTTGAGTCTCACGTTCATGTCATTGAGGACTAAATCTCGGTCATTCCGCTACCATTCCCGGACATTCCGTCGCGAGCATTTTCCATCCCGGTGTCGCACTGAAGAAGGCCGCTCGGAGTGTTCGAAAACTATGTAGGGAAGTCCGTGGGCTTGATTATTTGGGAGATTAGGAACAGGGCCGTATACTTTAGGTGACTCCGTTGTCTAAATTTTCCTATCCTAGTGCATCTCTCAGTGCTAATATAGGGTGACCTAGGTAATACGCTGTTTGCTCTTGGGGAGCAAAGCTTCCTCCGGAGGGGGTATAGATGCGGCACATCCACCTCAGAAAGGGCACATTAACACTAAGCACATCATTTTGGTATGTACAACTACCGTAGAAGTGGTTTGAACGAGGTTCTTCTTTTACAAATCGCGAGCCTGCAGCTCGCGTTACGTACAAGTGTGAGCCCTAAGGAGCACTGCTGCCTGGCAATAAATAACTAAGGGGGTCAGGGCTCCTGTGGGTGCCTGTTCTAGCTGATATTTTGATATACAACTTCTGACCAGGTACCCACTGCATCATATTTGCTGCCACTCGCTGACATGTTTGGTATTGCGCGCTGTTTTACTGTAACGTAGCTTTCCCAGTGTGTCTTGCTGTTTCCATGCTTTTTGAATAATTTTCTTTGCACACAACGACAACAACAACGCAAGTGTGTTTGGCTGTTTACATGTTTTTTTTTTTCAATAAATTTTCCTAATAACAACGCCAGACAGATTTTTCTCCTAATGGGGCTAGTAAGAATTTCACCTTAAAGTGAAAAGGCAGAACTTAGTAGCAAAAATGGGACAGAGTTGAAGAAGCAACAGCAGGTAGAATAAAATAAAATAAATAAACAACTTAGAAAAAAAAGTAAATGGAGGTCTAGGACAGAGACATAAAGGAGAGGGAAATAAACGATGAATACACAGCAACCGAAGAGAAAAGCAGGTATCATCAACAAAGCGTCAACAGCAAGTGAAAGATAAATGAGACTGAGACGAGAGGAGGGGAGGAAAACGAGTCGGAGGAAGAAAAATAGGGAATGAGAAAGCTGAAAAAGAAATGAAGGAACCCAGCCCTTCGGCTAAGGCGAAATATTTCACTCGCTTCGTGTTGGGTGACATCTAAGGACACAACAGCGACAGCAAGTGTTGGGCGATGTTTCTTTTCAGCACTACCACGCAGTCATTCCTTTCTCACCGCTCTTCTTGGTCAGAAAATGGCGGCGCTGTGAAGTAGGGACGGGGGCAGAATGTGGGAAGGGTTAAAAAGCCTCACAACAGGTCGCACCACCCATCGGTATTGCCCCGCCCGTGTCTGGTTTGCGACTTGCCTTTCTTATCTGAGTGCGACATTTAGCTGAGTGGGCTCTACCTTTGTCTTTAATACCGTATCCACGAACGTATATGTGGGTCCGAACATGAACCGTCCGCAGCGTTTGTTGTGGCGCCACCGTTGCGTTGTCCTTGCGCAAGTTTTAAACAGGCGGAAATTCTGGCGCATATAGAGTTGTCGCTCGGCAGCTGCTTGCGTATACAGTGCCACGTTGTACGTAAAGCGCCACGCTTTAGAACGTTCTACGCAACAAACGTAGACAATAAGTTCTACAGGTTTGTGTCTGCGAGTGACTAGAGGGATAACATCACACTAATATCCATGATAAAACGGCGAGTTAAGCGAGTTGGTACACAAATAAAAAACAGCGCAGCAACGAAGACAATAGTTCTTTGGATGGGGTCACTTCCTCTAAATCGGCCTTGCACTACAGAGAATGCCGCCGTAACCCTCCTAATTCTAACGCAGAACCATGCAGCTCGTTCTTTAAAGATACTAAGATCTTGTACGAGCACCGCGATAAACTAACCTGAGAAATCAGCGAAGCATTTCACATTCTTATAAACCGCGACATATGCGTTAGCACCCCCTCTGTTCTCGTTGATGATTGTAAACTGCAGAATCTTGATCGCTTATATTCAAGTTATCGGGTAACGGTGCTGTTAGTACTGCTCATGCGTGCTCTTAGCTGTAAATGTTCTTTCCAATAAAATCTTCAGTTGCTAGTCAGCGCTGATCTCGTCTTCTTTCCTGTTTCCGTTGTTACCCTGATTTTTGTTTAATATCCGCGAACTGCCTTCCACGACAATCTTGCGCATGTAAGATGGATTCGAAGGTTGTCGTTATTGACATTACTGCCGTCAATTCAATAGTTAAATTGGTAATCAATGGACGGTTAATAGAAGAAAGCAACAACTGTTTGCGCATAAATACGGTATCTGTGCCGCTTCCGAAACAGCGAGCTCGGCTCAATAGCGTTGCGCGCAGCTGTAGCCAGGACCCCAAAGGCGACGCCCTTGGAAGACGAAGGAGTGCTGGCGTTGCTATCCGCTTCTGCGTGGGAGGCATTGAGCGGCGCTCGGCCGAACCTTTTATCCATACAGACCGCTGTTCGGCCCTTCTTCCTCTCCCGCTTCGACGTCGATTGCGGGCTGCGGCGGTCCATTGATCGACCTGCGCGGGTCTATAGCGACCGTCCGAGGTGCGAGCAACGATAAACGTGACGGTGCCGGACAACAACGCTCGTACACACCTGCGCCCAGTTCGCCGATGGTCGGGCTTCGCCAAGGAAGATTGTACGAGAGACAGCCGCGCCTTTCTGCGCAATTAGACTGTTCATTGCGATTTGAAACTTCGCAGAGGGACGCGAAAAAAGCGGTGGTGTCGTAACACATTGCTGTGCCTCATGAGAAGAAGGGCAAATGGCTCTGAATGGCTACTGGATCGTGAAGTATGAGCGACTATTGTGAAATACCGCTAACAGGGTGTCCATATGAAATGTTGAAGGTATATGAAAACGCACTTGGTGTTTAGTATCTTTGCGAATGATTTCCACATTTTTAGGGCGAAGACTTTACCACGTAACAGGCGTGATGAGTAAGCTTAGACACAATGTGCAAACAGGAAGCCATACTAAAAATATAAGGTGATTTTGTTTCAAAATTACTACTCAGCCGTTCATCGTGCAGTGTTCTAGGTGGTGTCAGGCCATTTTACTTCCCTATTTAGCATCCACGTGCTAGTCAAGGTGGAGGCTAGTATGCGAAAGCGATTCTAACCAATGACATATGTACATTTACTTCCAGTTGTACGCCATTAATTGGAAGTGTAGGTGTGCACCGAGAAGTGAGACTGATACTACGGCTTTCCATTATCCAGAACACGGACTGAGACGTTTAACACTGCCGCTCTGTATGTGGGCTTCTATACTTGCTAAGCCGCAAACAAGATAAACAAAAAGGACATCCCGAAGCATTTCAATCGCGGTCGCATGTCCTAATCCCTTCGAGCGGAGTAACACCATGCTAATTGTTTCCCATATAGTTTCCATGTCATGAGCATGACGTCATGATATACATGTGGACAGATTACAGTGCTATCTTATGTCATTGAAGATCTATAGTGCTAATGAAGATGGTGTCATCCCAAGCAACATTAACCATATCTTGATGAGATTAAAGCAAACACGACGGGAACCAGCACCGTGAAACAGCTATTAAAGAAACAAGATTTCCATAGGATTTGCAAAGGTGACTTCAGACATAAATTATAACAACACAATTAATGAGTGCAAATAAGTAAATGAGCCTGCCAACCACAAAAATGCGTTAATTGGTTTCTCACAGAATATTGCAACCATATGCTAATTTTCGTCTAACATTTACCAGCAGCTGGACGAAACAATGTTGACTACGGTATGTCCTTGTTTGTCTAATATTGGCGGACCATTGAAACAGAGGTGATGTTATTGTCCAACATATGCCGTATGTTGGCCAATTTCAGTGGAGTGACGGCTAACGGTGTCCTCTACAGCCACCCTTATAAAGTGACAATGTAAATACTGGTAATAAGTTGGATATCCTGGCCTGTCATTACCATCCTCATTAGGGGTGTCACCGATATTGAGAAAACATCGGATATGACGTGCCAATGTTGGTATCATTACAAATAGGCGCGGCCAATATTTGTTAGTAATGGAATACCCAGGGCCAGCGCTGGATGTGTTATATAATGGCACAGTCAACATCAGCGATAGAATGGCAGCGATTGGCCTAGATTGGGCCGATATTTGCCAGCCCACTGACAATATTGGCCCAATCGCTTCTGCGGCCTCTATATGGCTTCTATATGAGTAGCCCTCACAGGGCCTTTAACGGTAAGGGTGCTCGACTTTCGATCTCAACAGCGGAGCTTCAATCTTCGCCGCGGTTTCCCGGTGCCCCGTGCAGTGTGAAATGTAAATGCAGGTTAAAGACCCCAAGTGAGTATAATTTCCAGAGCCCTCCTCTAAGAATTTTCCACATGGTCGGTGTCGCTTTTAGATGTTCAATGCAACTAAGAAGAGGTCTCAAACAGGCGGCCAGAGGACCGCATACGGAACACGGAGCTGTGGTATGTGGCCCGCCTTCTCCAAAACTTCTCACACTTTGTTCCGAAAGCAAGTGGCAGGTTCATGCGCTGTCTGTAGTACCAGACAAGTTATCCAACTAAACTCAACTAAGAGGGCTCGTCCCCTGCATGTACACGTTCCCTGTGAAAATGAAAACAGGTACTGCCACTTTAAACTCAGACATCAGCTGTCTTCAAGACAAAGCAGCCACACAACCTGCTCTCTGCCTCATCACCAAGTCTGTCTTTTTCTCTTGAGGGTAGGTGACAGTGCCATTCTTTAACCGTTGTATGTACATTTATGTTGCCTCTCTCTAAGGCATTCTGCAGCGGCATTCGTCTGGCGTCTAAGCAGAATCAATCGCGCGCTGCTGTTTTCTTCCTGGCTGAATGGGAAGGTGTGGTCTTGGAATGAGAAGTTTTGTTTTCTGACTTTCTTCTTATCATTGCTCTCGTATATATAGCTTAATTTTTATTTCTATTGTTATTTTTGTCTTTTTACGGCTCCTGGCCCGCGATGTGAGAAAATTTCTCAAGGGGGTATGCGTACCGATACGAGTTCGAGGTTCCTTGTATAAATCAATCCGAAACCTAACCCAGTCACACCAGCTCAAACGAAAAACGAATAGAGATACAGAACTCGTTGTGAGGCATGTTCTGTTATGGACAGAGAACACCAACGTCTCAGCACATTACATCTAAATCAACAATAATATAAGCTACCATTCGAAGGTTCGTTAGTTGGTTGTACGGGGAACGTATATTTATATACGTATTTGCATGATGTGTTATGCATTTGCCAAGTGGAAGCTATATAGCAGAGTTTTGTCCTGCATTACTCAAACGTAAATGCATCGCAGCCCAGTTTTCAAATTTGGGACTGGAACCTGGTGGCTAATTAAATATTTGAAAATAAGTTAGAAATAAAGCAGTGAATTATGAAGGAAGAGATACCTGGGATAGTGTTAAGAGGACGGCAAGTCTAGTTGAGGAGGAAACAAAACCGATTTAACGTTGTGGTAGCTAAAATTTAGTACACTAAACTTGTATGTAAAGAGCACGCAACACCGAGACAGTATAATTAATATTCACTTGAGTATAATTACTGAAGGTCATGAGTGTTGACGATGATGGCAGGGAGTCACCTGGGCGGATGAGATTAGAAAATGTGCCCAGGCTGTGCAGCTTTACTTGGAGCGCTGGGCAGGGTTAAAAGCGGATCAGTGGTGCAGACATTCTTACAGGTTGATCATAACGATGAATATGGGTAGGCGTTAGTAACATTAAGCTTGCTAGATAATGTACGCTGTCTACGAATGATGTAACGGCTGTGCTGCTTGGTACAAAAAGAAAAAAAAAAACAGTGGAGTCTCGCAGTCTACATTTTGAGGTTTCTTCTTCAACATCATCAGTCAGAGAACTGGTGCACGAAAAAGGAATATGAGAGGAAAGTGAGAAAAGAAAGAGGAAAGAGAAAGGAAGAAATAGCGTAAAGTCAAAGAAAAGTAAGAAAGAAACGAATAAGGCTATATGAGGATAAATCGAAAGGAGGTAATCATAAAGAAAAGGAAAGGAAGAAGAAAAAAAGAGCGACAGGAAGGTAGAAAGGAAAAAGGGCGGAAAGGGATGACGAAATAATGAAAAGAAAAAATAAGGAAGCTCTAAAAGAAGGAAATGTTCGCAGGCGTGAACTTATGAGGCATATATGGTCGTTGATTTTATCTTTTTTGTCAATATTGAGAACCCCGATGTAGACGGCTTAACATGAAGCGTCGAATCGTTTCAGACACTTATCAAGGCGAGAATCAGCGGTCCTGCATGAACTGCGAGTTGCTTCGTGGCGTTCTTTAAGCTGCTAATTTTTTTAGTTCGCACCTAAGCGACGCAATCCGCCCTGCTAGGGAGCGAACGGAAGCGATTAGTAGGATCCGCGACAGAAAACTAGAAGGACCATTTACTTCTACCAAGTTACGCCACAGTGCAAATACAAGACCTATCAACTGGAATATCTCGTTAGCTTACAACCAACTATAGCCTTTGCATTGACGGGCTCAGCGTCATTATCGGATTCACGAGTTTAAATCAACCTCCACATTTTTCTGTACATTTTCCAACAACCCTAGCTGATGGGCAAACGTTTACCCGAGCTATGAAGAGCCGAAGGATAGGCCTTCGCTGAGAACAGAATTTACATAGTTTTTCCTTTAGTGTGCCTTAAGGAAGATCCGAAAAACATTATCCTTTGCTGGAAAACGTATCAAGAACCTTAGATATGCGGATGATACCACTTTAATGGCAGAAAGTGAAGTGGAACTCAAGGGACTTCTGATGCGCGTACAAGAAGAGAGTGAGAAGTTTGGGCTTAAACTGAACATTAAAGAGACAAAGATCATGGCATCTTGCCCTATCAAGTCCTGGAGCATCAATGGACAAGAAGCTGTGACAGATTTTCTCTTCTTGGGCTCCAAGATTACCTCGGAAGGAGACTGCAGCCATGAAATTAGGAGACGCCTGCTTCTGGGAAAGAGAACAATGGTTAGCCTTGACCGCCTAGTAAAGAGCAGAGACATTAGTCTGCCAACCAAGATCCGTATAACTCGTGCTATGGTCTTTCCAGTTGTGATGTATGGATGCGAGAGTTGGACTGTGAAAAAGGCTGACCGCCGAAGAATTGACGCGTTTGAATTGTGGTGCTGGCGAAGACTCTTGAGAGTTCCTTGGACTGCCAGAAGATCAAATCAGTCAATATTGTCGACCATAACCCCTGACTGCTCATTGGAGGGTCAAATTCTAAAGTTAAAGCTCAGCTACTTTGGTCATCTGATGAGAAGGGAGGAGTCGCTGGAGAAAGATTTGATGTTGGGAAAGCTTGAGGGTCGCCGGAGAAGGGGTAGGCAGCGAACGCGATGGTTAGATGGCATCCTCGAGGCACTGCAGATGAAGTTATGTGATGTTAGGAAGATAGTGAGAGACCGGAAAGCGTGGCGTGACATGGTCCATAGGGTCACGAAGAGTCGGACACGACTGAACGACTGAACTGAACTGAAGGAAGATCCGAAGAGTGATCAATCTTTGAATCTTTGCGACCAATCTGCGGGGAATCTGGGGAAGCTGCTTTGGCAAACGAAATTGATATCGAAGTTTGGAAACAAGGAGGAATTGAAAGACTGGGGTGTTTGCTGCTACGCACAAGCTGCAGACAGTGCGAGACGGCAGAAATAATAATTGATTTCCTGAAAAAAAAATTAATAATAAAACATTTTGTTCAAAACAGCATGTTTCTCATGTATAGGCTGTCGACTGACACGCCGTTAAAGTGCCTCCGGTGTCATCTGCGTTTTTTGTTGTTCATGGTTTCTCGCTCCTCGAAGTGCTTCCGGTATCACACCCTAATAAGCACCACAGAACAACTTTGTAATTTGGCATCGGCGCTCCTCTTCTGCTCAGTGCAGTACAATATTCCTCTGTGTTGCTCTCCCTCTTCTGAAAACGGTACGGCTGTTAGTTAACTAAGCACGTTAAAGACCCAGGCGCGTATAATGGCCTCGCCATTTGGACAGCGAGTCGATGCATGGTTCGTGCACAGCGTATTTCCATTCCTCGCTTTCCTTTTCTAACTATCTTTTTCTTTCTTTCTTTCGCATGCCGTCGCAACAGGGCGCGCCTACACAATGCACATCGTCCGTTCGCTTATATTTTCTTCTTCCTTCATTCTGTCATCTAGCGTTTTTTTCTCGATTGACAAAGGCGCATACGCTCATGCGGCGAAACACGAGCAGCCACTCTTCAGGATGCATGGCGTCGCCTTTTTTCTTTTCCCTCGCTCTTTTTTTTTTCTCTCGGCACGTTGACGATGTCAGCACTGGGGGAAGGCCGCACAGGGAGGTCAGGCGCCTATCTCGACGCACTCCGGACGCTGGAAGCAAACAAAATCCTGGCCTTTCCCTCTATCCTCACCCCCCGTGTCGCCCCCGACGGATTTCTCCGGTGACAACACACCGTGTTCATTTAAGTCCGGCTTCGACTCGGCTATTTCTCGTCTCACGTCATTACCTCCGTTCCCTTACCCCCTCCCTTCATCGCACGGTTTTCTCCGCCCGCCCCCCATTTTTTTTTCTCTTCTGTCCGCAGCTCGGTAAGAGAAAAATAGAAAGAGTGTGGGTGAAAGAAAGGCAAAAGCACTGGTTTAAGGAAGAGCAAGCAAAAACAGCGTCCCAACATCAAAGGACAAATGTACTCGGTTCCGTTTGAGACAATGAAAGTTATACTGAGAGAAAAGAAAAGGGAATATTTCAGTTTTTATTTCTACAGGAAAGTGCAAAAAAAAACTAAGAAAAAAAAAAGCCAATTGTGGCGAGGAGGGAGCAAGAGCAGCAGGCGGAGGCGAAAATTGAATTCACTTGTCTCACGTCCTGGCAGCAGGCGGCCGAGCTGTCGGGAGGTCGGCCATCGATCGCATTTTGAGCTTCTTTCTTTCTCTTTCCTGCTTTCACTCGCTTTTTTTTTTCTTTTAAGTTGACGCATATGTCTGTGCACACACACACACATGCGTATGCACATACTGCCTCCTACGCTGAATTACGGAGCGCGGTAAAAAAAAATTAATTTTCAAGCAAAACAAAACGAAATTCTTCTAAAGAAGACATTCCTAAACTGAAAGAAAAAAATGTGAAGCTGTTTCCGATACCCGTGTGAAGGGGAAGCGGAAAGCAGGATAGTGAGAAGCTGTGAGACGAAGTGCTGCGCTTCAAGCCCATCGCGGTAAAAAACGTCGGTTCGAACTTTGTAGAATTTGTTCTTTTTTACGCGCAGATTCGATCGCATTATAATACGCGAAAACAAAAATTACAACGGTAAGCCTTCTAGTGCGGCCTGACGTGTTTTATATTTATTTTACAGTGAATGACAGCCGGACGGCTGCTGAAGCAAACCGTTAAAAGTCGGGACAGAAATTCTGGGTATTGCTTAAGTTGGTAGGAACCAAAGAAGATTACCCCAAGTTGAAAGCGACGCGACTAAATTCAAGAAGGAACAAAAGGAATTAAGTTTTCAATCTGACGAGCACAAGCTTTGAAATGTATTAACGAAGTCAATCCAGGAGCCAATGCTTTTTTAGGTAATCGTTTTGATGTGGAAGCAGAGAAACGCAAGACGTTGTCACCGCGCAGAAAGAGCAAGCAGAAAAATAAAGTTACAGGGTAGTGAAATGAATAGAAAAAAAAAACCACTAGAGGTTCAGTAATCTGAAAAAAGAGCAGCGGAACGGTTTTATAGACGGAATATAGTGAGCTCAGTGATGTGCAAAATAATAAACAAAGCCTACTGTTAGAATATATTCGTCAGAGGAACAAAATTAAATACAGAAGAGACTAATCACAGTTTTAATCGCTGAAATGAATGGTTAACAACAACTGTCATCTCGGACTCATTAAACACTATCTAATAGCTGTCCGATGTATTTACCCTTTGACCGTCGAATATTAAAAAAGAAAAAGAAACGCGCACGCACCCCCAGTGTCGAAAATTTTTAAACGCTATGCGTTTAGCGCAGTACCCGTACGGCAGAAACGCCGCGGGACGGAATGCGGCCGCAGTACCCGTACGGCAAAAGCAGTCAAAGGGTTAAGCCACTACCAATTATTGTTGAGTACAGTGCGTATCACAGAAGCCTAGCATGGCCGCTTGACATAGCGGGATGGTTGTTAATACTGACTCTAATAACCTATACTAGGTCCATGAAAACACACTGCCTCAGCACCTTATATTTGGTATTTCTGACAGCTGAAAATACATGACTTCTGAAAGTCCCGAAAGCAACAAAGAAAGATGTATGCCTTAATGTAAAAAAAAAAGGAACAGATTATAACTGAGCTGTGAACGCACGAGTAAACGAATGCTTCTGTTGACAGAAAGCCCAAAGCCGTAGTTGGCGAAATGAGGTATGGGCAATGACAGTTTAGCTCTCAGAAGCACCTTGGTGAGCACATATATATATTTGCAATCTCCTTTACCGCATTAACGAGGGCTTCAGTTTTTTGAACAGCTCTATAAAAAACGTTAATCATGGCAAACTACTAAAAAGGGCCATTCGTCGCTCGAAGCATGTTGCGTAAGTCTGAGTATGTTTTTCATGCTACGTATTTGACTAAATAGTAAATAATGGTGCTAAGCTTCATTTTTTGTCCTAACGGACGAGTGTAATTTTATTAATATGTGTAACATGTGGTCCGAAGCACCGGGTTTACTTGTTTTCAATGATTAGTGCGCCGACTATTTCGCTACCCATGCAGCTACTGTTTTTCAATAGAGTCTCCCATAATGTATTCCACTAGAATACAGACTGACAAACTCCTCAGCTTCCCGTACCACTCTTTCGAGTGTCCACTAGCCATCTCAGGCTCACCGTTACATGTCGTATTTACCCGCCATGTTTGAAAGGCAAACACTATGGACATTTATTCTTAATGTCAACACCGCCACTGCCACCACCTCCATCTCTTCTGCCTCTTGCTCCAAGGTAGCGGGATGGAACCCCGGTTGCAATGGCACATTTTCATGTAGCTCCAGTAAAAGTTATCCCATGGAATGTGTCATGTGTGTACTCAGTAAACATCATGTGGTGGACAGTGATCCGAAGCCTACACCTATGACGACTCACGCAGGTAGCAAGACCGTTTGAAAGTTGCATTGAAGGCTGGAATTGAAAGTGGTTTAGCGCCACCGGGGTATAGCCGAAGGCTAGAGGTTAAGACATTCGCAAAAAGCTATTAAACCTCTGATTCTACTTCTGTGTTCAAGAAAAACCTGATTAAATGTAAAATGTCTCGTTCTTGCAACGGTATACTAGTTTAATAAAAGCATTGTGCTGAATTTTTTTATTGCAATGCGCTTACTCTGCCCTGTGCTTATAATTGTGTTTTCATGGCAGTGCGTCTTTTTAGGCCTTGTGGCGGTGTTTGCGAGGGAGGCAACGGAGCGGTTTCTTATCCTTGCTGTCTCACGTTTTGCTCTGGTGCTTTTTGGGTATCGTGCAATGTTAACTGGCTTGTCTCAAAATGTGCCGGTTGAGAAGTTTTCGCCTCGTGCGTTGGCTTGTTCTCAACCTTAGGTATTTGGTAGAATACTTCCTAGCTTTGCAAGCTCTTTCGCGTGTCGTTCAAAAATAAGATGCTCAAATACTTCGCCCCACCCGCTGTTGTCTTTATCCGACATAAATGCGTCATTTAGGCTTTCGAAGAACGAGATGTTGTGGTCGATATTAATTAGTGAGCCACCGTAAATTTCCCACAGCATACCGCCTTTGTTGGCAAGACCTTCCTGGCATTGAGCTTCATGCCTCAGGTGCTTTTCACAGAAGTCTGTTATTTTTTTCATACCTGCTACTTTGAGGGCTCACCAAAAAGCGTAGGCTTGGCTTGGACCGCGTTCTTCACGCATCAGTGGCAGTCGTAGGCTTCTATCCCTCAACCGCAGAGGCAGAGGAAGTAAGACAGAATGAAAAAAACAAAAGATGAAGGAGAAAATAAAATACAGGACTACATGGTACCACCAGAAGGACCATTGAGGCGAAAACTAATTATTTTCCGGTAGAAGGGACAGGAACAGAATGGCATACCACGACGGGCTCTCAACGTATCTTCGCGTTTATCAAAACCTGAGATAGGTTCGCAAAGCGGGCGAAGAGTCCGCTAGAATCTTTCATTCTGTTCGCTCGGCTTCAGAACAAAGCCGCAAAAGTAAGAAGGAGAAAAGAGAGATGAAGGAGAAAAGTTGGCGCAGCACGATTACTTATGCATCAGCGGCGCTGTTGGTGACGCGTCTTGACTCGGCTCGCCTTGGATTCTGCCCGCGATGTGACACCCGGCTACACGCTCCGCGCGTAGCTGTTAGCGGCGGGGAGGAAATGAGAAAAGGAAGGAATGAAAGAGAGGAACGCCCAGCGTTCTGTCTTGCCTAAGCCGTTTTGTGGCGCGGTCCAGCAGGAACGATAGATATGTGTGCATGTTTTATGGAACGCGGCAGCTCCCGCCCTCGGCTAGTGTTGTGCCTAGGCGGGGTCCGGCGGCAACCAACCAACAGACGCAACGTTGGCGGCATGTCGCGCCGCCTAGCGGAACTTATGTGCACTTGATTGCTTGCTTGCTTGCTTGCTTGTATTTGTGGCGCTAGCCTCTGCGGCGCGCATGTCTGGGTAAGAAAATAAGGCTTAGAAGTCGGTGGCCGTAACAACTGGACCGTAACAAGTGCAGACGAGGTACTTTCGAAGCGAATCGGTTGTGTCGTCTGCTCATTTCCTTACAGACGACGAACTGCCGAAACTGCTGAAATATGGCCAAAATTCATGTCTCATTTCTTCTGCGAACCAGCAAGGTTCGCAGGAGTAAGGTTTCCATTCTTGTAGCTATTTTTTATTTTTCGAGACGTGACTGGTCCTTTGCTATAAGATTAAAGAAACGCTGAAGATATGAACTCTTATCATTGAATGTCAGTTTTCTTTCTTTTGTTTGCTTGCCATGTTGACAGCTGTGCTTGCTGCTGAAAAATTTTCAATCTGTCTTAGCAAGTCCGATTTGAATACTAAAACGTCAGGAGGACCTTCAGACTTTGCCTTTGAGTAAACGCGATAGGAAGTGTTCGTTTGCTTCATACTACCACGGTTATGAAAATGTTTTGTAACCTGCTTGACTAATACGCACGAACTCAGCACATTAGTGTGACGGACTACGGAACAATGACTAAAATCACTTTCACTTGTTTAGTTATGGCGAATTTCGACTCAGCGACTCACCACTTTCATTTTAGCTACGCCGAACTATAGCGCCATGACTCAACATATTTAAGTTTCCTTGCTGTAATTTTGTTTGTTATTTCTATAGTTTTACTTTAAATTTCAATTGCTTAATTTTTATGTATATTTATTTATATTAATAAGTCAATCAATTAAGGCTTTACTATTAACCAACAATTACGAATGACACTTCCCATCCATTACCTGGGACTTGTAGACCAACTAAAGGCCTCCACTTTTCCTTGCGCGCTGCGAACACTTCCAACAGCTGCAGACAACACCCGTGAAGAAACTCAAGTGCGGCGACAGCTTATTACCGAATGAGTTGTGTACGCCTCACGTACAAGTTTTGCCTTCACTCTGATTTCCCCGGGCCCACAGCATTGCCATAAACCTTAGATGTTGTCGGCGAAATTGGGGCGAATTTAAGGCGAAATATAAACGTTTTCAGCATGTATAAAAGGGAAGGAAATAGCCTGCAGGTCAACTTGATGCCTAAAGACACCATTAGCAAGCCGGGCGTGAATTTTAGATGCAATATGAGGACAAATTAGTTACAAACACAGGACATCTACTACTTTTAGTAATACTGGAAGGACGTTTTGCGGTCTCAAAAGATTAACAAAGCAACAAAACATAGGTGCTGAACTTCACGACGTCTTTGAGGGGGCGGATATCCGAGACTTTGTTGCATATCCAACAATTTAGTGAGCCTGAAACTAGGATGGAGTTGTACTCTTTGCCCCTTGAATGCAAGGAAGGCATGTATGGAGTAGTGGGCGCTGCAAGCGTTCTTCCACCAGTGATGCCGTGTTAGAAATGGGTCTTTAAATGCTTAAACATGTGCCGGCGGTGGGATGAGTTCGTTTGAATATTGGCTGACAGACTGGGCCGCGTTTTCCGCGGTTGTAACGAGGGTGTACAAAACTATCTTGTACTTCATGTTCCCACTATACATTGCGCCACGTCTGCGATTGCATGTATCGCACCACCATAACCCCGACCACTAATAAAAGTATGAATTCTCGGAAGGCTGTGAAGAATTGTCAGGGGTCGTTTCATTTTTAATGGCGTAACAGGATCACCGGATAGTTAAGAATTTTGTTACACTCATAAAACGTAGTTTCTTATTCTGCACTCTTGTATGCCAACGCCCTTTTCTCCACTCCCTTTTTAGGTACTTCTTTCCCGTTGAGATGCTTCCTTCCCCTTGCGTAAAGACAAGGCAGGGGAGGAGGTGGCGAAGGGTGGCAATTCCCTGCCCTACGGGGCTAGGACGGTAGGACAACGCTGCTTGCAGTGGGGGCTAGCCAGCCACCGAAGTTTTATCTGTTATAGGCCGTCATTGCACCCGCCACCGCTTAGGCGATGGACGAGGGCCGTCGTTGCGGCTCGCGTCTTTCTCCCCCTCTTCTTTTTCTTTCTTCTCTACTTTCTCTTCTGTCCGCACGAGGCAGCGGTGGCGGCTCAGCTACAGAGCCAGTTGCAGGCCCGTGCATTTTCTTTTCCTTCTTCCTACAGTCACAACAACAAGACAAGACGTTTTAAGTGGAACAGTGTTCCGGTTAACCCAATCCCCATTCTTTCCATCTTCAGCCTCTGGCTCTCATTCCACCTGGAATAGGCGAAACGTCCCGGGGTTCTGTTTACTGACACTGCTAGGGAAGCGGTTAATGATGGGTGCCATAGATCTTTCTCCTCCCTTTTCTTTGTAGGGACCACGACGACGAGAGCTCGGTGTTCGACGCCGCGCGCAAGCTGAACGAGGTTACCGGCTTCAAGGGCCTGGGGCGCTACTTCAAGCAGATCGCGCAGTCAGCGCGCTCCAGCCCTGCCGACACCGTGGACGATTTCCTCGGATGCGTCAACGTGCCACTAGAGGTGAGCGCCCTTCGACTGGTAGTGAAAAGACGGTAGCTCCTTAATTCGACATTACGGATTTCTAATGATTCTACGCTGACCAGTCATAGGCAGCATCAAAGATACGTGTATCTTCGATATTATCTTTAGATATATTTTCTGTATCGGTATCAGGTATCGTGTGCTGAAAATGAAAGTATCGGAGTATCGGTATCGAAAATATATTTTTAAAGTATCGCGTATTTTGAAGATACTCGATACTGAAGAAAACTTCAAATATTGAAAGCGCTCTGACACTTTGTGTTGGCGCCGCTCGCTCAGGTGGTAGTACAGGCCCTGAGACAGCTCAGCTTGTGGTACCGCCTTAGTTCCCGTATACAAATGCCCCGGTCCCTCAGCGTCAACCACATTTCCAGACTCCCTTTCTCTAAACCTGAAGCAGGCAATGGTAAATAGGTTCTCACAAGGTGCTTTAATTTTGAGCATCGAGTGCGTAGCACGAATCTGCTAAGCCTTTAACAGACACGCACAGAGATATCAGTAAAGCGGAGACGCAAGACGAACACGCAGTAGGGATCTCGCACACTGCTGTACCCGCTCTTCGTGCACCCTTTGCCATCCCCCCCCCCCTCCTTCAAGCAGGGCCCTCGGTGTGCTGTCGGACGCAGTAACTTATACACAACCCAAAACCCCTGAGCTCCACGTGCCGGCCCTGCTGGGCGGCAGAAAACAAGCTTTTAAGGCCTCAGTTCACCATGATGCAGTCGGCTAACCACGTTCTTGTAGTTACGGCGTTCGATGGAAAGAAAATTCATTCTTTGTAACTGCACAGGGAACAGGCTTTCGGTTTTTTCACCGTGTGTTAATAACTTTAAGGAATATATCAAGCTTATGCTGAAGTGTTCATAAATGGCTACATCGTCCGCATATATAATACGTGACAAGCGAAACAAGACGTAGTTATAATAGTTCATGCAAAGTTCACATACTTTATCTGGCGCTAAATTACAGGACACTAAACCACGCTGTTTAGGAATATTTGAAGTCGCCGAGGAAATATAGTTTTAATGAGCTTAGCGTGCCGTTTTCTAAAGTTGCCTTCCAATCTTTCTATCTGCGCTCGCAGAGAACTGTTCCTCTCCTCAGACGAGTTCGAGCTATCGCGCTAGGATACGGCTCTTCAGTGCTTAGCTTTGTCGGGAGTTCTCAAAGCCCTAGTGGTGCCGAAGCCCTCTAAGAGGTCGGCACGTTTCTGCTCCAGTTATTGTAAGGCTTCTGCCTTTCGAAGCCTTAACTCGTGACGTATAGTTTGCATTTGCATCTCTTTAGGCGATTCGGAAGAGTTCTGCACTTGTAAGAATTCAGAGCTCCGCAGATAATTCGCAGGCCAGTCTTTGTTCCGAGAAAGCAAAAATAAAATAAAACGTGAATATATGTCACCACGAGACATTTCCTACGAACGAGGAGGCAATTGAAGCCATCAAGAAAGGCCCCGAGAGAATATTGGCATTTTCTAAGAGTAAGGTCTTCGTCCTGCATTTCTATTCTTTGCAAATTGGATGAATATCGAGCGGTACATTTAGGTAGCATATTTTTTCATTTCTGGCTGGGTATAATCGCAGCTTCTCTCGTGGGGAAAGAGATCTTCAATTGCTCTTCACAAATATTTCTTGCTTGCTCCGCGCTGGGATAATAATGGGAGTTATTTGATCGGTGAGAATACAATAAACATGTCCGCTTTGTCGGATAAGGCGAAGGCGTAATTACGCAAGAGAGATATCTGGCGCACATTGCGAACGGCGTCTTTGCAAATTGAATATGATATGATATATGGCGACATCGCAAGGCGAGTGGTCGGACGGGTGGCTGGAAGGGTCGTTGCGTAACACATCTTCTACGTATTCTGAGAATTGAGGAGCGACCTGACTTCACGCGCCTGTCTTGCAACAGCTTTACGGAATGAAGCTTTTGGGTTTTAGTTGCGCGTATTTATTTTTCACGTTTATAAATATATTGGAGGGCGTGGCCGCTGGTCGAGGCTTAAAGAACCGGTATTTTTGTGGCATAAGTTCCCTGAAGACATGTTCTCGTTTTCGATTCGAAGATGCAAGTGTTCATTTTTCCGGAGGTAACATCCACATAAAAAAGAAATAATGGGAGAATTGCGGAAAATATTGAAACGTAGCATCAGTTGGGTAAGAAACATGACTGCAGAATAAATCATGGAAGGTGTTCACGATCTCAATAAGAATGAAGCTAATCGAAGCTTGATGTCGTAATTACCTTTTTAGTATGCTTTTGATTGGTTTTCCCGAAAAAACAGCAAATTACTTTTCATTTCTTATTATGCTCACTCAGTAGTGTTTTTCGTATTTAAGGAATCATGTTATTATTTTTTTGTTCCACGCTTTAAGGTTTCAGTTACTAAACACGTTAACTAGGGGATTTCAATGTTCATTTGGAGAACTCCTGCTCAGCCGTCCCGAAATATTTATTCGAACTTCTCTCTGAGAACGAAATTCGCTCATTTTCGGAGTGCTCTCAAGGCGCGGCTTTGCCCTTTCAGTGGTCGTCATACGCGCGCCAGCAAAAGCTACCCCGCTAGTGGGCATCTGTTTTGGGTCGTTATAAATGTGCCCGTAAATGAAATTCAGTTGTAAACATTTCATTCAACTCTTTCTTAAGACGATGTACACAATCCGAAGTGGAACGTTTCTCTGAAGCCGCAAGTAATAAGTTATTCAACTCTCTCTCTTTACTAGTTTTCAAACTCTGGAGCACGAAATAAATGGTGTATACAAGGCTATGTCACAGTTCATATAATTCTTATGATTCCATGACTCTTGAAGAGTTGGTCTTTTTAACAGTTTGGTTTCATTTAGTTGTTACTCGCTTTATATATCTTAACTGAAAGAAAGTGGGGCTGTCAACCGAACGTTTTGCATAATAAAGTAAAATAGCAGTTCATTTGTCGCTTTTCTCTGTTGTCTCTCTCTATATATAGACACACAATGGGAAGTTTGGACATAATTGAACATGCAACAGCGTTACAGCATCTCCGTTCCTTGCTACGACCCTGGTAAAAGCTGTTAAAGCAGGCAACAATGCTAAAAGCGCAAAAACCGTAAATATGCTTTTTGTCGTAGTTGGCGTTATTTTCTATCTTTCTTTAAGTGCCATTATAGAGTAACATTTTTGTTTTCTTTTCAGACATTGGTTTTGTTAGTGGTAGCGTTTGTCAATGTGACATGGACCTGCATTACCAAATTTAGCAAGTCGATTGTCCGCTTACCAAGCTCACTGATTTTCTGTACCTGACGCATGTGGGTCCACTCGTAAATAAAAAAAAAATATTTGCACTGGAGCGACCATTTATATATCCGTATATAACCCTAGAGGGAAGCAAGAAACAGTGACGGAATGTGACCTCCGTAATAAATGAGGTCGAGATAGTCGTGACGGGATAATTAAGAGTCTTGGACGTGCTCGAATCCACCCGTCAGAGCACATCGTATAGGCGCAAGGAGGTTGACCATGATGTCATGGTTGCTAGCCTACGCCGTGGGTTAGAAAGCCTTCTATGGGGGAAATTGGCGTTCTATAATGTAAATTCACCACAGCGTTCTTAAGTTAAGTTGCTCCATGTTGTAAGGTAGTCTGCAAATGCCTTGTTACTGGAGACGCGTCTTCGCCGTCGCGCAGCGCGGTGTGCGGTACTGCGCTCTTTACATCATCATCATCATCATCATCATCATCATCATCATCATCATCATCATCATCATCATCATCATCATCATCATCCTGACTATACCCACTGCAGGGCGAAGGCCTCTCCCATATTTCTCCACTTAACCCGGTTCTGTGCTAGCTGCATCCACTTGACCCCTGCGAACTTCTTAACCTCATCCGCCCACCTAACTTACTGCCGCCCCCTGCTACGCTTTCTTTCCCTTGGAATTCATCTTGTTACCCTCCGATGGTCGCTCTTTACATGGTAAGAAAGAAATAGTAGCACAAGCTCAAATTTTTAGATTTCCGCTATTGGGATTGAAGGGAACAGACACCGAACAAAAAGGCGAATACTGCTGCTTTACTTAATGCCCCTCAAAGTAGCATTCACTTTTTTTCTACATCGTTGTGAACAGGGCATTTCTATAAGAGTAATTCATTTAGGTGGGGTGAAGCAGTGCACGTTTCTGGTTACTAAACTAACGAGCCTGCTGTGCTCGTTAGCGCGATCGCTGCCCAATTGCTTAATTAGTGAGCCAAAACACAGTGGTAATACTGCATCTATAATATACAGAATTTGCAATGAAACTTAATTTAATTTGCGTGGGGCTCAATATTTGATCATCTTTATGACATAGACGAATATTTTTCAGTTGATTAATTCAGAAAATTTATTGCGCAATCTATCATAGACCTCTGCCAGCACAAATTAGTGGAACTGATGTCACTTGTGCTTTATCGGCAGCCGAAGGAGGGAAGTGTTTTGGAATTTTGCATTTCTTTATTTTTCATTTCCCTCATCCTAAACGAAAAAATAACCGTGCATTTGGCTACAATTTTAATTGTAGGCTGAACCAAAGGTGTAGTTTTTATTCGTACTTTGCACGGGAAGCACAGATAACTTTCTTCTACTCCTTGTGTAAATATCAACGCTATTCAAGATATCCATTTCGTAATGTGAGATAATGGGGCAGAGGGATCGAGACTAATTGGGGCTTTGCTTCGTCTACTCGCCAAACGCGAGGCCTTCGAAAAGAGCTTTAGGGCTTCTTATAAAAGCCCCAGGAACACACTACACCACGACGATGAATGGCAGTGCACTATTTGAGGTTTACAAGTGTGCTCCACAAAAAGGAGTGGTTTGCAAAGAGAAGCTCTTTTCTGTCAATGGAATCACCTTTTCTTCAACGGCCACACTGCATCACGTTTTAACTCGGCACTGCGTGCGATAGGAGAGAGCAAATACAAAGCGGGAGAGAACGTTAGATGGGGAACATGAGAAAGCTCATTGGCCGGCCTGTGACATTTAAGCCGCTCTTTGCAGGCACGGGTGCTCTCCGCCAAACCGCCAACGGAGGCTGCGGAAGCGCTTACGTGACATGAATGAAAAAAGTAAAATGAATAAAAGTGCAAGTAGAGCAAAGAAAGTAGATGGGAGAATGAGTGGGTAAACAACTTGAGCGCCAAGGCGCGGGGAGCGCAAATGTCTTCCACCCGTTCTGATTCTTACGCCCCCTGCTGGTGCTGCTGCTTGTGCGGTTGCTGATGTTCCTATTTCTCCCGGTCTTTTAGCTCCCCTATACTGTCTCCAACTTCTTTTTCCTTACGTTTTTTACAAGTTTTCGCCCGAGACGCACGGTTGGGACAGCTGTTTCTGACGCGGCTGCGATGAAAGTCTCTTTACCGTCAAACAGAGAGTAGCGTAGGAAAGAATAAGGCCAGTGAGAGTAAAGAGAGCAACACGAAATAGGGAGTCAAAAAAAAAAAGAGCGAGAAAACGGCCCAGAGTTGAATAAGGAGAGAGTAGAAGTGTTGTGAAAGGCAAAAAGGGATTCAAGTAGGGATAGCGTATGACTGATATTGAGCCTGCGCACTACTCACGGTCTTCCGAAATTGCACACGCAATGTAAACAGGGGAGGCGGAGATAGGAGAGAGCAGGCGGAATTGGAGCAAAAAAAAGGCAGGAAAGTAACGACACACGATGAGGGAGAGCGATGTTTCAGTGGAAGTGAAAAAGCAAAAGGAAGCAGCCTAAAATGATAGAGCTGGAAACGGCGAAACGTCCCCAAAAAAGAGTAAATACAAAATCAAGAAACAGAAGGTAGCCTCGTTGGATTAACGATGATCGATCGACGTAGTTCGCGAACGCGAGAGATACGCTGGGGCCGTTTTTGCGGACCCAAACTCCCTTTACCGCACCCTCCCCAATCCCCACTTTTCCCCGCGCGCTAAACGTGCGGCGCCGGGGAACCCTAGCGTATACGTTACCTCCCTAAAGCTTTCCTTGTTGTTTCTGTGTATAGCTCCCTATAGGGAGAGGGGCGAGTACGTGTAGTTGCGTATCGCTTCGGGGATGTCGTCGGTGTTTGTTGTTGCTGCAGGCGGCGAGGGTGTTGCTCGGCGGTGTCTAGCTATGAGCACAGTAAACGCGCCGTCTAGTGTGACTGCCTCCCTGGTCGGGACAGGCATCGGCCGTCTCTTGCAAGCAAGGTCAACGACGCGTCTGTCACCTATTCCCGGCCTCAGCGGTTGGCGGCGGCTACCCTACCAGTGTGATGGAGTGGTATTTCGGGGCCCACGTCGGTTGCGATACTTGTACTCGAGGAAAAAAAGGATATGCAAGCAGGAACTTGGAAAAAAAAAAGAGGATTTCATAGAGGAAAATGCCGAACCGGAAGAAAACCGAGTCATAAGATTGACACCGCAACAATACCTTTGTGCACACAGGAAAAAATTATATGGAAACAAAAGCAAATGAGCGGCGTGGAGAGGCGCATTCTATAGGTGTCCCGGGCCAAGCCTTCAGTTGCGTCGCAGATGCTACCAAGCACTTTGTAGTAGTGGGGGGTAAAACGGTCCCCGCTCGCTAATGTTTTGAAGAGTTTGTAAGGACCGACGTCTGTGAGGACTTGCGTTATTGACCAGCGTTATTTTCTTTCGTGCTCGGTGCATGCGGGAAGTTAAGAGAGTGCGAAAGATTGATTGCCTGTGTTTAGTGGCGGTGAACTGTCCTTGTTTGTGGATACATTTTTAGTGACGGGTGACGGTGCAGGAAATTGCGACGTGATGTGGCTGGCTGAAATGGTGAAATAGGAATGCTTTTAAGGTCAGGGCTCACTGTCTTTCCCTCGAAGTTATTTGGCTTTTGCGTGCAATTTTTTCGTAGACTTTCTGCACGAAAATGAAACAATGAACTACACTTGAAAAAATATATATATATATGTGTATAATTTAACAGGCAAACAGGTGACGGAGCAGTTGTAAGGCGAAAAATCCATCTTCATTTTATGAGCGTAAGGGAGTATCCAGTAAAAACAACAAAAAAACAAAAGGAAGCATTACTCCGCGCCAGAAATGCATCAAAACGTTTCATCATCCAGCCAAGGCTGCATAGTTTTGCTATATTGCCAGGTTACATGTGGGTAGGACTGACAACTGGTCCGGCGCTGCAATAAGCTGCGAATACCATAAGAAAGTATCTTGGTAACACAAGGCCTTGCTCCAAAGTACTGCTATAATACTGCTTTTACTGTAGAATGCACAATGTGCTTTTTTGATAGTATTGTTACGCAGAAACTGCATCGTTTGTAGGAAATAACGTCCTCTTCACGTGAGCAGTGAGGGAAGCCGTCGGCTTCTGTCACGCACATCACGTGGGCGCGTGACGCGACTAACATGACTTCATTCTAGTGTAACCGGGGTCAGTCACATCGGACATAGGTAATGTGTGACCAATGAAGGTAACTAAATACGGCCAATATTCTGAAACACAGTAAGAAGCTTTAATCTCATAACGCTGTTGCTCTCGTCACAGTTACATAAACGCTGTTTTTCTCTTTCGGTGCATTGACTGTTGAAGCTTTGCGGTCTATAGACAAAATGTGTACCAATCCTAGATGGCCTAACTATCTAAGCGTAGATGACCTAACCACCTAAACCTGGAAAGAAAGGTTCCAAAAGAGCATCACTTGTTGTGAGGCCGGTAATCAGAGACTTGTTGTGTGAAGTGTGCCATTTTTATTTGTTTGTTTATTGTCGAAAGAGGAGAAATCGGTTCTGAAGGTACAAATAACGTTATGACCTATTCACTTTCAATGGCCTTGTCAACCTCACTACTTAATCAGCGTAAAAGGTGAAAGAAAGCTTAAATAGTCAGGAATATTTATTTCCATTTTCGTCAGTGCTCACTACGTGTGTTGTCGTATTTAGCAAATCATTGGAGCACTCTAGATGTCCTGTGGCGATTCTACACGAATATCTGTCTGGCTTATTCTGTACTTACTGGTCAGGGAGCTCTCACCCTATCCCAGGGAGCGCGGGAACGTGACCTTCCACCTCAAACATGTTGAACAGTAAATTCTGTAATGTTTCTCTCTCACTGTTGCTGTTTGTGTTTGGGACCCTTGTACTCGCTGTAGCCTGCGTGAAGCCAAAATGTCCGCTCTGTTTTTATTGTTGGCTTGTCCTCTCTTTTGGCAAAGACCAGTGGCGACATCTACTCACCGGAACGTGCGGCGTTAATCAGCCCTCATTTGTAGGCCAAGGTCCAGCTCACTCGTGCATGGTGCCTCGGCCCGCTGTTATAACCCACAAACTACAGCGTCACGGTCACGAAGAGACCGTTGAAGGTTTAAATAAAAACAAGGGAGGCTGCCACGAATGGATAGACTAGATAGAGTCTTCGATAGCGGTTTAGTCTTTATTCACGCTCTGCAGCTTTGTAGCTGACTGCAGTGGTCTAAGCGGCTATGACATCAAAAACAGCCCTTTTGTTTAGCACCTATACAAATATGCTTTCTTTCCTTTACAAATGGAAAGACAATAATTCCTACCGAATTAGGCTAAAACGTTTAGCACATGCGGAGGTTGGGAGAGAATGTCAGAATGCGCCGTCTTTGTAATACTATATTTAACGCGAAGTCGTTACCAAAGTCACACTTTCTTGAAAAACAAAAAACAAAGACGTAATAGCCGGAAAGTAATTAGTTGAAAAGACAGAACAATCTTAATAGTTCACTTACTCGCTAGGTCTTACAATTTCAGGGTAGGGAAAGTAAATAAAGTCTGGCTACAGCTTCTAGTCAGTTATGCTGATCCGCTTTGCATCTATTGCCGAAACTTGACTACCATGGCGCTACTATTCCGGATTTATGGAGCACCGGTGTAAGACTCCATTATGGCGACTGATATTTTGGGTTGCAATAACTTCACTGCTACTGCATTTACTACTATTTGTGCATCTACTACGCTGTAACAACAACTAGTTTAGTACTTTAGTTCTACTTTTATACCACTTTTTTATCAATTAACCTTTACTTCTGCTGTTACTGCTACTGATTCTGCAACTGCTTCAAATACTGCGTCGACTGCCTAGTTGTATACATAGCCATACAAAGCCGTGGCGTTCTTGTGCGTGCTGAACAAACAGCGGCAAAGAAAAAAAATGAACAATTCAAATAACAAGCGAGCGAGTGATTGAATCAGAGAATGATGGAAGACGGATCTAAAGTTGGTCATACGTGGCCATATGTTTTCAAACTGAGCTCATGTCGCAGAAGGCTTTTCATCCGCCACCTTTATTTTCTTTCAGGACATCCCGTCCTCGGGTGTGGACCGGTGGTTCCCGCTGCAGGGCCGCTCCAACCGGTCCACCATACAGGGCCAGATTAGGCTGAAGCTGTGCCTGGGCACCCGAGAGGACCGAGGCCTGGCAGCCTCCATCGACGACAACTGGAAGGAGGTTGTCGAGCACCAGGAGCTGCTCTGGATATTCATCGAACACGAGCTCAGGCACCTGGAGGTACAATGCATGGCAACAAAAAAATTACAAGTCACCCTAACCTCATGCAGATTTTCTTATGCCATGCTCATACAAATGTCATAGAATCAAACATATATATATATATATAAACAGGATGTCACACAACTTTCCCGATTATCTATTTTATTCCAACGGTTTCGGACGGTGGACCGTCCTTCCTCACGGTAGAATTGAGAAGGACGGTCCACCGTCCGAAACTGTTGGAATAAAATAGATATGCGGGAATGTTGTGCGACTGCCTGTTTGAATTTAACTCTGGCCCATTAGTAACAAGCAAGCCATGTCTATATATATATATATATATACATATATAGGATGCGAGAACATTTAACGTACTTGGCCGCTTCAAAAATTACAGAGGGAAGTGTACGCTTCATTTAAAGAAACATTTTATTGGATTCGATGTTTCGACCTGATGAAGGCCAGCTTCTGGTCGAAACGTTGAGTCCAATAAAATGTTTCCTGAAATGAAGCGTACACTCCGCTCTACAATATATATATATATATATATATATATATATATATATATATATATATATATATATATATATATATATATACTTTACAGTCTATTTGTAGGACATACTATGACTTTTGTACGAGTTTAGTATGAGAATACATGTATAAGGTTATTGATGCTCATAGCTTTTTCGGTAGACCTCTTAACCGACTTGACCAATCCATTCACGAGCAAACCTTGCTGCTTAAGCAGTTGGCGTGTATATACATGGCGACGTTTTTAAATCGTTTAGAAACTTGCACTTCAGATACTACGAGACATAGTCTGTGCAGTCTGTGCCGGTGAGTTTCGTAGCAAGACGGTTATAACTTATCACGTACGTGGTAGAATGTGATAGATGCGCGATTAGTTAATTAAAATTAATTAGACAATTTCTCTGTTTTGATTTTACCTGTTTATATAGAGAGGTAAAACCAAAACAGAGAAGCAGATAAAAGTGCGAAGGTGAAGGCTGTCGCCAAGAAAAGCTGACATCATTTTTTTTTTAATTTCTAAATGCCCAGTATGCTTGGAATTACTGAATGTCATAAGCGCGCTTTCGAGAGCTCGTTGAGTTGGCCTTCACGCATCGCGCATTTGCATATTTGCATCGTTACCCGTGATAATCTCGCAAAAGGCGTATTAACTTCTTAAATATTATGAAATTCACAAACTGCGGTTGCATTTATTGTTAAACAAAATAGGAGACACGCCATTTTTTGAATGTGCAATGCAGAAAAACCAACTCAGGAAGTTTTCAAAAGGTTATGTTTGACGTACCGTATAGTTAAACGAAACTTCGCCTAGTCAGGCATTAGTAGAACGAAACGTGTAACTGTCACTGACCAATTGACTTTTTGACTTGGTCAGTGGTTTTTATAGTGTTCATAGTGGGTTTTTTTGACGTTCTATATTTCTAAACACACTGCGTAACAAATAAATTAAAAAGGGGTTCACCTTTCATGTTGATCTTTTTCAATTCTTGATTCAATTTGCCCCTTAATATGAAAAATAAAAGTTGAATAATCATTTTTATTTAATCAATCAAATGATCATCAAGCTGTATCATCTAGATAATTTCCGCTTTACTCTAAAAGCCACCTGCATTAGAACACACCTTTTGAAAGGCAAGTTTGTAAACGATTAAAAAGTACCTTGTAGGTCAAGAATAGTTCCGCCTAGGTACAACCGAATATTCATGATATGATGGCGATTGCGGTTCCGTATAGCTTATTGTCTACTGCAATAATGGCGGATGGAACGAACGGCCTTTCCGGAAAGTTTTCCTGGTCACACAACGTGATCGTGAGAATAGTTTTTACACTACTTCGAGTAGTTGGCAACGGCGGTGCCGGAAATTCGAGGCCCATTCGATATGTGTACCTCCGCCTTCCGTCCGCTGGCGAAAACTTCAATCAGGACTCTGTGGGCGCCCCCATTCTATAGAGAATTGGCGGCCAGCGCTTCCTTTGGTAATCTAAGGAATACTCGCTCAATTTTGCTGTCTCTACCTTCTTTGAACACTTTTCGACAACTTAGCGATGAAGCCGCCCAAAAGAGAAAACAGGAATTCTAGAAAGGTATGTAGATTTTTGTGCTGGAGTTCGAACGCACAGCCCAGGTTGAATAGGAAATGGTTTCATTAGAAAATGAAACAAGCTTATCCCTAAGCAAAGTGCTTTAAATGATATCAGAAAATAAAACGAGAATTAAGGCGATGCATTATCCGGATTAGAAGTCTCGTGTTGGTAATATTACAGGCAATGAGTCTTTTGATATGTCTTGTCAATTTTTTTACTGCTGGCAATGTGAGAGACGCTTTTCTATCAATATGGCGTAGGGGGTATAGTAGTAATTGTTGTACAGGTACAATTGACATGAATAAAAACTCGTTGAAATCGTTCCACTGAAAATCACCCGATTGCTGGCGTACTAATAAAAAGGGAGGATTTCGGGCTATTGCGGCTGGACATTGGTGTTTTCTTTTCTGCGGTACTGAGATTCAGGTCTGGGGTCGTACCAGAGTGAAGTATGCTCCATACGGCAAGAGTCGAAGTTGAATATCTGTCACAATAGCTTCGTGGACCACCCAGTGGTGGGCGAAAAATCGTCTAGCTCTTTCCTTGCTGCTACGATACACCTGCTACTCTAAACTCTTGTTTGCAGTGTCCTACTTACGAGTGGGCGGGAGACCTGCCGGCTCCTGCTCTCACCATCCTCCAACAGCACGCCATCCAGGGAGACCTCACGGAGCTACAACAGGCCATCTGGTGAGTGCCCATTGCCAAGACAAGAGCGTGCTTCCTCTAAACACATCAGCTGGCAAGCATTTTCAGCCTATGAGAGAGCGAGCAGAGGGGTCAAAGAGAGAGATAGGAACAGAGGGTGAGATGGCAGGCAAATAGGTTTATCGAGGGGTGTTTGGTTGGATAAGGGTGTAGAAGTGTGAAAAGAAGCGAACATCACAAAGCCTATTCATCAAGTAAGGGCGAAAATGGTTCCTTCGAGAGTAAGATGTCGTTCTGAGCCAGATTCAGGTATCACGAGGTATTTTTGCTTTTTGCAATATACGCCAGTCATTTAGGTGTATGTGTGCGGACGTGTCTAGACAGCTGTGTGTATGCGGTTCGGATGGAACTAGAACGAATGCCGCATGTGTGAATCGCGGTGAAAAACTGCAGCAAGCGAAATCAGTGATCACGGTAGTATGCCGTTCGCAGTGGAGTATTTGCGCTACACAATATCACATATGAGTTATACAGCAATAATGGAGGCGTAGAAGCTGACCATGGGGGACTAGGTTTTAACGCTGCGTCACTATCATGCGTAAAATGATTAGGTAACTCCCGAGTTGATTTTACAGATGCTATACAGAAACAATTCGGGTGATCTGGCATGCGTCTCTATTCGAGTCACGTGACAGCTGTGACGTCATCGTGCCCTGTATATATCTGGCTGCAATAAACAGACGGACGGCTTTCGCTCTAGGCTGCCACACGGATCTCGCTGCTTATCAACGTGTCTCTGCTCCGTTGGGACACTCAAGTTTATAGCGGCCGGACGCCGCTGCGACATGGTGTCAGAAATGGGAAAACTGGAAGTAATTTTCTGGATCATTATACAATTCGATATAGGACCCTCCAGCAGGACTACATTCCCACGTTCGTTCACTAACCTGTGGATGCCGTTTAAGTAAAATGCTTTATTTTAACGCCTCGATGGCATCGGCGCGTGGCACAATCCTAGACAGTGCCACCACCCATACTTGCACTGTCTAGGACTGTGCACGTGTGGGTGGCACTGTCTAGGACTGTGCACGTATGGGTGGCAGCTGGCGAAGGCGCAGTCAATCAGATTGGATGTTCAGTCTCTTCTTCACCTCGACTCTTCGAGATGCCAGTCCCCTTGGCGGGCGACATGTAGTTCACACGAGGAGACGAAGAACGACGCACTCGGAGCGAAAAAAAGGAACTTAAACTTATATAGCAGTAACAACAAACAATACAGAAACTCATTTGCAAAATAGATAGGTAGGTTCACATCTAGCAACAGAGATTGGCTGAAAATCACGACTAGCTTCATGAGCAGGCACGCTAAATGACGTTCGGGATCATAGCTCGCTTCTCACGACATCCAAATAAAGCCTAACCCAGGACCAACAATCGCGGCACGACGCGCTCTTAAATAAACACGTGAAAACCTTACAGAAAGGGAGGGGGAGGGGGGTGGTACTGAAGAAGAGCGCGAACGCCACAGCATGCGCGGTGCTATGCTCCTCTCCCGCGGTTGTCCAGATAATCTAAATTTGTCGAGAACCTGCGGATGGCATGCGCTGGCCACCTAAAGACGTAATGAGAGAGGAGGGTCCAGCCCCTGCAGTGTGACGCAGGCAGCTATGCTTTCTAGCTCATTTGAGAAGGTTCTTGAGGCTTCCAACATGTTCTGTCGTCAGTCTGTCTGTGTCGACAGGGAAGTTGCCATAAACATTATATCAAGGAAGTAAACAAGATAGCTTCTTACTGAACGTCACAGTGGAGAGGGCGCTGCCAGAGAAGTAGGTAGAGTACAAAGGGCATCACGCGGACTATGACGTGTGGCGCGCAATCCGCCGTCACTACACGAGCGAGTCTGTCGCTTTTACGTCTGTCGCTTATACGTAGGCGGTTATTTGTTAAAGCAAGCATGGTAAGTATGAGTACGCTTTATTACTTTAATTTTTATATCCATTTAGCGTGTTGTTTGAATCGGTAGTTTGTATTTTGGCATTTTTACCATTCTTCTTTTTTATATTTCTTACAACCAGTTATGCTTTCTTTACTTCATATAATTATAGTGGGTTTATTGTCGCTAGTCTCCTCGACGTCGGCGTATGTCTATTCTGCCATTTTGCTACAATCTAGAAAACGGGATCGTTGCATGAAACAGTACAACGCAACACAATGCATTACAACACACCGCGATCATTCAAAAAACACACTTTCAAGTAAAGAGAAAATATTAAGTGCGAACGGAAGACACAGGAGGGGAGATGTGTGGTTGACTCTCTACGCGACGCCTAATTTTGAACGGTATGCCACCTGGCCACTACACAGTGGAATTGAAGTACCTTTTTCAGAGGTACCGTCAAATCCAGCGCAGTTCCGCCAGAAGCAACAGTCATGCCCGAAAAAGTGTAGCCGTCCTCTCGAAATCAGCTTATCTTTTTTTTTTTAAGGTGAAACCATCTGTAGGCTCCTGGAACCAAATTTCATGCGCGAGAGTTGTGCGCGGGATCTTTGCGTTGACATATAACTTGCTAATAACAGATTTATAAGGAGAGAAATTGGCTGTCAATCATCCGATGACTTCATCTGAAAAACATAAGTCCTCGCTCCACCGGGAATAAAATCTCCATCCCTCCTATCTCCACCCGAGTGCTTTAACCTACTGCGCCACTTTTTTGTTTAGTGCCAAGTTAAAAACCCTATTTCACACACACACGGAATATTACGCGACAAACACACAACATGGGTTAAAATCGACGCCAGCTCGGGCTGCGTTATCAGTTAAAATTATCTCATGTGTAGCAGCGCTTCGATTCTCGGAAGCCACTCAGGCACTTCGTCTTGTGTCTTGAAAACATCAGTAATGATAGCAAGGGATTCTGGAAATTACTGCAATATATTCCTAGCATCAATGTCTGCATGCCTGAAAGCCATTCTGGATCGCCGAATACTGTGCAGGTTCAATACCATGATCATGTCCAATAGTAGCTCATCATTATCATTAATTGGTAAAAATATAATTCGCAATACATCCACGGGTAGGTCTTTTTTAATCGCACCGTATGTTCAGAATTTTTGTGAGGGGAAGTACATGGGAGCGCACCCGCCGAACAAGCTTCTTTTATCGCGTCTACTGCGGAGGAGTTGATTTGGCGCATTGTATTTGCGCCTAATGATTGACCATTTTATTTTGTTCCGTAATACGAAGGACCCATGTTTACGAACTATGAGTCAGGTTAGGTTGAGCAGCGTTTTTCCAAATTTAGTTGTTAGTTCGGCGAGCACGCAAGTGAGAATTTTTGGAATCCTTAAAGAAGTGTCCATGACGTGTCGTGTCTAGCAAGCATGATTTTCGTTTGAATGTTTATCAGCTGTATGGTGAAAGAAACGGTATGAGGAGCTTGGGCGATGTCTTTCTCCCGACCCCATTGTACGGATGGTTGTACTGGGCAGGTTCATGGAATTCAGTTCTTGAACGTGCAAAATATATGGGTGTACCAGGGGGAGCAAAAAGTTTCTTTTTCAGCCTCCATAGTAATGCGCTACAAGTTAAGATCTATTTAGAAATCAAGGTTGTTGTTTTTTGTACCTTGCGGAAATCACTGCTGCATATTCCGCAAACCAGAAACTATCAAACCCGTTTTCTTAGACTGTCAGCAAGCTTGTTTCTTTTGGGACATTCTGCAATTAACCAGCTGCGACTGTCAGGAAGCTTGTTTCTTCTGGGACATTCTGCGATTAACCAGCTGCGACTGTCAGGAAGCTTGTTTCTTCTGGGACATTCTGCGATTAACCAGCTGCGACTGTCAGGAAGCTTGTTTCTTCTGGGACATTCTGCAATTAACCAGCTGCGACTGTCAGGAAGCTTGTTTCTTTTGGGACATTCTGCAATTAACCAGCTGCGACTGTCAGGAAGCTTGTTTCTTCTGGGACATTCTGCAATTAACCAGCTGCGACTGTCAGGAAGCTTGTTTCTTTTGGGACATTCTGCAATTAACCAGCTGCGACTGTCAGGAAGCTTGTTTCTTCTGGGACATTCTGCAATTAACCAGCTGCGACTGTCAGGAAGCTTGTTTCTTCTGGGACATTCTGCAATTAACCAGCTGCGACTGTCAGGAAGCTTGTTTCTTCTGGGACATTCTGCAATTAACCAGCTGCGACTGTCAGGAAGCTTGTTTCTTCGGGGACATTCTGCAATTAACCAGTTGCGCCACGCCCTGGATCGTGAAACGCACATAGTTTCCCCTGCCTAGCGTGAGGATGACAGTAGCAATGACAATGTCGCAGAAGACTGGTATAATGACAGTGATGACAGTAGCGATGATAACCCCGGTGCATTTAGTTGATAATGATAATGAGAGCAAACGTGATGCACCGTGTGCAGCAGCTACGCTCAGGCTTTCGCATTTCTGCAGTGTAGATTCCACACTGGGCTCGTAATTTTCTTTTTTTGTTTGCGGGAAAAGATGGCTCTAGCCAAGGGCGTACATTTGTGGAGTAGGCCCATTTACTGTCTTTACTCCTGACAACACGTGTGGTGGCTTTTCCTTTGATCCCCGGTCGGAACCCCAGCAAAGCTCTGTGGCTTGGGCTACATCAACGGTTGTCTGGGAAACGCTCTCTTTCCTCTTCATCTTTTCTCTTCCTGCCTCTTTTTCTTCTCTCTGTTCTCGAGGACGTTGACACCGGAGTGGATTTGTGCTCCTACTCAGCCGAGGCAGCGACGTAAAGTGCTAGAGGCGAATAAAAGCAACGTAAAGGGCTCACTACTGGTTCGCCGCGAACGCGGTTTGTGCGTTTGGAGGCTCTTCAGAGCCTCTGAGTGCGATAAGGAAAAGCCTCCCTTGAGATCCCAGCTCGACGTCTCTAGTTTCACTAGGCATTGGGCGGAACGTAGCTCTGTGTAGTCGCCTTGGTCTTAGACTTACTGAAACTTGTTGTCGTGGTTTTCTTAAGGGTGTCTGTTAGCCGCCGCAAGAGCTGAGTGTGCCTGATAGTGCAGCACTACAAGATGGCTATTATTTTGGCAGCATGTACTGATTCGTAATTTTTTTTTTGCGCTTTTGGTGATTTAGCCTTATGCCAGCAGTTGGAGTCGTTTTAAGCTTTTGGAATTTGACGCGAAATTTTGGTAGGCGCGGGAGAACCGTTAGTGTTGCGGGGAGCCAAAAGAGCTCTCCGCGGTTGCCTAAGCGCTGAGACATTTAGGAGAGACGACGCGCGAATTTTAAGAGGCAATCAAGTCCGTAGGATAGCGAGAAATGCGAGAAAATGCAGCCTTCTAATGTGTGTTCCTTTATTTTTTACGGACTGCTGCAAAAAGACTTAGAGATCATGACTGCTGCAGCCATTTGTTTTTTCGTCACCTCCATTACCTGCACGTTTCATTTTATTCATGTTTTCCCTCGAAGAAAAAAGATAGTTCTGATAGGAAGTGCGGGCGACTTATCTGCAAATTCCACACCCATTCTTTTTCATTTGCGTGGTTGGAAAGGTCCATGCTACGAGCTCTTGAGTTCTTTGCGAGTCGGATTCACTGAATGAGTCGTATACCTCGTTCAGTGAATAAAAAAGTTGCCTGGAATTACTTCTAATTTTCGCTTGAATGCCTAAATGACAAAAATTATTGATCAGTTAGGGAATTAAGAAGTTAATTGCAGACATCGACTTTTAAGATAGCGAACGAAATGACGTCATCACATAATAACATCACATGGCATTACATTGTAGATCCCATGCGATATGGTCTCTATGGTGATTTTTTCATTCCGGTCGTATGTGACGCTTTGAGGTCATTTACATATCATTATGAAGTCATAAAGTGTATATGGCCAATCTGTAACGGCACAAGCTTTCATGAATGAAGCTCCGCATTGCAGAACATACACTATGAGCGACTGCTCGGGTCAAATCCGTCCAATGTCGCAGATCGATGTGGCCAGAAAAAAAAGAAGAGCTGAGCTAGATGGCTTTTAGAAGAACAGAAAATAAGGGGAGGAAATGGAGGGACGCTCTCACTGACAGAGCAATAGAAAGAAGAGAAACAATTGCAGCCTATTTAGTTTAGGTGAGCAAATGCAAAGTATGAGCGAAAGTTTCGCTTTCGGTTCGGGGCTGAAATTTCAAGATCACGAGTCAGTCAAAAGATCGGCATAATCGGCGACTGGGGACATCAGTGGTAGCACACTATAAAATATTTAGGCCGCTTAGCACACTTTAAAAAAATGCAATGCAATAACGGTGTGTTTCGATCCATTGGGCTCAGATGGAAATTTTGAGAACGGCGACACGCAACGCGGAGCGCGTGCGAATGCCTTGTCTTGTTCTTTATTTATGCGGTCCTGGACTCACGCCGTTCAACTTCGCGAGTCATACGAAGACGTGGAAAATACAGAGCATTACATCGTTTCCTGTTGGATGTAAGCCCCTTAGAGAAGGAACTATTTGTAATTTATTATTGCTCGCTTAGTGTTGCCGTTTTGCAATTTCTCTCTTCCCCTCCTTTGAGGAAACTGCGCCAAAGGGCACGCCCTGAAACCGTTGTGTGAGTTTCTCCGTAGCTATAATATTGCAACCAGAACATTTGTTTTTTAGCGGTTCTCTGACTTGATTTTACTGACGAGTTTTATTTGCACTTCTATACCCCTTTGATGTATTGAAAGTTTTGCAAAACAAATTTTCACCAGAATTAATTCCTAAGTCATAAGCTATGAATTATATAGCCTAAGTCCGGGTCAAGTCTTCATTTCTTCTACCTGCACTGAACGCTGGCCACTCCTCCAGTATGGGTATGTGTCATGTGCACATAGAAGAGAAGAATAAGGAGAGTGGCAGGAAAATACGAAGGGCGGTCCATTGCGGCGATAGCTACGATAATCCCTACTCGCTTCCTACAAGAAATTCCTCGCTTCGAATCCGCTCCGACCAGTCTTGCTCCCTCGGAAGGTCAAAGGTCAAGGCTTTGCACATATCTTCTAATTTCCGATTTCTCCAACGAAGTTATGCTTTCACAGTGAAACAAAGTACGAACTTGGGTGCAGTGTCGGCAGGGTTATTTTCGAGTGTCGGCAGGGTTATTTTCCTTTGTCTTATTGCGCTACTCTTCCTAACCTCGTCTTCATTCTGGGGAGTGGCTTCAGCGCGGAAGTGAGAACGCTTTGTTCGAGGGAGCTCAGTCATCGTGCCTTCTGCGGGCGGCCAAGGTCACGAAGAACGATCCGAAAATTGTAGATGGTGCCACAGCTGATATTCCGCAGTAATGTCAGCTAAGATTCCTTGGTGATGCGGAGGACAGTTGTCGCGTCGCGCTCTAGAGGCCTGATGTTGGCGGCCTAGATAAGGCCACCAAAATGGTTGAATCGCCGAACAGATACCGATGGGTGGCGTAGGAAGACCGAGGTGTGAGCGGGAGGTAAGGAATTGACAATATTGTCAACGGCACCGCTGACGATGCGCAGAGGGCGGACCTTCAACCTTCGGAACTGGCATCTCGAACGAAGTTCATGCTCGCATGGCTAAGCTGGAGTTGTCGGCGCGAGCCAAGCTACTTTTTTTTTGCTTTCCTTTTGTGAGAAATCATAAGTTAAATAGAATCAATGATTGTACTCCTCTCGTTCTTCGGGGCACGCGTCCGATACCATATTATTATGGGTGCTTAATAGTGCATCCACTCCCGGAACTGCTTCGCCGCGCTTGGGGGAAGTGAAGTTTGTGTTATCCTCGCGCTGAACCTGGAGGTGAGGCCATTCTTACAGTTCGGCACCGAGGTAGGGGCTAGCGTTTTCGTTTTTGGCTCGCAGTGTTAGGAGCTGCTCGGGAGCACATTATATGACTAACTTAAGGGGAATGCCAGGGATTAGAAATGAGAATAGAAATGCGAAAAAAGGGCTGGACCGAGAAAAACAGAAGTGGGAAAAAGGCACACTAGCATTTGGGAGAGAGGTGAAAGCGGGAAATGGGGGGTGGAGGGAAAGGGCTAAATATTGGATCTACCGCGCGACGCACGTGGAAAAAAATGATGGGCCTTAGAAGTTCAAACTTTCCGCTTATTGTTTATATTAATGCTGTTGCTCCTTGAAGCATTCAGGTTAAGCGGGAACGAAAGAGAGGTTCGAGAGAGATGACGGCAGAAAAAAAAAAGGAATAATAATTACCTTAGACGGCACTTTGTGTGTTTAAATCTGCGGGCGCGTAGGGAGTATAGGGCGAAAATATACCGCACCATGGGAGAGAGAAAATGCATTTTTCGCTTCGCCGATGCATAAGATAATCTACATGCCGCATCTACTATTACGGCGAGATGGAGAAGAAAGTTCTGGGCTGCCATTTTTTATGTATATTGCACGCCTATAAGCTCTGAATTATGCAAAATAATTGGAGCTTGGCATGTTCAGTGAGGAAGCGAGGGATCTTATTTCTTTACTTGCGCATGCGTGCAACCCAAATATAAGATACCTTGTAGAGCTGGAATGCATGCTAAGAAATACATTGGTGCCATCGTTATGTTCTTGCGGTTTCTATATTTACCAGGATTCGCCAGAACTGTTACAACTATCATTTGCAAAGCTTCACCCTAGCGGCGGAACTTGAAAATGACAGGTAGTACGATAGGTTTTATTTTGGACCCCGTCACATTTGAATAATACGTCTTTCCAGTTTATTCTAACGCGACGATGCTGCACTGCAATATCAATACACTAACATGTTTTTTGGAGCAGTTGTATAAGGTGGTATTAGAGAATTCCTTCCGAGAGATTATAATAATAATAATAATAATAATAATAATAGCAATAATAATAATAATAATAATAATAATAATAATAATAATAATAATAATAATAATAATAATAATAATAATAATAATAATAATAATAATAATAATAATAATAATAATAATTAGCCGGCCTATACTCACTGCAGGGCGAATGTCTCCCCCATTATCATCTAATTAACCCGGTCCTGGGCTAATTGCATCTTAACACTTAAAAACTTCTTAACCTCATCCGCCCACCTGACTCTACCGCCCGCTGTTACGCTTTCCCTGCCTTGTTATCCAATTTGTTAACCTTTTCGACCATCGGTCATCCTTTCTTCACACTACATGGCCTTCCTTTGCTCCATTTCTTTCTCTTGATTTGAAGTTAATTGTTATTAACCCAAGTTATCTCTCTGACCTACTCTGCATGCTTTCTTTTAACGTTACACCTACTATTTTCCGTTCCATATCCCTCTGCATTTTCCTCAACTTAAGTAGGACCCCTTTTGTTAGCCTCCAGTATCAACACTAAAGTGAGGGCATGTAGGATACAATTTTATGTACTTCAGTCTTGAGCGGTACCGGTAAGCTGCTAGTCATAATCTTCGAGTACTTGTCAGATGCGCTCCATCCTAATCTTATTCTCCTGATTTCCCTTTAATGGGACAGATCTGCGATTACTTCCTGTCCTAAGTAGACATATTCGCCTACCACTCCCAGCACTTCGCTACCTATTGTAAACTAGTGTTTCTTCCCGAGGCCGTTGAGCATTACATTAGTCTTCTGCATTTTGTTTTTAGGGTCACCTTTCTGCTTTTCCTGTCTAGGTCATCAATTATTCTTCACAATTCATCCCTTGAGTTACTTTGCAAATCAATATCATAGCGAATACCAGATTACTGAGTCTCCTTACCTAACACCTTCCTTTATGGAAATTTCTCACTTGCTTTATCTAGAACTATCCTTGCTGTGCAGCCACTTAGATACCTTCCACTATTTTCACATACAGATCGTAGACACCCTGATTTGCCTGCGAAAGAGAATTGCATTACGTTCAAAAATACACATCGATTGTGTAACGCTTGGAGAAGCTGCTGTTGTAATTTATCGGCATCGTTTTCCCTATAGATGGTGACGCATTGTATTGAGAACGGTATTTTTTTTTTCGCCGCGTATTTGTTCTTCTTTATGACTGCCTGGACAGGTCGCTCAGGCAGCGCTGGCATCCTACACCCAACAACTGAAGCGGCAGTGTAGAAAGTGTGTGACTTTATGAATGTAGGTGGCCTTTATTGTCAATCAGGCGAACTCTTATCAGGGACGCTGGATGGTTATCGAAAAGGGTGGATATACAATTAAATCAAAATCTACCTTTGAAACAACACAATGAATTTAGTCATGAAAGCTCCTAGTGTGTTCGGCACTGTGTCACAGGCACTCAGAGGACCGGTCATTAGTCCCAGAGGGCAAAGTAAAGCAAAATATAAAAGCCGAACAGGAACAGGATGGTAAACTCAACACCTTTTCTATGCTCAAGCTATGGTTCCGCTTCCGCGGTGTGTTCCGTTATTTTATTATAAGATGCACGAAGGAGCCGAGTAAATGTTTCGGTGGAGGGACATGCTACGCGAGCAGAATATATTCACTGCAAAGCATTGAGCTAAGTAATAAAGGCGGGAAGAGCTTTCTGGACAGAGCCCTAACTAAGTTGAGGACTAGTAATTGGAAAAGTTCACCGTCAAACATGGAGGTGGCGATAACGGGTGAGCCAAGCCCACTATGATGTTAGCGAACGCTTGACACAGTTCACTTTGTGGGCAACGAGACGGGGATTACGCGGTTTATGCCCCCTAGAGAAAAGGTTGGGCCACCGCGCTGTGCACCGGTTGCAATTTAGCGCGAAATGTGAGGGCGCTGGCTTCGCGCCGCATAGAGCCGGATTTCCCGAAGATTAATTCGACGCCATCTACGCCATCGTGTGCTTTGGAATCATTGAGATGAAGATAAAGAAAAGGAGTGGCTTAGTGCTTGCTAGAAGGGTGAGCCTGAGCTAGACGTTCGAAACGAAAGTGATGTAGGACTGCCCGAAAAACCATGCACTGAACTTTTTCCGATCCGATCTGCTCTGTACGGTGGGCTCTTTATAACGGAAAATGCCTTAACACGCATGTTGTAGTGTGTCGGAACCGAACTGTTCTGCATTTACAGACGAATCAGTCGTACCTGTTTTAACCAGGCGCTGTTTAAGGTTATGTTAAAATACATGGTCTTTTGGGTGCAAAGGAGATATTGGGAGAATAAGCGAATGAAGAGCGACACACAGCTGAGGCTCATTTCCACTATCATTGAACGAAGGGGCATTATAATATAGTTCCACTAAACAGCCCTTGACAGTACGAAGAGCTACTTTGGGGAGTTTTAATTTGCATGCATAGTTAAGAATAGTTAAACGCGGGCCAATAATTTTGATTTTACATATAAATCCTCGCCATTCAAGGCTTATCAAACCGAAGCGCTAATTGAAACTGACACATCGGGAGTTACGTGAGCACGTGATAGCTGAGGAAGTTGAAATTGTGTGCGTTCGGGACGTGGTACGGGACGTGATGCCGATAAAAAAAAATCTATCTATTACTGTGTGGACGAGCACATTTACTCTATGTGTGCTTTGTTTCTTATGCAGTCGGTGGGTGATGTACTCTCGGAAGCACATGGGTGTGTCCCTGGACTACGCCCTGCTATTACAACTGCTGGACGACCTCGACCAGGCCTGGGAAGACTCCGACCGACCCCTCTCGAGGGACGAGGTAAGCCCCAGTCAATCCTGACGGCGCCGCCTGCGTAATTACACGGCAGATTATGCTCCTATGAGTCGCTCTCTTCCGGACGAACTCGTTTCACTTTGCTTGTTTTTTAGAGACACGGAGTTGTTGCGATTCGAGCGCTAGTGTAATGTTGCTCAGGAGAACATCTCTGTGCTCGCTCTCCTTGTTCTTTTCTTTTGTTAGGCGCACTAATTAGCGAAACGAGTAGCAGTGTGGATTTTTGGAGGCAGAGCAGTTTCTCGGTTTTCATTGCTGACGTCATATTCGTGAGAGAATAATTACAGTCATGTCAGTGCGTCAGTGCGAACATATGAGAACAATTAAAAATTTCGTTTCTGTCGCACCCATTTGTAGCTTGGTGCAAAGTTGGTGAAGATGAGAGACCCGGTTTCTAAACTGATTTTTCGATGTACGAAGCCCCGAACAAGAGTTAAATAAAAACGAAGTTTCGTGAAGACTGAGCGTCTTCACTCTTCAGTTGTTATAAGTAGCGCGAAGTTAGCTCCGTTACGCTGACGTCGCTTCCGTATGGTGCCATCACGTATAAGAATCAAAGAGTGAACCCTTATGCGTCAGATGTTTTCAAAGTCTCTAAGAAACAAGAAAATTGGTGGCAGATATCTGCATACGAGCTTCTGGTAGCAGAATTTAAAAACCATAATTTTTTCAATCATACATATTTCTCCTGTTGCTGATACAGCTAAGTGGTACAAACAACTTTGAAACTTATGAGGTCGATGATACACGTAGTTTTTAATATTCCAGGTTTGTATTTTGCAGAGCGTAGCCTAACTTTACCGAATATTTTTATTTTTCACCGTGTTCATCGTTACTGTCATTTTCTGGCAAGCATCACCAATATAGGGTGCACAGTATGAAGAGACAAAATAGTTTAAAACAATGAAACTTCGCAAGCTCTTGCATGTAGGTGGGTACAGTTATTGTTATAGACTCAGAATGGGCGTTCTAGCTCAGGAAAGCCAGGAATTTTGAACTTGGATTTCAGCACGAACTTTTCTAAGCATATAAGAATTAACAGAAGTGTCCCAGGGCCTTTTGCATTCATCTGTCGAGTTCGTTTGTGGTATAGAATCTTGGCCGCGGCGGCCGCACTTGAACGGGGACTAAATGTCAGTACGTGTTAAAGAAATTCCCATCCCCGATAGGCTTTCAAGATAAAGGGCGCCTTTATAGCGGGTCTGATATCTAAGGAACGAATTCAGGGCGTTACGTTGCACATACCATACCTTACAGTACAGTGCCGCACCGCGCCTAATTATACCATACCATACCATACCATACCATACCATACCATACCATACCATACCATACCATACCATACCATATGCCATGCCATACCATACCATACCATATGCAATACCATGCCATACCATACCATACCATGCCATACCATACCATACCATATGCCATACCATGCCATAGCATAGCATACCATACCATACCATATGCCATACCATATGCCATACCATACCATATACCATACCATATGTCATGCCATACCATACCATATGCCATACCATACCATACCATACCATATCATACCATACCATACCATACCATATGCCATGCCATACCATACCATATGCCATACCATACCATATCATACCATATGCCATGCCATACCATACCATACCATATGCCATACCATACCATACCATATGCCATACCATACCATACCATATGCCATACCATACCATACCATATGCCATGCCGTACCATACCATATGCCATACCATACCATACCATACCATATGCCATGCCATACCGTGCCATATGCCATACCATACCGTACCATACCATACCATACCATACCATACCATACCATACCATACCATACCATACCATACCATACCATACCATACCATACCATACCATGCAATAAAATACCATGCCATAACGAAACCATATGATAGCCACACCATGTCACTCATACCAAAAGGCAAAATGCGACATTCCTCCAGCACATCTGTGCCAAGAAACCGCTGCACCGGAGTTATTTCCCGCATATACCAACCAGAATGTCTTGTTTTTGGCCAAGCACAGTCAAAGCGGCGTGTCTTGTGGGTTGACTGGTCATTGTTGAAAGAACAAATCTTTTCCAAGGCGTCCATGCATAGGGGCACGCTGCTGAATAAATGCGTTCATCTTTATTTGCAAATGCTTGACGACAGTGTTGGAGTTCAGAAATCATTTCCAAGGAACAAATACTTTCACGTAAATGTTCATTAGGAGAAAGATAGCACAAGGAAAAAGATGGTATCCTTGAGACATTGCTAACCATGTAGTTCTGAAGTGCGAGTCTATGACCATGTCTTGACATTTTTGCTGTAATCGATTTAACCATTCCATAATTTTCCTTCTGATGGGTGGATTTCACATGTAATTTGTTTGTAAGAAACGGTTCGAGACGAAATGAACTGAATGCGCTACATACGCGTACTGTGTAACCACATGTAAGCATGTAATGTAACCGTTGGTAACATGGAGCGCGTGCTTGTTGCTCTGATTACAAATTAAAACATAAACAGAGTAAACATAGTAAAGAAATGAGGTACTTGAGCAGACAACTGTTAAGCTGAATGCATGGGCAATTACTGCCAGGGAAAAATGCTAATTTCAAGTTTGGATTGCAAAGAAAGAGACAGGAAGGGGAGCGAAATCATGACGACGGGGTTTTCAAGCGTCCAGAATATCCTGCTCGTGAGTTAGCAATACCAGCCCTTCTAGTGGCTGGTCCAAGTCTAATTTGACCAGTGCAGATACACGCGGTCACAAAACTGATATCTGTAGGCTGTACCTTGAACGTACACTTCGTACTTGCCATTCCCACTCCACCTGGCTTACGCCCGCGTATTCCAGCTACATGAGTGACTGTATAGGATGCAGCATCCATTGGTGATCACCGAGGACTTCTGAGCAAGCAGGGAACCGACGAAGCCTCAGGCTACGATGACGCCAACATCACAGAGGTCAGCGTGGAGTTTTTTCCCGACAAAGCTCAAGAAAAGCAGCGCCGATTTCCCGGCATAAAGCGGAAACTCGTTAAGTTTTGGAAAAAGCGCAAGCGGCGGCTTTCCTCAATACGCTCCAGCATCAGGAGCAGGATGCCACAAGTGGACGAAGAGCGAGAACTCGTGGTCACGGAGACTAACGAGGTGTGAACTGACTGCCATTGCTGTTTTCTTCCATTCGGAGGCTGTGCTGCCAAAGAGTCTGTGGACTATTTGGACTTTCTGCGTGCTTTGCATATTCACTTATTCTGCAACACCCTTTCGCAATTATTTAGAGAAGAGACAAATAATGCAGTTATTCCCATGATGATAATTGTGCCTACTAGAACAGCGGACGGGGGCCAGCTAAAGAGGCCAAATTTACAATACGGATTATATTGCTAGGTAAAGCTCCACGAGATTATGTAACGTATTGGTGAAAGTGCTTGTAAAGGAGAGGGAAGTTGCGGGTTTAATTTGCACAAGTCTGAGAAAAACTACTGTTTTTCCTGCGAATTGCACTTTCACCGTTTCCGTTACCTATGGTGACTTAAAATTTATGGTGGCCTTCAGGTGAAATTAATATCTCAGTAATAGAGGCACATAGTTTGACGGCGAATACAATATATCAGCGACAGAGATGACGCAGGAAAGTACCGCACAATCCTATGTTCGGTATCTTCTCTTCACGACTGCACTTTCCTCTTCGCTTCGGCAGAATATGCTTCGCAAGAGACATCTCTGGCAGGAACTCGAGAGCTGCAGTTGCGAAGAAGGAGGATTCACGCAACGCCACAACGGCATCGATACCTTTAGTTGAATGCATGGAAGAGCGAAACGTGAGAAGCGACGCTTGGCCAGCCTGCAGCCCTGTTCATCGCTTCCTACTTTGGCTTTTGCCTCGACTTTTCCTTCTGAACAACCCATCTTCAATCTGTACTATATTACAACTATACTTCTACTGAGACTTCCGTTGGGATATGTACATAACTTGTCAGTCTTTTTCTTTCAGGATCCAAACGATGGCATACCACTGCGAGAGAAACTTGTGATTCAGGCCGAAGTCAAGGAAGACACAAGCCCAATGATTTCGAAGAAAGAAGTGAGCTTGCAGAACGGCGTTTGTGTCTGAATAACCTGCCATGGATATTGATGGTCTATGTCTTTTCTGTGATCACCACTTCAAATACTCCTCTCGCCTCGTGCGATCGCTTTGAACACTAACACTGCTCTCGGTGGTCGGCTGCAGAACGCCTTCACTTCTGCTCTTCACAACGTTCTTCTACCTACAAATCCTCAATCTTGATTCTTTCTGCCCTTTTTACGTCTCCTTGGTGCTGTTCTACTGCAACTCCCTCTTCGCTTATATGTTTGCTTAAATATGTCTGCGCCTCTTGTCACAGAACCTACTGAATATCTGGAGAAGCTACCAAAAAACTGCGCTTCGGGGCCCGCATGGACAGCGCAATTTTCAGAGAGCCCCTTTGACTTATATGGCATGATTAACTAACACGTGCATTGGTTCTAAACACTCAAATGACCTCACTTACTTTCGCCAGGAGTCTTCAGCGAACCAGTATGGACCAGAAGGCCAGCGAAGTCGATTGTTGCCTCAAGAAGTGAGGGTTTCCTTTGGTTCTTTTGCGCGTTATAATTTCTGACATTATCTAAATATTAAAAGTTTTTCAACTATGGCGCAGGTGATATGAAGGATCATCTGCGCGATTTGACAACTGTACCGTATATAAGCCGATATTTAGTGAAACATCCTGGCATGTAGATACCTGACGACATCGCGTTAAGGGCCGTATATTATTTTAGTATTTATTTTCTTTATTTACATATACTGCTGTATCGAAGAGCGAGAAATTACAGAAGATAATCTACAGTTATCATGACAGAATACAACAATAGAGCAGGTATTGATGCACAAGCTGTATAAATTCGTTACTCGTATGAGTTTATGGCGAAAACTTCATTATTGCTGGAAACGTGAAAAAAGTCAGTTTACAAACAGTGGCCCGAAGAACTACATTGACATCGACGATATAGATATGAACCAACTGCGAAATGTTGGTGTTGCCGTACATGAAAGTAGAAGTGGAGGGAGTAGATCGGGACTTGAGCATCGAGCAGGTATCCGTCACAATCTAGGCCAGATGTTTCGGTATCAGTAACTGTGAGCTAAGCTCTGCCCACTTTTTCCGCTTGGCGATTTGCACTGTTCTTTACGCCGGTGTGGCGTAGCCTAAGTCATCTAAGTACTTTTAGTGCAGTTGCACACACAAAAATAAGTGTCTGGATGTCTGCACATTAGACACAGAATATAGATCACACACATTCAGAAAAATTAAGGCTCCAACCTACAAGTTTGCAGTTACTCCTAAATTTGTTTCTTCGCTAGCGCTCGTAAGCGCTCGCTTCAGTGTGGCTACGCTAGCGAAGTCCAGGCTGTAGTCCATTCTTCTATTTGTGACGCTTTCATGTCAATGTATCCGCTTGAGCCTATGTTTTGTATTGTCTGCTGCAGCATATACGATGCCCTCATTTGAGGCATAGCGTCTACATTCTCTTGGATCTGTTTTATGCATCTGTTTTTCAACTCACTCTGCTCAGCGCCCTCAGTCTGTCGCGCAAGCTTTTGTTGCCACTGTGTTTGTCCTCAACCTTCACTCAACGGCACAAAGGCGTTTTTACCCATACTGAAATTATGTCTTCATACGCTGCTCTTTCTCTCAGCATGTCTGATGACAAATTCTTTTTTAATATGCACGAAACGTTTACACGCGTTTAAACAATTAAACAAAATAACTGCTACTGAAAACTACCGGTTTTTACATGGGGTTATCCGATCCCATACTCTTCAGAAATAAGAAGAAAGGAAGTTTTGCCATCGTTTGTTTATACGCGGGCTATTCAACGGCGGGGAAGAGGGTGGTCAGTGGATAGATGGCAGGTCTATTGTCTGTAAGAACAAATCGCACGCAGACCAGAGCGACCCAGAAAGTTTCAATGAAGCGCCACGAAAGAGAGAATGGCTCTTCTAAAAACAAAAGAGTGCTTCGACACCGACGGAGTAACAAGGAGAAAGTTAAAAAAAAAAGCACCACTAGAAAGCGAATGTCTCTTCAAAGAACAAAAGAGTGCTCCGCCACCGACGGAGTAACACGGAGGTCCGCGGTGCGTCTCTGAAAGCTGTTAAGACAAATGAGAGTTCACCGAAGGACTTTGTCGAGTCGGTCCCTTTATGATGTGTCATTAATCTCGTATTCTGAGGCGAGCGTGATAGACCATTCCTCCCGCTCGTCTGACTAGAACTCTTTGCCCCGGTCCCCGCGTAGGAAGCCTGTCTGGCGGAGTCGTTCAACGTTTTCATCGACTACTGCCTCGAGCTCCTCCAGAAGCACCGGGACCTCTTTCCCTTGGCACACGTGGAGGCCGAACACAAGCTGGTTCATCTGCTCAAGTGAGTGATCGAAAGCGTCTGGTGGTTAATGATAAAGAAAATAAATGAAAAGAAACTTTCAGTTCATGAATAAATCAGTGATGCAAAACTAGCATTTAGAGTGCAGGGATATAAATGTCCAGCGCCTAAAGCTGGTATAAAAAGATTGGGAAAACGCCCAAGCTTCGCCTCAGCAGTAGGCGCATAGTCAACGCCGCTTTATTATTCCGTGGAAGCGCCTATAGTTTTCTTAAGACTCATAATAATTGCCTCACAGGAAAAGAAATGGGCAGTATCTGCCTCACTTGTTCTGTGGACACCTGAATCGCGTCGTGAGAGTAGGTTGAAATGGATGGATGGGAAGACATTTATTTGCATCGTCGTTATGAGGTGAGGGTTCAGTTTGAGTATTGGCCGCGTCAGATGGCTGCCAGTTGTGTCCTGTCGGCGATCTCCTCGGCCCACCCAGTGACCCGAGCCTCCGCGGGGGGCGGATAGGCCGCGCACCCCCATGTAATGTAGTCTAAAGTGGCGTCGACGCCACACTCTTTACATTTAGGGTCAACCTGTTCTTTGAATATATATTGTAAGGTAACGCGAAGGTCGGACTTGGGGAATCAGGCTTTATTACAGACCTGCAGCCTTGGTCGCACACTGCAGCCAAACACACTCCGCGATGACGAAGGGTATCTACAAGAGGGAGCAGGATGAAGATGAAGCAGCACGTTCAGCAGTGTGGAAGATGAAGCGCCACACAGTGCTCACACTATTTCGCCCGCGCAGTTCAAGCGGCCAGCCTGGCCGCAATTAGTCCGCAGGAATGCGCCGAACAAAAGGTTTCATACGTGAAACGTGGACAACTTCAGTGCCACGGTAACGACAGTCCGGAGGAGGGTAAACAGGGGAGACGCGATAGTTGACCGGGGAGGTTTTTGCAAGAACTGTGTAAGGACCAATGTAACGGTGCTGTAACTTGTCACAAAGGCCAGGAGTGCGTAATGGGGTCCAAAGTAACACCTCGTCGCCGGGACGGAACGAAACTTGGCGATGGGTTGCATCATAGCGGTACTTGCGGTCTTCCTGGCTAGCTTCCGTGTTGACGCGAGCAAGCCGGCGTGATTTGGCCACTCGGGAAAGGAACTGGTCAGGAAGAGAGGATGAGGAACTGGCATGTGTAGAAAGAAAAGAGGCGTCAAGAAAGGTAGCGGGAGAACGGCCGTAAACGAGGAAAAACGGGGTGTAACCTGTGGTCCGCTGTACAGCCGTATTGTAGGCGAACGTAACAAAAGGAAGTATTACGTCCCAGTTTCGGTGGTCCTGGTCGACATACATAGACAACATGTCAGAAAGCGTTCGATGGAACCGCTCAGTCAACCCATTGGTCTGCGGGTGATAGCTGGAGGTCAATTTGTGATGTGTGGTTGAGGCTTCAATAACTTCGGCTACAATCTTCGACAGAAATGTCCGACCACGATCGCTGAGAAGCACTTGAGGGGCCCCATGGCGCAGTACGAGCGATTCCAAAAAGAAGGTCGCGACCTCATGTGCTGAGCCATTAGGCAGGGAAGCGGTCTCAGCGTAGCGTGTTAGGTGGTCGACGGCGGTGACGATCCAGCGATTACCTCGTGCGGACAATGGAAGTGGCCCGTATAAGTCTATGCCAACAACGGCAAAAGGAGTAGCAGGGCAAGGTAGCGGCTGTAGTAGGCCAGCAGGAGGAGAAGTGGGCCGTTTGCGGCGCTGACATGGCAGACAAGAGGCGACGTATTTTGCCACACTTGAGGCGAGGCCTGGCCAGAAGAAACGGGCTTTCACGCGGTGATAAGTTTTATGAAAGCCTAAGTGACCGGCTGTAGCATCATCGTGGAAAGCCGCCAGGATACGGGTGCGAAGCGCTCTCGGAATAACGGGGACCCAACGGGTGCCTTCGGAGCAATAAATATAACGGGAGAGCACGCCGTTGTCAAGTTTGAACTTTTGGAGTTGCCTGCGCATCCTAGCGGTAGGAGGGTGAGAAGCACCGGTGAGAAGGTTGATTAGGGAAATACAGTAGGGATCTGCTCGCTGGTTTGAAATAATGGCGTAGCGATCTGGAGCAGCGGCAAGAGTAGCACAGGTTAAGGTTGGGGCTCTGGACGACATTGGGACGTCGAGGGTGCACGCAGGAAGGCTCGAGGAAGCACTAGGTGGCGATTCTGATAGCGGGCAGCGGGAAAGAGCATCGGCATCTCGATGTTTGCGTCCCGATTTGAATATGACATCAAAGTGGTACTCCTGCAAACGCAGAATCCAACGGCCCAGGCGTCCAGTCAAATTTTTGAGGGTTGATAACCAGCACAGAGCGTGGTGATCGGTAACGATCGTGAAATGGCGGCCGTAGAGGTAGGGGCGGAATTTCTGAACTGCCCAAACGACAGCTAGGCACTCTTGCTCAGTGATGGTGTAGTTGCGTTCCGCTAGTGTTAGAGTTCGACTGGCAAACGCAATTACCTTTTCCCGAGAAGCGGTATCACGTTGCAGAAGTATGGCGCCGATACCGAGGCTGCTGGCATCGGTGTGAAGAATGGTGGCAGCAGTGTCGTCGAAGTGAGCGAGAACAGGGTCCGAAGTGAGGGCATTCTTTAGGGTTTGGAAAGCTTTTTCGCATTCTTCGGACCAATTGAAAGTAGTACGGTCTGTAAGGAGGCGGTGCAGCGGTGCAGCAATGGTAGCGAAATTTTGAATGAAACGGCGAAAGTACGAAGACAGGCCAAGGAAACTGCGTAGTTCCTTAGTCCGCTGAGGGCGTGCAAAGTTCAAAACTGCAGCAAGCTTGTCAGGGTCGGGTCGAATGCCATCGCGGCTGACGAGGTGGCCCAGGATCTTGATTTCTTTCTTGGCGAAATTACACTTTTTTGTGTTCAGCTGGAGACCGGCGGATGCCAGGCACGTTAATACTTGATCAAGGCGGCATAAATGATCAGAAAAAGTCGCAGAGAAAATAACTATGTCGTCCAGGTAGCACAAGCATGTTTTCCACTTAAGTCCTCTAAGAACAGTGTCAATCATGCGCTCAAACGTAGCGGGGGCATTACAAAGTCCAAAAGGCATGACATTGCATTCGTAAAGCCCATCGGGAGTAGCGAATGCTGTTTTTTCTTTGTCGGCTTCGTGCATCGGTATCTGCCAGTAACCGGAACGCAAATCCAAAGTGGAGAAATATTCGGCGCCCTGAAGACAGTCGAGGGAGTCGTCAATTCGTGGCATAGGGTAAACATCTTTTCGAGTGACTTTGTTAAGTGCGCGGTAATCAACGCAAAAACGCACGGACCCATCCTTTTTTTTGACCAAGACGACCGGAGATGACCAGGGGCTAGCTGATGGCCGAATAATGTCTCGCCGGAGCATATCATTCACATTATCTTCTATGATTTTACGTTCTGATAAGAAAACATGGTAAGGGCGGCGGCTAACAATAGAAGTACCTTCTGTAATAATGCGGTGCTGTGCAGAAGACGTTCGGCCCAAGGTCGGAGAAGTGACATCAAAGGAGGCTTGGTGTTTTCGAAGTAATTCCTGCAAAGCTTGGCGGTGAGTCGCAGGAAGGTCAGGATTGATGGTGCCAAAGAGAATACAGAGAGAAGCATCGGAAGAAGCTGCTGGTGAGGAAGAGGGGGCGGTAAGGGTGGTGAGGGACACCGGGTGAATGTCCAGGACACAAGGAAAACATGTCCCTTTAGTCAGCACAATGGGCTCTGGGGAAGTGTTCGAAGCAGCGACAAGCGCTGTGCCATGCTCAAACCGAACAAGACTTGGTGGTAGCGCGATTCCGCGGGTCAGATGGCGATCAGAAGGCACGATTAGCACATCTCCGTTATCAATGTCAGCAGAAGTAAGCGCGACAAGTTGTTCGCATCCAGGGGGCAACACTGAGTTAGTAGCGGCAAGCAGGCGATAACGGGGCTCGGGATGTTCAGAAGACGGATCGCTCTCGTTCATGTAAATGATCCTGTCGCGACACGAAATGCTGGCTGATGCGGCAGACAGAAAATCCCAGCCTAAAATAATTGGGTGAGCGCACGGTGACATCACGGCAAATTGTACATGGTGGCGGACACCGTCAACAAAAACTCGCACAGTACACTTAGCAGAAGGACGAATTATTGCACCATTAGCTCCACGGAGTTCAGGTCCATCATAAGGCGTTTTCACTTTTCGCAAGCGGGAGCACAAGTCAGTGTGTATCACAGAAACAGCGGCGCCCGTGTCAACCAAAGCTTCAACAGATAATCCTTCAACCCGCACTAAAATAATATTCCAGGGACGTTCCGGAGGATTTTTGGGATGGCCGAAGAGTGCAGTTTTCCCTCCTAAAACTGCAGTGGTCAGTTTTCCGACAGGCGGGGGGTCGTCAGAGAAGCTTGACGGAGAGGCGAGGCTGAGCGGCGAAAAGGCGAAAGAGAACGGCGTCTTGAAGGCCTGTAACCAGCAGGCGGAGCGGGGCTTTCTGGCGGGGGTGATGAACGTCGGGGATAATCGGGGAATGAACGGTGGTTAGAGCCGGAAAAGCGAGGAGGGTAGTCTGCTTCAAATGATTCGTAGCCGCGGCGTTCATTCTGGAGCCTGCGACGACAGAAGCGGGAAATATGGCCTCGGTACCCGCAGTAATAACACACAGGGCGGGCTGGGCGCCAGTTGGGGTAGTATGTCGGCGCTGCGGCAGGTGGTGCCAATGCAGCGACATGAGCAGTGGTAGGCGCCGGTGGCGTAGGCGCTCCAACTGCGGGCGGCAAGGACGTGATCTGAGCGTACGTTGGCACCTGACAAATGGTAGGAGCGACCGATGTTGGCGGGGAATAGGTCATTGAGGCTAGCTCTTCTTTAACAATGCTACGCAGGCCGGCACTTGAATTATGTGGCTCAGATGCAGGGCGGCACAAATTACCTTGAGCCGAGAGCTCTTCACGAATTAATTCGCGAATAAGCACACGGAGGTCAGCTTCGGCAGTGAAACCAAATGAAGTGGGATCAGGCTGCAGGCGTATTGACTGTAGTTCGTCAAGGCGTTGACAAGTGGATATGATGGCATCGATTGTGGTAGGGTTCTGCACGGCCAGGGCGTTGTAGGCGAGTGGCCCAATACCTTTAAGGACGTGCCGAACCCGCTCGGCCTCTGGCATTGTGTCATTGATGCGCCGACAAAGTGAAAGTACATCTTCTATATAAGAGGTGTAGGTCTCATTAGGCCGCTGAAGTCGGGCTTCTAGCTTCTTCTTGGCGGACTCCGTGCGAACAGTAGGAGCGCAGAAAATCTGGCGTAACTTTTGTTTAAAGGTAGCCCAGTCCGGAATCGTCTACTCATGATTTAGAAACCACGTTTTGGCCACATCCGTCAAATAAAAGGACACATTAATTAATTTAAGAGAATCGTCCCATCGGTTGAAAGCACTGACCCGGTCGTAGCTGTCGAGCCAGTCATCAGCGTCGTCGCCGCGGAGACCGGCGAACATCTGCGGGTCGCGCTGACGGCTACTGACAGTCCAAGTGGCGAGGGGAGCTGGAGTCGAGTTGGTAGCAGCCGGAATAGCGGAGTGGCCTTCTTGTGTCATGACGATGGTGGTCGGGGTCAAACGGCGCCCAGAACGAAGCTCCAGGTGGATGCAGGTGACGAAGCAGCGGGGAAATCAAGGCGCACCTCCACCACGTGTAAGGTAACGCGAAGGTCGGACTTGGGGAATCAGGCTTTATTACAGACCTGCAGCCTTGGTCGCACACTGCAGCCAAACACACTCCGCGATGACGAAGGGTATCTACAAGAGGGAGCAGGATGAAGATGAAGCAGCACGTTCAGCAGTGTGGAAGATGAAGCGCCACACAGTGCTCACAATATGATTATGCTTTGGGGCAGGGGAAGGAGCGGGTTTGTAGCTGGCACCAGAGTACCTACTGGGCCTTGCTTAATGAATTATGATGGGGAAGGAAAGATGCGCCTTCCCAGGCTCAAATGACGAGTTATATCATAAAACGAGAGAAGCCTTCCCTCGCACCTGTGGGAAACGAGGTACTCACGGTTTGAGGGAAAGTGGAGAGAGATAAACAGGTGCCGTAGTGGGAGGGCAGCGGAGTAATTTAGACTACCTGCGGATCTTTCATCGCACAGCACACGGATGTCAATTCGAATCACCTCCATTCAGACGCAGCCGCTGGCGGCCGGGGTCGAACATGGGTACTCCGGTACAGTAGACGGCCATCTTAACCACTACACCACCGCTCTTGTTTTTCTTGCTCTCAAAATATACACTATTTTTTCAGGACCCGTCAGCCGTATTTGACTGACGTACCAGGGTTAAAATTCCTTTCTATATTTCAAAATTTCAATGTGCGGGAGCCAGTCAGGTGCTGGTTCCAAGGGTTTTATAAGTTAACAGTATCTTACAACACTTTCCTTAAAGTATTCTCTAACTGGCCGTGCGCCAAGAGCTGCATGGCGCACTGCGATCCTGCTTCTCTACATACTATGCAGGCCTAACAACGTTGCAAGGTCATTGGAATACCGTCCTCGTTTTCAATTGGAAGATACCTAATCGAGTGTGGGGCAAGCGGAAAATCCTTTTTTAGAAATCCTTTGGACGGCGTCGCAGAAGAAAACTGCGTCCCAGCAGTCCAAGAAAACGTGCTATATGGTTTCATCCTTTTTACATAACAAACAGCGGACTCGTCATGGACAAAAATTCCTTTCTCTTGCAACTGCGCTTTAACCGACAAGGTGCCGCTGTGTGGTCGAAAAAAGAAAGTTTTAGCTGCAGGAGTAATGTCCATTTTGTAACTATTTTAAGGATATCTTGACCAGGGCCTGCACTGTAAATGGCCCCATGGTGAAGGAAACAGTGAGCCACTTATATCTCTGTTAAGTTTCTTGCTTGTCACATGACTAGGATAAGCGGAAGAAAACAGTGTATAAAGAATATGACAACTTGAACAACGTTTTTGAAATACCCCCGAATAGTTCCTTGAATACAGCGGGATGTTGCGACAAAGTCAGGCAAAACTCTACCCAATCTCAACTGAATAACAGCACGTAAAAAGGGACTCTTAGTATCCGTAAAGAAACTAAAACGACTAACTGTCTCACGAATAAATAGCATACACGAAGGCCTCCAGCGCGTACCCTCCGAAACAGGTTGGTTCGATTGGTCCTTTTCCAAGAGGAACCCTACACAATCACTGCAAATATCGTGTGCAGCTTTTGCACATTTAGACCATTTAGTTTGGTGACCAAAAAAAAAAAAATCACAAACTGTGGCACGTCCAAGCATCGAGAGGTTCAATTCACCAAAATCTGTCATTTTTTTTTCTCTTATGGTAATTAAATATGAAGCGTTTAGGTGGAGATAATTATGCATCAAGTGTTCAAGAGCTATAGTAAAAGAATTAGAAGCGACTAGTGAAAGCTATGTCGTACGATGGGAGTGCTTCAAACAGCGCCTTATAATGAAGGCCTGAAGCGATCCAGTGAAACAAAGCACGATAATAACATAGATGAAAGCGTTCTTACGTCGTTCTTACGTCGAACCTGAAAGCGCTGATAGAGTTGCAGGCTGCCGATCCTGGAAAGTACAAAGATGACATCGGCGTTGTAAAACAATAGCTTGAGGTGCTAGACGAAGAATAATACCGAGGTGCGCTGATAAGAGCTAGGACGCAAAAATAACAGCTGGCGAGACACCCACTAAGCGTTCTCTAGGACTTGAAAGGAGATATGCACAACGTAATGTGATCAGTGATATACAACGTAAAGGGTCAGCAAGAAGTGGTGCAATGGCTGTTGAAAATGCATTTTACGAATACTACTGCGGACCCTTTGCCCATCAGCCTGTAAACGATGACCTGTTTTAGGAAGAATACTTACCTTTAATGCCAAAAGTGGATAATTAGATGCGAGAAATTTTGGAACAACAATTTTCTGCGGCCGAAGTTTCGAAAACAATAGACGACCTTAACCCTGGCAAATCACCAGGACCGGGCGGATTACTTGCTGTGTTTTATTAAAGCCTAAAATGCGAACTTCGAGCTCTTCGTTCGTCCCAGGACATCATCAGTTTGTGATATTTTTGGCAGTATTGCTTGTACAAGAGATCCTTTCACGATGAAAGTGGAAAATTTATGCTTGATTCTAAAACTTCTCCCTCCTTTAAAAAGCACTTCGAGGGCACGAACAGAAAGCAGAATTATAACGATCTTGTCAGATTTTGTTGTGATGGGTGTTTGACTTTCTTACTTCAATATTTGTCGAAGGGGACACATTGGAGAAAAATACATCAACGAAACTCAATGTGAGTTTCGTTGATGTATGATGCAGCTTTGTTGATGTACTCCTAATTCGAACCAGGCTCGTAATTTTAAACACAACTATAAAGTTTACTTTGAAATTTGGCGGACCGTACAAACTGCTTTAGTATGAACACCCAAGTGCAGTGTTCTCACTGTGATGTGATCATTCCTGCACCGCCTTTTGCAGATGTCTGGCACTCATCTACAGGATGAAAGCATTCCAGTGGTGCTGTCCTTTCAGGAACCAGCTTACTGTAGAGATCACCAACACGCTCAAGGTATGATTTTTAATATACTTACCAAAGCATGAACCTAGGTCCCTGCACGTTAGGAAGGGGGGCATATCATTACAACAGTAGATTTCTTATATTCATTTTTTTCCCTCTTTGCAAAACTAAGTACTAGAGTTTTTAGACACCAGGGGTACCTTGCTTCCGTAGCGGCATGCTAACAACTACGAGATGGAGGACCATAACAGGCAGTTAGAAATACGGGCGACTAGCAAAAACATGGTTTATCTTAGGAATGTTGCACCACGACTAGTCGGCAAGAATGGGCTTTAAGTTGACTAAAGTGCTTTGACAGCCTCCGAGAAATTAGATCACTGACTACCTGAAGATCAATTAAAAAGCTCATTAAGCTACGAGTGGAATTTACAGTTACTGAAGCGGAATTTTTTTTTCTCTAGAACTTGTAACGCCGTGAGTGGTGAAAATGGTCCTCACAGACGATTTGATTAATTCGAATAATACTGGTAAGGAATACAACACTGTATGAGCACAAATGGACCCCACTGGTGGTTCTGTGTGACTCCTTGGGTGATACTGATGAGGCGTCGGAGCCCGGGAGCGCCAGGAAGTCAGGAGCCCAGGAACGCAAGAGCTTGTGCGCCGTTACCAAGCTATGGTTCGGTATAAAGATGTGCGGTTTTTTGCATTTTTTCGCAGAAAGGCTGTGGAGACTGGTTTCGGTGCACCCATGCCATTCATCAACCCTTGGTTCTGGTGAGTGAAGAAAGTCATCATTCAAAAAATAGCACTTAAATGGAAGGCACTTAAGCACCGCCTTTAAGAGTATGAAGCGTTAGTGTTAATTGTTCCTATCTTCGATTCTTCGCTCGTGGGTATGCAGTTTGTTCACCTAATTAGCAAATCCTTAACTTGTGCCTTTAATATCTCGTAGATTCTTTATCAGCATACAGTGCTCAGCTACCACTTCATCTAACTAGCTACGTGATTGTTGTATTCCTTGGTTCTGGTGCGTGAAGAAAGTCATCATTCAAAAAATAGCACCTAAATGGAAGGCGGCCACGGCGGCCACGTGACATATAAGATAAAAAACCCAGCTTTAAGCAGGCCATACAAACGTGTTTGCATGGCCAAGATGTAGCGTGCTTGACTTAGCGCCAAACAGCTCTGTAATGTCGATTTCTATCCTCCTACCCTCCCTCCCACCTACTTGAAACGAGCAACTCGAATTGTCAGCTCTTCCAAACTGTGTGACACTATGTGGTATTGTTATGTCACTTTACCGATCGACTAATCAATGCCCGCCATCTCGCCTGCGAGCTGCCAGAGCCATGCCAATGATTGTTTGTTCTCAACGCCGAGAATGAAAATGCCGATGTCAGTTTTCTGCTGAACAGGGTGTTTAATACTATAGCCTTAGAACAACTTTCTCGCCGATATGCTAGCAATCAATTCGTCGCAAAGCAGCAATTGCGACGAAGCGTAGCAGAATAGGGAAACCGATGCTTGATAAGAAAATTCATCTTTTTGTATCACTCTGTGGCCTTAATAAATTTTATTGTGCATGTGGCGACGGCAGCTTATATACTCTTGTTCATTTTTTTGCGGGCCATACAATATGCTCTTATATACTCCGTAACGGAGAAATGCGTGCAGCACGAAAATACTGCTAGGTAAAAATAAATCGCAGTCATTACTCCTAGTTACTTTTGGGCTTCAAAGTTACTATAAGTGTTCAAGGAGTGACTTAATGGCGTAGCAGTGTGGGATAGTGGACCATTTTGTGAAGGCGGCAGGGCTAGTTGTCAAAAGCAGAGTGGCTGTGGAAATATCTCATGTGCCATTTAAAAATTTTGGAGATATACACTGTGCCGTTAACGGTATGAGTGACTGTGTTATACTCATGGACAACTTTTTTTTGTGCCTGCCAAAGCTACACAGCTGAAACGCATCAGCTTACTGCGCATCAGAATATAGTTCCTCCATATCACGTTATCATTACATCAAGATTTTATTACAACACAAGCCAGTACAACGTTAATGTAGTGCGCTTCCAAGCCAGTACACTACGCCGAGCAAACGGGAAGGCTGTGCCATCTGTCGGGAATCTCCCGAAGCGTACGTCGACTACTGCTGCTGCGTCTACCCGAGGGCTTCTGTATGGTTTTGCAATGCGCTTGTTTCGGTGGCGTACGTATTGTGTGATATTTATTAACCGCGAATTTACGTTCTCATATGCCTTACGTAGTTTACAGAAAGGCATCTTTGCATCTTTGGTGGCACGGAAATTATAATGTGAAGTAAAGGCTGAACTGAAATCTGAACTGAATTCAACCACATTGCTTGTAAACCCAGTGCGCTCGTAGTTCAGTTCAAGTTTGATTCCTGTGTGGGTCTTATTTGATAAACGGTTCGAGGCGCAACGTCATGAGAGATTTCTACCACGTGCGTAATAGTTAATGTATAGTACCGGGCATCGCATACACGAGGTTCACGAGGATATCGCCGCATAAGGCCTATGTCTGTTTATACATGGAACAGAAGAGTTTAAAGCTTGGTCTTTGACGGGTCTCTGCACCAAAGCATTTCCTTGTTGAGAAATACGAGATCGTTTTCCGCCATCGGAACACATTTATTTAAGCATGTCCTAGCTGTAGAAAGATGTTCTGTTCTTTTTTTTTAGCGAGTGAATATTTTTTTTTTTCATCTTGGACAGTCCCTATCTAAAGATGCTGATCAGTTTTGTTGAGGCATTAGGAGACTCCAAATTGGCACTGAAAAATTCGTCCTTACGAGAGGACAAAAAAAAGGTTTCTTTTGAGGCTCCTGCTGTGTCAAGCCGACAGGCTGGTGGAGGAACACAATCTGGTTTTAGCGGAGAACAGGAGCATAAACTGGAGCTTGCAACTTTGCTCGAAAGAGGTTTGCTTGAAGAAAACAGGATAAAGGGCTCAATATACTTGTGACTCTATAGCCCGTACTACAGAGCATCCTCCTCGTGTGAGGTACCTGTTCTCAAGACTCCAAATGCCTTGTGTCTCGAAAAGTGCTTTTGTGCGCAAAACTCGTGCCTTTGCCATCGGGTGTGCCTGTACTGAAAGCATTCGTTGCTTTGTTGCCCCATCTTATGTTGCAGACTGAGCAAACGGTGCTCGCTAGCCTTACTGAACTGACGAACGCCTTGAACGCAGACCTTCACAAAGGCATCAAGTATTACAACCCAGTCTTCGAAACGTAAGCACAGATCAGTTTATTTACCCTGGTTAGAACGACACATTTCGCGAGAAATAGGTCGTATTGGCATAGTTAGAATTATTTATTTTTGTGTACATTGTGCTATCGACAAAGTTAAAAAGTAAGATTGAAATAATGCTGAAACGTAATTTAAACAGCGTACCTAACCTTAGCGGTTTGTCTCTGTTGCATTTACACATTGCTGTTAGGACTAATTGGAGTACGAAATCCTAAGTTAAGACTTGACACTCCTGTGGTTCTCGAACACATTTCACAAGCTTCAAGGGTGGATGTCATATTGTTGACACGCATTTATTTACACAGCCTGCCTAACAGCGCACTTCCATTTTCCTTTTCAGTTACGTCGGTGTCAACTATATAGCAATTGTGTATAAGCAGCTAGAAAAATTGGTAAGTTTTCACGTAGTTTCTGATAATTCACAAGTTGTATTTCTTTAGGTTTCTACCCCTGCTTGCGTGCCATTTCTTTGTGCATTTTCCTAGAAGCCTGTAATGAATCCTTATCATGAAAGTCAAGGATGTCTCCTGCTTTCAAACAAAAAATGCTCTATAAAAGCGGTTGAGGCGAATGTTATGAGGTTCCCTGAGCATAAGCTTTACTGCACAGTCGAACGCTGTTTGGCTAGAAGCGAGGAGCAGAGTTTTTACTAATAGAATTCTTTAAGGTGTTGTCTTACAGGTAGAAATATGTGGGAATCTGAATAAGAAGGCTCGAGTATGTCTAAACCTTCGTGTGTCTATATGAGTTTCGAGCGGCAAAAGTCATAAACGCGACCGCGGGACAGGTCTTCTTGGTTCAGAGAAATCGGCCCGGGAGAAAGAGAGAGAGAGAGAGAACCTTTCATTTAGTCGAGGCAATAACTGTTCGCCTAAGAGGGCAGCCTCCTGAGTCTATCTCCCGATTTCGATCGACCAGACGACGCTGATAGTCCAAGCTGGGAACGGATAGTAGGTCTTCCTCTGCCCTTCTGCCATGTTTTTGGTGGGATGCCACCATGCGCCGCCTTGCATCCCCACACCATTTGTATTAGGATGTTCGACACATTACAGAATGCCATTCATTACAGTATTGGTGGTGGCCGAGATCTTGTGCAACAATGTGGAGAGGGCGTGGAGGGAGAGAGCAACTAGCTCTGAACAAAACCTTTATTTTTGAAACTTTGGGTCACCACGATGAAATACGCCTCACGAGCATGACGAAGCTGCTTTGCTGCGGTAAATGAGATCGAATTATTCCGCTTAATTCAGTTCTCTCTCCGCTATAAGCTGCTGGTGCCTTCTTTCATGTTATTGCCCAGTTCAACGTGGTTCTCCCTTCCGGGTGCTTCTTTTTGCAAACAGTGTGCACGCAGAATGAAGCCTTTCCTTGTTAAATCTGTGCTCCTTTCATAACCAATCTTCTTTCCTTCCTCGCACGCTGCGTTAGCTGCGTGAACGTGTGGCCAGGAAGCTCTGTCCTGAGGTGGGTTGCGTTGTTAGTGTGTTAAGGTTACTAAGACATTAACTAAGCTGTGGCATGTTTAGCGAAACTATAGGAGAGAGGCCGCAGCTGGTTTAACCAATAATTTATTCTTCTCTTCCTTTTATTTCCACACAATGTTTTCTCGACATTTTATTTTTCTTTTTTTTCTATCTCTTTCCTTGGAACTTAGTCTGGTTGCCCTTTGTATGGTGCCTCTCCGCTTGGGCGCTAAGCCATACCCAGTCAACCTAAGAGTTCAACTACACCCCCACCTTACACACGAATATATTTTTAGTTGATACTGTAATAGTTTCACAGGTAAAGATAAAAATGCGAATTAGAAGAAAAACAACAGGCCGCTGGTGGAATCAGAACTCACTGCCTACGAAGGCCGTGTCCGGTGCTGTTGCCAACTCAAACGAAGTACTAACAGAATCATGACAGAGATCTAGAAGTTTATCATTTGCGTCTTTTTGAAGTAAGTCTCGTTCGTGTAGCTTGGATTACTTCGCCGGAGTCTGTTAGATGCACCCTGCTAGATATATCCCGGACAGGTTCCCTTGTACAGCAACGATCACCTAAAAGCAGCGTCGCGGCAGCGACTAGCACTGAAATCAGGCTGCTGTTTCCGAATCTGTTGGTTTGCTGTTGGTGCAGAAATGAGCGTCACTTGCTTCCCGCGGCTTCTGGTGCAGGCTGGTGCCGAGCTGCCTGCCAAAGTGCAGGAGGTGTGCGGCCAGGTCAACGCCATCGACTCGGCAGCTCAGGACCTTTCCCAGGAGCACATCTCTATGGGCGCAGCGCTTTTCGAGCTGTACATGGCTCTACAGGAGTTCGTCCGCTTCCGGGAACACATACCACAAGAGTGAGTGTGGCGCAGACTTTGAGCGCATCTTTCGGCCCGTCTCCTATTTCCGTGTTTCCCCATTTGCGTAGTAACCGTCACAATTTCCAACGTGGTTATCCGTGTCACGATCTTGTTTGAACAATGGAGGGCATTGTCGTCTGTAGTAAAAAGAGATTTTTACCTCTTTTCTTGCTTAACGAGCTCACCCGATGTTGACTTTTGACACTTTAGAACTGAATATGTCTACTGCACCTGCCTTCTCCTTTCGTTTCCTGTGCTTCGTTTTATCTTCCCTCCCTCCCTCCCTCCCTCCCTCCCTCCCTCCCTCCCTCCCTCCCTCCCTCCCTGCCTCCCTCCTTTCTTCCTTCCCTCGCTTCCTTCCTTTCTTCCTCATCCTCCTCCTCTTCCTCCTTTTCTTTTTCTTCGTGAATCATGCGCCTGAGAAACGGTGTTTAGAATGACGATGCATAACGGTTGGATTCGACCCGTTAATTCCAGGGATTGGACACAGCTCACAATGCAGAACTACCATCTGTGGTTTTCCGACTCAGTGCAAGGATGGTTTGCGGTAGCCAAAGTAAAGGCCCGCCAGAGGATCAGGAAAGCCCTCGAACTGGACAGAGTGAGTTTTTAACGCTTTTTGATATATTCTTGACGTGATAGAATTCACGCCCTTCTAAAAATTACATCAACCCTTAATTTATCATTAGCTGCTTCTAGTGAAAGGGGCAATGCGGATACGAAGGTGATAATGAGAAAAATAAATTTAGTACCAGGCTCAAATCGGTCGCCATTTTCAGGAATAATTCAAATGTGTGAAGGAAACTTTGAAAACAATGCCCTCAATTTTCCTCTCCTGCATCTTCAAATAAATCCATGAAATTTGTACTAATTATTGTCACGTATTGGCTGTTTCACACTTAGTGAGAAACTGAGAGCCGTTGCATTCCGAGGCGGCAAGTAGTGGATTCGGGCACTGGAGGCAACTCGCACAGTCAATCGAGGGGCAGTCTGCGCCACGTCGTCTGCTACAGCGGCGCTCGTTGGCCGGACAGCTTGTGGCGGCGCGCTATTGCGGCACTCACCGCTGTCTATTCAGCGCATGTAAATTGCTCCGTCTCTCTGCAATTGTGGAGCAGCGACCATATTCGATTTTCGAGTCCCGTACCTCTTGCTTACAGCACCCGGCTCCCGCTCTGACAGGAAATATCGTCATAGTCACATGACCTGATTACCAGAGGCTGCTTTCAGGCACTTTCGTCCGTCGGCATGACAGTTCTTTCGCAGTGACGCTGCGTGCACATTTATCTTTCACATGCGTGCAACAATAAAGGTAGGCTGTAGAGGCACGAATCAATCGATACTTTTCATGAACGTAACTTGACATGCCTCAATGCGAATCATTTGGCAGAACTCATTTTGGCGGGCTTTGGTTGCCTTTGCTGCTCGTGTAGAACTTTGCCTAAGGTACAGGTAGTGCAAGTCGCTTTACTGGAAAGGAGACGAAAGCGTTTCCAAAAACATTTACAACAAGCATTAGCTGCTCTAGCACACATTAATCGCTTGCGATGCCTTCATTCCTCCGCTCTGACAAAATCGCGAAAGAGGCGAAAAACTTCTGGGCAGCAAGAGCAAATGGGTAGTGCTTCGATGCTCTGAACGCGCCCGTGTGGAGTGAATTTCAAGAGAAAACAAACGGATTAAAACGCATTACAGATGGTTAGTGACTAGCTAAAGAGCTCGTATCAAGATTTAACGCACGATATCATCAACACATGCAGGAAAAGTACTCAGAATACGCACGGAGTCTAAACCAATATGGCTACTAGCAAGGCGTTACTTTACCGGAAGCTGAACTGGTGGGCGGAAGTTTCTCACCTTCCGGTGAAACCTCGAAGGCACGAATCGAGTCATCAAGTAGCCCAGGACTCTCTGATAGAATCTGCCCAGCTTGTCGTACATATTGGACAAATAGATAAATGAAGGGGTATTGAGGATGCTCGTTATAATACATGAAGGAGAGAAGTCAACAGTCGGCGACGCCAAGGAAACCGTTGGGGATTGTGCTTTGTCTTTTTTTTTATTTTTTACTTCAGTGATCACATAAATGAGTAATGTAATCTGTTTAGGGGAAAGATAGTTAAACACAAAGTAGAAGAAAAAACAACGTGCCGATGGTGGGAACCAAACCCACGAGTTCGGTTCGGTTCGTGGGTTCGGTTCCCACCATCGGCACGTTGTTTTTCCTTCTACTTTGTGCTTACTTATCTTTCCCCTAAACAGATTACGTTACTCATTTATGTGATTACCGAAGTAAAAATTAAAAAAAGACAAAAAGTACAATCCCCAATGCTTTCCTTGGCCTCGCCGACTGTTGGCTTCTTTCCCTTATAATATTGGACGAAGGTCATTTTGGGATCGGACCTTTGTTCACACTAAGGGCCTTATGCAACGCTCAGCGAAGCATATGTACTTTTGCTGCATGACGTTGTTTTTTGCATAGCGTAATTAAGCCTGTATAGTACATACTGGGTACTCTCTTCTCGTATCTATGTCCGCAGGACGCATTATTCAGTCAGATAACGTATAGCGGTGATGACAACATGTCGAGTAAGGAAAAGCGCCGTCTAGCAACAGTACTGTTAGTGACAGTGTAGTGGTAGTAGTTTAGCCGGAAAAAGGCTAGAATTGAAACACTTTGTAAAAGAAATTATTCGAAGAAAATAGCAGGTAGTTCGTGCTAAATGTATGATGCATATTTAATTCTACTTCCTCTTCTGTTCTGAGCATTTCTGTCAAAGCAAGTGGTTTAGATTTCTGTGTGACCTGCTTTTTCCCTCTGTGTTTCTGTGTGCTTTCCCCGGCACGCTGGATAGAGGGTGAGTTAGTGCTTCATGCACTTGTCCCATCACTGCGGCTCTGCCTTTCGCGTGCATTGTGTGCAGTTGCACTTAGATGCTGCGCCCGCGCTGGATTCCATTAAAATTGCAAATTTAGCTGGCACACTTAGTGGTAAACCTGTAGCATTGTTTTGCCAAATGGTGGTGCCACCTGTCAGTCATTTCGTTTTTTTTAATTTTTGCTCGTATTTTAGGAACGCTTGCGAAGCTATCTGAACTGTGACTTCAGTAAAGTTTGTTTTAAGATTGGTGGTAACTGTTGCCGATCGTCTCTCACTTATTTTTTTTTCTTTGCTCTAATTTTTACTGGAGTACAGAGGAGTGCAGTTATGGTTCAATATACTTGGCGCAAAATTTGCGAAGTCCAAGCAAACTGGGAGTACGGTTTTTGAACGGGCCGCTTGTTAACTTGCTGTGAATTTTCGCAACTTGCGAAAAGGGGTTTAAATGTGTGTGAGAGCTTTTTAAAACTTCAAGTGCACTCAAGTGAGATTAAGGTTCCTTCTAATAAAGATTTCGTTTAAAAAAGAAATAATGTTTCTGTTTCAAAAAAAAAAAAAAAAAAGAGCTCAGTGTTACGATTGTAAATTCTGCTTGCCTTCAATCCTTGATGCATGTGTGATATTTGGTTTATTTCTTCTGTGCTCATGCTTTAATCCCATATCCGCCCCGTAATCGCCCCTCCGCATTTTAAATCTAGTTTCACTAGTCTGCTCACTTAGAAACAGTTACGACCATTCGTATGCATAATAATAGAAAGTTTTAGCAAAGCAAAGACGTGATAGCCTTGACGTGCAGCATTTTCTCGGACGCCTCGTTTCCAAGTGCATTGCCCACATTTTCCCCCACCCCTGTAACTGCGCGGGTTCCGAGAGCATCCTGTAAACCGGTATGAGTCTACTGTAGTAGGTCTCCGCTACACTAAAGATATTTAGTATCACGCGACCGTAGACAGTCCGACGTAGTAGCGATTGGAGACCAGGGGGAGGAGAAAGCTTCCGAGATCAAGAGCATGCCCAGAATTCCTGCTGCCGTGATTAACGTCGTCTGCTATACTGTTCTGGTTAATGCGAAGCAGTCTATGTTCACAATCGGTTGTTATGTATCGGCACCTCAAGAAGCTGATATCAATTGTTATCCATTAGATATAGGGCGGGTTGTACTGAATAGAGCACACATTTGCTGTAAACAGCCTAACATGCCGAATAACCCAGTTGGAATCTACCTTACGGAAATTATGTAGCCTAGTTTGTTTACAAAAATCCAATTGTAGAGGGCCCTTGGTCCAGCTTATTAGTTTAGCGGCGTAATAAATCATTCGCATCTTTTAAGGTGCAGCCAAACTTCGTACAAAGCAAAGCTATACAAGTCTCGAACTGAGACAAACCCTCTATCCAGGCAGGCTCTTTACCGACTAAGCTAACCCGACAGGTTAGCATATTAGTTGGTAAGGAAAGAATGAATTGATCAATAACTCGAACTCGGAGGGGTGTTGATCCAATTTGTACAAGGCTGTGACAATGTGGTGTAGATTTGTAACTGGGGAGCAATTACACTAATTGGAATAGATGCTCTCGAGACGCTACCCGCAAATGCAACAAAATCTCAGGATTGTGCAGGATCGATGCGCGTTTGAAACTATCCAGAGCATCCAGCATGCTGCAAATCGGACACAAACTGCCGCTCTCAGAGCTCGGTCATAAAACTTACTCGTCAGAGCTTGCTTCGCATGATGCAGTGCAGACAACGTTCGTTCCAGCAGCACGATTAGTGGCATGTTCGATCCCTGTCCAGGTTTTCTGTTTTTGGCTTAGCGTCGCTGCATTTAACACTGGACACTTTCTACATATTATTAGAAATATGGCCATGCGGCTAATGTAGACACTTGCATGAAACCATGAAAAAAAACAACAACAACAATGCAGTTTGAGCAAGAACAGCTTGTTATTGATATCCACGTATACGTTCCCCATTATTTTCGATGCAAGAATGGAAAGCATGTTTCTTGCAGCACTGTGTAGACCAAAATAACGAAGATTTTCATATTTAGAGCCAGACGAAAACCTTTTCCCTTAGCCTATCATACTCACTGTGGTACTAGCATACATGAGGCAATTAAAGCTGCGAAGAAAACCACCAAGCCAACGATATGAAATTCACCGTTGGTGTAACGCAAGTTTTAAAAACAATGAATTTGTCAAATGCTAAATAATATATGATTTGAAATCTAGGAAATGTTGTGAACTAACGTTGAGTTAACAGTGACGAAGGGTCGGGAAGTTGCGAAGCACTTTCATTGTAACGTTAATCCTCATTGTCAACGGCCGGTCACAACTAAATGCGATATTCAGGGAACCAGTCATAGATAACGGATACACATTTGAAAGTCTTCAGGATATCACTCGAGACAAATGAGAAAATATCTGACGCGCTTCAATAAACTTTCGGTTGGGTGGTTGGTTCATGATCTTCCTAACGTCACACATCTCCGGTCACGCAGTTTTGCTTGAAAATGTGCATCGCGATTTGGTAAGATGTCGCTTCTTGGCAGAAGCAAAAATGAACATCGTGGATGCCACTAAGAAAAAAGCTGAAGACTTCATTAGCGACACTTTTATTTCTCTGTACAAAGTCGAGTATAAGATACCCTGCTCGCGGCGTGGTTAACTTGGGCCGGATGATCTCTTTTTTCTTTTTCTCTTGCACAAGAGTGGCCTGAGGCCTACTTATGCGTTGTTGCCAAGAAGAATAAAGTAGTTGTTAGTGTAGCGCCTGCCCTTGTCTCTTCTCCGTGGATCGTCTAGTGTTTGAGCTTAACAGTTAGATTTGAAAAATCTGACGTGCTTGACGGTACTTTAGCTATAGGCTGCTATACACTTCAGGCTTTATGCGATACCCCGAGCAGAAATATTTACTATTGCGAACCTTTTTGGCACCGCACGTGTAATGTAAAAACGATTGATTATTGTAGTATTCAGTAATGATGACTTACCACCGCCTGCCGTTGCTGGGTTCCCCCGAATCAGCGCTCTTCGCGCTTCTTATTTTAACCTGTCTGCGCTGTGTGTGTTCTGCAATATAGTAAAGAGATTGTTTCGCATCGAGCCGATAACATGCACCTACTGGTTTGAGGGCGTAGCTTTGATGGCATTTGGCCATAATTCATAGGTGACACTGTTCTACTCCGAGTAGTTAACCAACTCTCATTAAGGCTTCGTGAGTGTACTCTTGCGCTAAGTATATGCTGCAGCAGGGAATATTTAATAAGGATAGCTGCAGCGAGAGGTCAGCGGTTCTGTGAAGTTAGTCATTTAGCGGCTGATGAAAATAACAGAGTACCCTGAATGCTGCTTATGTTTGCTGCCTAGCTTGAATGCACAGTCATATGCTCTCAACTGGCAACTTCAATCTGTTTCTTGTAAATACGGTGTACACCACATTTATCTTGATAGTACACATATTCCCCAGCAAAGCAGTGCATGCATTGGGGTTTGGGTCAGTGCGAAGCACTAATGGTAAGCGAGCAGATATAGGTATAGATGGCAGGTAAATGTAATGGTCCCAATTGGGACTGAACTCGCCATACTGGTCCTGCTCGATGTGCGTGCCTTGCAAGTCCTTTCTTTCCTGACGTCCCCGCTTTCTCTCCCACCTTCCACCTCGCCATCCCACTTGGAAACCCGCAGATGCCTGCTGGTTTTATACTCAATAAAAAGAAGGTACAGTGACCTGACCCGTTCCAGTCGTCAGCCCGCTGTGTCTGCGCATAGATGTCGTGCTGCATGCGATGTTTGTGTCGCAACGCTGGTGTGTCCTTTTGTGCGTTTCGTACCAAGGCTGGACTGCAGACTCCGTGGTATGTCGTGTGGGGGTGGGCTGTTTGCTGTCTCTGGCGACTGATCGAATGTATTGTCGTTGAGGGCGGCGGAGTTTGCTCTGCTCGCAAAAACATACTTGCAAGCAGTGTGACCTTGTAGGAAAACAAAAAAAAAGCACGGACTTTTTGTTTCTGGAATTCATGCACATGCGCACTATGTGCACTTTGCTTTGATAAGTAAGTGTTTAGGGAACTATCAGACACTTTCTGCCACAATGTTTGAGGAGCTGAATGCTTGGCCTAGCGTGCTGCTTATATCCAGTCGGAAAAGACAAAAACTTTTCTGCTGCGACAGAATTTCTTTGCTGTGTTAACAGTGAACGTGTGGTGACAACAGGAGTTTCTATCGTAACATCAGAATTTAGTGTTGTTACAACAGAAACTACAGACCTGGAGTCTATAGAAAGCAGAAAAAATTTAACTGCAGGCCTGCATAAAAGTATACAGGACATCAGAAGATGTTACGACAAACGAGAGAATTTTTACCATATTTTGGACAAGGTTCTGTCGTTTCATTCGACTGAGCAATGGTCGGGCAGCGTAGTCAGCCGGTGGTCTATACCCTCAAAATGTAGAGCTCGGGACAAGCTTATTGCTGAAAAAAAAAAGCTAGAAAGTACTTCGAATCACAGAAATTAGGTTCATTACCATGTACATTACGAATTGTTAGAGTGTAAATATATAAAGTCTGGATTTCAATGGTATACACTAATTGCCAAGTTTCAGAATGGCGGTTACAGATTGCCTTCTGGCACCGGAAATGAAAGAGGGATGAACAACCTGCACTGGTGGTCACATTCCTCATTCTTTGCACCTTGTGTCAAAATTGACATCTATGGGCGGTATATTAGGAGGTAGAGCAGACCATTTCGTTTTAGTGTTTCAGGATTACAAATGAACGGCTTGAAAAAACAGAGTGACGTTGTTAATTATGAATAGTGAGGAAATGTCTACCATGGAGGTAAAAATAACCACTGTTGACCATGGCCTTTCTTCTAACATCCCCTGGAAACTTAAATTGATTCGAGAACTCTTGAAAACAACTCTGCTACTACGTTGCATCACGTGATCAATGAAAACGTTATTATGTCTTGTACGGTCGCGTTGTGGAACAAACTTCGTCAGTTCAGAGGCACAAAACACTACTTGGGTTTGGGTTTTGTTTAGCTCAGTTCATTGTGGCCCGTTTCATTCACTCTCGTCTGTGGGACACTGCGTCTCTCTGAACAGTGTGTGCTCTCACTGTATTATGCTGCCTGCATAGCTTACAACGCACTTTGGCATGCTTTCACTGTGTAGTCCGCTGGTTTGTACTTTGAGTTGTGTCTTGTGGGTGGAGTGGGCAATGGAGTTGTGAAATATACGATCGAGAAATCTTAGTCGACGCCAATGTCGAGTCCTTGTCGATTTACTAGTGCATTTTAATTTATTTATTTTCTTGACTCGCACAGATCAAGTGCATTGACTCCTACGTCCAGCACAGCACTTCGGCCGTTGACACGACGACTTGTTTCGGCCAAGTGAGTATTATCACCGGATGCTCTTTATTTAGTACATTGTCTAAATCTTCTAACCTTGGGCTCAAAAGGCTCAATAATGAGGATTCGAAAAAGAGCTTTGAAGACCAGAACAAGATCACAAAGCGGAAAGAATGCATTAGAGCAGTTCAAAGACGTGTGCTGGGGCAACCCTAAATGTTTGCTCACGAACTTACTATAGCATTAAGAGAATCGGATGTTTACCGCTTATGCAAGTTGTATTCGCGCTTTCCTGCTGGGCCATCGTGTCTACGCATCTGGTACCTGCCCTATCTGATGCACGCTTACTTTACTATAGTGGTGAATAAGAAAACAAATCATTGCCCTCAGTTGACTGGCCATCTGAGTGGCAGAATCGTAACACCTGGCTGTGCATTTCTGTAGCATGCCGAAAGCGACGATGCCGAACAGTCTCCATGCTTCCACTACGGGATTGGGGAGGAGGAGGAGGCCACCTTTGTCAGAGATTCAGCGTCCGCAGCGCTTAATCAACTCCGGTACAGGCCTACTATACCTATGCTTAGCTACCTTTTGCATAATTTGAAATGGCCCGGCAATCTCGTTATCTTGTTGTTGCTGAACAGCAGCTCCGAGCTCAACTGCCATTACTCTGCTTCTGAGGTTGGTCACAGATGCCCATTTTTTTCCTCATCAATGTACCTCTTTCCGAATCGCTCTTCTTACAAACATTTGTCTGAGGTGCTCTGTAAAAAGAAGAGATCTAACAAAGAGCCGCGCAATAATTCATGGAAGTGTTTTGGTTTAAGCAACATGGTTTCAGCCATCAGCTATGCAGAACGTTGTCATGGATGACTACAACAATTTCTTCCAGGTAATGTTTTAGACCTCCACTGTCGTTGCATTGCACCAGGCAGCAGCTGGCTTTGCGTTTCGCTTCGATCCAAACATGGCCATCAGGAGGTGTGCCATGAAGTATTTGGGCAGCCGGAAATCAGTTCAAAAAACGCGAGCAAACTGTTGACGATTTTATAACATGGTAGGCAAATAAAAACTAAAATAAAAATGATCTTCCACTGACCGTAACAGTCGCGTTGTGCTAATTTTTGGCCGCATTCATTTGTCTCTTTTTTTGTGATTGACAGGGTTGAATTGTTGTTGGTTTTATTTGTACGGTCTAAACTCCCAAAGTGACTGAACCTACGAGTGTCGCCCTAGTTGAAGGCTCCGGAAATTTCGACCACCTGGTATCCTTTAACGAGCGCGGACTTCGCACGGTACACTGGTGCCTTGGTTTTAGCTTTCATTGAAAAGTGGCGGCCGCGGCCGAAATAGAGCTGCCGTCTTTGAGTGCAGCAGTAGATCGCCCACTGAGCCACCGCTGCGGGGCATTCATGCATGCATTTTACTCACTGTCGAGCCTGTATATATCTCCTTTCCAGATAAAACAATTCTGGAGGCAACTTGCATGGCCGGATCTCAAAGGCTCTTACCCGTTTGTCTTCAAAATTTTGGAGGTAAGCTTTTTTCCATTTAAAAGAGCCTGGTCTGCTTTTTGTTTGCAAATGTTTTGTAAATTTGTTTTGTAAATTAAATAACGTCTCAATACATTCGCACGAATCGCGGGAGAGATCTGTATTGATGTCAGAAACCTTCACTTTTGAAGACTGCGCTGTGGCATGAGCGCCGACGGGAATTAAGCTCCAGGAAAATGAATGAAGGGAGCGCAGCGAATAAAATTGCTCAGTTGTTCAAAAGTTCTGATTTCTTAAGACTTTCTTGATGCAGGAGTGTTTTTTTTTTTTCTTGTGACGAAACATTATAGCGAAAAACAACAGTACAATATACAAAATGAGTTTTTTTTATGTGTGTATCGAAAATATGAAGAAATCGTGCTTGTACTGGCCCCGGCGATTCCAATGACGGAGCGCCATTATTAGTATAAATATTGAAAATTCGTGATCTCATTTTCGACATTTATATACCCCCTCAGGGTGTTTTCTCTGCAGCTCTCAAAATACCGAGGCAGATATTTACAACTTGTGGATTTTCATGTTTTTTTGTGCACATCAACTTAAGACAGCCTACAAGAGTTGTGCTTGTAGGTGAAGTGTACCTTGTGAATTTGTGCACTCTAACCTCAAGCTGCACATTGAAAGAAAACGCATTTTACGCAAACATTTCGAAAGCAATCAAACGCGTTTAATTTATTTCAGGCCGTTTGTGATGGGGCCATGTTCTATGCCAACCTTTGTCATCAGAAGCTGCTGAACGCTGGCTACTATGACGAAGAAGGCCAGTTCGACGTCTCTGAAGAGGTATGAACAGTGCAGTATAAGGCGAAATGGTCAAGCTTTATTATAGTCATCTATTGCATATCAGTATAATAGAAATATGCATAAAATCAGTTTGATTAAAACCCCTGCTGTGAATGGGTTTTGTGGCGTCTGTTGCAAACTAGAAGAAAACAATTATAAGCAAGCGCAAGCGCTGTCCGGTGTTTCGTTACATGTGTTTTTGTCTCTGCTCAAACTTGCGCCACGCAAGGTAGAAAAGAGAATCCCATAGTAACAAAATATATCCATTTCAACCATCAGTATTCAGATGCCATGAAATGGGAGTCTTTGCAATAAAGATGACGCTCGTGGGGCATTCTTCAATGTCCAATCCAAACCAATCCAAACAAACATTTTGGCTCATTAGACGAAAAGCTTTTTTCTTTACGCCCGATACTAAATGGTTGCCGTTAATGGCTGTATCATTGCCTATATTTCTATTATTGCTTTATATTGTCTTCCGTGATAAATAAAAAGGGGGTGGGAGGGTACTGCGCACAATAAGACAAAGACAAAAAGTGAACACCACAAGCGCAGACTCGCGACTGATTGTCTATTTGTCTGCCGTGCTTCGTCACATGCTATGCCTATTTTTGGGAACCCTCAAGGAAGATGGAATGCACATATGCTTTTCATTGCGTTTTACCGCTACCCTTATATGCGTGATTCTCCACAAAAAGCACAATTGTGTCGATGCCAGATGTGACTTCCTCACTTTATTGTGTGTGTGGATAATTTTTGGTTAGTGGCTATTACATATACAAATCTATTCTCAGTGATGTCTGGGAATGGGCATATCCGAGGAAGTCGGAAATAAACAACTTACATAAAGAAAAAAGAAGCAATTATGAATCCCGCAAATAAACTCAAAGTTCTGACCTAAACAGTGCGAGGAGTGGTGAAGATATTATTTGAAGAATAGCTGCACTAACTTGAGATGCAGGAATAAAATAATGAAGATACATTTTGTTGCTTTATTCAGTGCGACCAAAAGTGAGGTGGTGGCTTATAGATATGCACAAAAGGAAGATTTTGTCGATTTATCTACGTGAAGTTACTGAAACTGCAAGAAAAGCTCTTCGCCTTCCCATTCAAGTACAGTCACAATCGAACTCGCTGCTTTCGTCTTGCCACATCCCGTGTGGCGTTGAGGCGTCGAGCCTGTCGCTGACTTTCCAGGTGTGCATCGTGATCAACAACATGGAGTATGTGCGGCGCGCACTCAAGCCTCTGCACAACGAGTTGGAACTGGAACCCATCATCGCCGCCATCGAACAGGCAGAGGGCGACCGCGCTGCTGATAAATGCCGCGCTGCTTTCCAAGCTCTGTTGCACAACGCTGACGAGGACGTCGTGCACAAGATACTCACCATCATCGCTGGACTCTCGGAGAAGGTGGAGTGGCATTCAACTACTCAGATACGCATAGGGCTGTGTTAAAAATGAAAACGCATTTCGAGCATACTGAATGAATTTTTAGGTTATATCTCTACTAAAGTAGAAACGATGTGTGCATATTATTTTCGTGGTGAACCTGGTCAGCAAAAAGGAATATGCGTCCTGGACGCCCTTAAGCACGTTGTAGTCAATTATTCAAGGCGTATACATTTGGTTTCATTACATATTCAAGGCGCCTCTGCGGTGCAGCATTCATTATGTCTATTTCATGCAGCCATTCTTGTTTCCATTACGCCGTCACTGCAAACGAAAAAAATTTCGTTTTACGTTTATTGCGTTTAGTATAGACAAACTGAAAGGATATGAGTGGTAAGATGCAATGCCACGTACTGAACAGTAGCAGCTTCAATTTAATTGCTTCACATAACTTTTGTATAACGTCCAGAAAAAAATGGCACAGCCGGGCCTCACTGGTTCTTGGATATGTACAGCGGAAAATTTACTCTGCGATTGTTCCGCTGCGGCGGTAGTGAGAAGTGTGAATAATTCCTTTAGCCCAGCTCGTAATTGGCCCAGAGCCAATTATAAAGCAGCGAAAATAAGGTCTAACAATCAAAATGGGCCTGCCTGTAATACACTTAACAGGCTGCGTTCCTATATGAACACTACTTTTTATCCTGGAGTCAGATAATTTTGAGATCTGGAAGAACCTGAACCAGGAAACCAATTTGAAGCCGTAAACCATGACAAGTAAAGGTTATGCTTACTGAGATCGCGGTGGTGGAGAAAGTAGAATTCAAACAACTCGCTAGTGGCGGTGCCTCGTTTTGGTAATCTTGTGACAGTCTACCTGCAGGGAAAGGCTGATGAAAATTTCGAGGAGCAAATCTTTTCTCCCAGGAGATGAAAGTCTGCTATAAGGAGCTTGTACATCATGAAATCGCTCAGGGCCTCATAAGTTTTCTTTATAGTTAGCCAAATATATGAATGCGGTTTTCGACATGATTAAATCTAATCGTTTCTATCTACCCGCTTTATATTTCAGATGCGACCTGAGATCAAAAAGTTCCTCTTCCACTTGGCATGGGCACCGGAAAGGCTAGACGCTGACAGTGTAAGACTTGAACTTTCTGAAATGTTTCTATTCACATTTCAATATTTTTGCGGGCATGTCAAGGGAAGGAAAATTTCACAGAACTCCAAGCAAAGCTGTTGCAATTCAATGCAGAAATATACAGGGTCGCCCAATGTTAGGGTTAACGCGCGAGCGCGTGGCCGCTGTCTTCAAAGCCTCATTGCGTACGGCAAGGGCCCACGATGAAGCTAAGTAGCACACCATGTGACACAGCACCTCCGGAGCCACCTTTGCCTGCTCCATGTTTCAATAGGCGGCCGTATTGGGCGTAACGGCGCTTCAAAAGAGCGACCACCTCTTAGTTCGTTCTCAGTAAGACTCGACGACCCTGTACCTAGACAGCCTCAGTTCTATGACTGCATCTATTAATGTGGCAGTTTAGTGTCTTTGGCAAAACCTGAATCGGAAAATATTATTTCTTTGTCAGGTACTTTCATGCTCCCTTATAGGTTATGTGTGTTAGTGACAATGTTGCGCGTAATTTCTTTTTTTTTTGTACTAACCGACTGTAAATGGCTTTCTGCATTGTAGGTCATAAGAATATGAACACCTGGTTTACATAGCTTAGGTTCCACTTCCTCCGATAAAAGTACATAAATATGTGACTAAGATAAGGCAAGCCAGGAATGAACTAGATTCTTAGTGTGCCTCTGAATTTTCCTCGCGGAATACACTGGCCTTTCGGCACATTTGGTACTTTTTGCAAGTAACAGTCAAACTAATAGTAAAACATTACTAAGGCGAAAAAGCGAGAAGTGATGACACGCACGAAGATATTTTCACCTTTAGAGACTTGCTATAGACGATTTTATTTTATTATTACTTAAAGTCTACAATACCAGTGTTTTTAATTAATTCAGTGATGCAACTTGTATTGACCGGCGTCGGGAATATGCTGCTAAATGGCAGCCATTCAGAAAGAAACTACCTTTTATTTTTGCACAAATACAGCGCGTTCTCTAATCTCTGGTGAATCCCGTTCCTGCAGGCACTGGGTCCTCTGATCGATTACCTGGACAACAATCTGCGGACCCTGTATGAATCACTGATGAAGGTGAACTTCTACCGAACACTGGAAGCCGTCTGGAGGGTCGTCTTGCAAGAACTGATGCTCACCGCCAGAAACAACCTTGGGGTACGAGTGCACGTTCCTTCAGCATACGCAATTAAAGGATAGGATAGGAAATACGTTAGTTTCTCTAGGAAGGTCTTGTGCTAGTAGCAGAAGAGGTCCATCTTCCGTTCACAGCTCTTTTTTGCAGAAACTCCGCCATCAACTGACCTTTTGAATGAGAAATTATGCGCATTCCTTTGACAGGAGGGTGTTCTCAGGAGACATGGCTGGATACTAATTGTTCGATTGGTTGGGACGTCACGATAGCCTATGAGTGGGCAAATTCGCAGCAGTTTGTAGGAAGGCGGCCACCAGAACCGGTATCCTTCACTCTTCAACTCCGAGTCTGCCATGCTATATTTTATCCTGCGAAGGCTCGTTTGTATAGCTTTGTATTTGTTTTGGGTGGTACTTTACATAATATGCTAATTGAGGACTATACGGTAATGAGTATGTTTAAGATAGCAGACGGACGTAGTAAAGGTTTAGATTCAGAAAATAAGAGATTCACGCTAATGCTGATATGCGAAAGGAGCGCAGGCTGGAAGCAATAATGGCGTCACGTCATACCATAAAATGTACATTTTGCTGCCGTCGGGCAAATGTTGTCATCTTTAATATGTCCTGATATGCTCTAAAACCATGGTTTATATTATTGTGATAAATTTACACCTCGCTAGTAATTGTTTCAATGTGATAGCGGTTAATTTAGCCCACTTCACAAAAGCGCACAGTGAGGAAACAATGTGCTGGCAATTTCCTTAGAAAAATCAGCCAAGAGACCTTTACGTCTATGAACCGTGGACACGAAAGAATTGGCAAATGAGAACGCGAGCACGGCCTCTCGCATCGTGAGAAGTACCCCTGCGCAAAAGTGCAGCGTGAGCTTATCTTTAGAAAATGGGTTGAAATTGCAATCTTAGGCGACTATTGCTTGTGCGTAACCGGACAAAAATGTAGCATAGATGAGCGTGGGGAGGCGTGCGTCTACATCATGATCGTGAGCGAGAGAAAATTGCGGTTGTCTTCGTAAAGAAGGCAGCGCAACACGCTTGCTTTGCGGTGCCGTCTTTCTCATCGCGGTACCTAAGTAACTAACGTTTATTCTTTCCTCTATATGTCTCGATTTCAACTTCCGAAGGAAGCAAATATTGAGCTGTCACTGCTTCGAAGTTGGTTTTCAGCGACACCGCAGCTAAGGGAGCCAACGCCAACAAAGCCTCACCATGGTCATAGTGTTCGTTGTGCATTCTTATCTTTATCTTCATCGTAGTCTTCCGGGACTTCTGTGCAATCGTGCGGCAGTGTCAGAACAAACATAAGACCATGAACTACGTTCTCAAAAACTTTATTTTTAGGAATTCTAGAGCTTCGAAATGGTTTTAAAATATTCGGGAGCTTTCATATGCTGCCATTCGCGTCGACACTCAAATGCAGTACCGCATCAGTCGCTTCGATATTCGAACGTTTTGAATATCCTCACAATCTACAAATTTTTCTCCGGAGGGTCAAATGTTCGTCATTCCTCACTAATTACTTATCGCCGTCATAAACTGGATACAAGGCGAGGAGACTCTTTAAAATTCACACTCTGCTAAGCACACAAAGCCATATCAGTCGAACATCGCTCTTATAAGCTCGCTGGCCACTACACTGCAGCCGGATGCAACAAGAATATAGTTGCCAATATCCTTCAAAGGAGGCTGTCCAGCCAGTGACTTTGACCGGTTCTCATAATTTCGTGGTTAAACCTCTAGCGTCAAATCGCAAGTTAATAACAGGTGCATTTGTCCATTCCGTGGAAAAGGCCTATTTGGCGAGATATCTGACGCTGCGTTATTTAGTTTTGTGTAATTATTTTCTCACTGTTTCAAGCGAAAATATCACAATTGAGTGACGCTTCTTTACTGCTTCTGTAGGTTACACGTATTTATTGCACGGATATATATATATATATATATCTCGCAATAAAGTTCAGATGTATGTATGTATGTATGTATGTATGTATGTATGTATGTATGTATGTATGTATGTATGTATGTATGTATGTATGTATGTATGTATGTATGTATGTATGTATGTATGCATGCATGCATGCATGCATGCATGCATGCATGTATGTATGTATGTATGTATGTATGTATGTATGTATGTATGTATGTATGTATGTATGTATGTATGCATGCATGCATGCATGCATGCATGCATGCATGCATGCATGCATGTATGTATGTATGTATGTATGTATGTATGTATGTATGTATGTATGCATGCATGCATGTATGCATGCATGCATGCATGCATGCATGCATGCATGCATGCATGCATGCATGTATGTATGTATGTATGTATGTATGTATGTATGTATGTATGTATGTATGTATGTATGTATGTATGTATGTATGTATGTATGTATGTATGTATGTATGTATGTATGTATGTATGTATGTATGTATGTATGTATGTATGTATGTATGTATGTACTCGTGGCTGCCAAGATGCTCTAGCGTGTGATAGCCATCAAAGCTTAGCTTGACGACCGGTGTGACGCAAGACATCCCTTCCCATCATTGCAGGAGCGCGTGGGATTCTTCCAGCGCCTGTTCTCCTCGCTTGGAGTGTTGCTAGAGTTCTTCCACGCCGAGGACAAGGGGCTCTCCCTGAAATCCCTGCACAGCCTCCCCTACCAGGACCTGGACAGGCTGCTCAAGCTGCACAAGGGTGACACCGCGGATCTCATCGAGCTCTACTGCTTGCACCGCCTGGACGAGCAGAACCGCCAGATCCAGTCCGGAGCGGCGCCCTACGGATGGCTCACCGTGCGCCTCAGCTACAACTCTGCAGCAGAGAGCCTATGCGTGGACGGTTAGTTACTGTAACCGACTGCCCTCTTGCGCAACAATCACACTTTCTATGCAATATTAGCCGGACAACTGGAGTCGGCGTCTTATGCTATGATTCAGAAATGCCAGAATGAACTCTTCTTTTTGTTTGTGAGATTGGAAATTTCTAAGCTCATGTGGCTGGTTGCGTGCGCCGTCAAAGTACCAGTGGTCGTGCCTTATCTGTATGTCATAGTGAATATACGTAAGAAACTTGCAAAGTCAAACTCTGCGCTACTAGAATAAGGTCATAGCTCACGTTTTGCATGTATACTGACGGAGTCTTATGCTATGATTCGGAAATGCCAGAATGAACTCTTCTTTTTTTTGTGTGAGATTGGAAATTTCAGCGGTCATATGGCTGGTGTGTGCGCCGTCAAAGTAACAGTGGTCATGCATTATCTGTATGTCATAGTGAATATACGTAAGAAACTTGCAAAGTCAAACTCTGCGCTACTAGAATAAGGTCATAGCTCAAGTTATGCATGTATACTGACGAAACTATATATGTATATTTAAAAATGCAACACCCTTTCTGAAGCACATACACGCTTTTCTATGCGTATGGTATGCGCGCATGGTACACGCTGCGCTCTTCGATTCGGCGCTGGCGTCTGAGATCTGTGTCGACATCTTGCACAAATACTGAAGTTGAATATAAATGCAATTCTTAAGTCCTTTCTTATACCCTTTTCCTTGATAAATATGCCTTATAAACGCTTTTTGATTGTAGCTTATGCTCGTCCTGGCGGGTGTAATATGCGCGATGTTTCTGCTTGCTTTCGCAATGCACAGCGCATTCTTGTTCAGGAAGTGTCGAGTGCCTGTGCAACGCTTGCAAGCTCCTTAGAATAAAAAAATAAGTTTATGGGAGGTAATTAAAAGAAGCAGCTTAACAGCGGGCCCTCCTACAGTTAGCAATGATATTTTTGAGAGGTGAGCGTATATTATTATTTGTGTTTCTTAGAAGCGCAAGAAAATGCATGCTTGTTATAGGCTGTATTTGTGTTAGACGATTTGGTAAAATTTTCGGGTCCTGTACAAGTTGACTTCAACCGACGCTTCACTACGCACGGTTAGACTGGAGAGCCGAGGGTTTGCAAATAACGTCCCAGCCGTGCAATCTTGCACTCTAGTATTTTTATAGCATGCTAACTCCGACTTGCACTGTATCATAACCTGGTTTGGACTTGGTTGTTTCTTTCAGTCATGAATGCGCGGGACCTACAGCCGCTGGATCCTAACGGTGAGTGTCAACTTGATGCGGAAGTTCCTCTGCGTGGAAGGCGCTCTAACGTTTTCGGGAAGAGAAAATGCGAATAGGGGAACTGTCCTTCTAATAATGTCCTATATGCTTTTGAGCTTTTGATGTTGGGAGTAATCGAGAGGTCTTTTTATTGAAATCAGCGATATGCACCTAAACGGGAATTGACAAAAACTCGAATGTTTGATATTCCCGGAAGCCGTAGCGCTACTCAAGCCATTACGCGGTATGCTCTACGTCTAACATTCACCCGCTCTACGTCGCATTGTGCTAAATGAACATATGCAAGAAGTTTGATGATTATCAAGATGCAAACTTTTTAATTGCTTATTTTTGATGCTTAATACTAAATCATACCAAGTTGAGTTACGAAGGCTTAATTCCTATGCTAATATATAATTCAAAACCTATATGCTGTTCGGAAAAACTACACGAAAGTTTCTGTAATCACGACAGAATCTCTGCGCGGTTTTTGACAGTTAACCTGTTCCGACAACATAAATTTGTGTAGTAACATCTGACGTTTCTGAAGTTAGCATAGAAAAGTACTACGGAACTATAAAACGCAGAGAACCACTACAGAAGAAAGGTAAAATACTTTTGGCATGTGCTGCAGAACAACAGAAAATTGTGATGCTTATGACATAAAAAGTATTTTGTTGTATTTCTGACATGGTTGTGTAGTTTTTGACACGGTATTTATGAATATAATGCTTAAATATAACTATCATGCGAAATAAGCAGAAAACGCTATTAGAAGATACAATGGTCTCAATGAGGGTGACAGCGGTGTTTCACCAACACAACCAATTGAGAAGTAAATGTGAATAGCAGGTACCTGTCACAAATGCATATGTGGCATCTCTTCTCCTGCTACAGCTTCGGCAGAAGTGAAGTGAAGTAGTCTGGTTTGGTTTTTAGCCGGGGGTTCCAAATTCATAATTCTATGCGGGCCGCGCTGAGAAAACGTTGCTGTACAGCAAGACAAGTGCCGGTAAATAAAAAAGTAACTGTAGAAACAAGTCTTGACACAATAAAAACAAAAATTAATTATCATCAACCAAAACATCTCAATCCCAAACCACAACGTCATATCTTTTGTTTAAAAGATAGCAGCTCGTACTTGATTCGCCCTATACACTGCGGGAGGCCGCCACTTCAACAAGGTATGAAGGGAGGTAATAAAACGGTGCAATGATTAGCGCATACCGAAGTCAGTTTTCTTCAAAAAAAAAAAAAATGATGTATGCCTGTCGAGACGAATAAGAGAGCGGGTTGTGCGATGACTGGCTCTTGAAACGGCTGATGCCTGTCCGATATTCGCTCAGATTAAGGGTGCAATGCCTCTTGATGGCAGCAAAGAATGTGTGTCATCCGGGAGCAAGGCCTTTCAGTTAACTTGAGTTGGAAATGGAGTCTGGTGGAGTAAAGATGACTCATGAAACTACCACGGGCTTTCGAAAGAGGGCTGAAATTTTCGGAGCCGGTGCGCCGCATCACGCATCTAAGCGGGCCTATATGCGGTTCGCGGGTCGCGCGTTTCAGATTCCTGGTTTGCAGGGCTTAACGTCTCAAAACGACGGTGGCTATGAGGGGTGCCGTAGTGAAGGGCTCTGCAAATTTCGATTACCTTGGGTTCTACGACGTGCTCTTATATCTCACAGTACACGGCTGCCTTGCTTTTTGCCTTCACCAAAAATCGGACGCCTCGACTAGGATTCGATTCCGCGTCCTTGGGTTCATCAGCCAAGCGCCGTAACCACCCAGTCCCCGCGACAGGATTACAAGTAAACTAGCTTGAATGCATTGAACCTCGAATTTATTCTGTTTCGAAGATTCTAAAATGCCGGCTCGTATCGAAGTGGCACACACACACAAAAAAAAAAAAATGCTTTACAGGAAAGGAAAGGCGTCGTATCTACCACACTTTTTTTTGCATTGGGCACCAGAGCCGCGTCGTAAGGGAAGGAAGGAAGGTGGAAGTGAAAGCGGAAGGAAAGAAAAAGAAAGAAAGAAGGAAGGAAAGAAAGAAAAAGGAAGAAAGACAGAAGGAAAGAAAGAAATAAAGAAAGGGGTGCTGCGGAGTAATTTCGACCTCCTGGTGATTTTAAATGTGCACTGACATCGCACAGCACACGGACGCATCTCCGTTTCGCCTCCATCGAAACGCAGTCCATGGTGGTCGGGTTCGAACCCGGGCACTTCGCCACTGTAGCCGGTCATCTTAACCACTGTGCCACCGCGGCGGGTACAAACAAGCAGCACACAAAACGGAAGGACGACCGCTTTTGCTCTAGCTCCCTTCCTTCGTCCCCGAGTCAAAAAAAAAAAAAAAGTAGCACCTACAGAACCGTGTCAAAAATACGACGAAATACTCTGTAGTTCTCTCGTCAATCTGAAAATTGTAGTAGTACTGTCAGTAGAATTTCTGTAGCACTTTCCTCCAGTTCTGTAGTTTTTTTTTTGCCCTTTTTCGTAGTATTTTTCTTTTGTAGCTACAGACAGTTCTGATGTTACTACAGAAATGTTACCACAGAGCAAACTATATTCACAAAACAAACGCTCCTTCAAAAAGCAGCGCTTAGTCGGCTTGGCTGTGCACGCAGTCACGTAAGTTTTCGCCTCGTTTCATGGAGTATGGAACGAATCACCGTTCTTAGATATATATCTAAGAACGTTGGAGAGAAATATACAGAGGCCGAAAGCTGTACGCGAGGATGGCTGCCTCTCGCTCTCTTGGTCACGCGTGTGTGGCCTTTCAGCATGTCTACGCATGCGCAGTTTGCGCCGCGAATAACAGAGAGAGCAGACTCTCCCGTTGCGCCGGGTTGCCGCAAGCTGTCGCGAGCTTCCGAAGCCGCTTATACGACGGCATACTGGATGAAGTAAACGCGCAGTAGAGGAGACCAACGCGAAACTATCTGAGAAGCGGAAAGATTGCATACAAATGCTAAATCCCCACTCTTTTCGGCCAGCTATCAAGAACACAGTCGATGTGACTGAGGCGCACGACGTGTCAAACGACGCGTGGTAGAGGAATTCCAGTCGCACTTGCGAAAATACTCGACTTCCGCTACCAGTTTTGCTATGCAGTTGGGATTGCGACGGTGCAGTGAACAGAGAATACTTTCTAGTTCACTGTGGCGTGGACCTTGCCTGTGCTCGTTTCGCTCCACGACTGGCTTTCCGTTACTATTTGCTGAAACCCACGCTGCTTCAGCGCGGCGTCGGCATTTATTGCTGTTTCGACAGGCACTATATTTTAGGCAGAAATAAGCTCCCAGAAGGGCAAAATCAGCAATGCGTCACCCCATCGCCGCTGACGCCGCTTCAATACAAAAGAAAGAGCCCGTGAGGAAGCGCATGCGTTTTTGAATATTAGCTCGGCGTTGCGGCACAGGCCTGAAGTCGCTGCCATGTGAGGCGCCATCTGATGGAGAAGAAAAGAAGTCAAAACGCTAGCCTTTAAAAATGATTGGGAGCTTAATTGTCGAACGGCACCAGTTTACTCCAAAAGCCGATACTTGGCCATACCCGACTGGCGCGACATGCGACGTAATTTAGCATTTCGAAGCCAAGAAAATAGCAAAATAACTGTTTTTGCTAATGTGTAACGCAAGTATTTGAGCGTTATCGAATGAACATACGCCGACACCTGTACAGCCTTCCGCACCGTCTCGCCGTCGTTTTAAACTTGGCAGCAGTGTCTTGCCTTCTTGCCAAGTTCACCGAACGAGCAGGGTCGCCAACGTTTCCATCAATTAACTAACACGCCGCGTCGACATGGGTGCGTTGTCCATGTCAGCGTTGAGAATAACGTTGACAGTTAGATATTAGGGGTGGGGTAAAGAGAACTAATGCAAATAATGAGTTCAACACAAGAGGCGTACGGTGGAAGAGCGAGCTCGTAAGTTCTCCCGAACCACAGATGGTCGCAAACGCATATTGCTACATGGGTTGATTGAAACAAATTCGTCCCGCGCGGGTCAGAAGCCGAAAAATAACATTACAAGCAATACACAAGTATATAAGTAGACTCAAACAATAGAATAATCAAACATCAACCAGAATATCTCAATCCCAGACCACACTCTGCCATCGTAGACAGAAAAGTGACCCGTGGTCCGGACAGTCGCCCATTCAACATTGCTCAGACAGAGCATTGCAAAGATGGCAGTTACTTATCTTCAAAGGAAGAACAATTTATACATAAAACAAGGCCCGCAGTCCGGGTGCTTGACAACCCTTTCAGTTTTGTAAAGATATTTGCAGTCATGTGCAAGGTTTCGTTGGGATTTATCGGGTCAATTTGGGCAAGTCAGTATTGATCCATATAACGTAAGAGGGCGGAAGAACAGGACGACGGACAACGGGGAGAACACACACCACAAGCGCTAACTTCCGACAAAGAGACTCAAAAGTAACAATGACGAATGAAACGTGGGCAGAAGTAGCGCATGAGCCAAACCTAAGAGAAAGCAGAAAAGGGAAAAAGAAGAAAACCGGAAGCGATAAAAATAAGGGACCCCTGATTTTTGATCCCAAGAAGGTCAGCTCCCTTTTAGACAATGAAATGGAAGGGGTACTAACACAGTTATCTTGCAATGTAGAGAACTGTGCAGCGGCACTTTTAAATTCCGTAGTTCCGTAGGCTACTCCGAAGCACCTACAGGTTGCTATTGGCTGAGTCAAAAATAAGAATAAAATGTATTGGCCGCTTTATAACGTGTTTTAGTGAACGCTGTTAATGGTGCTTTTATTCATATTTTTGCAAACGGCCAGCGATACTGAAGGAACAAGAGATACGTACTACATCTGTACTTTGTACTGTTTATTGCACAATAAAGATTGTATTGTACTGTATAGACAGGATTCGGTGTTTGGTCAATCTTTTCAAGGCTGTCTGTCTTCTTGAAACGCCATACCCTTTCTTCTATACGCCTGTTTATCCATGATTTCCTGTGCTAACCTTCCGGCAAATTCGTGCTCCACATGGCCTGCAAGAATTTTCTCGCTTCTGAAACACTTTAAATTGGTCTTAAATCTTGGAAGAAGTACCGATTGGATGGAATAAAAAACAATCGTGGGGCCTTAAGCTTTTCCTGCTAAAACTGGCGTTGTGTAGTATGCTGAACCTTATAGATAAAATGTACCGCATACACTAAACGCAACATTAGCCCGGTTACCGGAAGAGCGACGACATTTAAACCAGCTTGTTTAAGCACACGGCATAGCTGGAACGTAGCTTTGGCATAACTGATGTTTTTGTTTGTATGTTCATCTTTTCCTTTGTTACCGTGGTGAATTCTGTTTTCTTCAAATATGTGGAATTCCCCTCGCCGAAATGATTACCGTTGAATCCTGAACTATACCAGCCTTCGCATTGTCATTTGATTTTAATGGGACCAAAAATTGACCAGAAGGAGTCATAAGATTGCCGCGGAAATAGATCTTGCTAGACTTATAATGTTCGAGGAAACGAGGACCTACAATTTTAATATGGCATTAAAGGTTCAATAAAGCGAAGTGAAGTGTTCTCTTTGCGACCGACACTTCACTTCGCGACCGCAACACAGCAACGTATATCCGATTTCCTTATGTACGTACAGTGCTGTTCGTTTACTTCAAGAGTGTTCATCCTAGTTCATTATATAATGCGTTGCCCATGCCTACTTTCCATAAATCTCTACCTTTCCTCCGCCTCTTCGATGGTGTGCGTTTAGCTCTTATCACTACAGTCCACTCAAGATTTTGTCAGCGAGACATTCGTCCATGCACCGCAATCGCTTTTGGTAATGGGTATTTCCAGTATACGGGTGACAATATGAATGAGTGCATATAGTGGTCGCAAACGTTTATAAATTTATTGCGTTGCGTTTGTTAGAAAACTGTTACAGAAGCAAGCACTTAGGCGGCAATTTTTCGTTTCTGCTGTACAAAAAGTGGATGTCTGATGTGCAGCTTTCGATATCTTTAAAACGTAAATTATTTATACTATTACTAATATTTCAGTTCTTTATTAAGCGATGTCTGATGTGCAGCTTTCGATATCTTTAAAACGTAAATTATTTATACTATTACTAATATTTCAGTTCTTTATTAAGCGATGCAATAAAACTGGCAAAACTTGCAAAAATAGGCTAATATTTTTTTTTTTTTTCACTAATCGCTGAGAGCTGACAGGTCCTTACCCTCTACTTCTGAGAGTAGGCATAAAAAATGCAGAACATTGAACGGTTGGCCTAGTGGCTTGCGCCTCCCTCACGACTACGGACGGGGCTATTTCGGAACCCGGTGTGCACTTGGAAGTGGTGGTGGTGGTGAACTTTTTTTTCCGTAAGAAAAAAGAAAAAGAGAAACATTTGTCAGACGATCAATGGGCTTCTTTTCGGTGGCTTCGTGATGTGGCCGTCAGACCGTGTCTTTTGGCGACTTCCAAAGCCTAGCTCACCGCCCGCAGTTGTACGACAGGTTCGGAACTGGTCACCGCAGCCTCCCATTGTAGTGGGTTGCGCTTGGAAGAGACTTTGTGGAGCACGCATGGGCAAACACGCTGTGAACATGTGATCCTGGAAACGTGGTTAAAGCGTGTTACCCTGTTCACAGAGGCGTTTAGGAATATCATTTCCTTTAACCGATGTGTTTTGATAAACATAGCCAAGTTAACTGTCATTTCTGCGAGCAATCGTTCGAAAGAAGTGCGCTTCACAGGGCTACTCAAGTGCTGGCTATATTCTAATTCACCTACAGTTTTCTGACTTTGCGGGGAAAAAAAAAAATGTCTGTTCACGAATTCTTTGCTGTAACATAACTAACGCTCAGACTTTGGCGTAACACATGCAATTCTCTTCTAATATTTTTTTGGGGGGCAAGTGAGCATTCTCATATTCTTTGGGTATTAGAGAACTTGTTCCATCGTGAAATTGTTGCATCGTTACCCTCAATACTTATTACGTATTAAGTATTGTTGCAGTGTGCACACCGCCGTTAACCGTAAGCGTTGTGTTTTTCCGACTACGATGTGCAAACGCACCACCTGGCGGTTATTTCGGAGATCAGTTGGCAGCATTTTAGTGAGAGTACTGTATTTAGCTGCCCATAATCGGCACTGGCTTGATTTCATAAAAAAAGGCCGATAGCTTGGTTAAACATTTTTTATCACCGTCCCTATCACCATTTCCTCGTCCTGCTGTTCCTTTATTTCGTGTTTTTCCGGCACACGTGCGTACAATACGCTTGATACCGGCTTCTCATTCTAGGCCTATCTTTGAGCTTCAATCTAGATATATTTTTGTTCACTTTAGGATCACTCGTTTTGTTTGTAGAGAATGCACTGATATCATCGAACCTCGCTGCTGTACATTGTTGAGTTTTGTACTACAGCATACAGCGTAGAGCCTGTTTTGCCGCCCGACCTTATTTTAGTTTTCGATATTAAATTTATTCAGTACACGGGGTATTTATGCGCCACCTGGCCGTTAAAGAAAACATTTTGTTTTCGTTCTTTTTTTTTCTTTTTGTTTCCAGGTGGTGAAAACAGTAAGTTCGTTCTTGATTTGTTTTTGCATGCTTTTCGATTTGCATGCGGGCATAAGTTTGGGAAATGTACACGTCACACTGAGCATAATAAGGGGTGGTTATATTCTTGTTATGAAGAATTACAGAATTGCAGTCTAGCTGAACGTAATGATTATTAGTGGGATGGTGATGGGCTACAAGTTGACACATTTCAAGACTTTTTTTTTTTTTTTTTTTTTTTTTGCTTTTAGGACTATAGCTACACTAGCGGTGACGAGAAAGCAAATTGAGGGCTGTTGTCGCTTTATGTGGTGATGGGTGGGTTGAGCATGTGGTGCAATGTCAGCTGACCGTAGTGCTTATGGCTTTGGCGGTGGTGTTGGTGTTGGCGGTTTCAGTGTAATTCCTACATCATGTGAGACTTAGTGCGTTTGAGCTCATGTTCGTAAAGCTAGCAGGAGCATAAAAAGAATATAAATGGCGTTGGACAGTGACCTGAAGTTTTTTAATGTGGTGTGTTTATAAGTGGCACGCCGAAAGAGAAAGTTGGCTTTATTTTATTCTGTGCGTAAATACTGCACGCGACTCCATCCCTGTTCCTATGACTGCCACGTTTTCCTACCTACTTATCTTCTTTGATTACAGTGGTCGTTCATTGTGTGGAAAGGAACAGTGGCAACCAGCAGTCATTTGTCTTTCTTTTTCACATTTATCAATAAATGGCTACTACTTCTGAAACAATTATTACTAAACTCTATGTGCGGCATGTGGAGAGAGGTCGCATTTCGTTTTGCATGTCTGCCAAGCCTGTACGGAACTATGTCGTGGAGGAAACATGCTTCGTTCCGCTCGTTCTCTAAACTCTAGGATACAGTGACCCCTTCGTGATCTTGGAGCTTCTTCCACGACACCTGTTTCCGGACTGCCCTCAGCAAAGGACCCGGGTTCAGAAGAAGACGCTGTACCCGCTCTTCGATGAGAGCTTCGAATTGTAAGCCCTGCTCTATAATCACGTGTGAGCTTCTACATGGAGCCGATGCTTTCGTGTTTTTCTTTTTTTGTCTTTGTTTGTGTTTACCGCTTAAGATGAAGATTAGCTATTGCATTAGAAGGGTTTCAGGCAGAACGTCAGAACGTAGGAAGAATACGTGAAAATAGAGCACAAAGCAAGAAAGATTCCGGCACGAAGTATGCTTGCGATTGTGCAATAAATGTAATGAATAGTACCAAAAATAAACAAATTATTTGTCTACATATATAAACAAAGCAAAAATATAGGGAATGTCCCAGCTAAATATAAGCAATGTCTTCAAAAACGCGGTGAGCCCTAGCCCAAGAACACAAATAAAAGCTTTTCAGGGTCGCCTGGCCTAGTCTGCAGTACTTTTTTTCTCGTTTACGATGTTAATTATTGATTAAAACGCTGTTAGGTAAACGTTTTAATTATTTTATTACTGTCTGAAGGAAAAAAAACGCCCGGTGAATAGTCTTAGTCCTCATCGGAAAACGTATTCTATCGACGTTTTGTCCATCACGGTACAATTTACGTAGCCTGCGCATTGCCGGCTTGATGGGAGCGAAAACGTCGATGCGGAAGCAACGAGCGCTCTTAGCAGTTGCCTACAAACAGCTGTGCCTTTTTCAAGCGCGGACACCACCTCTTCTAGTGAAGTGTATGAATAATGCTACGGCAGCTCACTGGGCCCACCCTGACACCAGAAACATCCATCTAAGAAGGTTAAATCGAACACTGTCGAGCTATGCTCCGCGTTAAATTCCGCACCATCATGCATACTTGCTACATAAACTTTGTTTAAACGTGGTTTTGACGCGCATATACTTGCAAGTAAATGGACAGGCGGACTCCTCGGAATGTTCAGCTTGTGGCATCACAGAGACTGTGGACGATATATTATTGATGAGTCCAGTGTATGCGCGTAAACGAAATGTGCTAGTCGCTCCTTGAAGCATTTTGACAAGAGACCTCTGTTGGAGGAGTTACTACTGGACGCTTGGCAAGACAAGAGGAAATGTGTGCAGGCAGTGTGGGGTCGTTGTCGTTTTTTGTTTGACACGGGACTTGACTCGTGCTTATGACGCAAGTTGTCGTGCCTGCATATATTTTCATGTCTTATCCCACATCTTCGCCCTTCATGGTCCTCTTTCTTCTCCTCTTCCCCTTCCCCAGAGCTGTAGCAGGCCAGATTTTAATCATTCCGGCCAAGCTTTCTCTCTTTCTTGTTAATGAACACATCTATCTATTATTTTTTGGATTCCAAAAAAATTATCACGTTGTCTCAACAAAAGTGGCGCTTTTTGTAACCTAACCTCTTCCCAGACAGTTCTAATAGGACACCAATTTCATGCAAGGCTGTGTTTGGCGCATTTGCAGCTGCCTAAAATAAAATGCAAAATATAATGATCATAGGCCATTCGCAACACTCTTTTTTTTTTCATACGAAGCGGGAGCCAAGTTGTGTGATCCCTGTCGGAAAAAAACTACAGAACCGCGTTAAAATACGCTACAGTATCTTATCATTCTATCGTAGCAGCAGGTTTTACTGTAGTTCTGTAGAACTTTTCTATAGTTCTGTTGGCTGTAGTACGTTCCCGAAGTCTTTAGTCTGTAGTTCTACAGTATTTGTCTGTTGTAACAACAGAAAATTAGGATGCTACTACAGAAATTCTTGTTGTCACAACAGGTTTACTGTCAAAAACCGCACATAATTCTGTTTTGACGATAGGAAATTTTCTGTAGCTTTATCCGACTGGGATGTCACAGACAGAATAGAAAATTATGGGCTAGGAGCCGTAGACCAGGCATCGATCATACGAAAATAGCCATGTATTTTGCATAGGCCAGCCAGAGCTCTGAGGGCAGAGAGCATGCGCCATTCACCTGACTTTCAGCCTTACCAATGTAACGTTCAGTCAGGTAAGAGGATAACGAAAGGATGGACTGCTTGCTAAGGAAACGTAATTTTTGCTCAGATAGTCTTGCAAATTGTTAGCAAATTGTTACTTTTGATGTCTTTGACCATTTATGATGACTTCTTGCTTTGCTGTCGTTTTGTTGCGCTGCAGTTCTGTGGGCCAGGAACGCTGCCGGCAGGCAGTTGCCTTGCTGAGCTTCACAGTCATGGACCACGACATGATGACACGAAATGACTTCGAAGGCGAGGCCTTTTTCGCGCTGGCTGCCGTGCCTGGTGTGGAGGAGACGCTGCCCATTGCACCCTCGCAGCCGGTCGACCTGCCGCTGCTGCAGCCCAAGGAGAAGAGTGAGTGACCGTTTGAAAAAAAATTTTTTGACTGCTGTGCTTCCACACTAATGCATTTTTACCAGTTTCGTGTGTTACGTCATCATTGTGTGTGTTGTATACTAATATTGGCATATCCATACCTCTTCTTAGTTTCTCAATGCAGCGAACTTCAGAGCCCATAGTTCTATCTGTTAGACGTGTTAAACGGTCACGTGATCCACTAGCGCGGGGTGCACTCGGTCTCGCCCGCTGATTCCCAGCTGCCTCTTTTATTTATTTTTATTTATTTCACATTCCCTTATGGCTCACGCAGAGAACATTAGAGAGGGGGTGGGCGGTACAAAGTTTTGCATAACTTAGCAGTGCACTTTCGCCTGATCGGATCTCGCCGTATTCTGTAAACCTTGTACTGTCTGCACACCGTTCACTATTGATGCCTCCTCCTCATACTCTTGCTGCAGACGCTTAACCGTCCTTTTTTCAACTATTCCCTCTTATTCTTACTCAAGTCATACACCTTGCACTCCACGGCTGTTTATCCTTGATCTAAACTTCTACTAATCTCCCTACTCCAGCATGCCTTTCACTCTGCATAGTCTTTAGTTTTTATTCCTGATCCTTTTACGGGGGAAAATGGTGACAACATAACAATATTCATAAAATGTACTCTTAACAGCATAACAGCAGTAAAAACGATGCACAGAAGGCTTGTAGAGAACAGCTCAGAGCACTTGACACTGCAGTTGGCATGGCTTAACCTTTGATTGCTTTGTTGTTCTCTTTATCAAAGCTAATAACTTCCTTTGATTTTCCTCTCAAATGGTAATTTCATCACCGGTTTTGATATCAAGAGTGTGGCTGCAAATGTCACAGAAGCAAGAAACAGATTGAGCAAAGATTTTCTTGAAAATGTTAGTTTCCCCTTTTTTTTTCTCGTCGAGGCATAAAACCGACATTATTGAACAGTTCCGTAGCAAAAATAATGGGCTGAATGTTCTGAAAATTCTCAGGTTTCTCTAATGCTTTTTAAGGAGTATATTTCAGACGTGAAGAAAATCTCCGTGCTGTATAATGTTGTTGCAAACTGAAATTTTAAGGCTTTAAAGATGATCGGTATTAAAATATATTACAAGATCTTCAGCCATAATTAAGCATCCATTTGGCATTTCTTGGCTAAACCAAAGCTCGTGAAGCTACCTAATTTTTCTGCGTAGAAAATACCTTTTAGAAAGTAGTTTCTGTTCATTCGTTAAAACGTTTTTTTGGCATGGTCATTGGTTCAATATTTGATGTGAGGAAAGTTGTATGAAATGTAAAGCACATTGTCTTGAAAATGTTTTGCAGCAGGCGAAGAGAATTGTGAAAAGACAGTACTTCAGCGCATAGTGCTGCTCAGCGATTACAATGCGCTTGAGAAAGTCCAGCCAGTTGTTTGGCCGAATTAGGACGTGCACACCAGCCTTGTAATGACGATTTGAGACCTAACTTTCTAACTGCTAATGTGCCATTATCTATTACACGCAAGTTGTATGAATAATGCTACAGCAGCTTACTGGGCCCAGCCAGACGCCCGACACATTCGTCTAAGAAGGCTCGATCAAACATTAAAATTCTATGTTCCACGTGATATTCCGCGTCATCAGGCATGCTTACTACATAGACTTCGTTTAAACGTTGCTTTCACGCACAAGTACTTACATTTAATTGGACAGGTGGACTCGCCGGAATGTTCAACTTGTGGCATCCCAGAGACTGTGGACTATATATTATTGGTGTGCCCAGCGTATTCGCGCGAAAGAAGTGTGCTAGCGGCTTCTTAGAAGCGTTTAGTCAAGAGGCCTCTGTCGGAAGAACTGCTGCTGGGCGCTTGGCAGGACAAGGGGAAGGGTGTCCAGGCAGTGCGTGCTCTTTGCCGCTTTTTGTGCGCCAGCGGACTTGATTCGCGCTTGTAAAACAAGCTACTGTGTCTGTATATGTATTTCATATGCATTCTCCCACATCGTCACCCATCATGACCTTCTTTCTTCTCTCCTTCCCCTTCCCCAGTGCAGAGTAGCAGGCCAGATTTGAATTATTCCGGCCAACCTCTCTGCCTTTTCCTTTCAATAAATACATCTATCTATCTATACACGCAAGAAATCAGGTATCTGTAATATCAACAATAAAGTTTATTGTCTTACCTTCTCACCCAACAACTAGCAATATTCCGGCGGTCGGACCTTGGCCTGATTTCTCAGATGATGAAGAGCTTGTTGCTTATACCAACGTTCATCATAAAACGCGCATAAAGTTGAATAGAAATTTCATCTATCTGCAGACGAGATCATGTGCGCCCTGGAATGCCGGGCGTGGGACAAGGACGCCCTGGAATTCGTGAGGCAGCAGAAGAAGAGGAAGTCCTGAGTGGTGCTCCGCCGTCGCCACACGTACCACGGCGCCCCCTCTCGCCAAGCCAGTCCCCGCCGCCGCCGCCTCAAGTGCCATCTGCTCCTTTCTTGCCTCGCCCCGCCGCCTTTACTGATGTCCGGTGACTCGTCGGGCTGCGTGCCCTTCACGCAACTGGGGTGACTTCGTCCGAACGACCATCATCGTGGGGTATTTATACATAAAGAACGCTGAAGCTGGAGGCGGGTGATAAAAGCCGCTGCTTTCTCTGAGCATAATCGCTGTTGCCGATGGTTTCTCTGTGCTATTTTGGCCAAAACGTTCTGCGGTGTGAGAAGTTTGCCGTCAGCTGCTTCTCGTTATGTCCACTTGAGAGGAGCTCGTATCAGCGGGAATCAATCTGTGTAACAATGTTCTGTGTGGCGAAAATGAAGTTGCTGAATTCCACGGAATGGAATGTCCGCTGTGTCCACAGTGACTTGTTGCTATATCGGTATCTGTCGGTGAATCGGTGCCATTGATAGCTATGTGCACTGGCACTGGGCTTTGAAACATTGTTTGCATGAACGCAGCATTACGTATACTTGACCAACACCGAGAATTTCAGTTCGCTTTTCGCAGGCTCGCTTTTTTTATCGCGTCTTTGAATGGCTGCTTCTAGACTGAAGCTGGATTTGAATATTCAAAAGTTTCGTGCTCTGATATAGGTGGCGGTAACACCTTGGTCTGTACATAGAATGATTTATTTGCTTCTGCTACAGTAAAACGCGGTCGCCATTCCATCTCGCGATTGCTTAAAGAGAGAACGAAAACATTTCCGATGGCAACAGTCCACTCGCCAAGGACATTTCGCAGCTGCAGGACGCTGACATTTCTATATACGATGGACATGCTTTTAACTCTCTTTATCTTCATATCAAACTGTGGTAACCGTTGAAGTGCTGGCTGAATGCTGAGCCTCTGTTTCAATGCAACTGTAATAATCAAAACCTAAAGAAATGCTTGAGCGCATGTTTAATGGCTCGGATAGCAAAATGCGATTTTTTAACATAGGCTTCGCTGTGGAGATGACGTGACTATGGGAAAGGAGCGTGCTCATTAAGCTGAAATTTATTTAGACAGCATATTCAAAGAGTGCTTAATGTTGTGCTGTGACCTTTGTTCCTGTTGATATTTTTGTTTGAATAAGCGTCGTTTTGTGTTTTGGTTCATAATGGAGGGGGTGCTTAGTGTAAGGTCACAGGCAGTGTCGGCGTTCTAGTCGAAGGAAAATGAGTGTAGTGCCCATGGTGTGTGATGTTGTTTTACATGTGCCTCAATATGTTAGATATTATTCTAGCGAAAGTCTGCTTGCTTCTTCTTCGTCAGTTAGACGTTCTGTAAATCATGATTTTTGCAGAGGCCAAATTACTTTCTCTTTGAGGAACTCATAAATAAATATCAAACCAATGTTTTTGTGCCTGAAAATTTTAAAAAGCTTGACGAATGCATAAAATTTCAGGTGGAACTTGTAGAAAGCTCTATGCTATTTGAAGTAAAGCCATCCCTAAACTTTAACCGCCACAAGTCGCATAGTTTGAAGGCAGAGCATGTTCAAATGGAGACCAAGGGGCCATATCTGCAAGATGAGCTTTGGTTTTCGATGTTTATGATTTTCAGTTATAATCGATGACAAAGAATCTGTGGTCTAGGACATTGTCGTGCATTTCATTGCTGTTAAGAAATTTATCTTCGAAATGCAAACAAAAGATTCAGATGGCCCTCGTTGAACACAGAGCTGGCGGACAAATGTACAGGTATTATAATGATGGAATCGTTTCGTTTACATATTGGCTTCCTGTTAATGTCTATGACATGGGAGCATTACAGTTTTTAATGAACTGCACACTTTCTAATTAACAAGCTAAGGCAATGCACAAATGAAGTTGGACTGCATGCGTTGATTCCCTGTGGGGCTGTCTTGTATTCATCGGTCAAATAGCCTTCATCATTGAAAAGGAGAGAGATCATCATAGCATATATGAATACAATATTCTTGCTGCAACTAATGTTGCTGAAGGTCAAAGATAAATCCACGCAGTTACAAAGGTAGGGGCACTCTGTTACAAAGGTAGTGCAAGCTCTGCATTTAGTCTTAGTCTTTATTATCCTTCTTAAGCCAGCATTGCAAGCCTAAGTTCCATCTGCCTGGGATACCATCACAGAGAAGCCTATTGTTCACTTGGTATATTTATTTGAGCACTCAGTATGAATAAGTTGTGTAAGGTATAATGCACTAGAGGCCATTGAAAACTGGTTATTGTTTAGAAGTAGAAATGGCATTGCATCCACGCATCTTGAACAGGAGTGCTATGCACAAATGCATGATACCTTTTCTGCCATCTTGCATGATACTTTTAAAGCTAAACTGTTCATACATCATTCTGAATGTGACCAATCTACTCCTTTTTACAGCATAGGTAATTGTTGAGACTCTGTATGTATTAAGATTACTTTTATTTTACTATCGACTTATCACCAGTTTAAATTGCTCCTGACCTAAATGCATGATAACCACTCTCTCTTTTCTGCCAGTGACCCTAAGGGTCAAACTTGCCACTGTCATATGTACGGTGCACTATGTGAGTATCAACAACATCCAGTTTTTCATGAGCCATGTCAGAGCCATATATATACTATCCCCGCACCCTTGAGTGCGTGAGGGCTACAAAAGGTATCTGGAAGCCTGTTAACTTCGGACCGTTTAAATGTGTACAGGGTCTTTATCGTTATACCCATTTCTCCATACAGAAGCTACAAATGCTTTTTTCCTGATAAGTGATAAGACCAAGGATCAGATAAGGTTTGATGAAACCTAATTTGTATCTTCATTCTGTGAGAGGCCACTTGTAATGCACTCTCAAAATATTTATATGACCTCGATTGAAGTAATGTGAATGGCGGCCTCTTTGACAGCAGTGAACACCATTTCATTATGTGTCTGCCAGATGCGAAATTGCATGCTCTCCTTCCCCAGATTGTTATTGCTAATAATATTTTGGTGTTTGTTTTGCAGGCGTCTGTAAATATCTGTATGACAACACTGTCTGCTCATATATATCTGCTGGATTTCTTGTAACCAAAGTTGATTTGGGAGCTGTTACTAAATGACAGCTTTGGAATGTAGGTACAATCTCATATAAGGTGCGTACCAAATGCCCGAAAGAGATCGCTGGTGAACTGATCGCTTTTTCTCGTGCTTGAAATTTGTGCTTTTTTGGAGTTCTTAGAATCTGCTAAAATAATTTATCGGAGCCGAAGTCGCTCTGCTTTGGCGCATCATGTAACAAAATCTGCATCTGATAAGGTTCAAGAAAGCAATGGTTTGATGTTTGGCGCCTAATGACAGTAACCACTTCATGAAACATTTCAGCTAGCAAATATTCGCAGACTTCTTATTTCCTGCCAAAACGTTTACATAATGAAGGTGTACTAGCATTCCATGCTGGCTATAAAAACCAAAGCGCATGTTTCACTGTGAACGTCACACATAAAGGATGGAGATGCTCTCTGTAGAAAAGTCGACTTGTTGAATCTCACTAAATATTTAGATCTTAGTATGCTGCCCGCTTGGTGAGGCAGCAGTACTTTTCTACGCGTTCCGGTGGACAATCGCAAGGCCGCACGTCAAACACTGTTAAAAGCTGTCAGCTGTCAAATTGCTTTCACCTATGTGTCTGAATGGCTGTGGTGTCTAGATTGGAGGGATGCGGTCAGCCACACCATTTGATACCCTAGCAAAGCTCCCTCCCACACCACGTGACTCACTTTGTGCTTAGAGAGCTTAGCCGTGTGTCATCGTCGTCCGCACTATGTACACGCCGTACTCCAGCTGAGCACGTAAAGGTGTTCACAAGCTGTACAGAGACCCGTCCTCGCGTCATTTTCAGCCAGTATCTCAGCACTCATGATAGCATGATGATAGCATGATAGCTCCTGTGTGCTACTGGCATCAGTGGCAACCGCAACTTGTCAGAAACTTGAGCTCCTGTTAAAGTTATGTCGTCGATGCACAAGTGCCGAGAAACGCACGAGTGTGCATCACAAATTTCTGTAGCTAACTCTTAGTAGAAAGATGTTATTACGTCATTAGGATGAATCATTTCTGTTAAGTTTTGGGTGTCACTGGTTTTATCCTTTAAGCTCTCAGTTCTACACACTGACACTATGCCACTTATCCAGGTAGTGGCTTCTAGCTAGGAGGAATTTCTAAACGGATATGGCCTTTTTAGGCACTTTCTCATAACATGAACTGTAAATGCCACCATCTTCTTAAATGGTAGCTTTGTAATAGCTTCCAATATCTCTAAGTAAAACACAATTGCTTGTTGATGGTATAGAATTCTAACACATGGTGCCTGTATTTTCAGCACTAATGTTTTTTCAATGTTCACTTCGATGCAACAGTTTTGATGCAGGTCAGCTGCAGGTTGGACCGGGAGTAAAGGCAGGTGAGTTTAGTCTCACTTCCGTCACTGTAGCATTTTTGGTCGAATTAGCTACAGCAGACCGCAGTAGACATGCCTAGTTTGTTGGGTCTTCCAGAACAGATGTTTATATGTTACTCAACCGATGCTGTACTCTGATTACCTTCCTTTTTCGGACACAGGCAAATGTTATGGGAAACATATGAGTTTGGTTGTTGCAGCCATCTCGGGGCATCAAAGCTCTGCTGCCACAGTCAGCACAACTCGGCATGTAATCGAGAGGTGTGCCGCACATATTGCACAACTTTCAAAATTTCATTCATTCTCAATTACATAATGCTGAATGTCTATTGTGTCGATGTGGAAGCATGCCTAAGCTTTTCTTTTACTTGCAAAGTGGAAAATGGAGTTCATTATTTCGTGTAGGGAGCATTAGCACCAATGCTTTTAACTCGTCAGCAAAACGTCAGGAAAAGCTATGTTTAAATTGTAATACGCCTCAGTTATGGGGTGAAATAGGTTTAATCTACAACATTTTGTAATGAATCATGTCGATTGGCGCGACAAGAGCAGGGTTTTTAGTGCTACGGAGTATAGTTGTCTCCGAGTTTAACGCCATATTATTTTTGAGTGAGGGGCTGATGCGCAGCTGCAGCAAATGTAGTTGGGCGTTCATTACCGTTCCTCGTATGTCAGAGTAAGGTATGCCAAAACGTCTGACTTAAAATCAAGAGTGCCGCTTTGGCCATTTTACAAAATGACATATTACTGCAAATGCTTATTCACGGTGTGTCTCGGCGCCAGAAATGAAAGTTAAGCTTAAAAGTTTTATCTTCGCATGGTTAAGTGCTACTGCTACTGGTCCACATTAGGTAGACAGAATGTGTTGCGTGGCCCTAGAGTATCGCAGCCATAAAGGCAAACAGCCTATCAGTAGCACAAGCTCAAGAGTAGTAAACATTCCAGTTTCTAGGCAGCGATGCCAATGGTGTAGAATGTAGTATGCTTCACACAAAGAAGCTATTTCTTTTTCGGCGAAGGTAATCAACTCGTCTTCGGGCTTGTTCTCTATAATCCTGAAGAAGGTTCCTCAAACTACTTACATATATTCTCAAGTGCATTAGATGTGGAGGGCTTTGTCAGTGAAGCGTCGTACACTGGCACAAAAAATTGCCGACGATTACGCTACTTCCTAATGCGAAATTTGAGCGCAGCTCATCAGCTGTTTCAGCTTTTCGATAGATCGATGTAAAGAATTCAAGCTAGTGATGCACAATTACAGACGACTTTACGGTTTTAAACTGTTTCGGCTTGAGCGTGCGGGAGAAATGGCGCCAGGAGCGTGCACAGCGAGAGCACCTATCCTTTGAATACAACAGCATAGCAGATCGAGAAGCTGGGTTTGATTATGACGATGCAGTCACCCTCTTTTTTATGTTATATTACTTTACCATGGAAGCTTTTACTTAAACGTAATTAATTTGAAAAATTCCTTAATGAAAAAAAGTAAGAGAAATGAAGAGCACGCAACAAATGACTTCAGTACACCGCCAAATAAAGCTGGGCAACTGATAGGCTTTACATGTAAATGAAAATTGTGTCCGTGGCTTGTGTCAGTCACTGTCCATAGTTTCTATCAAACTCCGGAGCAGGCCAGCTTAGTTCTATTTCACGTTTACTTTGTTAGCGCACATGTTGTGCTACTGAGTAGCTAGAGCTTCATAATTCCTCCAGAATGTAACAACGCATCTTTGTGGTTGTACGTAACCCGCCACTGAGGGCTGTAGATTGAGCCTGTTTCACTGAGATCGTCGTCAGAGCACTCAACTCGTACACAAAATGCACGTGGCGACACCTAGTGTTGCTTCCGTGTATCACCTGGTAAGTCTCGTATCGGGGGGAATGATGAGTGGATGGATGGAAGGAGATAGTGCTGAGTAATGTGTAGCTTTTCATAGGGGTGGTGTTTGTCTTTTACCCAAATTGTGCTTGCAGAGAGATCTCAGCAAACTATATACGTTGCAAAAGGCGTACTTAACAGCCGTCGCTAAAGGGCAGAAAAGTAAGCAATTCTCTGGATGACTAAACAGAAGCGGAAGCTGTCGATTACCCTGATTCCACTCGCGACGCTATACTTATACAATTTAAAGTGCAATTCTCACTGAAAGATAGCGTTCACTTCTGCTAGGAGATCTTGTTATGACTAATTTGCTTTACATAATTAAGACGACGCCGCGAGCTCGTAACAAAATGAAACAAGTAAAGGCACCGTTAGCACCTCTACTGTACTGCATGCAATTAGAGGGTCGGTATTTTTAAGCGTTTGCCAGTGGTAACGCATCACCACCATGAGGGCTGACAAGACAGCTAGCACGAGTAAAAAATCGCTGAAACTTTCTATCTTGCCTCCGATAAAAAACGTTCTGCAAGTTATGGCGAATAAAAAAGATTTGGGTAAAGGTGGTGGCAAAACATCTGTTCGATTGGCAAACTTGTGATAACCCTTCAAAAATGATGCCAAAGGGATTAGGTCGGTAGGAGCGTTTCCTTACTGAAATGCCGACTAATAAGAGGAGTGGAAGGTTTCCTCCTTAACCTCTTTGACTCATTGCTGGAGAGTGTCTTAATATGGCCTTGACTTATGAGCGTGCCAAAAAGCACCAAAGGCTCGCTGGTGGTGCTAGCGCATTCCAAATTTTTGTTTTCAGCTTTTAAATTTCATTCAAAGCACTTCATTATCAAGCACTGAAATTTTGTCTCTTTTCCTGTGAAACGAAGGGCTCACAGAGGCTTAGTTTCGTACAGCCAAAAAAAGAAAAGAGATTAGATAGGCATCAGTGGACGTCGGCGACGCAAAAGAATAGCGCTGTCTTTCATTGTTGAAATGACCTAAGAAGAGTGGTGTATTAATCATTCCGGTATTCTACAACTTGCTTTCGTTATTCCTTCAGCAAGCTTCTTTTTTGGCGACATTAATATTCTAAGTGACATCAAATCCTGCAACAACAGCTGTTTAAAGATGAATCGCGTATTCGTAGTCTGAATTCAAGTGTTCAAGATGATACATTTCCAGCATTGCTTCTTGAGGACTTATCGGAATTGCTGAGATTTCTCTGTAGGTTCCCTAGCTATGCACTCCCCTTTGCTACAAAATCAAGTTTGTGTCGTCAGCCACCATGCCTTTGAAAAGCTTGCACGCAGGCTTTTCACATCATTTGATGTGTAGACTTCTGTCCTAGAGTTAGATACGTCGATCTCTTTGTAAAACAGGTAGTACCAGTCTCCAAATGGCGAAGCGTTTGTAAATTTAGGTAAAGCACTAGGGATATTTTGTATACGTAGAGCTTTTAAGTTTCGTATGTCTAAAGGAATAGTTTTTCCACCTTTAACACACTTCTTTGCATGCCTATATAGGCTCCACAATTCATACACAAGTGACACTGCGTATCACCTGTTAGGAATGCCTGCTTAAACTATTTGCTTTCTCGTAACATTTGCATCTTTGAATTCGATAAGAAACAGTCATCTACAGTGTAGAGTTTTCCAATCAGATTTAGAATAACTTAACTGCACTAAATATTGCCGACGTAATACAGTGCAGACCTTTCACTGCATTGATTCAGGAGCGTTGCCAAGCTCAGTGAGGCGCTGTGGTGGCCATGACGATATTTCTAGCCTTACAAAAGTAAATGAGCTGCGATGTACTATAATGGGCATGCGAGGAGCCTACAGAGAACTATAGTTTTGTTATTAACCGATAAATAGATAAATGCACAGCCTTTCGGTCTCGCCAGGGTGGCTCTCACTGACCATTGCTCGATGAGAAATTACAATCTATATCTCATACTACGTTGGGTGGTAGACTGAATTTGCTATTTTCTCACTTGAGATTAAATTATGAACGAAGTTTGTAGTAGTGATCTAAGGTTAAATATGTCACATAATCATTCTTGTCCACTTTCCAGCGTGTACAATGAAGCTCTACGCTTTACGCTTTATGGTTTGGATATCACTTTTTGTTCTTGATAAATTTCTGTTTTCACGCTTCGCTCCTTGCGCCGTGAGTGGTGTCTGGTGAAAGAAGCTCGGGAATCAGATGCTTAGCGTGTTATAGTACATGACACCCTGTGCATCCTCATAACTGAAAGTATGCGGTAACGATCGTCTTTTGTTATAATGAACATAAACACTGCTCGTAAATGTGAACAAGATTGAGCGCCCTGCTTCCATGAAGGATCATCAAAGTATATGACGTTGCAGACCAGAATAAGTAGCGCATAGGACACAGTGAGAATTCTAATTTATTTTTACCAGCATAAAGGGTCATATCTCGTTTTATTTTGGATGTGAGGATATGGCCCAATTGGCTACTTAGTGGAAACGGTGTGATACGACTCCAGCGTGCATGTCTTCTGGAACCGTTTATGCATGCTGCGGGTTGGTGTTGTGCATTCTTAAGTGGTTGCCTTGGTCTTTACGAGAGAAATGAGATTGTTCTTTGCACCTTTGAATCGGTTTGTTACTTACCGGTCTATAAAGATTAGTATTGCATGAAGCAGGTGTTAGAGGCTTCAAGTAATGAAATTTCGTGCATTGTTTTCAAACTAACTGTGAGGGAGTCTTCTTATAAGCAAGTGCTTTCTGACTGCATTAAGATATTCGGCACAAGACACGATGTCCAAGTTCATTAAGTAGATTTACAACTGATTTCCCATATCCTAAAATTTTTTGAAAGAAATAAATGCTTAGTTTGGAAAAATTTGTTTTACGAAAACATTGTTTGCCCACTTTACTATAGCGACATTTTCCTTGTGCTTATAAAAATAACTGCTTCAGATGGCCATCTCTCCGGTAAAGAGCACATACTGCGGCATTCCTTCATGGTGCATTGGGTGCAGAAAAAAATTATGCTCGGCCGGAATCCGGGAGTCCTGTCACAGAATGTACTTACAGATCATACTTTTGGAGTTTTTGTTTGTATCAAGTCGCATCCCATTTTTGAGCAAGCAAAACAGCAAGGTATTTTTAAACCGAACCTAAATAGTAAAATTTGAAAGTAGCTGGATATGGCCGAAGGAAGTATACTTTTATTTCAAGAATTTTTTTTTCGTTCTCTGTTTCCATTTGACACGTTGCCTCTAAAAACGTGTTATTTGGACTGGGCATTACCGTTTCTGCCACATTTTGCCTTTTGAGAGAGAGTGCTTTATAAACTAATACATAATTCATTTTCATATATGACCCCAACTTTCAGTCAACGTACTTAATATGGCGACTATAGTACCAGTCGTTCGTTCTAAATAGCTTTACATATCATCGAGAATGTTTGAATTTCTACATTGGCCTCGTTTCTATTGGAGAGTGGTAACTCTAACTCCCAAAATTGTGATTGTCTGATGTCTGTGTCAATGGGTCGCTAGCTAACGGATTCCGATGTTACAATGAACACGTTGATGTTACATTCTTTAGAGGTTTTCTGTGCATGAAATGTGTTGCAGTGTTGTATTTGAAATGTGTGTGTAAAAAACTGCAAGATATTTCGCCAGCCAGTTGACTTCTCAGAAATAAATATATTATTATGGAATTGTCACTGAAGAATGCAACACGAGAAGGCCTGCTTAAAGGCATTCGCATATCATGTCGTGCGGGCGACAGCTAAATCTTTTCGGGTGCAGTGGATCACTATGGCTACCATCCACGTGTATTCATATTGTACAAAAAAGGCAGATAGATAAATTCTTTAGTGAATGTATCCGAATTTTCCTCGTGGAGAAAAATGATTTTTTTTGCATTTTAATCTATGAATTCACCACGAAAATGGCGTGGACGAGCTGGAATATATGTGATTGATATTTGTAATTTGTTTATTTGGTGAACTCTTGAAGTTTGTAATTTATGCTACCTAGTGTTGCTAAAGTTAGATAATTTTTTCTTCGATAAGTTTTTTTACTCATGGAGCGTACATGTAACGGATTCATGAGAACAAATCATCTTGATGGTGAAATTTATAATGACTGTACTATTCACAATAAAGCCAATGATTAGACACGGGAGATTGCGATGTTTTAGGAGGCGCTAACAACCAGGCTTGCCATCAGATTATTTTCCGTCGCATGATCGCCCTTCTCAGAGTGCATGATGCATGTAGATCATTAGTGCAACATTGCTCGTCACCTACTTGTGATCCCTACCATCTTTATGGGAGCTAATTTCCGGGTTTGTGATCATTTATATTTACCATCGACACGATGCCATGATACTAAAGCCTGTTGTAGATAGTGTGAAACTATAGTCAGTCACAATAAAATGCACATTTCCTCCAGAGACTTGTTTTTGGTGGGACTGTTCATGTGGTTGTTGGTAAAAATGTGTGCGGGGTTATTTATTTTGACTTCTTGCAAGAATGCTCTTTCTTCATGGTTTCACTTACCAAGGCTAGTGTGTGTGTGTATTTGCTCTTGAAGGGGATGGTTACTGTTGAACGTTTGACAGTGTCTGATTTACAGACTGTTTGACTTAATACACATTCTTGGCGTCTGGCAGTAATTTCATCCTCAAGTAATGTAGATGACTTAATACACATCCTTAGTGTCTGGCGGTAATTTCCTTTTCAAGCAATGTAGATGCATAAAAAGCCTGCGGCTGTCACCTTTCTGAATTCTCACGAGTGAAGTCATCTTGGACCAAAAGCTAGGATGCTGTTTAGTAACGAAGCGTCTCAAGACACTTTTCAGCCCTAAGAATATGAACAGGGGAGTGCGAAAAATTAGAGCTTCCTGAGAGCAAAGCTGTTTTCTTTGTTGCTCAATTGTCTTCCTTTTTTTACAAATAATTATTTTTAGCTGCTTAGTTTGACTTTGCTCTGCTGTAGCGTTTGTCTGTCATTGTACATTTCATTTTAAACTGCACCTGAATGCCACACATGGCACTTTTGAATGTGAAGCGAAAATTTTCGCGATCGATACACGGGCTTGAAGCAACCACATGTAAAGATGGATTTGAACAAGGTATATGAGAAAAAAAAGCTGTTTGCATATCATGGTAGGTTCTGTCCGCACCCTGTCCTTTCCGTGTCATCATGTGATTTATTGAGGGTAATGAGTGTCCTCGAAGCCTTTTGCTTGAATTTCCTTACCCATAACTGCTTTTGGTAACCTTGAGGCAGCATTGCATTGCTTCTCGTTATTGGTGCGCGTGCATCGGATGTTAATTCTTCAATGGTGGCCGCGCGGTATACAGATGAATTCTGTGAAAAAGACCAACGTTACGTTCATTCTTTACATATCCAGTGAGACTTCCAAGGTGGCTGTTCGTGAACTGTAAAGTCGTAGATACGGCCATGAGCAAGGAAAGGAGAACTGGGTAAGAAGGCGATTACGAAAAATTGTTTTAACTGCGTCACCTAAGTTATGAAAGAACATGGAACGATTAAGTGGTTCAGTGGAGCTCATTTTATGGTTCAGATCTTACTCGGTAATTAGGAATTAAGCTGGTGTGTTTGTTGGGATTTATGTCCAATTTCTGTTATATTTACGAGGGACTCTCTAGTGAAGGGCTAAAAATAAATTAGACTACTCGTGGTCAACTTGCACTCTGTGGTCGATTTGAACAGTGCGCAATACACTGGCGGCTTGGATTTTATCCACCCAAACGTTGCGGGATATCAAACCGGTGTTTCCGGGCTCAGTAGCTGGGCGCTCTATCCACTGTGCCACCACGTTTCGGTTAGGAGGTGAAACCTGGTTTACATTTTGCTCATTGCTTTATAAAACTAGCAGCTTGCGATATTTTCACTGAAAAATTGGTAATATTGGGAACACATACAAATAGTTAGGGAGACATATTTGATAGGCTCATTGTTCACTCATATTCCACTTTAAGCCAAAATACTGGATGTTTATGTCTAAAACACTGAGCAAAGCCTGCTATGTCGTCGTTTCTACTTGATCACTAGTGTCGCTAGTTCATTCACCGGAGGCCACCAATTGACGCATCAAGGTTCGATGTTAGCGCCCTCAGTGTGGGTCGACAGTAGTCGGTCCAATGATGTCAGCCCCGTGTTTTTTGCACTTGTATAAACGCGACTGGTGTTGTTCCAATGCTTTTTTTCAAGCTAAGCTGTGGCCCATTGTCGACGTGCCGAGGGTATTTTTTATGATGACTTCCCACACCACCAAAGCACTACACACCTATTTTACTACTACCCAGTTTACGGTGCTGAAAAAAAAAGGGATGAAAGAGACCGTGATTGTTGCCACATGCACCCGTCTTTGTATAAACAACGCGCGCTTTGTTTGGGGAAGCGACTGTTTCGTTTGTGTCTTACCATATCGTGAAGGCTTGTATCTACACGCATCATATTACGATATATTATATATATACATACAATTATATTACTATATATTATACACGCGGACACGGCCAATGATCACCTGTTTATGAAGAAAGCTGTAATAAAGGCACCTCTTTAATTATATTCTGACTTCGTGTGCATTTCTTCAGCCCACTCTTAAGAAGGATTTTTAATTCTCATAACACGTATTTTGGCGCCATGCATGCTTGCCTGATGCTTAAATATATCGAGATATTCTAAAATATATCCATAACCTAATATGCAACTTCGTAGATGGCGTAAATATTGCGGTAAAGTTAGCGGTCTGAAGTAATATTGCGAAAAGCATTGTTTACATAATCGTATGGGTTTTGTCTCTCTAAATGCAACATCTATGTAACGTGTTGGCATACGTTAGCAGATTATCTTGCTTCTGTGTTTTTGCATAAAAGAGACGAATCTCTGTTAGCAATATTCATGTCAAGGGCCTAAAACGTAAAAACAGCTTCTTACACATCGAGCTTTTGAAGCATGTCCGGGTCAAATGCAAATTCAAGGGAATGCACAACTGTTCAAGGGAATACGCAACAAAGCATATGCCATGAGGCAGGGCGACAACGTTAAGCTGTGAAGTGCATGGCACGAGAACTCGTGATTTATGCTTTGTTTCTGATGCCACTGTAACCGCCGAATCCCATCACGTTGATTTTTATTCTTTTTTTTTGCAACTGGGACGAAAAACGGACGATATTCTTCATCCAACGCCAAATGATGCATTGCAAACTTTTGGTGAAAACATAGTTGAACAAGATGCCAATCCACCCCATGGTTCTACCATCTTTTACCTGGATCGCAGTATTCAGGGCGGCAAAGCAATTACTAACATAGTAGCCTGGGCGTGTTGGTTATTGATGATGGAAATGTACAGCGCAGAGAAAGACAAAGACACAAGTGAGACACATGAGACACACGAGCGCTGAGTTACAAGTCTACTTCGAGCCTCAGAACCATATATATATATATATATATATATAGCTGAAACAAGAACGAAATTACATATGCGCAGTGGGCGAAACATTCCTATCATGCCATAAGTTTAGCAGTTCCTTACGAGTAAGAGCAATAGAAGGCTTATAGCCACTCGGGACCCGCCCAACCGATCTATCATCCTGGCTTCTATGATTGCCCAGGTTGTTAGTTGACAGCGAATTTTCACAATAGAGCATTTTTGATAAGCAGGCTGACACACGAGCACTTCATCTGAGTAGTTTTGGTAAAATAAAAACAACGAACATAATTGACGGTCCTTGCCATCCTCATCCATGTTAACTGAACCACGTTGCTAGTTTTTTCATGGGGTTTCTGTAGACTGGGTGATTTCCGCGGCAGCAATAAGCCTGCTTGCTGTGGCCCTCATTGTCATCCATATTGTTCCTTTCAAGCAATACACTTACTTCCTACGGATCATTCGCAGTACGATACCCCTGTCGGGTCATTGACAACTCGTGGCAATCAAAGCACTCAAGGTATGTCTCCCAAAACTTTTGGTCTCGCAGTTGAGCTAAACAGATCTTGTGACCCTATTAGTGATGTCAACTGGCCACCGCCCGAAACCGTTTTACTTGGATGAAGTGCTTCGCTGTGTACAAAGTCTCGCGGGCCACATTTGAGTGACCTCAAGAGTAAAGGCTGTCCCGAATTTACATAACAAAGCCTTGTGTGCACACCTGTGCACACGAGGCTTTGCTTCGGAAGCAGTGCAGCTTTTACTGTTGCTGCGATTCAAATGTGGCCCACTTACGAGGCTTGCTTCTTCGCTTTGAATAACCTGCACACCAATCATGCGCTTTCGAAGTGGGCGTTTGCTGCACGCGATGTGTGTTACCCAGCATTCACATCGATCTGAAGCTGATCCCAGCCTTGGTGCGTCTCTACCTGGATAGTGCTTGGTAGCAGGGACATCGCAATGGTTTCTCGCAGAACTGAATACGCCAGGTCACCTTTTTTCTATGTTAGCAACACAATCCGCGTTCGGCGAAAAAGCTATTGTGTGTGTGTGCGTGCGTGCGTGCGTGCGTGCGTGTGTGTGCGTGTGCGTGTGCGTGCGTGTGTGTGTGTGTGTGTGTGTTTGCGTGTGTGTGGAAAGCGTATATCCCTTCTGACCCAGCGGTGTCCTGACTCTTAGCTGATGAGCAAAAATCAGGCCAAATTGAAATCACTCAGTGGGGCCGGCGGTTCCTTTTCTGGAACAGCCCGTGGCAGGTGCACTTCCAAACACTTCCCGCTAAAAATGAGTCTCCACCTACAAGTAATTACGCGCCAATCGCCTTTTGTAATATCCCTTTTTTAACGTTTCAGTGTTAAACATAAACGCCAGCATTAAACACATAAAAGTATAATGTAATGTAAATGTCAAATTCTCAAAAATAATTAAGGAATCTTACAAAACCATGAAGGGCCACCGCCAGTGAAGGTTCAGAGCTTGCGATTTACAAAGACCGACATTCCAGGATCACAATCCGGTAGAATGTGCTACTTATGCGCTCATCTCCGAAGGGATACTATGGAGGCAGCCTTATATAGGCATCACTGAAGTACGTCCGGTTAACGATAGTAGAGAATGGTTAAGAACACAAGGGTTCTAATAAAATAATGGGGCTGTGCATTAGGTCGATCACTGAAGGATTTTTTATAAGCGGTAGTGACGAATGGGCTATAATCAGAACTTGCTACCGAACGACAAGGGATATTTATTCAGTTTGGGACGGGCACAACTTAAGGAAGGTAGTTCTAAACACACGTATTTAAAAACATCTTCAGGGCATTAACAGTGGCAAAGTAGGATACATAAAGGTTGCTGAGAAAGTGGCTAACACGCTTGCATTATGCATACTATAGACCATTGAGTGTCCATGCTGCGCTTAACAGTTTTCAATTTAGTAGAGAAAAACATTTCTACTTTGGTGCCTATAGCAACTGCCATCGACGCGGATCCCTGCTCACTACATTGTGTAGTGCACGCGGTGTCCGAAGCGGGAGGTGGTCAGTTCGAAACCCGCCGCCGGACACCCACCGATAAAAATGGGTACAAGCGTCCCTTGACCCGGCGCCCGGCTCTTTCAGGGGTGTGCGTTTGGAAGAGGCTCTGCTAACCCTGCTGTGCTCCTTCGATGGCTTAGTTTCGAACAACAATGGCCTGCAAAGGCCGTGCTGAAAAAAGGGCCGCAGAATGGGCTTTTGCGGCGCGAGGTAGACTTATTAGTGTCCGATGGCGGAACGGATCACTGCCACATCCGCGTAACTATTGGGGCCGTGACACCTTTTCCCAAACATTTCACCCCAGAAGAGCCGAGCATCAGGCCGGGGGAAAGCTTGTACCCATTGGTAACTGGTGGATACCCGGCGGCACTAGGGATCGAACCCAGTACCTCCCGAATGCGAGGCGGATGCTCTACCACAAGGCCACCGCTTGCCTTTGGTTAGTTAGCGCAGCGGCGAAAAACAAGAAGGGCTCAGCAGGCCTGGCAAGAGGTCGTGGTGCTTTCTCCGTTTTACACTCCCTGCTTCGTTGTATTGCAGTGGAATGGAAAAAGCGGCAAAAAACGTTAACTACCAAAACGATTTAGGTGGTAATGCTTTCGGGGGCAGAGCACGGTACCGATTTCTAACCAATATGTTTACACGAGTTGAAAAAGATAAGAAAAGGTGACTTGCTCCTGGACAATAATTTCAAACCTTTTTTTTCCTTTTCGCGCGCAATGGGATTCAAGCGTAAGTTTTTTCACGTCCAACGAGTTCCGTGTGTTTCGCAAAGCCTTTGATTTTACGACACAACATTTAGCAAAAAGTTCCCATGCACTAGTGGCTTTGCCGAAAAGGGCGTCCAAATTGTAAAAACGCATCCTAAATAAGAGCCAGTCTACTAATAAAAACATCTTTGGGTGTCTTGAATTACAGAGTCGCTCCTACGATCGATGGGCGATCACCCAATGAGCTGCTCATGAGCTGGCGACTACGAACTTGCCTTCCAGATGTCACTGCCATGCGGCCAAAGCAATTTCAAAGCACGAGTCATCCCACTTCGGAGCGCCTCTCGCCCCACTGCTGCTCGGCGACTGTGTCCGCATCCGGGGTGACCGCTCATGTGACACCAAGGTACACGTTTAATGCATGGTCATGGCACGCTCATACCATGTCGTCATAGAGGATGGCGCAAAGAACTGAGCAGAAATGAAGATATGCTGCCTTCGCAAGAAACGTACCAGAAGAAACAGGTCCTGGAAGCAGACTCTGAAACTCGGACTCCCATATGCTCGAGGAAGACGAATCTGAAGTTATGGATACCAGCTCACCTCACAGTGTCCCCCCCCCCCCCCCCCCCTTAATTTTCCCCGCACTCTTGGAGCTCCACCCACCACCAGTTCTAACGCTTTGAGGTTTAAAAGCTCAGCTCTTTCTTAACCGATATCTATACAGGCCCCGTTCTCCAAACAATTCGGCGTTGGCTTCGTATACGTTGTATAGTTGGAAGGTGGCTTAGGGGAAGACATCACCCCTGCCCATGCCATGCAGTGCATGCCTTGGCCTCCACCATCGGGTCTTGGCGACCTGTGGCCTGAAATTGTCCTGGAACAGGCTTCATCGGGAGTCATTGTGCCCGCAAGCCGTTATCTTCTTCCTTCTTACTTATCTTCTCCAGCCATCCAGACATGTTCATCGTCATGCCATGAACTCATCATGATCGGCGAACTTCTTTGTCCATGATCGGGACGATCGCTCGGTCGTCCCGGGTAATGTTACGGACGACTAAGAAGCGGGCAGTGGCGTGGGCAGGGCGCTCGCTCTAGTGCCGCCGCTATTAATTAAACGTCATATGGTCATTGACCCTCTTCTATATCTGTTCTCTGTTCTCCTTGCGGCCTCCCAAAAAAATATTATGGTGCACTTACGGTGTGCCTGAATCCCTCTGGGACGTTGACTCAGAAACTAATTATAAATGTTTCGTCAAAAGAGCGAATGGGAGGAATGCTTTTTGAAGAATGTTATATACGAATAACACATCAAACTACAATGTAGATAACAACCTCGAAATATTCCGTTTAGGAATGACATACCTTTCATAATAAAAAATTTGATAAGAGAAATAGACGTGTATATAGTGCTATTCAACATGCCTTCTGGTAAATCGAATTTTGCTTCCCAGGCTTTTCCGATGGCTTAGCTTGGTTGAATTTTTAGGTCCTAAAAACTCAATGTGACTCAGATATTAAGGAACGCCGTAGTAGAGCGCTACGGCAATTTTGACCACGTGGATTTTTTTAAGTTGCATGACATGACACAGTACACGGAATCCTTGTTTTTTGATAGGGCAAGGACCGCTAAGCGCTAGACAAGCTCTACATCGAGTGCAAAAATGTCGAGTATTTTTTGTCGAATTCGACTATTAATCCTGCTTGAAGCCGTTGCACAGGGTAATGTCGAAATTGCATTTTTTCTGGTGCATACAGTAATAGTTTCCTCATGGTTGGGACTAAGGCGTTTGTGTTTATTGCTTTCTCCAGCTACAGGCGGCGATAGATATTAAAAAGTGCCTCTTTCACATGGGTGCGTTATAATGGTACGTGGGTCGAATTGCATTCGAGACTTGAAATGACAGTCTGACTGAACACCGTTCTGCGGTATTTAATAGCAATTCCCGAACGCATCCGAGACTCCAACTGTTGCTAGCTGTATCGCGTTACTTATCTGCCACAGAGCGTCACTTTAGTTCGTTGGCTCGTGTAAGCTCACCAGGATGCAAGGATGAAGCCTACGGAACTGGAGTGTGAGCAGTAGTTGTTTACGTTCCGGTCAGTCGCACTGCAGCGGCAAAGACACCAGCGTGGACAACAGCTGCTCATCCTAGAAATATGAAATGTACCAGGTGGCGCAAAAAATGCGCCCAATGGTGACAGTGTTAGCAAAGTCCGTGTTTCACAGGGCCGGATATTTTAAACACATTTCTGTACTTTCTTGTGTCTTTCACGCTAACTGCACCCATAATATTAGTAGATGAACAGTCTCCCGACCTATCATTGGCAGATCGGAAATGGAGCTGAATTTTTGTGGCTAAAACATACTACAAATTATTGGAACGAACAACTCCATTTTAGGTACGCGCACACTTTGATAATCAAACGTCCTAAATGCTGCCAAATTGTTATTTAGTAACGATGGACGTTTTGCTGACAAAGCTATGCTTGCCATAGGAAAAACTGTAATAGAACAAATATCTGCATATTCTATCATCGACACTAACAGCCTATTAACACATTAGAAAAAAATATTTTAGAAATATCGTAGTCACAGCACCACCTCTGTGGGCGCTATAATTATTTCCAGTCGTATTATCACAGCGGGAAACTCGTATAAGTATATAGCTTGCAATATCAGTAAACAACATGACATTTAGAAATTTGTTTTTATTATCGCAACAGCAACGCTAAGAGCTTCCCAGGCTGCTCCAGGGAAAATGCGATTGGCATAAGCCAACCAAATGTGTGCACCTGAAGCTAGAGCCTTGAAGCCATAGGTAGAGCGAGATGGCTCTCCCACGATTTCCGCCATGTGTAGAACAGTGTCAATTTGACACTTGCTGCTATTGATTTATGGTGGCGCTGGAGCACTCTCATGACTCGGTTGCTGAAAATAATACCGAAGAAAGCACAATGGACAGCTGTGGATGTAGCTAAGTTGGTAAGATTACCGGACGTGATTCGGAAGTCGTGGGTACTGTTCCCACCGTAGGCGCGTTGTGTCTCTTCAACTTTTAAAATTATCTTTCACCCTAAATTGATGGCAGTACTAATTCAGGTCAATAGAAAAAAATAAAGCAAAAATTATCTTACGATTTCCTTGGCCTCTACGACTGTTTGCTTCTTCCCTTTGTGTATGATAACTAGTTCCTTGTTTCTCCTTCAGGTTTCTGCTTATTAGCTTGCGAAGGCTGCGGAACATTCTCAAGGCTCTGTTGCAGATATTAATACCCATGAAAGTACGCGCTTGGACAGCCGCCCATGTAGCTTAATTAGTACGCCTGGTAAGTAATGTCTGCTGAGGCCAAAGACATTATCCATTCCAATCAGCACTGCTTTAAAGCAGGTTTGTCCAATGTGACTCAAACAGTAGAACTCTTTTACGACCTAGCTCAGGGGATTAATGAGCAAAGCTAGACAGATATAATTTTCTTGACTACTCGAAGTCCTTCAACCTTGTGTCACACGTTAAATTGTTTTCTGATGCACCCACAGTTAAACAGATAACTTTTTGTCAGAGCGCCGACAATTCATGCAATATAATGATCGCACTTCTAATACAGTAACGGTTATTTATGTAGTACCGCAGGGAACAGTACTGCACCTTTTAGATTTCTTCTGTTTTTGACGACTTAGCAAACCACACGTAACATGCGTAGGTTCGAAGATGACTGCGTGCTCTATCAGATAAATAAACCAGAAGATCAAGTATGGCTAAACGCTGCCCTTAACAACATCGTACAGTGGTGTAATAGCTACCAAATAGTCACTAGCCCAGATAAAGCAGTCGCGATGTCGGCGGCCAAAATGAAGTCAAAAGATAACTTCCCTTACGATATCGACAGTGTCACTCTGGAAACTGAAACAGAAAAGAAATACGTAGGCACTGTCATCCCTCTCTCTCTCTAAAGCACACGTGCAAGACAACCAAACATGCAATGAGCACACTTCGCTTGCTTTGGTGCGCCTAGCGTTTTTCTTCTTCGGAAACCAAGCTGCTGGCGTACAAGGCTCTTGTCTGACCAATCTTAGAATACGCGAATATTGTCTGGTTCCCGTACGCACAAAATGATAAAGTTATGCTCGAATCAGAGAACACAAGGCAGTAATTGAATTGCAGTAATGAAATACTGTAATTTAATTGCTTTTCTTGGTAATTTTTATTGTAATAGATTACGTTTTCGGCTTGGTAATTTAGTAATGGAATGAATCAGTTTTGGCAGTAATTTCGAAGAAAAAGTAATTAATTCTTCTTAAATTACTTTTACTAAAGTGCACCACTACTCCTCTAATAGACAGCAAAGTAGAGTGCCGCGAAAGCAGGAACGGCGTGCGGCAAGCTGAAGCCAGCGTAACGGATCGGCAAAAGGAAACAGTTGAGCAGAGCAGTGAATAAGAGAACTCCTGTGTATCAGAGTCACTTAGCGCGGATATCCCATAGCAACAATTCTCCAAGCAGCAGAATGTATAGCTCCAAAGGGACAGATGATGTAAAAAGGCCGGAGTCGAAAACCAGTTGGAAAAGTGGCGCAGTGCCACTCCCTGTAGCGTCGGCTAGGGCACAGTGGTGTCTATAGTTACACTGGTCACCATGAAGTGAGGGAGCTTTGGGGTGGGAGCAGACAAGCGGAAGAGCTTATGGCGTGAACATTACTGAGCGTAAAGTGGCGAGGTCGGTTTTGGGGATTACGTGAAAAATAAATAACATAGCATTTCGAGCCCTTCAAATGGCGAAGACAGTTCCAGGACAGCAAGACACTGGGTTCGCCGTTCATTTCACGACCGTTCGACCATGCTTCTGCTTTTGTTGTTTTGTTGTAGTTGTCTTATTTTTAGGAAGGCAAGGGGTTGTAGGAAAGAGGGAAGGAATACCTCTCTGGGATGGAATTTGGAGGGAAGACGAGAGAATGTCTGGAGAACTAGTTGTTTTGTTTAGTAGCTTTACTTAGATTATGTATGGATGAAAACTAGAAAGTAATTTAAAAGCAAAAATTAGTCAGTCGAAATAAATTTAATGCAATATCATTAATTTTTGGGAGCAGTAACGCAATTTAATTAATTTTCTGCGATTTTCAGGAAGGTAATAAGTAATGTAATTTAATTCCTTTTTAAAAGAAATTTTGCCATGTATGAGTCAGTGGAACGAAAAGCGGTTCGTTTTATCTATAATAATCATCAGCGCAGAGACCCACCCAAAGGACTGCTTATCCGATCAGACCTTGCTACTCTAGCAAGTCGCGCAATCTTGCACAAACTTAAGTCTTTACATCTACTAATTCAGAAACCTTTTAGAATGACACCAGCTGCATATGTGAATTTCAACCACACTAGGAAAACACGCCATAAGTACGAATTTCCGCTTGAAAAGTATACTTGTGCTAACAATGCATATTGATTCTCTTTTTTTCTCGCGAGCAATCAGTTCAGTTCAGGCGTTCAGTCGTGTCCGACTCTTCGTGACCCTATGGACCATGTCACGCCACGCTTTCCGGTCTCTCACTATCTTCTTAACGTCACATAGCTTCATCTGCAATGCCTCGAGGATGCCATCTAACCATCGCGTTCGCTGCCTACCCCTTCTCCGGCGACCCTCAACTTTTCCCAACATCAAATCTTTCTCCAGCGACTCCTCTCTTCTCATCAGATGACCAAAGTAGCTGAGCTTTAACTTTAGAATTTGACCCTCCAATGAGCAGTCAGGGTTTATGGTCGACAATATCGACTGATTTGATCTTCTGGCAGTCCAAGGAACTCTCAAGAGTCTTCGCCAGCACCACAATTCAAACGCGTCAATTCTTCGGCGGTCAGCATTTTTCACAGTCCAACTCTCGCATCCATACATCACAACTGGAAAGACCATAGCAAGAGTTATACGGATCTTGGTTGGCAGACTAATGTCTCTGCTCTTTACTAGGCGGTCAAGGCTAACCATTGCTCTCTTTCCCAAAAGCAGGCGTCTCCTAATTTCACGGCTGCAGTCTCCTTCCGAGGTAATCTTGGCGCCCAAGAACAGAAAATCTGTCACAGCTTCCACTTCTTGTCCATTGATGCTCCAGGACTTGATAGGGCAAGACGCCATGATCTTTGTCTTTTTAATGTTCAGTTTAAGCCCCAACTTCTCACTCTCTTCTTGTACGCGCATCAGAAGTCTCTTGAGGTCCACTTCACTTTCTGCCATTAAAGTGGTATCATCCGCATATCTAAGGTTGTTGATACGTTTTCCAGCAATCTTCACTCCAGCTGAAGACTCGTCCAGACCGGCCTTCCTCATGATGCACTCTGCATATAGGTTAAATAGGCAGGGCGACAGTATGCAGCCTTGCCTCACCCCTTTCTCATTCGGAAACCAATCAGTAAGACCATGCCCAGTTCTGACTGTGGCCTCTTGCCCTTCATACAGGTTCCTGAGGAGACAGATGAGGTGAATTGGAACTCCCATCTCTTGGAGAGCTTGCCACAATCTGCTGTGATCAACGCAGTCAAACGCTTTCGCATAATCAATAAAGCAGAAGTAAATGGGTTTCTGGAACTCTCTTGCTTTTTCTATGATCCAGCCTCGCGAGCAATACGCGAATGGTATTGTTTAGATACGATCGTTGCTTAACAGTGTTCACTGGAAAAATTAGAACAGTTTGCTGCGATAGCAGTGCTGTCAACTAAGCAAACATGTAAGTCAGTTGTCTTATTTTTTTATTATGTTCTTTATTTTCTTTGTATAATATTACTGCGTGATCTTCCTTTTCATTTGCTCCAACTCCATGTCTGATTGTACTCAAATTCTTTACATATCAACCCACACCTGTAACGGTTCCAGAGGGAAATGACCGTACCTTCAAATAAACAGATAAAAATAAAATGTTATTCCCCATTGAAGGTAGTTCCTGCGAGTTGTTTAGTTTTCTTCAGCGTCCCACACATACCAGCTGCAGAGTGCACAGATGATGTGACTTTTTTATCCTGGGTGCAAAGCCCATTTAATTGAGTTCAGAGCGCTGTCACTAGCCGTTCTATCAAATTCAAGCATTAATAAAAAATGTTCTCTTGCTAAGTGTGACATGCGCTTGTGGTGGCCCGCGCGTTGCTTCTCGCGAAGGATGTCAGGAAATGGCAGGTCAAAAGGGTATGAGGAGGGTGCATCCTAGTTGACTGGCTCATACAGGAAAGCAACCACGGTTATAAAAGCAGCCACACATTTCGCGGTTGTTTGGAAGAGTGTCTTGGGCCGTTGGTAATTCGGCGAAACATTCTTGGGCTGCCTGAGGATGATATATCCCTCTAGAATTTCACTCAATTTGGTGTTTTTGAACGCCCTCCTCGAATGACCTTTTGCACTCATCTACGAAATAGATCGCACGGTGGCCCTTGTCAAATTCGCAGTCGATGCGAAAACATTGAACAAGTTATGTCCGAGCATCGCACAACAAGCCGAAACACGATGGTGAGCAATGAACTGTGCTTTCGAAGCGGAGGCTTTTTTCTCTTCCAAGGGCACTTTCTGGTGTATCTATCAAAGGGCGATACTTCTAAATAGAACACTGCTAAAAGCAGGGGTACCGCTAATCCTACCGGTACTTGCCTATGGCGCTGAAAGTTGGAAATTAGTAAGAGGGTTGTACTTAAGTTGAGGACAACGCAGAGGTCTATGGCATGAAAAATGGTAGGGGTAACGTTAAAAGATAGGAAGCAGGCAGAGGGGGTCAGAGAAATTAGTGAAGGTACTGACATTCTAGTGGAAATCAAGAAGAAATGGCTATGGGCAGGACATGTAGAGCGAAGAGAGGATAACCGATGGTCGCTTAGTGTAACAAACTGGATTCCAAGGGAAGGAAAGAGTAGCAGCGGAAGCGAACAGTTGGGCAGGCGGATGAGGTTAAGAAGTTCGCAGGGGTCAAGTAGATGCAACTAGCACAGGAGCGGGTTAATTTGAAAAAAAAAAAAATATTTGAAGGCTTCGCCCTGCAGTGGGTATAGTCCGACTGATGATGACGACGACGACGACGACGATGATGATGACGATAAAAAGCAGGAGTTATCACCACTTACAATATTTGCTCTACTATTTTGAAGTTTATTTCCCCACATCGAGACTTGTATACGCGGACTAGCGCACTAGCCCCGCAAGTCACTCTGAATGTAACTCACTTAAAGGAAAACAGGCCCGCGCATTCTTGGAATATTTATGCGGTCCTTTTTGGAGTAGTCACAATATCTCCTGATTGCCCAAGAAGTTTGTAAGGCCCGTGCTCGATTCGGCCTGAGACGTTCTTGGATTTTCAGCGAGAATGTCTATATTGTACCTTCATGCATGTGTTGGTATATATGTGTAATTTTGTTTTTGAGAGCATTTCTCAGGAGAGTGTCACAGCGTTGAACTGCGCGTCGTGTTCTGTTTTCTGTGGCGGAGCGTCCAACGGAACGTGACCTCTCCGTTCGAACTCATGCTGTGTTTGCTTTCCGTTTGCTACTGGAAAAGGGAGAAGCACTCATTTCTCCTCGACTCAGACCTTTTCTAGCGCGGAGGGGGAGCTGTCGGAGGCATTAAAACCCGCGAGGGGGTTCTGTAGCGCACATCTGGTGCTCTTTGCAAAGGTTTCGGAGGGAAGTTGCAGTGATTGTGATTTGATTGCTCTGGGCTGAACTAAGGAGCGCGGGTATGCGCTCGTGTGTATCTTTTTGCTGGAGCTATTCCTTGCGATAGGGCGCTCACGCTGGCCTAGCACTGCGAATAGGGACCGGGCGCCCGTTGTACGGCGCCACCGTTGCCTCGGCGGAACAGCGCCGCCCGCGGCGGAGTGCCGAAGCAGCGGAGTGCCGAGACAGCTGAGCGGCGCAGTCGTTTTCGTTCTGCGAGGCGTTTTTGAGCATGTCCCTACCCGTCGTTTTGCGGTGTGGCTTTGAGCTGCTTTGAGTAATCGCAAGTCTTTTTCGACCGGGAAATCTTGAAGAAGGAAAGGGCCGTCCTCGGCAGGGCGTGCGTGTGTTTTTGTTTTTTTTTTGAAGCCGCCCGGCGCATGGTATTTCTGTTATATACACTCGAAAATGCCTGCGCATGATTTCACCAAGTGCTAGGAACACCTTCGTTAGGCGCTTGTAAAGACGAATTCTAAGACACGAATTGCGCCTGCACTGCGCGTTCATCTTATATTAGGTCTAGTCGAAATCCGCCTGAAGATCAAATACCGTCGAGCCGTGTAGCCTTGGCGCCGTAGTAGTGGTAGTTGTAAAGGTCAGCGTTCATGTAAAATGAAAAAGATGCTGTACATGTCTTTTTTGGTAATAGTTTGGCTCAAACGATTCAGAGCAGAATAATAGCAAATGACATTCCAGTTTCAACCTTGCAACAAGAGCTTGAAAAAGATAAAGTAAACAAGCAAGGCAAAATTGGATCCTATTTATGGGTGGAAAAGCAAGCACGCATATACTACCAGGACTTCCTGCACAATTACGCTACAATAGCTCACTGAACCTGGCCTTGAGACTATCAAACTTAATCATAATATAAGCCAAATGAGTAATACCACATTATCATCATTTTTACCTATACGACAATGCTCTTGTTGAACACGTCGGAGCTGCTACATATAATTGCCTTAGAAAATACTATAATATAAATGCTTTTCTCTCGACATGCTGCGGAGGTTGTGAAAAGAAAAAAATTAAATTTCCTGCTATCAGCGGCCCTATTTTTTCGGACGCCTGCTATGATAGAGAGATCTTCGTAGTATTTGGTTTTTGGTTATTTAGGCGTTCTCTCAGCGCAGGAAGTTCGTTGCGATTGACCGCAGCTGCCTTGAACATTTGAAGGCAATAGTCCAATACTGTCAAACTGGTAAATACAATCGGAAAAAAAAACGCACACACAGTGTGACGTGTTGTAAGATAATTAAGCTACCTACAACTACAGCGCCTGTCTCGTGGTCCCGAGTCCTTCCTTTTCTCTCGTGTGCGTGTGTGTTTTTCTGCGCTAAGAATGCCGTGTGAAGCTACAAGAAAGAGAACGTTCTAGTGTTAAATGAATCCCTCTGATGGCTCGTTCGCTAAGGTGTTTTACTTTCTCAGCGTACCACAAACTTGCGGGGCCGATACTTGACCTCGATACCTGATGAGTGTGAGGGGACACGACCATGCAGGTAGTTTTCTATTTGCACGTAAAGGAACCCGGATAACTTAAAGACATTCCTTTTATAACTTTGTCACTGCAGCTTGCCGGACTGCCGCTAACTCTGTTTACATTGGCCATAGAAGCTATTTCTGAGAGAGCTAAAACGGTCTTGTCTTATACTACGCCACAATCAGGAAATCTCACGTTAACTAAAACGCCAATGAGAAGCACATGTATTTAGGCGGGACAGGTGATGGGCGCTGCTGAGAAAATACGTAAGCCCGTATCAGGTGCAACGTGAATGCGAAAAACAAAAAAAATTGCTACACGGCCTTCGAAATTAAAAAAAAAATGCTACGTTTATGCTTGTTTTCACAAATTAAATTGTATTTTTTTTCTTGTTAGACATTTATATGAAGCCGATAGCAGATTTTGTGATCATGCGGTATTGATTGGGCTGTAAAATGAGTGATTTTATTAGGGGAAATGGATATGCCACAAAAAAATGTTAATAAATTCTAAGAGTACAAACGCAGAGCTCTCAGCACATTTTCATTGGTTGACAAACGAAGAGAGGAAAAAGGACAAGGTCATGGTAATATGAATTTTTCATGTCTCCTATCTGTTCTTTCTGTTAAGAGAAAAAGCAAATTATCTATGACTATGTCAGCGAAAGTAGCTGCACAAACATTGCCTCTGCCCATCTCTGAAGATCATAACGCAGCCCGAACGACGATGGTGGAGCTGTCTTTTCTTTTTTCGGGCTGGGGTTTTCTTGTACACAGGCGGGGAAATGTTAGCGTTGTAACTTACGCTGTTGGGTTCCTTCGACTTCAAATTGTCAATAAAGTGACTACAGAGGAAGGAGTTGCGGTTTCGACTCCGAGACTCTCGTGCCGTCACTCCTGGGGAACAGAAGGCACAAAGCATCCGGTAGCAACCGGAATTTTAGAAATTCGGCACTTTCCACGACCACACAGTAACCAAACACGTAGATTCGTGCCTCTGCCTTTCAAAAAACCATACTTAGGTCACCCGCCACTCATGCTTGTGTAGAAACCCGTAGAAATGAATCGGCTTAAAAGCTTCCGACGAGTTTGTGCAGCTGCCAGTGCAGCCAACAACGCACCACGTTTCGCCAGCCTTGTTTGGCCAGAATTCGTTTCACTGGACATATTCACACAACTAGCCCAACTTTCTGCTCTCTTGAGGATACCTATATTCACGCCCAACATCATCTAAACCTTAGGATTTCCAATTTCCACACAAACCAACGACAAACAGCACGCTCCAATCCGCTGGCAATGCGCCAGCTCATTCCAGCGATTGAGCGATGCGCCGAGAGGCGGCGCCACCCGTTCAGCTGCCCGGTCCCTATAGCGGTTGTTGTGGAGCTGGGGTAAAAGGTGCCAGCTCAGATGCGGGGACGCGGAGCCCCTTGTCGCCCCGTTTAGCGCGCGGCTAGTTGTCATTCGTCGTGACTCTTGTACCCCCTTCTTGTATATAGTCTGCGTAAAGTTCTCCGGCTCATTAGAAACCCCTCCACTTAGTGTCATTCGTCTCGCAATGTTGCACTATCAGCAAGCCAGAAAATCTTCGCTACGCTTACGCAAACAGTATATATACATATATTGTAATGAAGCGGTTTAGATGGTTTGCACCGCAATATATTTACCTTACGTAGCAGCTACGAAGGTCATCATTCAGACCGACAGCTCGAGCTTCGTCTTCTTTGTCGTCTTCACAACTTCATTGTCTCCGGCGCGCGACGTCTCGATTTTCCTCTTCTTTCTGCTTTTTTTGGTGGTCAGGTATCTCTCTTACAATACCCCCCTTTGAAAAGACGCCATCCTGGCGGATAGGCGTGGGCCACGATGCCAGGGTCATAGTACGGTTTAAGGCGGTCAAGATGGAAAATTTCACGTCCTCGTCAGTGGTGATCTGTTTGCGGCATGAGGGGCTCGATGAGGTAATTAACTGGAGAAGTTTGCTTAAGCACGCAATAGGGTCCCTGGTATCGACTCTGAAACTTCGGCGACTGGCCTGAAGTAGAAGAAGGCACCCATAGCCACACCAACGAGTCTGGACGATAAGCAGGCGGTAGACGTGAGGAACCGGCGTGGTTGATTTTCTGGTGGAACTGGTTTCGAGCTGTGATTTGACGTGCGATCTGACGGCACTCTTCGGCATAGTCAGTGGCTTGAGCAATGAGTGCAATTCAAAAACGTCGGGACAGTAGGGTAGGACCGTGTCCATTGCGTAAGAAGGTTCTCGGCCGTACAGAAAGAAACAAGGCGAGAAACCGGTAGTCGCTTGCGTAGCACAATTGTAGGCGTAGGTTATGAATGCTGACACACGATCCCAATTTGAGTGGCTAGATGAAACATACAAAGCCATCATGTCTCTGAGGGTCCGATTAAATCGCTCGGCCATTCGATTTGTTTGGGGATGGCAGGCAGATGTCGTACGATGAACAACACTGCACGCCTGAAGAAGGGCTTCTACGACATCGAAAAAAACACGCAACCATGGTCCCTAAGTAATTCCTGTGTTGCACCGTGACGCAGGATAAGGTTCTCAAGGATGAAACCAGCTACGTCACGAGCAGTTGCACCTGGTAAAGAAGCAGTTTAAGCATATCTGGCCAGGTGGTCGATAGCAAAAATGATCCACCTGTTGCCGGCGGAAGAGCAGGGATGAGGCCTGTAAAGGTCAATTCCAACACGTGCAAATGGCCATGTGGACACGGTAGAGGCTGCAGGGGAGCTGGAGGGCGTAGTGGGCTCTTGCGACGCTGATAGTTGGCACAAGAGCGGACGTACTGGCGAACAAAACGATACATGCCCCGCCAGCAGTAGCGATGACGTAGGCGGGTATATGTTTTCAGGACTCCAGCATGGGCACACTGTGGGTCATGTGAAAGCTCGCGCAAATGACTGATCGGATATGTCGGGGAAATAACAAGCAGCTATTTGTGGCTATCAGGGAGGTAGTTTCTGCGGTAAAGGAGGTTGTCATAGATAGCAAAGTGATGGGCTTGACGTCGGAGAGCTCGAGGAGGGTGGCACTGTGATTGGTTGGCCAGAACGTTCATGAGTGAAACAATCCGGGGATCTTTGCGCTGCTCAGATGCCATATCCATAGTTCAGAGGAAGAAAGGTGTGAGGCCGGCGACAGCGTGTGGTTCACGGTCAGAGGTCACAGGGGAGCGTGAAAGGGCGTCTGCGTTGGAGTCCTTAGGACCAGAGCGATAATGGATTCGCACACCAATATATTATCTTCTTACGTAGCAGCTACAAAGGCCAGTGTTCACAGCGACAGCTTGAACTTTATCTTCTTCGTCATCTTCGCAACTTCATTGTCTTCGGCGCGTGACGTCTCCGCTTTCCTCTTATTTCTGCTTTTTCGCTGGTCGGACATCCCTCTTACAATATATCTATTATCACAGCACACACACAATATGGCAGTGTAACGCTTTATATAATAAAATCGCACAGTACATGCACAACGGCCGTTTAACTCCTTGCAGGCCCCGCAAGCGTTGAGCATAATGTTTTACGAAATTAAAACAGGTTTCCCAGCTGTCGATGCTCTCATGGACTATAAAGAAAACATAGAAGCTCGTGGCTCAGAAGGCTTCAATTCCTTCAATAACGCGCGACAAAGTCTTATGACGGGCATTTATCGAATGCATACATGCTGTATAGTGATGCAAATCAAAAATAGAAATGGACTTGCAGTATCTCACGATAAACTTGAGTTTATGGCGGGGAGGAGATAGGGGATTCAGAAAAAATCAGCAAGCAATCAGCAATCAAATGGCTGCACAGGTGGCTACTTCCCTTGATAACATTTCGAACAACCTACTGGGCGGATGACAGAAGGCAGTCTGGGACTCCGAACAACACTAGAGGTTTAAAAGAGGTGAATATTTTAAATATATCTCCGAATGCATCTTAGCAATAAAATAATGCGTAGTCTGGCGAAGACATATGGCGCTTATAGTGTTCTAAAAATGAGTTTCATCGCTTGAAACAGGATTGGTAGAAATACGTTTGAATTTAGTCGAAAATAGGAGCAGATTAAGTGGCCATAGCCGTTAGAAAGCGGATTGAGAAACAATAATCAAGAAAGATGCCAGGAATGAAAAATAGGCTGGGTAAAGGTAAATAGGTAGCGGACTTCATGTGTGCAGGAAGTGAGTACCAGAGTAACGTGGAACAAATTCTTTGGAGAATAACGAGCAAACACGTCAAGAAGTGCGGTGATGCCGTGTCTCATAACGACAGCTTTTCACTACAGGACTAGGCGCGCTATAGTAGAGGAAATGGCTGAGGAGTTTGGCAGGAAAGTGGATGAGTTGGGTATAAGCTGTTAGAGCAGAAATTTAATCTTCAGTTCCAAATTCACAGCACAGATATCTATGCTGAAATCGTTAAAAACTTTTCAGTATTTTGGAGGCAGTATCTTCCAGTTTTAAAATAGAGATTATTGACACAGGTCTCAGCTAGCGAAAGTTACTTTAACTCACTCAAAGTTTCCTTGTGCAAACCAACACTGGCATCATTAGCTTTGAGTCGATCTCGTTTATAGTATCTCGTTGGCCAGGAGAAGCTTATGCTCGCTACAACGGGATAGTAAATTATTACGAGCTTGAGTTATGTGTTCTATAGTGTGCCTATAATTTTTCATGTTTTCCCCCAAATTCAATTTCTAGTTACAACATCGGATCATGCAAGTGCTTCTTCGACACTTTTTTAAATACAATGATCGACATGTCGCTAGAAGCCCTGCTCATCTGAGTGCGATCACATAATGTCGAAATTTCTTGCTTGCAATAAGATTTACCTGAAAATCTACGCCGTAATTTCTGAGCTGACTCTTTTTTCGATTCAGGAGGCCATGACGATGGACGAAGTAGCGATCACCGGCTTCTCAGCTCGTTTCCCACAAGCAGATGACCTGACTGAGTTCAAAGACAAACTATACATGGGAGCTGATTTTTTCTCCAACAGTGACGCCCGCTGGCCTCGAGGTATGAACTGCAGGAACAAAGAAGTGTTGGCACTATAAAAAGAGAGAGAGAGAAGCGTTTTAACAGAAAAGGGAGATAACTTACTTAGCATTGCTGATCCGCTGGCCTGCTACTCTGTGCAAGTAAGTGCACTGAAGGAAGAAAGACTGGAAGAGCGAGCTGCAGGGATTTAAAAATAAAGTATTGAAGGAAATAGAAACTATGACGCCATGAAATATCATTTTATCTGCAAGAAAGTGGCATACTAGAAAATAAAGTATTCGTGATCTCAAATGTCTAAAAATTAGCTAACAAAGTTTTACTGCATAACCATTACCAAGTGTTGAGAAAAGTGAAAGTTTTAGAATTTGTACAAACCTCCAATACAAAATCCAGTGCCCAGGGAGCCTAAGACAAAATTAACTTTCAGAAGCACCTGAATAGGCAACTCTATTAGATGCTCATGAATATGACGCAGGCTGTTCGGCACACACTGGCCATTCGAGCAGAATATGCTCCACTGTTTCCACATTTTCCTTGTTGATGAAATTGTTCAGGTGCTCTAAACTGAACTCTGAGATTAAAAACTGAACTTGGAAACTGAACTTGGAACTGAGATTGGAAACCTGAACAAGCTCCTATCCAACGAAAACATGTTATCCATATGCCTTCATAAAGCTGTTAGTGTGTATACGCTCTGTGAGACTTTTCTCCACGAGGCTTGTTAATCTTGTCCACTGCCACACATTCTGCCAGTCGTTGCTATCCTGGGCATATCCTGGAATCCACTCCGCTACTTTAAGTGCTCATGGACTTTCATTTGAACACATGATTCTTCTCATGCCCATTTTTTCTCGATATTTGCCTAAGATGCGTTTGAGAAAATCCCCTTAGACCTAAACTTTCGATTGTCACCCCCTCACACACACACAAATATGCACCCATAAAACTACATCAGGTTCACAACTTTCTCTATTTCCTGCAGGCTACTTGGGTCTACCCGAGCGCTTTGGAACAATACGTGACCTCTCCCTGTTTGATGCATCCTTCTTCGGGGTGCACCCTAGGCAGGCCCATTTGATGGACCCGCAGATGCGCATTCTACTGGAGACGTCGTATGAAGCTATCGTGGACGCCGGACGCGATCCTGAGGCTCTGCGAGGGAGGAAAGTTGGCGTCTTCATTGGGGCCGGCATTGGTGACTTTGACGAGATGTTCGGTTCGGACCACAACAACATTGACGGATTCAGCTTGTTGGGAACGGCCAAGTCCATGTTCTCCAACCGGCTATCGTATACATTCGATTTTAGGGGTATGTGTAATTCGAATATCTCGTACTTTGATGTAGATGCATAGCATTGCTTCTGGTAGTCGACTATATTGCTGAATAAACAAACGACACACTAAAAGAGGAACTAGGAGAACACCGCGCAAGGGTGTTTAAGTGCTATCCAATACTGTTGCGTGGGCGTGATGTGCTATGTGTCCTTGATATTGGACACGGTGTATTTAGGCCCCATCGATGCTATATCATTTAGCGTTATACCAGCTGCTGCGAGCGTATACATCGCTTGCTTGCGGCAGACCTCGTCCCCACATTTTCACCTTAGGGATAAGGGAATGCGCCAGCCACTGCTTCATGTCTACAAAAACGCAAAGGGATACAAACGGCGCAAGCTCGAATGGTTTCACTAAGTTAGAATGAAGATGGCAAGGTGTAAATGTAATTTGTTTTTCGCTTGTGGACCCGCCTATTGCTTCAGAGAGATTTGGCGATACCCTGCGTCATGTTTCCTGCTGCAGGCTGAAGTAGCGCTGCCCACATAGGTACTCGGCTCCGCATTAGCAAAGGAAATCACGTGAAAATGATTTGAATCCAATAATAAAGAAGCTGGAAATCTAATTCTAAACTTACTAGTGTAATTTGGTGCAATAAACTTTGTTCTGGAAAGCTGGAATACCTTCCTGCACTAGGCTAAATTTGAAACAACCAAATTTGTAGAACCTAAAAACCTGGTCGCACTGACATCACTGGCTGAACAGTTTGTTCGCTCGGTGGCTCCATGCCCCGACTTATTTTTCTGTGAGACGCAATATTCTTAGCTGGGTTGGTGTACACTGCTAGCGTTAGCAGTGTTAAAATGGCACCTCCAGGTGTAAGCATGTGGAAGTCCAGAGAAATATGTGACGATACACATGCGGCAATGGTCTACATAACGGTATCATGTCTCGCGTTCAGGTCCAAGCTTCACAGTGGACGCAGCGTGCTCATCAACGATGGTTGCATTCAGTCAGGCCATGAATGCAGTCCGTTCCGGAGAGTGTGAGGCTGCCCTCGTTGCAGCGAGCACGATAAGCCTGAAGCCAGCCATGTCGTTGGCCTTCATGCGTCTGGGAATGCTCTCACAAGATGGAAAATGCAAGGCCTTCGATTCTCGATGTAAGTGTACTGCACACGTCCGTTCAGTTGTAATCAGTCAGCTACCCTTGCTACTCTTTGTTCTGGGCTGCCACGAAACGTTTGTTTTCTTTTACATCATAGCTTCCACCTGAAAGGGCCAGCTTTAGCACAAGCAAAGGTGTTAATTTTTGATAGTTCCTCTTCTCCTTCGGTTCAGACAGATGCATGTGAGCTTGAGGGCTGTGGAACATTGCAATAGCTTACGTGTTGCGACATTCAGTGCAATATGGCGTTGCTGCTCGCTCCGTTGTTTGAAATATCTCAAAAACGCGGCTAATATTGAACAGACTGCTCTGGTATTGCAGCACATGTACCTGTTTCGAATCTTCCTAGTCATCGACTGAGTTAAGACACCAGGCTGCTTTCGCGCGTAATTTCTAATGCGTGACCGTAATATTCAGGTGCACAGGTACAAGCTGGTGATGAAAAGAATAAGCATGTTTCGCTTCGAGCACAAGAAAAATGAAGGACGTTGTTAGAGGCGCACTCTGGTCTGTACTACGGCAGAAGTGAATACGGTGCGTGCAAATGATTATACCTTTGTATGCAGGTGATGGCTTTGCCAGAAGCGAAACTATCGGTGCATTCTTTCTCCAAAGAGTATCGGAAGCACATCGGGTCTACGCCAAAGTAATTCATACTAAGGCGTCTGCGGATGGCTACAAGATTCAAGGTGATGTCATCGGTGAATTGAATTAATTAAGCAGACCATGTCAGGCGTTTAGTGACGCAGATCAATGGTAGAGAAAAATATCTGCTCTAGAATTAAATATATCATAAAAGCTATTTATTGGAGTGTCAGGTTAAAAAACAAGCGCAGTAGGTTAAGCATATTTTAAATTTGCTAAAATTTGCGATTACTGCGGGGTGTTCTGCCAGTTGATTTAGAATTTACGTTGGTAACTGTGAAACTACATCATTATTTGCTATTGGAAGTAAAATGTGGCACGCACCCTTGCGTATGAAGGGCATTTAAGCCTCTACAACAGGATGAGAGCCTTTAGACGTATGTCGTGTGAAATCTCTGGTAACGTTTCTTTTCTGGGGACATGGGCAGTGCGTAGTAGCAGTAGATTACCGGTGATTCCAACTCAGGAATTTAAAAGGGTTGGTTTTTGGGGTTTAACGTCCCAAAGCAACTCAGGCTATGAGAGACGCCGTAGTGGAGGACTCCGGAAATTTCGACCACCTGGGGTTCTTTAACGTGCACTGACATCGCACAGCACACGGACGCCTTGCTTTTCGCCTCCACCGAAAAGCTACCGCCGAGGCCGGGATTCGATCCCGCGTCCTTGGGAACAGTAGTCGAGCAAAAGGGCCTTCATTATTAACGCAATGTCTACCTATGCTACAGCAACTTGCGAAACGTTCGTGCAGACTATGTATTGGCAACGTCAGCCCTCTACAATTTCACATATTGAATAGGCCAAACGGCGGCAGTCTTTAATTATGAAAGTCGCCATACAGCACTTATATAAGTAAACAAAAATGCTTAATTAGATACGGCAACTCTCTTTAGCGTGAGCCTGAACAAGGATGTCCTCAACCTTGCCTCATGGGTTACTCATTCGGTGAAGTGACAGTGAGGGAGGATTGGCGCAGGATTGGTGCGCTCGAGTGCGATTGAGGGCAGAAGTTTAGGTTGAGGAAATGCTCCTGGAGTGAAAGATGCATGATTCGAGCTTAAGATTATGCCACTAATTTCATGCCTGTCGGAGCGCAGCCGGCACCAAAACAGGCAGTATTGCGGGCATAACGACTAAAGCAAAGTAACGAAGTAAGAACTATTCTCTGAATTTGAAGGCACAAACACACTGTTATTTTTACTCACTCAACATACGGTTGTCTTTTTGCTGGAAAATTGTCGTCAGAAGCTCTTTTTCCTCTGAGTCGCTTTTCCCATTTTGCCTCCTCCCTAATGGCTTTTTTTCCATCATCCGCTCTCACATCACTTCCATTCGAGTGTTTGACAAGCGTACTAATACACACACGGTCGACACGGTTTTCACACGAAGCTGCGTGAGGTTGGTTGCTTCACAAATAAGTATTGCTTGCATATTGCTTCGAGCCCCACTTCGGCTTGCTGAGTGTCTATACTTTAGAAGGCTGGTCCCTAACCCCAGTTAGTGGACTGCTGTTATCTGTGACAGTAACATTTTCGAAGCTTCTTGTATTATTTGATAAGAGTGGAAAGAAGTTGTGCGCCTGGCGTGAGCTCGATTCATCTAACCCTAGGAATAAGTGTGCATTATTCGAGTTAAAAATGTCCACCACCATAAATACCCAAAAGCTGTACCGTCCACCTCGCATTATTGATCAGGCGAAATGGTGACACAATAATGTTCAATAATTAAACGTGAAGAAATTTATTGCGAGCAGCATCTTGAAATGGGTAGACCTATTTTTGACCAAAAGGTTCTTGAAAGTGCGACGTTTTCTTAGGTGCCAAATCTGGCAGCTGTCAGCACGCCTTTCCGAATGGCACCAATTACACTTCTTGCTCTCTATATAAATTTTATGTATACATATATATCGCTAGACTGACATATCGGGCTCTGCAGGATGATAAAAAGAAATTTACACAGAAACACTTATCAAAAGGCACATTGTACATTGATATCTAAATTTAATAAACATCCATGCGGCAATGCGGAGGTTAACAAGGCAATATTAGCACCTGTTTCTGAAAAGAACAGGTAGTAATCGGAGGTGCAGACAATGAATGGGAAATAACAAGGACGATAAGATCAGGATGGAGCGCTTTGGCAAATACTCGCCGATCATGATTAGAAATTTACTGGTGTCGCTCAAGTGGAAAGTATACAGTGTTCTGAAACTTTATCGGACGCGTGTCGAAAAATTCTCCGGTCTCAGCCGGGGTCTCATTTGCGCTGAAACAACGGAAAAAGCTTGCTCGTTGTACATTTCTTTAAGAAGTAATTTTGAACATGGTGCTTACTTTGTTTTACCACGCATGATACAAACTAAGAATCGTCTGCGACGAGACTAAAGAGCAAAAGCCGCTAACGCAAAGTTTCCAGCAAAAGGCAACTGTGGCGTCATCAGGCGTCGTTGAACGAAAGCTACGCGTTTTGACAGTCCCAGGCTAACATGGCACGTTTTTGTAATGATGCTAGATGAGGCTATCGCTGCCATTCGGCGTAAAATTGGCGTTTGTGCCTTTCGCTCCTTTAGTCTCGTCACAGAGGGTTCTCCAATGTAAGAACCGCTGTCGGACTTACTACACAACAAGAGGGACAACAGCGCACAAGCTTTGAGCGCGGTTTTATTGCAAATTAGCCTCTGGTTGAGGGGGGAGAATTTTTCAAAATGCGTCCAATAAAGTTGCAGAACACTATAATATTTGCGTCTTACCTGTACTCGCCCATGGGGCTAAAATGTGGACGCTAACAAAAAGGGTACTTCTTAAACTGAGGCCAACGCAGAGACCTATGGAACGCAAAATGGCAGATGTAACGTTAAGGTATAGAAAGCGTGCAAAGTGGATCAGAGAAATAACTCGAGTTAATGATATATTTATTAAACCTTCCTGCTGGGCGAGTTGGTAGTTCATCTTGATGTAGGGGTTTTTTAGCGCAAAAAAAGTGGTTTTTCCCACAAACAAAGGGTTTTTTAGCACTTGTGTGTGTACGTCTTGCCTTTCTTGTCTTTGTCTTTGTTTGCGCTAAAAATGCCGACATTAATGATATATTGTAGTCAAAATCAGAGGAGGAAATGGGAATGGGCAGGGCAAGTAGTGCGAAGAGAGGATAACTGATGGTCGTGAAGGGTAAAAAATTTAATTGATTTCTAGGGAAGAAAGCATAACAGAGGGAGGCAGAAACTGAGGTTTGCGGATGAGGTTAACAAGTTCGCATCAGGCAGGTGGATGCAGGTGGCACAGAGCCGGGTTAGTTGGAGTAATATGGAAGAGGCCTTCGCCCTGCAGTGGATATCGTCAGGGTGACAATTAAAACCGCTTACTTATATTCACCAAGACTGCGCTAATTTTTACCGAACCCAGTGCCAGAAAGTGGGATGCCATGAATTCACCTTTTCTTCTTCAACGACTTTCTTTCTCCGAGAGTCACGACAGACGCCAAACCTACTGGACAGATAGCAGTAACTGAATAAGCGAACATCAATGATCATACGCTGCAATTTGCGCAGATTTACTAGTATTTTAAATTCCACGATAGTTTAGCACCACCCGCTCTCGCTGAAATGCGCATTGCCACATCAGTAATTCTCCGGCCATTCATATGGTTGCGGTATCGTTATATAAAATGAATGAAATTTTACGCGTACAGAGCCTTGCTTCAGATATCCAAAATCTAAGTGCCTCTTCAATTGCAAATATTCCAAGTTTGGTCTCGCTTTGGAATTCAAAGAAACATCGCTGCTGAAGAGAGTTGACCACATATTCAGAAAAAGGCTATAAATGTCTCGTGTGAATGCTGCCATTCAGCTACTTCACAGGTTTTCCACCGAATCAGAGCCGATATATACGTGGGAGCTCTTTGAACCCTACCTTGCCTAATTAAAACATCTAGATCCGTGTGCGTGCGGTTGCGGTTAGGGGTCTTGGTTTGTCAATATTTGCAATTTGACGTCCGAAAGCCGCGTAAGCTATTAGTAAACCTGTCTTGGAGGACCCTACATAAATTTCGATCACCTAGGCTTCTTTAATGTTTACTGATATTGTTGTACATCGAAGCAGTTGTTAAAGATGCGATATTTACCATACGGCACCTTCAAATGAAGGATGCGATGATATGCGTAGTACACGTGCATGTTTGGCACATTATTTTTTGTTCTATATAACCATTTGTGTTGCTTTAGTTACCCCCCCCCCTCCTCCGAGGAGTCTGACAGCTTCAACACGTAGGCTTTACGTGCGCTGGAAAGCATACAAAGCGCTTCAAGATGTGGTCAGTTCATGGTTGTAGCTTAACTTCACCAAGGACAGCCTGTGAGATATAGCCTTAGTGTTTTTCCTAGCCTTTCTTTTGTTCACACCTCGACTCGCTACTTGTTTCACATTTAAAGTCTCAGTATAAAATGGAGTACGGACTGTGAACAAGCTATCAAGGAGATCTATTCAGGAATATTGATAAATTGGTAGCTAAAACTGTATTTTTACCGATTCTTCAGGTATCACCTATCCCTCAGGCAAAGCACAGGAAGAACTTCTCCGGGAGATATACAGTGAGGCCAAGGTAGATCCGTGCGAAATAGACTTCGTCGAAGCTCACGGAACTGGAACAAGGATGGGAGACGAACAGGAGCTGCAAGCAATCACTAAAATCTTCTGTCCTTCTGGGCGTCAGCGGCCGCTCAAAATCGGAGCTGTCAAGACTAACGTAGGACACAACGAGATTGCCTCTGGTAAGTGCGTCTAGCAGGGCTCAAAGAACCTCAGTCGTTAACACAAAGCCGAGGCCCAGAAAAGTGCCTTCAAGTTGAAAAGCCATTTCACATGAACTTAAAGCTTGAGGTGTTAAGTTCACAACATACATGATTTATGTTTCGTTCGATCACCTCACTTACAAATGGCAACATATAACCGCGGCTTGGTAGTCATTGAGTTCGCCTTATTATATGCCCATGAAAGCCAATGTAACTCGATTAGAAAACGTAAAACATTATTCGCATGTTCTTAAATATCTAAAATTCTGAATATTTCCGTCAGAATAATGCCATGCAGGAAAACCTTCAACGCTGAAGCAAACTGGAATTACACTTTATTTCTTCATATTCATTTTTCATCCATTAGCATTATGGTGCAAAATGAGAACACATACAGCTTACTGTTAAGAGCAGAAATAAATAGCTGATAAGCGGTGTTTTTTAAGATTCAGCACAAATTGCAAAGGTAATGCTCGCTGCCTGTTTCAGTGAGGTCAAGCGAGAAAGGCGCTAAGCTGCCCATTAATTAACCCACAATGCGCTCATCAATCAATAATATTAGAGGTTAAGCTGCCATGTAACACTTTTTGTTGAATGTCTCACGCTATTTTCGTGCAGTTCTATTCTAGCTTTTTTTACTTTTATCAGATAAGGTACATACTCATTTTATACTTTTCTGACCCTTGACTTTCTTGCTAGCCTTCTTGCTTATAAAATATCGATTTTATGGCTCTGGTGTCTTATATTAATTTTTCTTCAGCAGTTGATACTTCTCTTGACGTGGATAGAAAAATAGTATATTTTCTGATATTCTTCTTAATGCAAATGGAAACAACAATACTTGATATAAGAAAATTAGTTAAGGTTGAAACCGACATAAACTTAGTTGTAACCAGCTAAAGCACCCGTCGCGGTGCCTCAGCGGTTAAGCCGCTGGGCTACTCAACCCGAGGGCTCGGTTTCGAACACAAACGGCTTGAATCCGCTCCGATGTTTTTTTATTGTTTCTAAATCTATACAATACACATGGACTACCTAAATCAGCTCAAAATATTTGCTCATAGATAGACCTTGAGAGGTACTGGCCCGCAAAGTAGAACTTCCCCTTCAAAATATATTTATCCCGACTCAGAAGACAATACGAGGCTGTACCCTTTGAATAGCTGAATGTATTCATCCACCACGGCCAACTCGGGAGCTGTAGCCTGGAGAGTACAGGTTCCTCTTTAAAGTATGAACGGCGTAATCGGGAGTGTGCAGCTTCCGCTTTAAAGTAAGGATGGAGGTGTAGGCTATACTCGGGAATATGTCCTAAAAAGTGCTTCACGTTACTGCGGTTTCTCTTCTGAAACTACTGTTTGTGGAGATCCATGTATTTAATTTCGTTCCGTCTCTTGAAGAATAGCGCCGCCTAAGGTGACTTTTTTACACTCAGAATGTGAACAGAATGTTGAAATTGACCGATGGAGGAAAACTTCAAATTTTCTCTGTGTTGCCTTAAGCCCGAACACCGCCTACATCTCGTCATCTCCTCGCAGGAATCAGCTCGATTGCCAAAGTACTCTTGGCCATGGAAACAGGCACCATCGCGGCCAATCTGCACTTCGAGAAACCAAATCTAAGTATCCCATCACTTCGAGACGGCAGCGTTGAGATTGTTTCGAAACCTATGCCATTCAACGGTGGCAGAGTGGGAGTGAACTCTTTCGGATTTGGTGGATCCAGCGCCCATGCCATCCTGGAGTCGAACTCAGGCCCGCATGTGAACAGTATTCTGCGGGAAAGACCAGGGCTTCCACGACTCGTACTTGTGTCTGGAAGAAGCTCGGAAGCATTGAAGGTGAGTTGATAAGTCGCAATGCTATAGATCGTTGCTCCTTTTGCATGATTGTACTAAAACATTCACCGAGGGAGCAATTCCGCCAATTATATATTCTTTTCAGGTTTTAAATCTACACAATTATTTGCCCTGATTTCAATGATTGAGTTCTGAATACAAAGTAAGTTAAGTGTAGCTTTCATGGACATCACAAATAGTTGTAAATATCTGTAGAATTACATCATTTACTGGTATGAGCCTATAATTAGAAGTGTCTAGGTCACCGATTTGGGTCAGAATCTAACTTTTCAAGTTGGTCCCAGCTCACGCAAAGAAGTTAAATCCACCATAGGAATCCATACTGCGTGCTTTGGAGAAGAGCTAGAAAAAAACCACAACCGTCCCGCGGGTGACCGTCCTGCGGGTAACCGACCTGCGGGTAACCGACCTGCGGGTAAATTGTTTGGCAAGGTGCAGACGTATACTAAAATTGTGTCGATGAAAACTGCCCGTTCAGAAACGCAATCACCTAGCGTATAGGATGATATAAGAGCTTGGGCTTAGCAAAGTTTTAAATTAAAAGATATACTTGTATTTGTGTTCATGTATTTCATGTAAATCAAGCAGCGGAACCTTGACTGGAAAGCTATTCAATATCCTTCAATATTAGTATATTTAATATTCAAATTAGGAATACTTAAAAGCTTTATTTATAAAGATCTGGGAGGGTATACTTATTTTTCAAGAACGCAGGTGACATCAGCATGGCCACTTTGCAAAGAAAGGCTGTCGAAAGTGGCACGTTATTCATTCATTTACTTAAGGATCATAGCGACAACAAAAAAAAAAAAAAAACTTATTTGCTCTGTCTAAAGGGGTTAGTTATGGAGTTTCTTTTGCAGCTCAAGAAAAACTGAAAGAGAGCTCGCTATGTACTAGCATACTGTCTGTTCCCCTCCGTTGAAAGGAAAGCGTTACAAAAGAAAAGCTGCATCAAACAATGCTGGAGATTTTCCCGCTTAAAATTTTTGTTTTATTGCTGTGCGTTCCTCGCCTGGGTAGAGTATAGTATACTTATGAATGTAACTGAACCGTAAGCATTCAATCCTTTTGATGTTAATTTTCGTTTTAAATACCTTTAAATTCTTGAAATGACAGGACTAAAATAGTGACTGGGGTCGGGACAGGAAAAGGGAGGAATGCTGCCATTCTGGGTGGGATGCACTCATAAGCTGAAATGTCGATGTTAATGTTAGCCGATATATTTCACCATGTTACTCCCAAAAGCTCTAATAGGTGTCTTTACAAATGCTACCGGGAATGTACTTAATTATCTTTAATTCTTGTTGCATCTCATAATGCGTTCGATCCTAAAAAGTTGTAGAGTTATGATATTTGCAATTTATAATGCTGTTGCTTGCGTTGCAGCGTACCCTCGACCGAATAGAGGCCGAGGGGCCGTACCCTGACTCTGCGTACGCACTGCTTAACCGGGTCGGGCAGCGCAACGTGAAGCAGTTTCCGTACAGGGGATTTGCTGTGGTACCTGTGGATGGATCTGACAAGAAAGTCATCAAGGCGGTTGAGGATACGCCGAACAAAAACAGGCCTCTATGGTTCGTCTTCAGTGGCATGGGTTGCCAGTGGAAGGGGATGGCACGGCAAATGATGCAGATTGATGTGTTCGCCCGATCCGTGCACAAGTCGGCAGTGCTGCTGGAGCAGTTTGGCGTTGATCTTATCAACGTGGTAATCAGCGATGACAGCATGGATAAGAGCCACGCGTCGACGTTGTCATCCGTCACAGCTATCCAGGTGCATGCAATTCAAATGTGTTTTGGGCATACAATGAAGACAGTTATATGTCATATTTCGTAGCGAGCTGCCGGAATCAGCTAGTCTGTCCACATACACCCACAAAACTTCTGTGTTCAGTTGTTTCATGAAACAGGCCCTGGATTCAGATGAACGTCTACTAAGGTAATCTGTAATTTAATATCACGAAGCATTGCATAGCGCATGTAGGAAGGTCAGATAGCAATAACGAGTTAGCAAAAACAAATTTCAGGACAAAAGCACTCCTAAGGTTGATTACCACTGCCAAAGAATGTTTTGCATTGTGCCCCATCAAACGCATATCTAAAGGCCAATGTAAGGCTTTAAAAATCATTCTCGGCAACCCGTTCAATTCATGGTAGTGCCCAATTCACAGGAAAATATGCTTTTTTGTGCTGTATCAGCATGCTGGCAGAGATGGCTGAGCGCCCTGAATGTCAGCTATCGTGCTCAGAATTTCTCGGTAACTTGATCATTGATGACATCACATACTCGGAAGGCTATATTATAAAGATTAATATGACCGTTTCATTGTGCTCTACTTCTGTCATCCGCAATGGTAGAGCACAAGCCAAACCAGCTTAAAATAGGCTAAAAGAATAGCTGGAGACACTAATCTGTGTACATACATATGTGACCGTTTCCTGAACTATAGATTTTGTGTGTGAGGTTTCCTACAGAAGCTGAAAATTTCCTCAGATATATGCCATACTATCACAGTGTATATAAAAGCAAACGGATGTCGGCGCTGGAGGCACCGTTCAGTTCCGCAATGTGGCAGATGCCCAAGCGATGTTTCTGGGTGCTTGCAGCTTTTTATGTACATGTGTGCTTTCTTTCGAGGAAAACGAATGCCCCCATTCTAACTTTTTCTCTCCTTGGACACTTCAACGACCTCACAGGGAACGAGAGAAAGAGGTGCGCCTAAGGGGCTTCAGAATAATTTCTAGCTCTTAATGATCTGAAAATGCATCAATGCATTTTAAATATGATGTCAACTGACATCGCCTAGACAATGATATCGCAAGAACCGATTTCAAATGACATCGCACAGCATATAGATGCTTGGGGGGCCATACCGCTCATTTAGACATCATACTGTACTCTTACGGCCAAAATGCTGGAGTCGAAATGCGTGTCAAACCTCTTTCATCCCCATTAAAGGAGCATCCTATGCCGGCGTAGGCGCAGCGCTCTCGGTTCGTGACCTAAAGGGCAAAGTTTCGATTCAGTCACTTGACACGAAAAACTTTTTTGAAGCAAAATATCTCGGCTTTGATGTCACTACCCACGGTCTCGCGTCAGAACGCGATCACTTTGGATAGCCTTTAACAGTCACACAGTGCGGCTGAATATACGACCGCCTTAACAACAGAGAGCCACCGTGGCGGGCAAAGTACGAGCACTTAATGGTTGAACTATGACCGCTTGAGACTGGTAGAAGACATGAAGAGAAGAGTACGTTCACAACGCGGCTTTGTTAGGAACGCGAGTTCCAGGTCTAAAAATGCACTCAGACAGCTTAGGATTGGAGCAGCGAAGCTGCACGTGCCGTCGAACCTCCACTCTCTGGGGTCCGTGCTTGGGCAGGCATGGAAAAAGCCGCGCAGATGCTCTGCCTTCGGGCTTTGAAGTCGGTAACAAACAGTATTGCGCATCCTCAGGGTATTTCACCACTGCTTCAAAACTTGGTTGACTAGGGGTGAAACTCAAGCGCCAAAAATGGGACTTCACGTGATGCATGAAGCATGTGAATGCACCTTTAGGAACGCAGAAGTCTGAATATAATTTTTTCCAATTTTTCGAAAAGGTAGCGCTGGTCGACACCCTTAAAGCCATCGGATTGCAACCAGATGGCATCTTAGGCCACTCGATGGGAGAAATCGCCTGTGGATACGCTGATAGCTGCTTCACCGCAGAAGAAGCCGTGCTTTGCGCCTATTGGCGAGGCCGCTGTGTCGATATCGGCAACGTACCCCCAGGAGCCATGGCTGCTGTCGGTGAGTGTTGTGGAGCTTAGGTGACAACCAGGAAAAATTATCAGGTTTATATAGATGAATGCGACTGGCTATTAAGAAACGTGTACAATTTAACTAAACGTCAAGCTTTAACCCTCCTTATACAAATGTTCAAAATGACGTGAGGGTACGAAGCAAGCGCTCATTGTCGGCAATACTAGGCCTGTGCGAGACATTCATTCACTTGGAATACTGCCTATGGAGCAGTTTTCCACGGAATGAAGTCAGAATTTTCAGTCGAGGAGAGTGTACACTGCTTTCCTCGTCGTTTAAAACCAGGTGTTATCAGCAGAAAGTGGTTGCACGTGTTTCTCAGGCTAAAAATACATCAGCGGGGCGAGAAAGAGTCCATTGATTCCAGAACTAATATTGTGATTCGGATATTATTCGTGTATCTTTTAGTGATTTCTACTAGAGACCATACCTTACATTATTGTGGCACATTTTGAAATAGGACGTATCTAACTGAGGACGGCTTCATCTGACTACATTGGCTTGTTTTAAGCGCTGTGATTTTCATGCGCCTGAATTTTGAACTGGTGAAATCTACCATCGATAGGCGAGTAAAACGTTTACAAAGAAAGAACCCTCAAGATATCGCTGCAGCATGTGCTTCTTTGAAATTACAAACTTGTAACTACGCAATCAACGACTCATTGGTTCCCAGATATATAGTGGAAACGGTGAACTTATAACGATATATAGGAGGTTGGTTTTCGCGAAGCATTTACTCATTTAATTATATGCGGTGAATTGGCGCCACCTGTTGCTTATAGACCTCGTACTCGATAAAAAGGACAAATGCAGAGCGAACGAAATGAAAAAAAAAATCATTCAAACTGAAGCACTGTAGCCTCTACAGGAGTGGGTTTTCGTCATCGGCTCTTTCGATTTTAGATCCCGCGTCAGGCGCCAACTTCTCAGCTGTGATTTGGCCATGGCGGTTCTTACATTTTATAATTTTTTCTTTCTATCTTACCTTCCGCGTTACGCCTCGCTTTTGAGATGCGACTGTGCTCGCACGAGTCAACCCTCTCGGTGGCCGGAAGCAAAATTCTACTGAGCTTTCGACGCTCCGGTTCTCCTGTCTACAGCGTTCATTGATGACCAGCCTTGTGGCGCGGGCATCAAGGAGCCAAACCTGTTTTAACGAGCTGTGATTACTGGCCACACTGAACACATTTAGTTATGCCAGTATCCTCATGCTTAAAAGAAGAGAAAAGAGAAACAATCCCAGAAAACAAAAATGCGCTAGAGCAGATTCAAATCAACAATTTCTCATGGGTAATTAGTATGGCATCCCACCACTACGATTGTCTGTCGGCCGCTCTTCGTCTTCTTACTTAGTACTCCCCCCGCGCTCTGCATTACACTTCGTCTTCTTTCACTTCCATCCGTGCGCAGTTGATTCAAACACATGCATTGATATCCCAGTGCTCCTCTAGGTTGCGTCAAGCGGTCCCAGTATAGTGTTCTATCACTAATGTCCCCAGTCAGCGCGCCGAATTTTGCCCTAAGACTGACTTTGAAATCTTACCTTCAAGAGCGAAATGCAACTAAACGTACTAGCACGCATAGTTCGCACGTACCAATCTCCATAAGCATTATCATTTCGTTTTCCTATCCCCATTTTCATCCATCTGCCTCCAGTTTCTTCCCCATTTCTCTATGGACGCTGTGGTTCGCCTCTTCACTTCCCATTTGCTTCCCCCTTGCTTCCGAGTTGACCGATCGTTTGTCCTGGCTTCCTCCTCCGGCGTTGTCACCCGTTCGGCGTTCATAGTTGTCGCCAGGTATTCACCCAGAATAGCACTATATTCACTGGTAACTACGAAAATAGATATCATTAGTGTATTTTCTGGTGTCTGTACCGACAATAGCGAAAATGGGTATAAAAAATACTGACGGTAAATAGTGTTTGTTTAAAGCAAAATGTTTCCAGCAATTGCGCACAGTTGCATATAATTCGTAGTTTAACGAGGTTAGGTGGTTGCTGCTAAACTATGAGCAAATGATTTAATGGCTCAAGCCTCCCTACTGAAAGCATTGTATGAGGCAATAACCTCACATTTTCTCACACAATCTCACTCAATTCACATAAGAAATCACATACAAGTCGCATATAACTGCATAAGGTCTCATAGTTTCTTGCACATTATCATAAATTATGTACAATATTTTATGGTAATGATATGCACCGTATTAGAGTCTAGCGATTAGTTGAGATTTTATGAGGTTATTGCCTTGTAAAACTTTTAGTTTTTCAGTAGGGCTCTGTTCATGAAATTTTTAGATGTTTGGTGATGTTACGAACCATACCATTTGAAGGTTGCTTCGTAACCAAGGAGAAACTGCATGCTTAAATTACCAGGGTCTATGAACTGATTGTTTCGCATTATGCGAAATAGAAGCCTGGAGCTATAGAGAAATAGAGAAATAGAGAGCTATAGAGAAATAGAAGCCTGGAACCGCGCAAGATCTCGCACTTTCTCGGCGAGCTAAACGACAAGTTTTGCGCCGCCTGGAGAGGTTAGGACGACAACGTTGGAGACAGTTCTGCTCATCACTGGATCCCCGTAAGCCCCTGTCGCGTATCTGGCATGTTGCGAGAAGCTTGCGCACACCTCCGCGAGAAAGGCACCCTTTTCGTGCCTTGGCCCTTTACCAATGCCGCAATGAAGTTGACGTAGCTGAAGATTTTTGTAAAATGGTTGTTGGCACAAACCAGACACAGTTACCAATTTCAGAGGTTTTTGCACCACCTTCGCCGAATGATCAATACGACGTGCCCTTTACAATAGCTGAATTAGACGCCGCTCTTGCTTCTTGTCGGCATTCATCTGCACCTGGTCCTGACGGGATTACTTATTCAACCTTATCGAACCTAGGCAAGGATGGTAGAACTGCACTACTTAATTATTTCAATGATATATGGGCGTCTAGTACTGTTCCTGAACACTTGAAAATTAGCCGCCTGGCTGCTCTTTTGAAGCCTGGAAAGCCTCCTCTCGAACTTACCTCATACCGGCCAGTTGCCCTAGCAAGCTGTGTTGGAAAAGTCATGGAGCGCATGGTGCTGGCAAGACTTGAGTGGTATCTAGAGAGTAATGATCTTTATCCGAATATGATGACTGGATTTCGCCGCGGACGCTCTTCCATTGACAGCGTCATTGACCTTGTGGCGACAGTAGAACACGAAAAGCGTCACCGTCGACTAGTAGCTGCTGCATTTTTAGATATAAAGGGAGCTTAGGACAACGTCCTTCATGAAGCTATTCTTGATGGACTTGACGACGTGGGAGTTGGTGGCCGGCTGTACTTGTGGATTGTAAGCTATCTCAGCGGCCGCTCTGTTTACATGACTACGCCTGAAGGAGATACTACCCGCTTTCAGGTCGGTCGTTGAGTTCCACAGGGAGTTCTCAGCCCAACATTATTTAATGTTGCGCTAATTGGCCTGGTGAGTGAACTGCCAACTAACATCCACATAAGTGCATATGCTGACGACATCTGCATCTGAGCCTCTGGTTCGACGCGTCCACAACTACGTGCGAGACTGCAACGAGCTGTGTCATCAACATCGATGTACTTACGGCGTCAAGGTTTATTTTTAGCGGCAGAAAAGTGTGCAGTGATCGCGTTTACGGGAAAATGTGTCAGCCGCTACCCGATTACCCTTCATGGAGTCGTAATACCATACGTCTCCAGGCACAGATTCTTGGGAGTAATTATTGACCACCGACTATCTTCGTCGAAACATGTTGCTATGGTGAAGAAGAGGCTAATTAATTTTTGCCATGCACTTCGTTACATAGCTGGCATCAGATGGGGTCCAACTGAGCGCTCCTTAATACGGCTTTACGAGGTTCTGTTTGTTGGCTACATCCGGTACAGTCTCCCAGTACTCTCTAGTATGCTCATTTCCTGCTTGCGGACTTTAGAGAGCGTGCAAGCGCAGGCACTGAAAATATGCCTTGGACTGCCCCGATGCACCTCTAACAAAGGCACAATTGAAGAGGCACACGCTCGCCCAATGTCCATATACTTGTCACACGAACCACTTCGTGTATACTTACGAGCACTTACAAGAGACCGTTTTCACCCACTCAGCAAGATTCTGGATGAGAGGCCGGACTGCAGTTTTACAAGTGCAATCCACTGCCATCAGTCGCAAGTACCGACAGGATATACCCTCCCATATCGTCCCACCCAACCACCATGGACGATGGATAAACCTTTGGTGCACCTTCGTGTTCCCGGAATACTAAAGAAATCAATGGTACCAATTAGTGGACTCAAACAACTTACTCTGGCACACATCTGGTCAGAATATCCCAATTATATTCACGTATACACAGATGGATCTGTGTCAGCACAGGCATCCGCTGCAGCTGTGGTCATACCAGCTCAGGAAACGACTCTGCATTTCCTTTTGGGACATACCTCTACATCAACCGCTGCCGAACTTGTAGCCATTCGGGAATCTATTCGCTATATATGTGGGGAACCACCTCAAAAATGGTGTATGTTCACGGACTCGAAGACTGCATTACAAATTTTTGAAAACTTCTTACGCCACACTGCCTATCAGTCCCTGGCACTAAACATTATGGAGCTCATCACATCTGCCCAGCTGCAAGGCCACATGATAATGTTTCAATGGATCCCTGCCCACTGCGGCCTCCATGGGAATGAGCAGTCCGATGTTGAAGCGAAAAGCGCACTCATCAATGGCTTCCAAAGAGCTGTAGCGTTTTCAAGAGCGGATACGACGTGTCTTCTAAAGAGTTATATGAATATTGCTACAGCAGCTTACTGGGCTCAACCAGACGCTCGACACATCCGTCTAAGAAGGCTCGATCGAACATTTAAATTTAATGTTCCGCGTGATATTCCGCGTCATCAGACGTGCTTGATACATAGACTTCGTTTAAACGTGGCTTTCACGCGCAAGTACTTACATTTAATTGGACAGATGGACTCACCGGAATGTTCAACTTGTGGCATCCCAGAGACTGTGGACCATGTATTATTGGTGTGCCCAGAGTATGCGAACGAAAGAAATGTGCTAGCTGCTTCCTTGAAGCATTTAGACAAGAGGCCTCTGTCGGAGGAACTGCTGCTGGGCGCTTGGCAGGACAAGGGGAAGGGCGCCCAGGCAGTGCGCGCTCTTTGCCGTTATTTGAGCGCCAGCGGACTTGATTCACGCTTGTAAAGCAAGCTGCTGTGTCTGTATATATATTTCATATGCCTTCTCCCACATCGTCACCCATCATGACCTTCTTTCTTCTCTCCTTCCCCTTCCCCAGTGCAGAGTAGCAGGCCAGATTTGAATTATTCGGGCCAACCTCTCTGCCTTTTCCTTTCAATAAATCCATCTATCTATCTATCTGGAGCTATAAATGAGGCTTTTGAAGTAGCCTTACAGTATTGCCGCTGTCGGAGCGAACCTTTGAAAAGTTTCTCCATGCATGGCAGGTAACGGTTAGCCTAAGGAATTTCGTGCTCTTTTAAGCTAAGGAAACATGTGCAAGCTTCCTACTATGTGGTCCACTTAACAACGTATGGCTTAACAACAAGAACAAAAAGCTGGCGAAAATGTTATTTTTCAAATGTTGAATACTGTGTATCATTGTCATGAAGGCACGTCAAAGTGATTTAGTCTGTTTTATCTATATAGGTCCATTTACAATGACGTCGAAAATACGCAAGGGAACCCAAAATAGAACTGATTAGGTTTCAAATTAGTGAAAATTAGTCTGTTTTATCTATATAGGCACATTTACAATGACGTCGAAAATACGCAAGGGAACCCAAAATAGAACTGATTAGGTTACAAATTAGTGAAAAGTGCACTTTAGCTCTTGCCAAATGCAATGATCGCCTTTTTATTAATTAGTTACATGTGCGAAATAACAGTTCACTCTTAATTTTGAGCAACACTTTACGCTCATGTATTTACTCACAAGACGAACTCAAGGTTACGGAAATTTGAATTTACCCATAAAAAGAAACGTTTATGGTGAGCGTATGCTGCAGTTTACGGGCGTCAAAATCTGGAATTCTCTACCCTGTGACGTAAAGCTTGCCAAGAACTTTTCCATTGCAATAAAAGAATACTACCTCAAAATGAATGAAACACTTTGAGTTCAAACTTGCACTTGCCTACTGTAACTTTACATTGTTCGCCTGGTATTACCCATGTAACCCCTACATATACCTCTATTTTATCTGATGCGTTATTTCTCTGAGACATGTGACATTATGTATTGTTGTAGTGTGGTGACATTATGCATTCATCTTCCTTTGCTTTAATTCTTGTATAAGTTCTACGCGCTTTTGTTTGATTTGTGAGGTTTTAGTTTATATTTTCTTCTCTTCATTGGTAGTTTTACGAATGTATAAGCGATAACTAACTTTCTTCGTGTTTATTGTAATGTTCCTGCTTCTGATGTCTCTAACTTTGACGATTGGGTGCCTACAACCTATGTACTTTTTCCATTGGACCCTTTACTAGCCGCTGGTTATGGGTCCAAGCAGTGTCTGCCTATATTTCTGTAGCGCACAAAAAAAGAATAAAAAAAGGTGGATCAGGCGACAGTGTAGGCGAAGACCCCCCATCGCTATAGCACTGATAAGGTTGGCTAGCAGATGGTAAAATGACAGGAGCGACATCGGTGGGGTACGTAACTCCTTCTACTTTACTCGTGGCAGTCACTCCTGCTCTACAGGAAACCTGCATTTTAAGTGGTCGCATTACGGTAGGCAAATGTTGCCCAGGAGTAAATTCACGTGAAAAGCGGACATTGAAGTTACCGTGAACGTTCTCCGAAGGGTATTTAAAGGATAGTTCAAAGGGATGCTTGAAGGACACGAATTGCTTTGGCAAGTAATTCTTAACGAAGGGAGCGTGAAAAGTTGGACGTCATTTCTTATGAAAAGGTGAAAAATTGCCTTTATGGGCATCAGTATAAAAAAAAACGAAATATTCTTGCTAAAATTTGCAACCTGTTTTCTTTAAACTGAGCGGAACACGGCTTCTTTAGTTGTGAACAGGACTTGATTATTTATGGAAAACAAAAACGACCTTTTAGATTGAGATAAGCTGTAGTGCTCTGCTGATATGATATTTCACCAGGGCTGACTTGCGAAGAGGTGAGGCGGCGCTTACGTGATGGTGTGGTGCTCGCTTGTCACAACGCCGAGGACTCGGTGACCGTATCAGGCCCTGTCCACGCCGTTGTCGAGATGGTCGAGGAGCTCAAGGCCAGAGGAGTGTTCGCCAGGATGGTTGACAGCATGAATGTAGCCTTCCATAGCAAATACGTGCATAGCATCTCATCAGCGCTGCAAATGGCCCTGGAGACGGTGAGTGGCTTTAAAAGCACAAGTGCTGGGAAAGTTTGAATTATGTGTATGACGTTCAAGCAAATAAACTATTTGGGATTCCCTTATATAGGCTGGCATCGGGATCTGCTCAATTTGTTTTGTATTTAGCATCCATAAAAATGGGGCTGCTTGGCGGGGTTAGAACCATGGCTTTGGGATGGGCAGCTAAATGCCAGAACGACACATCCACTGTAGACACTAACACAATGCAATTTGGCTGTCTTGAAGCACACGAAAAAAAAAAAAAGGAGCAGCAGAAGTTATGGGAGTCCGCAGATTTTTTTTAGACAACATTGCTGAATATGTCCTTAAGCATATCTACCTAATTATTCAAGAAAACGATTCTTTCCTTGCTGAAGTGGTGAATTGGATACGGATGCATAGGAACCATCACAGCATTCCTCAAAAGCATGGGCTGACCCGTTTAATATTTTTTCCAAGCACAGTCTAAGCAATTACCCTGTATTAGAGCACCTATGTGGTTTCATTACTCAAGGTTACTAGCAGCCCAGGCACGGATTTAGTGGATTGGGAGTCGGGTGGTGTTGGAACGTCTGTGTTGAAATTCCTGAATGTTTCTTCCTTCTGTCGCTAAGCGGTACTTACGTATTGAATTTAGGGTAAGAAATTTATTTTCGGGAAACACTGATTTAGAGCTGCCGGTACTAGAATGCCCATATGCAAAGTATGTTTGCGTCAGTGTGAACGCGAAACAACGCGTTACAAGTACTGGAGGGACGAACGATGTAAACAAACTCGGCTGCCAAGCGCCAAGAGGTGCAAGTGCACAAACGGCAACAGCGCTCACATAAACATTCAGAGCCACAATGATCCTAAAGCAAACGTAAACCACTGTCGATTCTTCAAGGCATGGGGTTTGACCTTCAAGTAGGCAGTGAAAAAATACTGCAGTCAAGTACCTCCGCCGTGAAATGCTCAAAGCACAAGGCGCTTGCGTCGAAGCTGTGCATGGTGCCTCCGGTACTATCGTAGACCTACCCGCTGGAGCGGGCAGGACCGAAAATATTCTTACTTTTTCAAAGATATGGAACACTGGGGGTGCATTAGGAGCGACGTGGTGCGGCACATGGGCAAAATAGTTGGGGTACAAAATTGGTACAAGTGCTATATATTATAGACGCCTTTTATAGAACCAAGCCTTCCAATTGTAAGTGCTTTTAGCAATAGTATACCTACAAAATTTGCTTCATTGTGCCACATGTACAGAATATATCGTAAATAATTAGGTTCTATTACAAAATCCATATTTAGAATTGCGGAAAAGGAGGGATACAGGGGCTCAATAAGCGTATTACCAGAAATGTGTAATTGTCACAAAGGTTTTTCCTTCTAGTTAGTATCAAATACGTTAACAAACCTATCTCCCATCTACGAGACAAGGGATTAATTTTTCGTTGTATCTGCCCAAGTTGAATGAGCACACTTCCTCGTTGTGATTAGTCAGGAAAATTGACACATAGATCGCAATCAAGTACCCTTCCTAGTTAGTAACGTTTCGATCCTTGCAAGGAGAACGATATACATAGGAGATGCTGGAGAGCGGAGGCGGAAAAGCTAAGATGACGGGGCATAATAAAATTTCTACAATAAAATAAACATTTCTTTAACTAATTGTCTCTTGTATTGCACTCGCATTGAGCAGGTGGTTCCGGAACCTAAGCGTCGAAGCGAGCGCTGGGTAAGCTCATCGGTGCCTGCCAATTGCTGGCACGAGCCCGCCGCCCAGTTCTGCTCAGCCGAGTACTTCGTGAACAACCTGGTGTCGCCCGTTATCTTTCGTGAAGCCCTGGAGCACGTGCCTAAGGATGCCATACTTGTGGAAATAGCACCCCACTGTCTCCTTCAGGTTAGACACTTCCTTGGATATTAGAGAATCTCACTCCCATTTCTAATGCTTTAGCACGTTTTAAAAAGAAAGAACACGAAGGAAAATTGGAAAAATCATGATAGTGCTTGTTTTATTTCTTGACGGAAGTCTACAAGCCGTGGTACCACAATTGTTGTTTTTCAAGAACCCAACAGCTTTATGGCGCCTCATCCATACTTTATGTTTCGAAAGTCGTGACCACCAATCCTTAAATTTTGGGCGAGATTACGCACCGCTTCTAGTGCAAGACCAGTCTTAAAACGCACACATAGCGGTCCTCTATTGGTCGACTCTGGCCGAATGAGAGGATCCCCAATAAAGGCTCCGATTGGGAGTGCTTTGAGACTGTTTCTACTGTTAGCAGAAATTAATTCAGCCCCTGGGGTTTGCAGCCCATCCTGCAGCGTGCTGTGGGCTCCAGCGCCACGTGTCTCGGCTTGATGAAGCGTCACACGGACAACCTCACTTTCTTCCTCAATACGCTGGGTAAGCTGCACACGCTTGGAGTCCAGTTAGACCTCTCGCCTCTCTTCCCTCCGGTGACGTTCCCCGTACCACGTGGCACGCCCAGCATTGGCCATCTCGTCAGCTGGGATCATTCGCAGAAGTGGACAGTTCCCAAATGGAACGAGTTCGGAGGAACGGGACAGGTAAGGGAGCGATGTTTTCGGCAACGTCTGTAACCCCCATTGAGTCATGTTACTTTACTAGTATCGCCACGGAGAATTTCGCGTAGGATATATCTCGGTGCAACGCCATGCAACGCTGAATTATCTCAGGCGCTTAATATGTTTTAATCATATCCACACTTTTAAAACTGCGAAAGCAACGAGGTAAAATGCTATACAGTATAGTACAGATATAGCAAGCCGTAACTGAAAGCTCTGGCTTTAACTTGCGGCACAAAATGGTTATTTACTGAGCATGAAAGGAAGATGTCTATGTTCCCTAGAATGGGAGTCTTTATCAAGGTGTATTATGTAATTTGTGTGTTGCATTGATTACTGATAATAAGGCGTACATATTGTACATATTGATAGCCGTAAGTAGGTATACATCCTGCTGATTTGTTAACAGCACCGCGCGACAGTCGACTGCATGGTGCTGCGACACCGGGCTGAAGCAAAGCAAATATCAGGACAGGGAACGAACAGGGAGTCATACTCGTGCGACCTGAGCGCCTGTCGTCTGCTTGGCTGTTCTGCTCCATCTGAAGCAACCCTTCAAATCAAGTTTCATGTCCGGGTTCTGAGAGCACTTGTTTTATCTTCTGTGTGCTTGTGGCTTTGATTGATATAAACTTGTGACGTTCCAAGTACTACATACTCCCTGGTTACATTTTCAGGTACTGTCTCGAGATGTTTTTTTTTTTAAGTAATGAATGTGCCGATATTTAAATTTATTGTGCATGCCAAATTGCTTATTGCAAATATGTGTTCTTCATTACATATATTATACGCACAATATGCAGCGGAAAATGTAGTGGTACCTTATTATGCATACCAGCCGACGGCGGCAGGGGCTATTTCGCACTAATCAGAACAGCCTAGCAGACGGGGCTCACTGTAGCAGCACGAATGCTATTGCCCTCACTTGCTTTGTAGTCTCCTGTGTCTTCCAGTACAGCATCGCCGGGCAGTCGCGAGTCGCGCGGTACTGCTAAAGAATTGGCCGGTTGTACATGCTGTCTTTCTTCTGTAGCATAGGTGCTCGTGCTGTCCGAAATGGGTGGTGGCCACTTTGTGCACACGAGCGATCAGGTTGGCGCACTGAAGTGATTAGAGTGGTTCTCAGACTTTACTCTTACTCATTCATAAGTGAACGCGTCGACGCTCGAACCCAAATGGCGTTGCACTGGCGCTCTAACAGGCTGGCTAGAGACGGCAGTGAATTTCCCCGTACCCTGCGATGAACAGCACTTCTTACTGGGTGACTCGGTTGCCAATTGTGCTCCCTATCACCTTCGAAGTTTACAAGCATAATCTCAGTCGGGAATATGACTGACTGCCATGAGAAGCTCTCACTGTTGATAGCGCTCCACATTTCATTGCGACTCTTCAGTTCTTCAACAATGAACACCAAGCTCGCGATTACATGGTAAGGTCATCACTTAATAAAGGAGAATTGGGACATTACCACCGCAGGCAGCACCACTGCCAAGTATCTCTCAGGGATCAGATCGGGACATTTAGGTAGGTTAGTACGGTGTTTTTCTTACGCAGGTTTGTTCAGGTACGCAGGGACGTTTTTAATCGCTTGCATACTTCTTCAAATGTTACCATTTGTGACTATACGAGAGACAATCAAATGTTACCATTTGTGACTATACGAGAGACAAATAGGGCTACATTTCTATCTACCCTGTTTGCCTAAGCGTTATTTTCTTTTTCGGTGTAAAAACAAACAATCTTTCGCAATAAGCAAGGCCAAATTACCGTACTTTCATCTTTATCCACGATCAATTCTTTTATGCTTTAATTATTTTTTAGAGGATAAAACACGGTGCATCGTAATCTAGGAACATGATCGGAATCATGGCCCTGCGGAATAACTAAGGCTTACGCATCAAGCTTCAGTGCATATTAGAAATAGCGCTCGGCATGATTTAGAGGCTGATGGTGTGACAAGGTTGCGAGCATGTACCACAAATATCTCAGTTGGCAGAGGATATTGTCACCGTGGACCTTGAGGCAAACGAAGAAGATGCCTACTTGGCTGGCCACTATCTTGGTGGACGCACGCTATTTCCTGCTCCTGGCTACATCTTAATGGCATGGAAGTTTTTGGCGAAACGCAACGGTCAACCATTCCACCAGTTACCAGTGATTTTCGATGATGTAACCTTTCACAGAGCTACCATACTGCCAAAGAGCGGTAAGTACGATCAAGGCGAGTTATATACGCTGCTGCCACGTGCGAGTCATATGATACATATAAGAATAATGCGCTGGTGACAGTGCAGGGCCGTAAAAGTCGTGCTTATGAAATCTTCCCAGAAGAAACTGCCAGCAAACTTGATCAGCCTACAACGGCCCAATATCGTGCAGTGCTCACTCCCGCCCGAATGGGACGTGCTATGATGTCTGTGTGGTAATGGCATAGCATGTTTTGCGTTTTCAAATGTAAATATTATGTTGGTGAATTGGCTATTCTGACTAGTATAAAACCTCTTATTACGGCCTATGTTCAGTGATCCACGCATGTTAAAGAAAAATATGATCATTGCATTGTTGTTAGCGAAGTGGCGTCTGCAATGCACGACAGGTTTGACGTGGAAATGACACAGCTAAAGTGCTCAAGAAAACGAAAGCGTGTGTCTGCAGGTTACGACACTGGAATGCAAGATATCATTCTAAAGAATATAAGGCTCTCAAGAGACCAGTAGCTGAGCGTAAAAAAAAATTAGAAAATGCCCTCTTTTGCAAAAGCAACCATGGAGGGCTGAATATTCAGAAGCCGTCCGCAATTGTGGATAAGAGGATTGAAAGGAGGATGTCTAGAAGAATGTGAAGTAGGCCGAGAAGAAAAGGCTAAAATGACTTCGCAGAGGACATTTTAGTTAATGCAAGGTGAATATTAGTGCAAAAGTGCTTTATGAGGCATAAAAGAGAGATTACAACTGCACAACAATTTGTACGCCATCAGCACTACCAGCCTAAGGTAGAAATACACGTTATTATTGGAAGTGCAGTGAAAGCATTTAAACGTAATCCAGCATGACCTCAAAAATATTATAGCGACCCGTCATCCAATGCTGTGATATGAGATGCCGAAGAATAGAGCTTGTGAAGACGAAATCTACTCAGCAGTGCGGCTTAAAAAAATAGGTGGTTTAAACCCGATCAAACCAAAATATTCAATCCCGAGCTTTGTTTTGAATGCTTTGGCGATGACCAAGAGGTCGTGTGCCTAAATTTGCTTGGTCGTGTGCCTAAAAGCTGCACTATGTACCTTATTTGAATGCCAATTAAGGTAACTCAAGTTGCACAGTAATGCACTTAATTATAAAAAGGTACGATCTGATTATACTTTCTCTCGTGAGTAAGTATCCAACGATGTATCGCGTTATTAACTGATGACCATTTGCATGCCTAATTATATTTGATTACTACTTAATTATCTTGTCACTGATTAGTAACTATCCCACACTTGCAATCAGCGCCCCTATATATGATGTGTATAAGTACACATTTGGCTTAACCTACTACTACAGAGAATAAGTACAATTTGACCTCTGCCTGGCTCTAAGGTCAAAGCACGATAGGCAGTCGATTTTCAAGACTGTGCCACTTCAGTAGTAGTGCTAATGCTCTAAAAGATCCTCTGGCTAATAGCGCATTTCATATCGACAGGTCCGGTACGCTTTCTCGTGAACGTATTGCGAACGTCTGGTGAGTTCGAGATCTGCGAAGCAGGAACAGTTGTTGCTAGTGGACGCATCCGCATAGCCGATGAAGGGAAGAAGGTTTTGGACAATGCTCCCCCAAGCCTACCAGCAGGAGGTGCTGAGAATGAGCTAGATGCCGACGAGTTCTACAAGGAACTGAGGCTGAGAGGCTACGAGTACCAAGGAAACTTCCAGGCCGTGCTCAAGATGAACTTCAAGAGTAAGCGAATTCTTTGTACAGTGGGGCTGGCGTTACATCCTTCCCGTTCCATTCGGTGCGTACAGCATAATAAGGACCAGAAGACAGATGACGTTATTAGTCTTGATGACGTATGTAACGCTTTTTACATGGCTGCTTTTGAAAGAAATATCCTGAATAAAATTAGCACGGAAACAGCACTTATGTAAGGAGCAACAGTACTCATGGGAATTACATGCTGCATCTTGTGGTAATCTGAAAGCATGACATTAAGCTAACAAGAAAGACTTCAAAGTGCCGGAGGGGGCACCCTATTTCACGGCATTAGATACGCTTTGCATAGGGAGGGAGTGATAGTGGTGGTTTCTGAGTGGAAACCTGCGAGTCAATAAAGAGCCCCAAGGATTAATTGGGTTGGCGTCGCCGCGTGCTAGTGAAAGAGACAAGATACTCGTGTGAGGTTCAATTATGTAGGTCTACGTAGAACTTTGAGTTACAGCGCGGTGAATGCCCATCATTGTGAAACAGCAATTTCTTTGGGAGATAGTGAAGAAGAGTATACACCGCTATACGAATGCGCCGCCGAAATACGACAGGGAAAGTTTGTAGGGGTGTTGTTTGCGGTCCTGGCGAGATTGTTTCAGAGTGCGTAACTAATGAGCTAACTGTGATAGCATTAGGGGAATATGAAGTAGTTACGGAGTCTAACATGTCTATATATTGCCGTAAGAAAGGAGAGATTCTAGTCGTATTATGTTCAGTCGTGCTAAACATATACGCGGCGAAAGTTGCCGTGGTCCGTGTTAAAGTATACACAAGAATATTACTTTCAGAGATGCCGTTGGCCGTTGGGTGGCACATAGTACCAGAGGGATGATTGATTTGGTAATGTTCGAACAGACCGCAGTGGCGACGTTTTCAAATAACTGTTGGGATGATCCGTGGCCACGATCGGGCATCGCTTGTATAGGAAGTGTGAGTAATAATGGGCATAACTATACAATCTACCGATACGGTTAATGGATTGGCGAGGGCTAAGTAATGGCTGCTTTAGACCGGCGCCGGGACTAGGAAGATTGTGGCGATATTGACAGGCGTAAAGGTACCAGATCACATTATGTACCTTTCCGTTCGCGCCGCCTAGAATTTCCTTCACTTTGAGACGAAAGCATTTAATGGCTCATACTGTCGTGTCGTTCGTCCGGTCACGCTATAGCTGTCGATCAAACAATATCATGATGGCATCATCAAAAAAATACACATCGTGTTTTCACCGGGAATCGAACCTTCAACCTACCGATCCCCAGCTCAGAGCTTTAAACAACTACGCCACGCCTGGGATCGTGAAAGGCACATCATTCTTCTGCCTGTCTACCGTGAGGATGATAGTTACGAGGTCGATGACGTTGGAAATGATGATATTAGCGTTGATAATAATGGGGAATTTAGTACATAAGAATATTGAGAAGAAACCTTATGCCCCCGGTGCCGCAGCAACACTCAGGCTTTCACTTTTCTGCAGGGTAAATTGAACAGTGTCTCATAATTTACTTTTTTTTTATTCGTTCGAAGATGTGTAAACGCCTTGAACCTCTAAACCGTTTTCATTTTGTTGTTCTGTGGCTTCGTGCTTTCTACCATATGATTCTGTAGTACTTCATAACGCTATTTCTTTGGCATAAGGTGTGCGAGGTTTAACGTCCAAACTCGACTGATGTACTTACCAGGAATGAAGTAGGAAAGAGCTGTCCTGTAACTAGGTTTGGTTTGGTTTTGCGGGGTTTAACGTCCCAAAGCGACTCAGGCTCTGAGAGACGCCGTAGTGGAGGACTCCGGAAATTTCGACCACCTAGGGTTCTTTAACGTGTCATCTGGCTTTCCTTAACGTGCGCCGGCAGTGAATAACAAGAGAGTTTCTTTTTTTCATTTCGACTGCACCAAAATATGGTTGCGCAGTCTGATATTCTACCATGCGACCATTGAATTAGTAGCAGGGCGCAAACACCTCTCTATCGCCATGGTGGGCTTAGCCCCCAGCGGGGAAATGGTCGAATTTTACCCATTTTGTGCGTAGTATTTTTGAGCCTTTAGCAAATCAGAACACCGTAAATTTTAATTTGGAATGCATGGTTATGCCACCTAATACCTCCTATCTTATACTTCCTATACAGTAATAAGACGCAGAGTAACAAGGCTCGCTTGCTGACCTTTGTATTACGTGCTAACATACGCTTTAACCACGGTAGAGTTTTACAAGAATACTACGCTTCTATCGATTCATATATATATTTCTATTTCCCCAAGACCGGTCGATTAGAATAGGCTGCCTTAAAATGTTGTGTACTGTAAGGATGAAGTGGAATTTATAGCCTCTTTGAAAAGTATGAATGATTAACTTTTGTTCTTCTCCTTTATTTTACATTGCTGGCTTGCACATGTTTGTTTCCCCTCTCTTGCTTGGACTCCAGAAGGACTCTGTAGTTTTGTTATAAATAAATAAATAAATAAATAAATAAATAAATAAATAAATAAATAAATAAATAAATAAATAAATAAATAAATAAATAAATAAATAAATAAATAAATAAATAAATAAATAAATAAATAAATAAATAAGTGCATAAATAAATAAATAATGAAAAATGAGTGATCAGTGCAAGAATTACATTTTTGGGCATTGCCACTTATTGACACTGGGACCAAGGTCAACTTAAATAGCTCTGCTATTACGTACGAGTTCTTAAGTGACGCTACTTTCCTCGGCTGTTGATCCAGATGATGTGAGTTTGATTCCGGCTGCGGCAGCTGCATTTCGATAGGGATGAAACGCAATGCGCTATAGCGTACTGTGAGATTCCAGAGCGCGTTAAAGAACATAAGTTGGCCGAAATTTCTGCAGCCTTCCACTACAGCATCCCTAAAAGTTGAAGTCGCTTCGGGGGTATCAAACCCCAGACACTATACCGAGAATACCCCACACTAGGCTGGCATGTAACTGAACATTTCACTACTTTTGTCGTCCCTGGGGCAGACCCGTTGTGAGGCACTCGTGAAATATTTCTGTTAAGATCCAATATGCAATTCAGCATTTATTGCAGAGGCCTACATTCCGGCAGCGAAGAATTCTTCATCTCTAACCTGTTTCCTTGCAGGTTGCTGTGGTACCATCAAGTGGGAAGACAACTGGGTGACGTTTATCGACAGTATGGTGCAGTGCACCCTCCTGCCTAAGCCAAGGCAATTATTCAAGCTGCCAGTGAAGATCCAATCATGTTGCATTGACCCTCGTCTTCACGCTCGGGTCGCTCAGGCATGCGGTGACTCTGGTGAGTGAAACCCTTTGTAGCCATGTAGAAAGGGGCTGAAGACAAAAACAATTACCTTATCGCAATCTGTATATAGGAGGAGGAGGAAGGTGAGGAAAGGCAGAGAGGTTAACCGGTAAAGGAACTGGTTTGCTACCCTGCACTGGGGGAGCGGGGTAGGTGGGTATAAATGTTGTGGGTGAGAGAGGGATGGGTGAAGACAGTACAGTCACATCACATCACGTCACAGTCATATCACGTAACATAAAAAAAATCTGTATTTAATACGTCACTACGATGGAGGATTTTGCTATCGTGGCTACTTGAGTTAACAGACGCACACGCACATGGGCACTCATATGTGTACAAGTGTAAAGACAAAGATTTAAATCTAGAATTCACTAAAAGAGTACATGAGAAGCCATTTACGAATACTAGACAAAGCGCAAGATCAGTAGTCGTCCCATGAATCTTTGCCGCAGCGCAAAAAGTTTTAAGCTACCTTTATTCGCAGCGAAGATATGAGCGACCGAAGATGCTGCTCCTCCTCTCCTCCCTCAACTTAACCCACGCTGATGCGCGAAAAAAAAAAAAAAAACAAGGGAAAAAGTCTCGATGGCGCTCCATCCCGCCTAATGAGTGGGCACGACCAACAAGCCTATTTGATGCTGCATTGGAGGTTCGCGCGAGGTGTGCGCGGGGATGTGTGACCCCTATCGGTCACCAGGGCCAGTATTAAAAATATTTGTAAATTATACGCTTAACGCGAAACTTTCAAGCTTACTCGAATACTCATAAGGACCACCTTCTGCGAATGCCTTGTGTTAGAATAATCTCTCAAGCAGCATTTCAGAAGTGCTGTAGGTAACAGAACTACTCGTACGTCCAAAAGTGTCTTCAATGCAATCGCTTTAACAGCAAATATATATATATATATATATATATATATATATATATATATATATATATATATATATATATATATATATAATGTATATGTAAATATATATATAATTGGCACACTCGGAGGGACATGATACTCAAAATCAGATATAGAACTTAACTGTTCTTTTACTCCTAACTTCTAGGGCAAGGTATTTTCTAATCGCTGTTGATTGCTGTGATTACGTGAATTGCTGCGAATAGTTGATCCCCAAACCCCATCAAAGGCATGTACTAATATGTCTCCTTAGAATATAAACCTGTTTCACTTTCCACAGCTTCTGTCTGCAATAATAGACGCCAATTCAAAGGAGAAATTTCATCTTACTATTATTTTACTAAATGCAGATACTATTTAAGAACCGATATCTGCAAAAGTGAGGGTGAGGGTAGATCCAAAAAAGAGTTTAATGTCTACTTTTCATCGAAATTCTCAAAATTCAATAAACCATCCTTAGTTTCTTCTGTTTGAAAAGCCTCATTTGTTGTTGTTTTTCGGAATTGGATTATTGTATCAATGTCGGGAAGGAAGCTCGGCACCTTATATATCCCTTTACTTTATCAATGTTTCACCGTAATTTTATGAACGATGTTCGTTGTGGCTGTTCTGTTAGCGAAACCAGATTTCCACGCTCAGTCAGGATGCTAGAGCAATTGAACCACCCTAATGACTTCTATCAGACTTCCAGATGTGAAAAAAAAAAAAAAAAACTATAGCCCGTTTTCGTCTTCCGCAGGTATTCCCACAGTATACGACAGCTGCCTCAACACATGTCATGCTGGAGGTATTTTTATGCTGGGCTTGAAGACAAGTATTGCCCCCCGACGTCTTGCGCAGCCGACGCCTCGCCTCGAGGAATACACCTTTGTGCCATACATCGATGATGAACGTGCCGAGCAGGAACGGGAAGCTTCCCTGCAAGAGTACATCAATGCGTGCAACTTGGTTGCCCAGCGCATTCTAAGAGCGTGTGGGCAAAATATGATAGACACATCAGAACTTACGAAGGACCAGGTAAATTCGGCAGAAAGCGCCTTATATCGGTTCCTAAAGAGCCCCGCTGAACATTATATTCTTCTGCGGGATTTAACTGACATCCTGAGGAGTGTGCAAGAATTTGATGTAAGTATAGTTGAAGCAGTTAAGTCGGCAATGGCAAGGTATGCGAAAGACCTCGGCAAAGACCTCCTGAACACAGTTTTGCTCAGAGAAGATTGCCTAAGGCACCTCCTTGACGTAGCTGTAGAAAATAATACAAGTCCCAAGAAAATGCGAATACTGGAATTGGTGACTGACGAGAACGGTCAACTCCTAGCGCCTTGGGTATTATCTCTGCTTCCTCTCTCTAATACATTAATAAAGACTGAGTACACCATAGCCCACCCAAATCTTGAAAACATCGCCAGTGCGGAGTACTTGCCAAAAAGCGCCAGGACAATCGTGTGGAATCTTGGCTCCGACTCCGGAACAGACTTACCTGAGGCTGATTTGATCGTCGTGGACGATGTGCCTCCCGAAAGTAGCCGTCGTGTAGCCTTGGCAAAGTTGACGTCAACGCACTGCAGTGAGGGTGGGTTCGTACTTATCCACCATCGCACAGCCCTCACTCCGGCAGAGGTACTCTTGTCCACATTCGGGAGTCATCTGCCATCCCCTAATGCAAGGAAGACAGTGGAGTCTGCATTTAAAGGTTTAGGTTTCTTCGTGGTGGGAATGAAATCAAACAGGTTGTCGACCGTTATTCTCCTGAGAAAACCCATGTTGGCTACGACACGACCACACAAGCTTGATGTGGTCAAAGTGAAGAATTCGGTGTATGATTGGGTGGATACTATGAAGATGAGCATTCTGAAATCTGAGAACAACACGTCGGCGGAAAAGAATATTTGGCTGCTTGCTGACGACTGTTGCGTCAGTGGTATCGTGGGCTTGGTGAACTGCCTGCGAGTGGAAAGAGGTCTCAATCATGTCAGGTAAGCGTTAGAGACCGCTGCTAAAAGGTACTTGTAACAGTATAAAATTTCGCATGAAATACGAAGACCTCTTCGAGCGAATGAAGTCTCAGGTGTCGAAGCCTAATATCGATGTGAGAGTGAAGGGTAACTGATAAATCCCACTTGCGTAAATACATCTCTTTTGTTCATGACAGCCAACTGTTAAATAATGTAAGTTACTGCTGTATACTATTGGTAGTACCATCTTTTTTTCTTAATAATAAATCTTGCTTTTAAAGTACGACTTTCACTAGCAAGGACTATTTATGACTGCCATAACCCAAAGAATAGACGAAAACAAAGAATATGGACAAAGAATAGACGAAAACATCACGCGTCAGGGCGAATAATCCGCACAGATATTATTATATTTTATTACCTTTCGACTTGCGATAATAGAAAAAATTGTTTTCGGAAAGAACTTCCTGTTGACAAGTGTGCATTTTTTCATTTTTGTGTGTATGTTTTCAGCATTTAATCGATTGTCTGTGGCCGGCCCTATCTTCGCCAAAATAGAGGAGGTTCAAGAAGTAGCGTAATGAAATAGCATGATTACCGACATGAGAAATGCTACTGAGAAGGCTCGATCGGGGCTTCTGAAATATACAAGCTACTATTTATTGATCAAGGGGTATGGTTACAGTGTCTTCGAACAAGAGTATTTTAATACTATTTTTCGCTTCACAGACAGGCAATGCTAGTGTATTAATAAGTGACTAATGCTACGCGTAATGTCTACGAAAAATTATTATACAGAATTCCTGGTACTAATGATTTCTTTTTAGGCGAAGTGTTCTCACCATAATGTGATTAGTGCAAATATTTTGCGGCTGACCTATTTGTTTGCAAAATAAATGTCCGCCATTATTTATCTGAACGTGGTAACTCAACGTGCATGTTGACCTTGAAGTAGTGAAATAAAAAAGAGCATGTGGGTACCATCTTATGGCTTGGTTAAAGCGGAGCTTTACTTCTGTGCCAGTATATAGTGTTTCCAATAACGTGACATCCCACGCCTGTATGTTGATGAGAGTGAGCGATACAGTACGGTACTACATAAAGAATAATAATTTAGAGGGATGCGCATTACCTCTAGGCGAACTTGCATCTGCAAGGGGTTCCGCAGGTGGAACCAATCATCCTGTTGTGCCGCTTCACACACACGAGGTAGAGCTTGAAGAGCTGTTCAATTTTAACTTTTATCTCTCTTCCCCCCCCCCCCCCCCCAATTTTATTAGGTGTTCGTTAACAATTTTCATGTTTTATGCAATTGCATTACATTGGAGTTGTATGATGGTCACTGCGCATCATGTTTTCCTGAAACTGGAGTTAAGGCATATCGCCTCGTTTCCTGGCTTGCTGCCAAAACTGCGCTAGTTTTGATTGCACTATTAGATAAAAAAATTCAACTGCAGACCACATATTTCCTTGTATTTCTTCAGAAATTTGATTGCATATTGCAAGCACAGTAACACCCATTTAAGCATGCTCCGTGCCCTGTTTCCTGACCTCCTCGTCGGGGTCGCCTTTCACAGGTGTCTATTCGACGCTAGCAAGAAGTCATCAATTTGCTTGGTCGACATCCTGAAAGAAAGCGAAGTATTCGGAAATATTTTGGAGAAAGATCTGGTCATGAACATATATCGGGATGGACAGTGGGGGTCTTACAGGCATCTGACTACCAACATACGTGAGTGGCTCACTAACATCTAACAATGTTTTATTCATTGTTTCATTATGCATGCCCAAAGCAAAACAAAGAGGAGCGATGTAGTTACCATTTCGAGACCATTTCGAGGAACTGTGAAAAGCGTCGAATACAGAACAGCGGCTATTATGCAGCAAAGAGGATTTTTTGATATTTTCGTGGTGTTGAAAAAACCTTAGGAGCGAAGTAATATCGCTGAGAAAATATTATTTGTGGTATGTAGCAGTTAGACATTGGGTATCAGTGCGAAAGTTATAGGGGATAGGAAGCGGTTGATGGTGATAAATAGGTGTGAACAGGTCAGAATATGTCCATATAGTTTTTAAATTGGCTGAGCGTGACAGGTGATGAGGGTACAGCTGCACCAAGAAACCTCAATGCTATGCATTGCAATACTCATGATCTAGTGGAAATGGGAAAAAAATAAGCAGCTGTGGACAGTCTCCCTGCAAGAGCTACGTAGAGTTGAGACCGTGTCAAAGCGCTCAGTATGAAGACTCATGCGGAGTCAGAAGAAATGTATTTGTCGAAATTTCACCGCATATATCCTAGACCTTCTGCGTTCATCGCCTATTGTACTTTGTACTGCGTCTAGCAGGTGTAGTAATTTCCTTGAATTCATCATTCTTATGGAAGGAGAGGCAACTTAATGAAAAATATATTTAACACATACGAAGGAAGCTAAGTACACCAAAAGCAAGAAGGGCATAGAGCACAGGTCAGATGACGTTTTATGTCCGCTACCATCGAAGAACGTGCCAGAGGTGAATAGTATCAATATTCGGGGACATGCAAATGAAATACCCCCAAAAGTAGAAGGTTAGACAGCCGCTACCAAGAGACATTTCGAAGAGGATCATACGTGTATAATATAAAGACTTTTGATTTATCACACTGGCAACACTTGGCCAATTTTCTACTGTTTCCAAACAATTATCTTCCAGTTGATAATGGTTTCGCCAGGGAGATATCATTGATGAACAGCCCAACTCAAAATAAATGCTCCGTGACTTTCTTGGCTTCAGCGTATGTTGATTCTCCTTCATGTACATGCTATATGAATCTATCATTTCAATACATATGTCAGTTCAACTGTTCAACCACTTGTTGCAGAAGGAGCGCTGAAGAAGACGGAGTGCGCCGTCCTCAACATCTCAACTCGCGGTGACCTGTCCACTCTTCATTGGTATGAATCCCCGCTTTTCTACGCCTCACCTGCCAGGAACACCGAGAAGCTTGTATGCAGTGTCTATTATGCCGCGCTGAACTTCCGGGACGTCATGCTTGCCACGGGGAAACTTCCAGCGGAAGCGCTACCCGGTGAGCTTGCCATTGAAACGCTGGTTATCTAGCACATGTGCTCTGTAGGTAAAAAGTAAAACGAGTCACTTGTTTTCCTAAGGTTACATATTCTTAGGGCTGTATGTAACGGCTACCGCTCGTTGCAGTGCGAGGCAGACGTGCTTTGTATAATGGGTGGTTTTCCACGAAATACATCACATCGATTGATGGAAAGAACTAGAAAACCGAGTTATTAGGCTAGAAATTTTGTTTTCTTTGTGCAGCCAACGTACCGATAATTTGATTCAGGTGTTTAAGGGGATGCTTAATGAAATTTAAAAAAAAATTTGGCCTAGAATTGGTAACGATATATAGGGTTGGTTGTGCCTTTGCCTTCAATATAATTGAAGTGTAACGCTGGCTTTCCACCCTGCATTGAGAAAAAAAGTGAGAGAAAAAACACAGTGGAAACAAATGAAAACTGAGTGACAAATGGAGCTTGGGTAGAAGGTAGTCTGCGTACGTCAAAGTCTACAGGGGTTTGCGGGCATGACGCCATGAACAATGCCTGCAAAAGCATATATAATTCAACAGTGGTTCGGCTAGCATTGTACCTCTGTGATAACCATTTTATGATGTTCTCCGTTTAACAACCAGATGATACAAAACGGGGGCCTAAGCTTTTGGGGTAGTCTGGCCATGAACAATGACCTTTGTTAAGCGCCGGCTGTATTTTAAATGTCGGAGTTTTGCTAGGCGCACGCTGTAGAATTACTGCAGGCATGAACGCATGGGACTGTCAAAGTTGCTAGACTCTCTTGATGGCAACTAACCACGGTGCATATCCCAAAGTCATGCTTGATGAGGAGGAAGTTGAGGATTGTAGTCGGCGTCTAATAACGGACAACGCTCATCGCCTAAAGTAGTGTTAACTGCCTGCAGAATTCGAGGTCTCCGCTATCCCTTGTTAACGCGCCTCCGCTATTACCGCTAATAAGAGGACTGTTGGTGAGGAGGAGGTAGGGTGAGGGTGCTCTGGTTTGGTCGCGATCGTCGTCTAGTGCCTTGCAAGCATTAGAAAAGTCTTATAACTGTCTACCGCTCTAGGCTTCAGTCTTTGGGTGCCTACAGGTTAACCATTTTGAACATCTATTGACAAATCAAATAAGCCAGAGAGCTTTATCAAAGCGTTACCCATCTGCTATGCGCAGGAAACATTGCCAGCAGAGACTGCCTGCTTGGCATCGAGTTCTCGGGTCGTGATCCTCAGGGCCGCCGCGTCATGGGCTTCGTGCCCTACGAGGGTATGGCTATAGCAGTTGCTGTGGATAAGGACTTTCTCTGGGAAATTCCCGAAACATGGACACTAGAGGAAGCGTCAACTGTTCCCGTGGCATACTGCACTGCCTACTATGCACTCCTAGTACGAGGGAACATGCAGCCCGGAGAATCACTCCTGGTCCACTCGGGCAGTGGAGGTGTCGGCCAGGCCGCCATCAGCCTCGCCCTTTCTATGGGATGTACTGTGTACACCACTGTTGGTGAGTGTCAGAAAGGACAGCACTTACGCTAATCGACAAATAACTTGTGCAGCAAAAACTGCTGATGGTAAATAGCGCCCTCTGACCCAATCTGGGCTCGCTGTACCATATGCATAGTCAGGGAAAATCTAATCTCAGTAATGGGCGAGGAACGAGGTCTAGTACAAACGCAATGCGATAGGTTGATTCATGACCTTGAAACTTGTAAAAATGTCTGCAGTCAAGTCTGGCAGCAGCTGGGCGGTGCATGCGGTAATTAATATAGCAGGAAAAGTAAAACGAGACGGTTAAAGAAATTGAATGGCCAAGGACAAAACTTGCAGCACGCATTAGGCATAATATTGTTACAAACTTAATGCAAGCCGTTTAAAGCTACGAGGGGGCACTGATGTGCTCATTAAAATGCAGAAAGTGGACGGCACCGCTCAAGGAGTGCTGAAACTTAATAATTTAATAAACTGGATAGGTTCAATGTATGAGAGCAAATCTTATGCAGTCATTGATTTGTTATATAATTTTTCAATTTGAAAAGCAGTGGTCCAAATTATAAAAAAACAACACTGGCGAGAAACCTCAAATACCATTAAAAGTTTTACTCATATGACTGTTGAGTTCGCGGGTTATTTAGCATTTCGAGGTACTGAGAAAAATATAAATTTAGAAATTAGCTTTAAGTCTGAAAGTAGTGCCTTGGAATAATAGGCGATTTATGGTATGTGTCACATCTCGGAAACTGAAGGATGGGTATGCAGATGAAGAGCTATATATAGTCTTCAAGAAAAGAAAAGAATGAAGAAATAATACCAGTTTTTTCTAGCAGGTCATGTAGGTCAATGGAAACTGGGTTACTGCAATCCGTGTTATGGTTTTTGAAGTTATTGAATTCGAGTTAGAATAGAAAAGTAATACAGTTTTTATTATAGTTGCGAAGCTCCGAAATCATTGATGAGCGTTTATGGCATCAAAGTTTCAGCGCCTAAAGAGATGCAGAATAACCGCGAGATTGGGTAACCATGGTAATTGGACGTCGCATCACTGCTTGTGAAAACTCATTTCCTTGCGCTATATTTAGAACAGCCAACAGGAATACAGCGCAGTGTTTCATTGGATGTGAAATTTCCCAATTCTTAACTTTGCCTTTCTAGTACTTGCATTGCTTCATAATGTAAATGCCTGGTGTTGGCGCATATATGGTTCTCATACTGGAATATGAGTGCCTTGTTATACTTAGAGGTCAAGAATACTTAAAGGTCATGGCCTCGTCTCAAATTGGAAGGAAGTGGCTGTTTGAAATCTATCAAGTCATCATTAGGCTTAAACTTATGTGATTGCAAAGGGGTCTTGTATACTAGCCTGTTTCTCGTGAGTTTTGTGTTGTCGCCAAAATTGCGTTCGAAGATTGGTGTAGCATCACGAAAAATGTACCAGAGACCTTTCAATCGAAACATAAGACATGTAGTTTAAATGGCCTTTTGTGCGGAAAAGCCAATTGAATTTACTTAGGAATCTAATTTTACCTAGCAGAAATCCGCAAAGAATTTACAGATAAAGTGAAAAATATATTTAATTGTTTTTAGCCGGACATCAGTGTGTTGAAAAATCTTGAGTACATGTTGTAATCCATGAGTACATTGAAGCGCATTACTGTCATGTTTTGTGTCAATATTGCACAAATTAGAAAATAACGTATGGTGACTATAACAACATCAAAATATTCATTTAGTTCCCTTGCATCCTATGTTACATTAGATATTCTTCATTGAGCAGACAAACTGAGAATTCTGTAGCCTCCACCGCATTTTGCGTGTTCCCGGTGCTGTTCTTCAATGGCTTGGATTATGACGCTGAAGCGCTCAATTACCTTTTGTTATAAAAAAAAAAAATTCCCACTATTCTTTTGTTCCCAACCTCAGGTTCCAAGGAAAAGAGAGAGCTCCTCAAACGTCGCTTCCCTCAGCTAGAGGACCGACACATCGCGAACTCGCGGGACCTATCATTCGAAGAACATATTCGCAGGGAAACCAAAAGCAGAGGTGAGTCGGAAATCAATATTGTATTGAGATGTGACTACAATAATATTAACAGCATCAAAGCCTCGCCTTTAAGGGTATGGTTCGCCAGCCTGTAGTGGCTCCCCGGTGCAGCTTCACGTGTGGATCTTCGCCCAAGTGCATACAAATATCTTTATTTGCTTATCTACGTAGTCCTTAAATTTTGCTTGTATTGTGCGAGACATGCTATATGCATGCAATCATTAGTTACCGCCCGGTTTGTAAGATAATCTGACACAGATATAATTCCACCTTTAACAAAATCGTATGAACGCGAATTCCCGCCTTCGGTGTAGAATACCTAACTTTGTATCCAAGGATTCGAGAAGGTTCGACTACCTTCACATCCGCCGCTCTAGAAGGACAAACTTTACGCGAAAGGTTCTAAAAGCTTGGTTGGGATTTATACTGTTTTCACGTCTTATTATTCGCCGACCAGTGTTGTTATTGTATTTCGCGAACCAATGAATGCCAGAAGCCTGCTCATGACGTCTCGCTCATAACGGCGACGCGCGATTTTTAAGACAAAGAAGTCTTTAATGCTGTCTCTATAATGAATCCGTGCGCCTAACTAGGTGTTTACCATCATTCCCCGCTTGCAAAACAGGAGTGGACCTCGTGCTCAACTCCTTGTCGGGGGAGAAGCTCCAGGCCAGCGTTCGCTGCCTGGCAAAGCACGGCCGTTTCCTGGAAATTGGCAAATCCGACCTGGCCAGCGATTCTTCGCTAGGTATGTCAGTTTTCCTCGGGAGCATCACCTTCTGCGGAATCTTACTGGACTCACTGCATGAGGATGGTCCGATCACGGTGAGGGACAGGCGCCGCGTCAAAGATCTCGTCCAGCAGGGCATCGTCTCCGGTGTAGTACGACCACTGAACGTCATTCGATTTACACGGGACCAAGCGGAAGAGGCGTTCCGCTACATGGCCTCTGGAAAGCACGTCGGGAAAGTTGTGCTGCAGGTGCGTAACGATAAACATTTGGGAAATAGCTTAGGATAGGACGTTCTCATAACAGCAAACATTTCTGACAGGAAAATGGGCGAAAAGTTGGAGGAACGAATGTATAAGATTAGATTTCGTCACCTTGAAGACTTAGGCACGGAGGACGCATACGAGCAGAGAAGAAACAACGCTTTATCTGTGCCTTCTTTGCGAAATCCTTCAAGCTGCCAGCCTAAATGAAATGACACCATGAAGCTAGCAGACATAACATTTAGAGCGCATGTTACTAATTTGTTGCTGCTAATGATGGCAGTGAGAAAACTTTCGAAATAAGAAATAAAAACGCACCATCACAAATAGAGGACACGAAACACTCAAAACATTTGAAAGGTGAGGATGACTGCGTATCTCTCTGGTAGGGTTAATAAGACGAGAGGGCAGATGGGCATCAAAAATGAATTTGGCAGTTGCAAAAGTGTAAGTGACAAATCTAAACCTAGACTATCGCCACAACCTTTCACTTTGTTTTGGGCGTCCCTTGTCCTCTACCCTCGGTGTGGTGTCAGTTAGAACCCGCTCCTGCAGAAATTCTGGCGCATCATGTGCCACACAGGTACACAGGCACACTGTAAATACTAGTACTGTAAATCCCAGTCACTTATTAGCCTTGGGATCGGTGACCTTTGGCGCCGCGCACATGATGCGGTTGTGCTTTTGTCATGCGGACAATAGAAGGCGTGATAATAACTGCTCTTCGAGAGCGTCAGCGCTTTAGAACGGGCATTCATTTGTCAGAATTCGCACTTGCGAGGCACACACAGATCTACCTGACTGTTGCGCAATAAACTGTACTTACAGCTTAGATAGCAGCTACCCCTCCTTGGCCTGGTGCACTTTGCGTCTTGCAGTGCCTTGAAGCAACCTGGAATATCTTGGGAAAAACGCAGTCTTCTAAATAAAAGGCGACCAATTCGAGGTTTCATTCTATTGCGGGTTGTTGCGTCAATTTGATCGTAATTCGGTTACGGGCACTGCGTTTACAAGTTATACGAGCTGGCTGCCATATTCTCTGATCAACACGGGGGTAGATCTCGAGATGTTCACGTCGCATTAGGCGCGCATTCTATGCAGGATAACGAAACCTTTTACACGGCTTGTTTAACTTGTATGGCGTACTTTTCCGTGCCAGCTAAGGCTTTATGGCTTCAATATCGTGTCAGTTCCATGGGAATCAAAACAAAATTATTTTCTCCGTATTTCGAGAGGTATTCCTATAGCTGTTGCCACAGCCAGAAACGACTTATAAATGCCTCTGAGAAGCTTACTGTGCGTTTTTTTGTTTGTTGTTACAAACTTTCGTAATATGGCTGCCGCACAGTGTCGGTGGTAGTTAACAAATACATAGGCAGATTAATAGCTCTGAGGTGTTCAGGTAGGCACAGACAAAATTGGGACAAAATTGAGGCTCAGAAGCCAGAAATGGTATACACCCATTTGGCACCGCGTTTTGGCCAAAGGTGAACTGTTCTCTGAAAGCAGTCTATATCATATTTCTCTCCATCCTGATGCCTGCGAAACAAAATGTAAGCGCAGAGCTGAGAGAGGGGCATACTTCAAATATGACGGCACCTTCGTTGAAATATATTGCCTACAATCAAAAGCCTAGGAATTAATAAACGTTCCTCGCAGATTCGGCCTGAAGAGAGCTCCCGGCAGACTGCCGAAGCGCCACCTTTCGCCGTGGAGGCAGTGACGCGCACCTACTTCTACGCACACAAATGTTACGTCATCATCGGAGGTCTGGGCGGCTTTGCCCTTGAGCTCGCAGACTGGATGGTGGGCCGTGGTTGCCGAAAGCTCCTGCTCAGCTCACGGTCTGGGCTGCGGAACGGGTATCAGCGGATGTCTGTAGGACGCTTAGTGAACTCCGGGACCGAAGTGGTGCTTAGCAGAGCAGATGCTTCTACGAAGCAGGGTGCGCTGCAGATAATTGAAGAAGCCTCAGCCATGGGGCCACTGGGCGGTATTTTCAACCTCGCCATGGTAAGTAGAGGACTGTGTAATGATAGTGCGCTTTATTGAATACGGACTGTTCAGTACAAATTCGGAACCTGTCATTTCGGTGTCACTCATAATTAGCGTTTCGGTTTTGGGTGTTAAAGCTCATAATTAGGAATTACCATTAAAAATGTAGCCACCAATGTGAAAATTGGAAAAATTGCGACTGCTTATTTTAGACTGGTGGAGTGGAAGTTGAGTTCCGCGATTACAATGTTATGACCAGCTCATTTTGCGTACTGCGGTATAATAGAATGAATCACCAGAACGAAATATGTTAATGCATTTAGGTGGTCCTGAAAACAGTCTCAAAGACGGTTATTGGAGCTGATATTATGCAGAACAAATGTCGGTAAGAGTGCATGCTGCGAAAAGGGTTCTGAGTCACATCACTATAATTAAAAAACTATTACCTAAACTTCTCAAACACCGCATAATGTCACAAGAAATGAGTTCTTATTGGCGTGCCAAAAACCTGAGAGCATAAGATGGGCTACACGATGCGAGCGAAGATGGGGCGCGGTTTCGTTCCCAGTCGTTTCGGTTGTTTAGCTCTGGCAATGAAGGAAGCGGAAAAAAAATCTGTAAACAACCGACCTTCGGTGTTTTGTAAACCCTTTTGCAAACGGTGTGCGGTACCAATCTGTAATTATTTTTGCTTAGCACAATGCATACGTGTACAGGAAAAGAATGCTGACGCCGTTTTTACTCCTATATATTTAATACTACCCATCCTGAATGGAAGCATTTTTAAGGTGGGATGACAGGGGATAATTTATTTGTAATATTGTTTCTTGTTTTACCCTCCCTAGACACTTTTTCATTGGCCCTTGAATTTATACACGTTTCCTGCTATCGTATACAAAATTGCTTTTGAAATATAATCTAAAACCGTCACATTCTTTATAACTTTTCAAAGGAAGCCTCAAAATGAACGTCCTTGTCTTCTTCTTTCACCCTGTAATCCATATTTATACATGAATTCGTCATTTATTAATTAATGTTTTGGGAATATAACACTACGCGAGGGTATACCACGTTGCCAAGGTAACCTAAGCATGCTTTAAAAAATTCCACCATCAAAAAGACTACTGACACTGATTGAAGCATTTTGAGGGGCCAGTGGACTCGCCTGCTGTACTTGTTGTGTTATCGAAAATATATACTGACAATAGAATTACTAACGTTTTTGTCTCAATTTGAGCAACAAAGTCTGCATTCAGAACAGGTCGATCATTTGGGAAATATGAGGACATAGTCCTGTACAGACACACAAATGCTGCAGCATTTTTTTAATCTGTTTTGTTTTTGTTCTATTGCCGTTGACTCTTATATTACGACTTCTTATTTCGTTTCAATCCCTTTATGCTTTTTTTTATACGTGCCACTTCATTAATATGCTTTTCCTGGGCGGATCATAATCATCCAGTTTGCTGCTGAGTCATTCCTAATTCTGTCTCACTCTCCTCTTCTCAACAAGTGTAGAAAGATATTTCACTAATCCTTACCTGCCAACCGTGGCAGAGGGAAGGAAGATAGTGTTTAAAAACACCACCTGGCACCTGTCTCGCATGAGAGGTGAAGGCTTCACACAAATGCTGAACTAAATGTCGATTCTTTCAAAACAATCTTTGTGCTATCGCAATAGAGCACCTCGCTTGAGTATTTTCATGGAGGTATCTTTTATGCGGCTTTACTTACCGGCAATAAATGAGATCTGCCACTTGAACAGCTGCTGACACATGCCGCCCCTCTAGTGCACACACAGAACCTCGACAAAAAGAGCGGAAACAAACTGGTTTTGCGGTCTGAGGTGCACTAACAACGTTGTGAAGTGGAATCGTTAATAAATTGTTATTATTTAAGGCTCTTAAAACTCCTTACCGTAAGTAGGATATGTGTGTAAACAATTCATTAGTCTTTTTTAAAGACAATATGCAGCTCCTGAAGCTGAAATAAAAATTTTAGCTTTAACTTTCCGTTATTGATGGACAATAGGAAACAAAATTGAAGTACAAAATAGGCCATGCGACTCTCAACAGCCCTCGGTTACAATCATTAGGCTAGGAAAATATATTTGATTTGAAAGCTTGGGTACGTTTCGGTAGGAAACATCGAAGAAAGGTAAATTGGAGCAGTATGCGTTTTTAAAGTCAGTCAAAAATTTCATAATGCGAAAAGAGGACTTCATAATAGTCAATTTTACTTTTCAGATATGCCTACTACCGCATTTTATTCAGTGAGTTTGCATATTGCGTGTCTGCGTTTTGACGACTACCCTGCAATGAGCGTGGACTACATGTCATTGTGCTTGTAAATAAATTTTGTGTGGATGTATTTAAGAAAATAGTGTACGCTTTTTCTAGAAGAGGAGCAGAACACCTGCAGAGGTGCCGCATTATGCCAGTATACACAGAGTTTCTTATGCATGAGCGTGCGAAAAACCAGCATTGGTTCTGTTTTTAGGTCCTTCGTGACTCCCTGCTGGAGAATCAAACAGAGGAGCATTTTGAGGCCGTGTGCGGGGTCAAAGTGGATGCCACAAACCACTTGGACGAATTGTCTCGGAAATTTTTCCCGGAGCTGGACCACTTTGTCGCCTTCTCATCTTTCGTTGCTTGCGACGGGAACGTGGGGCAGACCAACTACGGCTACGCCAACTCAGCCATGGAGCGGATTTGCGAGCGCCGGGTGCAGGATGGCCTGCCCGGTGAGATGCTAGCCTTGTTCGTATATCGGCATGCAAATAGTAGAGTTGTAAATTTAACAGAACCCAGTATATATTGGCATATAACCGCATGTCTGTGTTTGATGCCACTGAAGAAAGTGTTCAAGAAGTCGCATTGTCCGTGTGGAGAGGAAACACTTAAAGAAATTAAACACACATGTATTTCTTCAGGTCTTCATTAGTAGTTCATTGAATTGCATGTTGCAACAGATGCTTTTATAATAGTTGTGGTATGTGCAATACTAGAAACTGATGTTCTCCTAAACGTATTTCAGGGGGAATACCAGAGCTGTAGTGGAAAGCGTGAGAAGTTTTGACCACCTGATGAAAAAGGAGTGAGGGCCGTTCTGCTCCATATAAGATTAACGTTTAAAATAACGTCAGCAGTGTCAAACAATATATGGAGTTACCGATAACTTATCGAAACGCCGAAAGAGAAGTTTGGCATATGGTCCACCTACTGGATGCAGTACCTAATAAATCATAGTTTATGTCCAGGCCGGGTCGGTTGGAAGTATTTGGTGAGATACTAATGCCGTAGCCACTCCCCTCAGCTATTGCCTACTTAGTGTTTTGCCTTAAAATCACGTCATTGTTCTGTAAACTCGGCAAGGTGTGGTATAGTAAAAGAGTGCTGAGGCTTGCTTGGGTTTTAAAAGATGTTGGATGAAGCTACACGTAACGGGCATAGAATCCTAGAGCAAGCGTTCGACCTCTTAGCCAATTGTGAAAAATGATGAAATATACAAGCGTAGGCTAGCTAAGTGGAAAAATGTCAATAACGACGCATAATCCTCACATTCCGACAAGCAAGCTTCAGAATGTCCTGCTAAAAACCCCAAAACAAATTTTTGGTCTTTGCAGACATATACCATATAAATTTTTGCTTATGCATTCTTTGCAGGCACCTTTATAAAAATGCAGAACCTTACTTTCATATAACTTAACTTCGGTATAGAATGTTCCGTCCATCCTAAAAAAAAAGAAGGGATTAAAACAATTACGAGGGGCTTTAGCAACTAAAGTAGTGAAAGGCGAAAGCCTGAGTGCAGCATTCTGCTACGCAGCTGGAACTGATTAGTAACGAATTCGTTAATTAGTGGTTAGTTCTTTAAATATTTAGTCATTAGGAAGGTAGGCAGATATATAATAATTATTCATTAAATAGCAATTGGTCATTGATTGACATAAGGCCATTTAAGGCGTGCATTCGGCCACACTGTGGTGGTGCTCTGTGATTGGTCGAGACCTGTATGACGTCATCCCGCCTCAGCCAATTAGAGCCGCCGCAATAGCGAGACACATTTCGTCCATGACATCCTGAGCCATTAAAGGCTTTCGCCTTAATAATGGCACTTGGACAAAACGGAGAGAACTTTCTGTCACTCTTTGTGCAGGACTGGCCATTCAGTGGGGCGTCATAGGCGACGTTGGAGTGCTGCAACAGGCGGAGACCCTCGGCGGATACGCGCCACAGAGAATTGGTAGCTGTCTGCGCGTACTTGACAAATTCCTGAACCAAGGTCGCCCGGTCGTATGCAGCTTCGTCAAGGCCGATGTGTCAACAAAGCCAGAGGATACTAAATTTAGGCCACAGGACCTCGTCGAGACGGTCACACATATGTTTGGTATGCTCACTGAAGTTGCTAATTTAGCATTGTCGATGTGCAGTGCCTTACGTTTGTGGATACATTATTGGTCTGGTGGTGCCCTACTGAAAAACTAGTTCTACCGGGCAATACCCTCACAAAATCTCACCAAATCGCATAGACTCTTATACGGTGTACCATAATACGGTACCATACGGTTATCATAAAATCTTTCGCATAATTTATGATAATGTACAAGAAACTATGAGATCTAATGCAATTATATGCAATCTGTATGTGATTTCTTATGCGAATTGAGTGAGATTGTGTGAGAAATTGTGAGGGTATTGCCTTATACAATTTTTTAAGTATGGTGACTCAAAGGTTTTTTGCAACATGTTCTTATACTCAGCTTCTATGTACTACACTTATGTGTACCTTGTATTTTAATATGTGATTTCATTACATGTTTGCATGCTCATAGACATATATGTGTGCATATTGTTTTTATGTCACGTTATGTCTGCTCTGTTCTATATTTTTTTAAATCACATGTTTTGCCAGTTTACGTATGCTGCCATGTAAATGGTTCCTCGGCCTCTGTCAAGCCATATCTCGGGCCTTTATCCCAGGAATCCATCGAGTGTGTGACTATTATAAAAGTGAAACATGATTCTGATTCTGACATGCAAGTATCTCTGGTGTAATCCTACGAAGTGCATGGAAAGCAATAGAGCGCGAGGATTCCTCAAAATTCGTCTACGCGCCTTTCTGTGGCATGGAAGGAAACCTTTACCACTCGCTCGGAAACATTATACTTGAAAACAAATGTGTCCATGTCTGGGGTCGTTGTTCAAGACAATTCGCCCTGGTACCATAAATGCATTGCCGACGGCGTACCAAACATGCAGGGATTTAAGAATACTATCCATATTACTGACACAAAGAGCAGAACTACGTGCGGCTCTTTTAGTTAGGGTATAAAAGATACAACTTCAGCTACTTATCTAAACTACCCTTAAGATCTGTTGCTTCGCTGTTCATCGCTTGAAGTATGAAGTTTGGCGCTCACGATAAGTACAAAAATATATACATCTAATAACGATATTTATATTGAGCAATCGCATAACATATAGATACCTGTGGTGGAAAGAAGTTTGTCCATTTTGAGCGGTAGTGTGGTCATATCCGATGATGACCGAACAATTTCGAATTACTTGCTGTTAAACGCAGATCGGTCCTGGAGAAATTGAACTGTATAAGTGGTGTAAAGAGATAAGTAGGCGCTCACAAAACAGTTCAGTTAAAGTGGTAGTAACCTATATCACCATGTAGTCAACCGAATATTCGTTCGGCGATAGCTCCACCATAAAGAGTATAATAAATAGAAATGTCTGGAATTTTTATGTGCATGTGATTGACCTGAAAGGCCTATATCACTGTTTACACAATTCTTCACAACTCTCCTCATCCGTTGCTGTTCTCTTCCTGAGTACAGAGCTTCCGGAGTGCAGAGTACAAAGATAAAGTTTCGAAGTTCTAAAAAGCTGAAACCTTCTTTCCAAAACAATCACTTCCCTCACGAGTAAACAATGTACTGAGATGAATCGTGCGGCCTTGTTGCTTTCTCGAATAAAGTAACAAGGACAATACTCTTCGCACTGTAATGTGATCAGCCTATCGGTAAACTTTCAACTTCCCCATGAGAACTGTGCAATTTGTTTCGCATAGAACTCATGTTTTCGTTATTATGAATGCAGCTCCCCACGAAATGTTCAGCGTTTCATCATAGTATGATCGTGTTTTTGCAGGAGTAGAAAGCTCAGGGAGCCTGGATCTGAGCATGAACCTTGGCGACCTCGGCATGGACTCCTTGATAGGCGTGGAAGTGCAGCAGACACTGGAGCGGGACTATGACGTCACTTTGTCCATGACGGAAATACGTAACCTTACGCTCAAGAGACTTCGACAAATTGAGGAGGCTTCTGTAGACAAATCGCCTCGAGTCTGCAGTAGAACCGAACTGAAAAAGGAGGACAATAATCTGCGAATTTAAACTTTTCTGCGTAGCGCTCAATTTGTCATCTGGTGCATTCTCGGGAAACCTTCAAAATCGGAAGTTTTCACTATAGAAATAAATTACTCGTCAGTATCCACCTGAGTGCTGTCACACTGTTACAAAGTAAACGTACGTAGCTTTTTCAGAATCTTAGCGATTGAAGAAACTTTCGACCGTTCGTGGCCGCATGACACCGAAATTTACTGTTAAAATGACCTCAACCTTGAGTTGTCGTATAGGACTGTTCCACAACAGGCTAAGGCATGTGTCACATTTGGGCGCATGGCGGAAATGAAAACAAGAAGTAGGGCAAAACACGTTCTGTTATAATTAGCGTGGGTGTGGACCCTTGAAAATGATTTTACGTGAAGCTCTCAATAAGACTGGTGTCTTAAAAATTCAGCTTTCTGGATTGCAGCGCAGTATGAGAGCACTGATTACTTCGTTAAGCCTTTGTGGTGCAGAGTGTGGTCTCAACCTTTTAGTGCCAAAATTATGAAGTAATCTAAAATAATACACATCCGAGTTGGTGCACCACGATTAAAAACCCAATATCATTCTCTAGTACGTATTGTATTGTAGTGCAAATTAGACAAGTATACATACCGAACAAGAATTATAAGTCGCCTTCTCTATATTGCTCATCAAAATAAAAGCTGTAGCTGCTTAAACCAATTGCTTTTAGCATGAAGTGAACTTTGTGTTATCCACGCCAGCAATACGAGTCCGAAGGGTGCTGGCACCACTCAGTTCCAGACATCACTGATAACAAATGACATAATATGGCTTCATGCTTTCATTCTTCCTGCTTTTTTTCCTGTCACACACGTGCCGTGGGGATCTCGGCAGCGGAATTGCAAGCTCAATTATTTCATTTCCCCACTATGGATATTAGCGGCTCCAGTTGTAACTTAGTAATGTTTAGGAACGCCGTCTTGCTGCTGTCTATGTCATATGCAAGGCAGTTTGGTAATAAATGCTGTTGGTAATAAAATTCCAGCAGAAATATCATTGAATTCATACATATGGCATCTGTTTTAATAGAGGAGTTGAAAAAGATAGTAAGTACACCAACCTTTTATATCTATCGATATTTCATTACGTGGCTGATAACCATATAGATACTACATCCGCAAAGCGCTTTCTTTAGTCGGACCTTGTATCGCTGTTTTCATAAGAGAAATAGATTAGTGTTAAATTTTATCCCTATTTTTATAGTGCCACGCGCCGCAGCTGAAACAGAACCGAGTATTTTGGGTAGATATAGCAGAGAGTTTTGTTTTGTAGTGCGCGCAGTCAAACAGATCTTGAAGAATAATGTTATAAGACATCTTGCGTCATTCAGAATCATTTCTCGTCATTTGGGGCATCATCAAAGTGGCTGTGAAAACAAAAAACTGGGCGAGAATTCGCGCAAACGCTACTACCTCCCCTAAAATGACTAGTCATTGTGCATGAAGACGTACCACCTGAGAATTTGGGCCTGCTCGTAAAGACCGTTTTGTACGGTGACATCCCACCTACGGAGCTCCGTCCTTGTCGTAAGAAATCCGGCGTAGAATTTCTCTAAAATCTGCAGAGAATTAGTTACAAAATATTTAGGCTTTCTCTTGTAACATTTTTGCAGTATTAGTAAAAGTAACATGAATGAAATGTCAAATTGTGGTAATATCTCCAAGTGGAATATCAAGCCTTGTATAATTTAAGCTCTCCAACCAACAGAATATGGGGACGTCTTTGATATCTCTAACTGTGCAAGTGGCCGACAAATAAATACAATATAGGAATGTCTTTCAAACTTTACATCACACAAACTGCATAATCAAAGTAAAAGGAAAGTGCCTCTGAGATCAAGGTTTTGAAAGTGTACGAAATCTTGCATTTCAAGAGCGCGGAGCCGCAAATACGCCACCACGAAAGTGTTCTGGCGAGGCTCGTTGGTCTGCACTGCTATAATAGTAGTTCAAATTGCTAGCAATGGTGAAATCAGCATATTGTTCTATTAAACAGTGATCCAAATATTTGCTACGACAATATGTACCCTATGTTATTCCTGTGAATAAAAGACGCTACCATTTAAAGCAATTCCTGTACTGTGCGCTGTCTGTTCGCATTAATAATATGAGCTGCCACCAAATTATGAGTCATCCTCTTTTGCATTTCCGATGCCCCAATGTGGAGGATTTGGGCGTTCGACCTCATATATCTTGCATATATTGACATCAGTAATGCTACGGATTTCCACAGCGATTAACAATACGCTGCAACTAGAATGGTATGCAGTGCTTGATGTATTTCACAATACTTTTATGGTGCCCACGTATATCTGGAATGTCAGTCCGAGATTATGAACGCATTGATTTCAGTTACCATGCTGCCAATAACCTCAAGTAGCTGGGCCAGCACCTGACACGGGGACCTTGTTTTCGCATGCGAAAAAACTGCGTCTAACTTTGCTGCCTTAAAATAAACCCCAGTGTGTAATTGAAACTGACAATACATTTAGATCCCATTTGACAGCTTGTGAATAAGACCCCGTTGCGGCATAACATAGCGCTCTGGGATGGCAAATTGACATCTAGCTGTCTATATAAATGCTGCCGATATATTCTTTACCGCACAGAAACAGTCCAGTGGGCTGCAGCTTACGTGCCATCTGGGTTTGTTGCGTGGGCTCTACGAAGCAGACTAGCTTGGAAGAAGATAGAACTCCACTGTGCATTAGTGGCCTAAATGGTATGGTGAGCTTGAACTTTCCTCTTCTAGCAGAGCTTTTGTTTCACACATGCTGTGAATTTGTGTGTCTAATACAATAATCGCAAGACCACAGAACATCATTATCGTTGGCTATAAGTTTCATATTCGAAATGCTAAGCTCAGTAACAAAAGATATGATTATTATAGCGCAGTTGTAAACAATTGATACAAAGCTTTTTCTTCCTCTTCACGCTACTTTATTTTATATATTGTTGCTATTGTCGTTGTGAGACACTGACCGGAAAAGAAAAGGGCTGCACACATCCACTGACCATTTCTGAGAGCCTGTTTTTTTATGCTAAACCTGATTGCAAGCCAATGGTTACGTTGAAATAAGAATTCGTTAAGACGTCTACGGCCTCAAAATATAGAGTTCGTCAATATATCCGAACTCGTTTTAAGAAACATAATTTATATGAAAAGGCACATTGTAAAATGCAGCTTGGGAACATTTTTAACAAGCCCTCATTTATGAGTCCGCACATCAGAATAATTGTTTTGGAGGATTATAAGGAAATAAGAAAGTAGAGCATCGTTTCGCCTTGATTTATTCTTACGTTTTAAAAGTAGGGTTGCGAATTTTCAAAAAAAAAAGCAAATGCATATCGCAGATGAATAAAGAAGAGGAGGGAAGACAGGCATGTTAACGAGAAAGGTGTTCCGACTGCCTCCACTGCACTACGGGAGAGGGAAGAGGGGATTATTAGAGAGATTTAGCTTGCCGTGATCTGCAATCCGCCACCGTGACTGTCTACCGCGCGTGGGCGGGGCGTTCAAGCTGATTGGTCCCGACGTGGTAGGTCTGTGTGCCGACATCCAGTATGTGGCGCCATCTATCGGCGTCAAGGGATCTGCGCATGCGCAGTGAAACGCGCGGTGGCGGATCGCGGTAGCAGAACGCGGATCACGGTAAGCTAAAACTCTCTATTATCAGGAAAAGACAAAGGGTCAGAAAGTCTAGCGTAAGTTATCACTCAAGGCAGTCGCTGTCAAGTAGCGAATCTGTGCGTTGTAAGCCTCGATGGTAGCCGATTGCTATGACTATGCACTATGACTTTATCCTTTGTTAGAGGATAAGGTCATCGCACAAAAGCAGAGCAGTTACACAGGAGATGATCTAATGTCTCCTGGAAACCACATCTCTCGCAGGAAAAGTGTCGGTCATCTGAATCGGGAAAGCATATTGGATTTAAAGGCAACACCACGCCACAGAATGCACACCAATGTTGCTTTACGAGCGCCGTGTTATGGGGAAGACAAATGCGCCGTTCAGGGTCCAATGTCCCGAGGTTGCGGTATCCAACGTGTCTCATATTACACTCTATAGGTTCGAGCTCAAATGGCAAAGCGGGGAGCCCCCAAGCTACGCCAACTCTCGATACAGTGATACTAGCTTGAAGCCCGTCGTTGCAGGCATAACGAGTAGACGTGTACGTCTGGTGATATCCTTGAATAGCACAGGTACTGGCAGCCATTAAGCTTTCTGAACTGCATCCAGGAATTTCGCACGCCACACCTAGTTAGCTAGAAAGAATCATTATTTTTTAGAGGCCTCCGGGCTGTGCTTTGAGTTCGCTGAGAAAATTAAAATGTGCCTTATTTATACTATATTGCTCAGTGTACTGACATAGTGTGTAAGATTACAAAATATTATTTTTAACGCTGCTGAAGATGGCGCTATACCGGTCCGATTGCTAGCTCAGCACACACGGCCATCTTTTTACGCCCACAAGCACGGGGCTGACGCACTTTGGTTAAATATATTCTAGTTGCGAATAAAAGGTAGCAATATATTCCAACATTTCGGTCCTCAACGTCGACGATTTACTGAGGCCATGCCTGGTGTTCTTAAAGATACTTTTTTATTGGTCTACGCCATACCAGGGTATCTGTGTTTTACGCTTCGTCATTCATGTAGGTACATATCTCTAAAATATATATTCAGACAAATCAGGACAACAAATCAGCACAAAGCGCATGCAACGAAACAGATAGCAAGTAATTGAGAGCAATGAAGATGCTTGGTAAAGCAGCGCGAAGGGTAACAGGCCAAGGAGAAGACACAGGCGAAGCTCTAATAAATGACGAAGTAATTGGTTTACTCGCAATAAATGCACAAAAGATAATAAGACATAAAAAAGCTACGCCATTGATTTGTCATTTTGTCATTCAGTAGTTAGTACTGAATAAGACAGTCAACTTCATTTTAACTAACATCAGTCATGATGTGCTTACGCACGTCAACGATTTCTATCAGCAGTGCGCCTCGTATGTGTGCGCAGAGGCTGTCGATTATAATTCGCCACAAAATCACTGCCTGACACCTGTCTCGTAAGCTTGCTGACATGACCCGCTTCAGTTTTGGGGACATATTCCAGTAGACGAACGATGACGCATCACTGATTTCTCAATACATAGCGCGCACTACAGCGGAAGGAAGAACTGAAATAACTACCTTGATAAGTAATGATGGCAGAAGTAACATAATGATTTTCATTACTGTGTTTCTTCATATACTACATTGAACTTCCTGAAGGTATTGCGAGCAAAGCAATGAGTTCCTCAGCTGATAGTCATTAGAGTGTGTGAATTTTTTCTGTGTGCACCGGGCATAAAAACTTGCCATCAATCATGCCGCAACTGGCCCAGCTACTTTCCATAGATGAAATGTAGTCGGATGACAGTAAGCTCTGTTGGTCGCTGTGCGGCAACCATTTGTCAAGGATTGAAAAAATTGGTAGAAGAGGCAGCTTTGGGACAATGCTGTCCATAGCAGCAGTAAATTTCAAATTTTTGCGGACGTCAAAGATGCAATCGTACGGCCGGTGAACTTTTCCTGTTATTCTATTCCTTAAGCAGTGAAGTTGAAGCCAATTGATTTTGCCTCGTGGGAGTGATAAAGCAGTCAAAAAGAGAACTTCCTGTCTTCCTGTCTCGTCGTCAAAAAGTACTGTTCTTATCTTTTTATTACCCCATTAGCTGGCCATAAAGAGGCGACTGGGTGAATTCTTCCTGCCAAAATTCTTTCAAATGCCATTTATTTTTCAAAAGTGTTCAATTTGATGTCTCCAATTACAAATATAAATTCCTAAAATATAGGCTACAGCTGGTGTGCACAAATATAATTGGAGAGGAATGGAAGAGGCTTTCGTGTGGCAGAAAGCACACTTGGGCTCGTGGTAATGTAAAAGCTTTTGCCTGAAAGCAAGTGTCTATGAATTCACCGCCATAAAAGCTGCACAAAGGTTGTTCTATGAAGCTCTTCATGCAGAGGCTCTCACAAGTGTATAATCTCAAGAGGTGGGTATGGATATACCGAAGTAGCGGTATGGTGTATGAATATAAAAACGCTGCGCCATGGTGCATCACAGATTTCATCCACCCCAGAAGATAACACAGATATGAATCGATTTCGCATTAAACGGTACTTCTCATTTCTTATAGTTCGCACATATTGGTCTGAGTCTGGAAGCATAACCCCATGGTTGTTGTGCACATACCTCAGACCGATGAAGCAACATTGTTAAGTAAGTGACGCTATGTATGCGCTATATATCCGATGCTGCGAAAGCACTTTTCTTCGAAAAGGAATGAAATAATGTTGCTAATCTAAGGTGAATCAAGAGCTGCAAGTGGCTTAGCAGTACTAAAGAGCAATAGATGTGTTATGGCTCGAAAAAAAAATTATTTCGGCCTCAGTACTGCTTTCTGCAGACGCTTTAATTGATCATGACAATGCGAGAAAGAGTAGTATCACAACAGAAAAAAAACGAAGAAAAGCAGACTACCGCGGCAGGCACTCCTCTCAACTGGTTTTCTGAAGGAAAGAAAAATATTTACAGTCTTTGTTTGTTGTTCATTTTAAACAGCTACCAGAGGTACACTCGCGCAAGCAGCGTTCACAAGAAACCTCTTTAAATATTCTATCAAAAAATTGTACTCATTTGAGTAGCATGTCAGGGAAGCTGTGCTAACGCATTCCGATTCTCCATATTAGATGTGAAACGCTTCTTTCAACTAGCACAAAAGCGCGCCTTTGCGTCTTGACAATAATTGTGTTTTTTAACTATGATGAACATATTTCAGGCAATTCGCAAGATTAGCAATGAAATGCTAAGATGTTCTGCATTAAAAATGTAGGTATTTTTCATGCCCACGAAGACGCCCATTCAGACAGTATCCGGATTTGAACCCGTTTGAAGCAAACCAAAAGGGATGAACCGGTTCAAACCGGAATGGAATGTTTCTCCGGAGCCGATCCTGACTCAAACCCGAAAGGCGTAAACGCGAATCCAAACCAAACCAAACCAAAAAAAAAAAAAACAAAACAAAAAGAAAAACAAATTCTGATTAGACACCCCGCGTCAACGCAGAAAAACTTCTTCAACGGCCTTCTTTCTCTTGCGCAAATTGAGTCTTGGGAAATTAGCTAATTAGCAGCGCAAAATTCGCTGGCATACATTCGACGGCATCGCGCATGTGCAGAGGTCCCAGACGTTATCCGATCCCGAAGGAAGACTGGTCACTCATTACGGACACTGGGCTTCGCTGTAGTTTATTGGTCCACACAGAGTTCCCGCTGCACCCCAAATCATACGCAAGCACACGCACAACCCACAACAAATAGATGCTGCCAACAGGCACTCCCTTGCCTCGACAGGGCGTGCGTATGCATCAACTTACTCGGCTGTTATCTGATATCCCTGGAGTATACAGGAAATCACTCCTTCTCACCTAGTGGATCCTCTTTTTCCGTTACCTGTATATGTTTTTGAGACGTTTCTCTTTTCACATTAGGAGGCCATGGCGAAAGAAGAAATAGCAATCACTGGGCTGTCCGCTCGCTTCGTGCAAGCAGATGACTTTGCTGAGTTCAAGGAAAAGCTCTACGCGGGTGTTGACTTTGTGACTGCCGACGAGACACGCTGGCCCCGAGGTATGAACTGCAAGAAAATTTCAGCGTGCACTTGATCACCCACGAAAGTGAAATTTTAGTCTTGCAATAGAATTTAAAGACATGTTTTTGCTTATCATTTGTTCAGTTTTTGCTGATGGGCAACCTTGCTTTTCTTCCTCTCGCTTCTTCGCTTCATTTATATATATGTATATATATATATATATATATAATTTATTTATTTACTGTGTTTTCATTTTTTGTCTCCTTTTACTCGTTATATTTCGGTTTCTTACTTTCTTTCTTAATTTCTTTCTACCTGTCTGTCTTCTTTTTTTTTTCGCTCCTTCCTTCGTTTCTTTTTTTCATCGTTCCTTCCTTCTTTCCTTCCTCTCTTGCTTTTAGCTCTTTCCTCCTTTATTTCTTTCTCTCTCTCTCTTTCTTTCTATGCATTTCCTCTTCCGTGAAATTCACATGCCGAATTTTTTCACTTCCTTCTGCGCATTTGTTGTTCAGCCTTTCTTTTTTCTGTGTATAATTCGGCGTGCGCCAATTTACACAACGCTATTTAAACCAGCTGCAAAGGGCTTACCGCCCACCTAAAGCAACAATCTCAGAAAGTGTAATTCCTTGACGGAACTAGTGAACGCAATTTATTTTAGCTACGCCCCTTCTGAATAGCGGTAATGAATACCAACCTATAGAAATAATAGTGAACTGTGCCTATTATTGTTATATACACCAGCTCCTTCAAATGCTTCAAAACCAGCTCACAAAAGGCGCAATTTGTTGGCTCATTACATTTCACTCAGCCCTCGGCTCCGAAGTCACGGTGGGGCGAAGGCAAAGACACGTTTGGTGCGCGGATATTTTGTCGTACGGAGCTATATCTGACCGTCCGAAAATTTTCGAGCGTATTGAAGATGTTTCGGCTGGGGTTTGTACCATAAGTTTCATTAAAAATATATATATATATATATATATATATATATATATATATATATATATATATATATATATGTGTGTGTGTGTATATATATATATGGCAGAGTTTCTTTATTGGGCACTTTAATGAGATAACAATAAATATGCGCACACACTGTTTAGAAGGTTAGCTATAACAGCTAGTGGCCGGTCCAATACAAAAAATACTTGTAGTTCAGCCGCAGAGCGCGGAAGGCTGAAAAGTTAATCATCATAAACAAAGTAGGACACGTTTACAAGATACACACCACCAAACCAAAAAAGATATAGGAGACTCTAAGAAGAATAAAAAGAATACATAACACTGGGAAAAAATACGAAAAAATACGAAAAAATACACAGACTACATAAGTACATAGAGAAATGATGTGTGGATAATTCACAAGAGAAGAGTTTCAGGCAAAAAATGATTAGACTGGTAATGCAGTTTGCAAGTCATTTTAAAATTTCTGGCCACTTTTACCTCGATCGGCATTTTGTTCCATATTTGAGCTTCATTGAAATCTACCCGGCGTTCGCCATAAACCCTGCTAAATTTAGTCAGAGAAGCGAAAACGTGGTTTTGGTTGCTTTTCCTGTAGTTAGGCTTATGTGTAGATACGGGCTGACATGGTTTTGCAGCGACTCAATAACGAGATTATGGAGTCGAGGACGCCATCAACTACAAGAGGAAACACGTGATATTGTGTCTGCTGTGAAAGGTCTAATGGTGGTACGCCCATCACACGGGCAAGTTTAGTGACACAGTCACGAGGGGCACTTAGAATGACACTTTTGATGCTCGCTGTCACACGGCAAAATAAAGTGCCAATTTGAACTGACGGCAGCGCCGATTAGGATGCTGCAGTTGGCTGCATCCTTATGTGGAACTAAATTTCCTTTCACAAAAACACTTTAAACTTCAATTGCATTGCGAAAAGAATAATCCTAAGCTAATATTCAGAGTTTATTTGTGCATCTCCGTGTCATGGGTTTGACTAAGAATGCATCGCGATGTCCACAGGCATGCTAGCTTGACCGCACGTTTTGCTAGCATGCATGGTTACTGCTGTTTACATGCAAACGCGACCTCGTGTATGCTATAGAGTTCAGCTGCTAACCACGATTGTCGCTAACCTAGCGTTGCTGCTTTGGTTTGCATTGTTAACCTAGAATATGCCTGTAGCTTCTAGGTATGGTGCGGGGTCAGCGATGTTCGATAGTGAAAGGTGTACTAGCTGTCTGATTCAGAACAGCATGCATTTTTCACTTGAAATCATGTCCGACGGCGCTTCTATGCAGCCTAAACTGTCAAGCGGCGCAGCATTCACGTAAGGCAGCATCGTCACGTTCGTAAAGGGTTTGCTTGGCGTGTCGTTGTACACAACGTCGAAAAATGCCCGGTCGCTGCCGCATCAGGAAAGTAGGCAAGACGTTTGCAGCGTTCACAACGCCAGATGCTACTAGCTTTCCACTGTCATGCCACCTGTGAGCGCCCGTGGCCGCCAGAGCACGCGGGGCAAGTATATAGCGCTTGGCCGTGCGCTCCGCCGTGGTCGTCGCTAGGCCTAGTGTGTTCCGCATCGATGTATAGGCAGGCGGCGCTTTCGCATTGACCAGCTTAGTAGGATCATAGCAAAGGGGGCTATGGTAGGATATACGGCTCACTCGTGGCAGTGCCCTATTGTTAACCTTACTGTCGATAAATCGACGAAGACTACGGAGCAAGGCTAGTATATACGTGTGTCAGCTGACCGGGTGAGCTGCGCTACGCCGCGCCGCCTGCGACGATGGCTATTAAGTCGTGAGCAGAAATCTGCTTGTATCGCAGCTCGGTACGGGTCAACGATCCCCAAGAAGGATTCATTTTTGACATTGCTTTGCTCCGGGGCTTATTATTCGCGAAAAGAAAAAACTAATTCGCGCACGTTTCTAATGCCGGTGACACCAGGGCCAGATGGTGCTGGCTTGGCGCTGGCGGCTTGGGGGAGAAAAAGCGGAGCTGCCTCCGGATGGCGCTTGAGCAAAATACTGCCGTATCAGGGGACGACTTTCTAGAGAATTAGTTACAAATAAATCCAACTTCCCTAATGCCTCTTGAGATACCGCATACCATCGAAGTGCAGCAGCAGACGAATGCCTTCACCTTAGCGCGAGCCCTGAGAGCGAGGGTAGCTATTCAAGTATGCGCCTCGTTTTCAATTGGTGATAGCTTAAAGATTGTGACTATAAAAAAAAAAAACGCTATTGAAATTACAATAAAAACGTCAAAATATTGTAATTCTCAAAACGTACATAAATAATATGTAGATGCTCTGCTGCTAGGCTACACAGACGCCTGCCATACAAAGTGTAGTGAGTTCGCCAAGCTCATTTCGAGCCGAGTGGGCTCAGCAGCTGGTGTCATTAAAGTTCATCGTATGACACGATGCGAATGACACTGAAAGCGAGTGTCACTCGTTGAAAGTGACACTAAACGTGCTCGTCCGGCAGGAGTATAAGCTATATAGCTATACTTCGACATATGGCTCGTCGAAGGTCAAACGAAGGACGGTTAGTTGGTCTGTGGGGAAACGTCCCAAAGCGACTCAGGCTATGAGAGATGCCGTAGTGGAGGACTCCGAAAATTTCGACCACCTGGGGTTCTTTAACGTGCACTGACATAGCGGCAGAAAGTTAGGTGGGCGGATGAGATTAAGAAGTTCGCAGGGGTCAAGTGGATGCAGCTAGCACAGAACCGGGTCAAGTGGAGAAATATGGGAGAGGCCTTCGCCCGGCAGTGGGTATAATCAGGCTGATGATGATGATGATGATGATGATGATGATGATGATGATGATGATGATGATGATGATGATGATGATGATGACATAGCAAAGCCCTTGGGTTGCTTTTCGCCTCCAGCGAAAAGCTGCCGCCGAGGCCGGGATTCGATCTCGCGTTCCCAAGAACAGTAGTCACGCGCCGTAACCTGCGCCACACCGGCAGGCAAACGAATGACAGGTTTAATTTAGCTGATACATGGTGTAGTCAAGGCATCGCTTCAAGAGGCAAAGAAACAGAAACAGAGAGGTGGGAGGGGGGGGGGGAGAATAATGAGGTACAACCTTCCAACTGCACAGTCATACTCTTCATAAACAGCGGCTGTTCCTTTTCTGTTCCTAACGGGCGCCTAGCTTTTCGCCTCTAACGGAAAGCGGTCGCCACGACCAGGATTCGATCCCGCATCCTTGGGTACAGTAGTCGAACACCCAACCACTGGACCACCAGGGCGGGGCCCAAATTAATGCTTACGTATCGACACTACCATTACTATAATTTAAAAGTCATAACTTAAACTTATATACCTGGCTAAATGTTCCAAGATGTGTTTTGTCTCTTCTGGTGCTACCGCATGTTTTCGCAAAATTCAGCGGTGAATAGGAATGCATCATCATCACTATCTTTCGCTTTCTTAGATGCACCTTCTGTTGTGCTTCTGTACTTCTCCGCCCACACCTTCATCTCCTCGCACTGGGATCCTCAGTGCTCGGTGCACTCTTCTATTTGCTGTATTTGATTAACATGCTATTATTCCTTTGGGATACAGCTATATGCAGTGGCACGAAGGAACAGGCAAATAGAAAGATTTAACATATCGCAAGCATACTGCACACGCCGGTTTACCGGACGTCAAGTATGCAAGCGCAGAGTCAACACATTGCCCCACCCTTGCCACTGCGCAGGAGGAGTGGGCGTCCGGCCTGTAAACCGGTACACGTTGCCACTCGTACGTCTGCGCTCTGGTAAAAGTCTCAGTTAAGAGCGATCACTGTCCATGTGAGATTACTAGATATGACGCCACATTATGTAGTTACTGTGCATGTGTTTCAACGTAACGTTCATTGCTTGCAGGTTATCTGGGTTTGCCCGAGCGCTGGGGAACGATACGCGATCTATCCCTTTTCGACGCCAACTTTTTCGGGGTGCATCCCAGGCAAGCACACCTAATGGACCCCCAGATGCGACTTCTGCTAGAAACTTCGTACGAGGCCATGATAGATGCGGGCTACGACCCAGGGACACTGCGGGGTCAGAAAGTAGGAGTGTTCGTCGCATGTGCCAACGTCGAATCTGACGAGGCGTTCTGTTCTGACCCAGAAAAAATTGACGGCTTTAGCTTATTGGGCAGTTCCATGGCCATGCTGTCCAATCGCCTCTCTTACACTTTCGACTTCCGGGGTAAGCAATCTGTTTTGAGTCTCTTAGAACTGCTTCATAGGGGCTATGAATATGTTGTTATCTATGTTTTATAAATAGATGGTGCACAAACAAAACGTTAAGCATAAAACCAAGTATCTAGCCCTTTCGTTTCTTCTAACGCACCCTAACGACCTTTGTGTGCATCTCTTTTTAATGCTGCTCAATTTCATTGTTTTTATTTGCTGGTACCTTGCGTGTAAATGCACAAAGCGATATGTTGGTGACTGATGTAAGATGTAGGCTCACTGCACTGCGTTTAGATTAGAAAGTGCAATCCGTAAGCGGGGAAGAGCACAAATGTGGAAAATTTTTAGACTCCCTCGAAAGATTTAAACCTGCAAATATATCTTCTCAGACTCATGGAGCAAATCCAATGGCTCCAAGAGTGAAAACGTAGGTTGTACTAAGAAGTTCCCCGGCATAACAGAATCAATACTTCATTTCATACCCTTCTGTTATGTAATTAAGTCTTGCGCTATGCTTCAAATTTTACCTTGCCATTAGAAGACATCGGTGCAATCGTTTGAAAATGGTTTCCAAAAAAAAGACCATCGCGGGAATTACGGTACGTAGTTTTGAAGAATTGAGCACTGTTCTTCAGGCTTCTAGATTTCGCATATATAGAGGTAAAGTATTTTAGAGATTCAACCATGCATATACATGTGTAGCATTTGCTTGCTTTATATTTTTACGGACAATACTACCCTACAAATGACAATATTTTCTAATTCTTCATTTTTATATCAGAGGTGGCGGCATATGAGAGCAGCCGGCACCGCCGCCGAGCCTCGTGGGCCTCGTATCACGAGGTCTAGGAAAGGGCACCAGAGAGATCCGCTCTAAAAATAGGAATATCAGCGGATCAAATTTCTGACACGACTGGAAAAGTTGTTGAATTTGCTCTTAAGGAATAGTTGGGAACGTTTACTGTACTAGTGAATTTTTCTGGAGGGTGACGGTGGGTGGAGGTTCCTCGGAAGCACTGGCAGATAGGTTGCCACGTTGTTAGACATGGGGTAAAGATAGGTGCTTGGCAGTGCATCTGGTAGAATGTGCCTAATATGCAGCGTCTTCACATAAAATCTCAACGTCACGTTTATGCGGAGCTACTATTGGCTGCCGTGTTACCATGGTACGTAGAAATTATCATTTGCCATAAAGCGTCCATTTGACGCTCATCTTATGCGCATCCATCTATATGCAGCGACGCAGTCCTAACTGCTGCCCGTGGAGAATTTCAAGCCAGGAGGTTACTCTGATCAGCTGTTATACCATAGGAAAGCTGGGTGGGCTATTGACCAACGCCGCTATTCTACAGAAGTGACACCACTTATCCACTCACCCTATTCAAGGCACTATGTGAAGCTTGTCTCGTTTAGGGAAGGTAAAACTCGACAGAAAATGACGAATGACGGTTTAAGAGGTCGAACGTTTGTGAGGTGGTGCATAACTAATTATCAAGGTTGGCGTTGCGTCAGTTGGCAACCCCCCAGTTTTGGGGTTGAGCTGGGCAGGTGTGGAGTGTAGAGCGCTTCCAGAGGGCGACAGTTTCTTGCTTGGGCAGGAAGATTCGCTACTACAGACACCAGAATTTCATAGGCGGGGATAGTAGCACATTTTTTTAAAGAGAGAACCACTACAACAGAAAAACGCTCTTTAGCGTGAACCATCAAACGTGTGTATATTTCTAACTATGAAGATGCAGCGAGGAAATCGCAATCTCTTTATAAGAACAGACATTACAGAGCCTTTTCGATGCGGCCAGCGAAGAACGGCACTCTGGAGTGAGCACTGGACATATCTGCCAGAAGTCGAAACCAACGGGTATCTGAAGTTGAAAAACATAGGACACCAGAGAAGACACGTCGAAAGCAGTCTCCTACCACAGACATAAATCGACAGTAAAGAACGTTTACGAGGCAGTGACAGCTGATGTCAAGAACACGTGCCAGGGTATCTAAAAAAAAGTGATGTATGAACACGTGCGCAATCGGTGGTTTTAATCGGATCTCACACCATCTCCTCTCAAATAGCTTGTACCAAAACGTTTCTTGATGTTTGCTTCGAAAAACACGTGCTCACCGCAGGTGGTACCCCCAGCAAGGCCACCGACCATGCATTCCTTAACATTCGGAATCGCGGTGATCTCTCCAGTCTCTACTGGTACGAGTCTTCTCTGCGCTATGCCGCCCCATGCAGCGACACCGGCAAGCTTATTTGCTATGTGTACTACGCTCCTCTGAACTTCTGTGATGTGATGCTCGCCACGGGAAAGATTTCTTCGGATGCTCTGCCCAGTGAGTGCATTTATTAATCAGCTTACAGTTCTTTTATGTCACTATAAACGACTCCATACATGGATTAGAACATAATTCAGCGAATGCGTTGTTGTTTTAGGCAAGTATGAACAGCGCTTTGGACGCCTGTTAGCCATATATTTGTTACTTTCAAGTATTGATATGGCAGATACGATGCCAATTGAGACTGAAGAGGAAAAAATGAAGCACACATCATGTACTACTTGATATTGCAAACGCCAGAAACACTATGCTTCTCACCTGTCCCCTTTGTGGTGATCGGATATTCTTGGAATGCGCGACGCGCTGGCATCATCAAAAACGCTATTTGCTAACAATGTTCGAGAAAAAATTGTTTAAATTATGGCCTTGTTTTATGTGCTTCCCGCGTAGTTCACTCTCACATTTGCTCATCAAAAGGCCGAAATCAGGGGGCTACGAAAAATGTTCAACTGATCGATACAAACATACACCAAATTTGTCGATTTGGTTTCCGTGCCGCATTTCTTACTCGCATTGTGAATTTTAGTTTGGAAAATTAGGAACGACTCAATAAATGTAGTATTCGCACAAACCAACACGAAATAAAAAAAAATTGTTCTCTCCTGCATAACGTATCCCATTAAAAAATGGATATCTTGCAAGCACGTCGTGACCTTCTTTCGGCACCTTGTCACGCTTGAAACACTTGCTATGTGTTTGGAAAGGAAGTGGGGCTGACAGCGATTTCTTCGGAGGAAGGACCACTAAACATGCTTGTCTCTTGCGCTTCTCCGATCATTTACTGTACCGCGCTCAGTTGTGATCGTTTGTATGAATATCTCAAACAGGCCCGTAAGTGCACAAGCATTGTGAAACGCAGAATGAAGATTAAATATACTATCTCTACGCCAAAAGAGTACAATGACGCCACCGATAATAGAGCGATCTCGAAATCATCCAAACAAAGCAAATGCAACATGAACCACAATTTGTACAGCATATCAGATCAGCGGAAATGCATCAGCCCTTCACATTTCTTCACATTCATAGAAGTACTGTTCCTTTCGAAGTGACAGTTCATTTATGTCTAGTAAATATATTTCTACGCGCGGGAAGCAACGAATTATAATTAGTGTGGTTTCCTTTTCTGCGTTATATTATTTACTTTCATCTTAGCCTTGAGTTCGGCGCATGGGATTTCTAAATGTGCATTAACGACAAACACAATTTCATTATCTGCTCATATCTTGATTTGCTGAAAGGTTTTAAGCACAAATTTTTTCATTGAACGAATATACAGATGAGATGGCAAAGTCCGAGTGCCTGCTTGGCCTGGAGTTCTCCGGTCGCCACCAACAAGGACGCCGTGTGATGGGTTTGGTGCCATCCAAGGGCATGGCTACAGCTGTCGCTGTGGATTCACATTGGCTCTGGGAGGTTCCTGATTCTTGGAGTCTCGAAGAGGCGTCTACGGTGCCGGTAGCTTACTCAACTGCCTACTACGCCCTCCTGATACGGGGTAACATGCGACCAGGAGAATCGCTGCTGGTACTCTCCGGCAGCGGAGGAGTCGGACAGGCGGCCATCTCCATCGCGCTATCTATGGGGTGCACTGTGTACACCACCGTTGGTTTGTACTAAACATTTAGCACCATTATAGCAGCTACTGTATTCGGATTCTTCGGGAGGGGATGTTGTTACCGTCATTTTCATAGCTACTATTAATTACAAATTTCTACGCCCTTTGGTGGCACACGGATTTCTTAAGATTAAATGCGCAGATGGAGGATTGGCTTTGTGTAGGATACCTCCACATATCCTTTCATCTCGGGAGGATGGCCTGAGTTACTCGAACAGTGCAGGAGGAGCTATGTAAGAGAGGGTGTGCGTTAAGGCGACTTATATAAAATGGCTCTCCTTATCTGAACAATGGAATTGAGCTCTCCATGGAAACTCCGTCAATTTAAGTCATCCATTCAGACGGCCGGCTTCATATGAGAAGTGGAGTACGCCCGGCCGAAAATGATAGTTCATTGCTATCCTTCAATGCAGCGCACTGAAAACAAAAACGCAGGAGGAAGACAGCACAAACGTTGTAACTGTCTAGACCAACAAGCCCAAATCTTTACCCTTCATCATAGCCGCTAGGTTGAAGTGTCCTGTGCATGTGGCACGTTCCACGTTAAGTGTGTTATTAGTAGAGCCGGGAATATGGTCTCGGTGCACGTTATGCATGCATGTAGGCCTGGCCCATATGTAATTTAATGATGCCGCTGTCGTAAGGTTAGTTGTACACCTCTTGGCATCAATCCTTCGCCCGAGTCACAGTGCAAACGAAAGCTAAGTTTTGGCAGTATGCTTTATAGTGCTCACTTCTTGCGGAGTCTTGGATATATGTACTGCTTCACGGGAAACGCATGGCGAATGAAACAGGCTTCATAGACCGCTTGTAAATGGTAGCCACATATTAGAAGACTTGGGCAGGCGTGATCTAAGGCCATTGACCAATGTCGCCTGGTCACACGCTCACTTTATTACTGAGACAATATTTCATTTTCATTGTTTTGTTGAAATTATATATGGATTCCAAGTTTTTTTCTCCTGCTTATGTTTCAGGTTCTAACCAAAAAAAAAAAAAAAAAAGAATTCAGCGCGTTTTTAATTAAGTGTGCAGACGAACTAGCTCGACATTCTGCTATATTATGAAAACAATCCTTCACCAGTCTACAATCCCAGTTTGCTTTTGCAGCCGTACAATGCCGCGAAAAACATTTATTTCCATCACGATGTTTAAGCCATTTTATCCCTGGCGTTTGTTCGCTGACTATCGAACGAGCAAAAAAACATATGCAACGATTTACCATCTTTTCAAATAAAAAGCTCTACGGTGAGCCTTGAATATTTATTTTTGACTTGAACATGTTCTGCATGTCATTAAAATACTCTCTGTCGGGCTGGCTTGTTTCTTCGGTAATATATTTCTGACAATTTATTTTCGGGCACACTTCCCTCTAAAATTTAACTGACATAGTGGCGCTTCACGCCATGAGTTTATGCTTGTCCCACACCCTCCTTGTATATTTTCTGGCAAAATCAGTGGCTTATAAACAAAATTTTGCAACCGGGTTTAGAGTTGTACAATAAAATAACTACCTTCACAAAGCACGTCCAAGCAGCTATACCCATCCACCAACAGCTGCAATCCACGACTCGCCCCAACCCTACCTTTCCAGAACTGGTATTCATTGCGCAGAAACCCAATTGCAACGTCCAGAATCGCCAACTACATTGAGCCACCACAAGGCCCCCGTACAATGCCAGCTAACCCAGCAGCAGAATGAAAAAGCGATGTCATCGAATTCAAGGCTGGCGTGAGAAAGTGAGCTTGAATTCTATAGAAACACCACTTACTAAGCACTTCTGTGCTCCATCGACCATAGGAGATTGGCCTCCTAACCAGCGCCTGAGCTGGCCCATGAACCTCTGCTCATTTCACTCATTCCCAAAGTTATGTTGCACGTGTGAAGCCTGCGCCTAAAATAAACGGATGGATTACAGTAAATTCCATGAAATGGGCAAATCAGGTCCCATATGACTCCACCCGGAGACTCCTTGTCCCGAAGGTTCGTCGAATAAAATAATTGTCTTAAAACGCTCGCAAATTTTACACCTACAGCAAAAAAAAAAAAAAGTAAGACGGGCGGGCGCGTTGGGCAAACGCTTTGCGGTTTCAGGTCTTCTGCGGGGACATCGAAATAGTTTCGTCATTGCAAAGGCAAGTATTGGAATATTTGACGGATGCTCAGCGGGCTGCTCTGGGGAAAATGTAGGATGTTATGTTTCGCGGGAAAACTTGGTATCTATATATGCGATGTTTCATTAACATTTTGGAGTTAAATGATGTGAAGCTGTTGTAGGAATACATATTTTCACCTCTCAGAACACAGACATCTGTGCACGCGGCGCCGTCGACAAAGCAAAATCTGGGCTATCGGTAAAAGCATGGTGAAATTACGGTGAATGATAAAGTGTCAGACTAACAACCTCGCGGTTTTAAATCTTGAATTTCACGACCGAGGACTGTGTGCTCTAGCGCAAAGCGCCAAAAAAAAGCCAACTATGTGCGCTACGTATTGAAGAAAGACATCCACCTTTGATAGGGTGAACGTCCTTTATTAAAAAAAAATAAATATAGGGCAAGTTAACCATTTGCGTAAGTTCATAGCTGCAGAAAGGGCTGGTTTTACTTGAAAACAAAAAGGCTTGCAATCTTTTTTAATTTGGTATTGCATACTCTAGAAAACATAAAAGGAAAGCAAGATTTTTCTAGGAAAACAATCTCGTATTAGGTTTTTGTCCGATCCCGTAGGTTCTCAAGAAAAGAGGGAATTTCTCAAGCGCCGGTTTCATCAGCTCAAAGATCGGAACATTGCAAGATCGAGAGACCTGTCCTTTGAGGAACATGTGCTCCGAGAGACCAACGGAAAGGGTAAGTTTGCGTCCATAGCAAAAGTTGAGTGAAAAGTGACAATAATATCGCAGTAGAATTTGGCTTATGCACGCTTAGCAATAAGAATAAAGAAATTTGAAGACTTTGCTTTAAATACTCTGATCGCTGTTCGCGAAAATAGTTTCTGGAAATTATGGCTCACTATCAGTCCGCTGTTTTTCACGGCTCCCAGCTTGTACAGCGCACCCGTCATACAAAGCAGGTACCGCTAACCAAGCACAGGAAAGGAGATATCTACTATATGAATATGAAACATAGATTTTGGAAGTCATTCTAGTGACACGGCAATGAATGCTAGCAGGAGTTATTCTCGGATGGATTAGAAAAAGGCATACTGCGGTGCAATGTACAAAGCTTCGTTCAGAACGAGGCGGACGATTGCTGATTCGAGCGCCATGGCACTGCTTTCGTTTTTCCACAATGAAAAGCTTCATTCCAAGTAGTTTCATTCTTCGTAGAAGTTAGAACAAGAAAATAATTTCTATTCGCTTTGCCAAATTGCTGCCTCACTCAGTTTAGATCAGCTATTCGGATACCTATGTGTTCTACATACGACGATGCCGCTACGTATACCACTTGAGTGCTTTAATGTCATAAGTAAACTGAGGAAAGAATTTTCTTGGGCACGTACTGAAGGACCTAGCTGCCGAAACCTTCCCTTCGTTTGGCACGGCAACGAGGGTGTTTAAGCAGAGCGCCAACTATCAAGTGGGCAAGTTCATTCACGCATATATATTGGCGTAACGTAAGAGTAATTTGAAAAAAAACATTACTTAATTTAGTTCCACATAACCTAATCATGAGAGCATTATAGATGACCGCGACGGAGCCGGCGCTACTAAGATTTGCAATACCGTGGAAACTCTGCGTAACATCACGTCATTGATCTCGCGTGATCTTTACAGTACTGAACACAACCGGCGCTGCCCAGAGTGTGTAAATCAGCCGAACTAAGCCGTTACGTAGCTTCCCTAATAGTTAATCTTCCTTCTGAAAAGTTCCCACAAATATTTATTTATGCAAATACCCTAAAGGCCCTTTTACGGGCATTACATAAGGGGGAGGGGGGGGGGGGGTTACACAGTTGAATACAAGGCAATATGTTCTACACTTTCAATACAATACCAACTCAAGCACATATAAATGGACAAAATAACAGAGACTGGGGTTAATAGTAACAACAGAAATGTTAAATTGACCTTGTGCTGAATGCGGCCTATCCACTAAGAATTCGTTTTCCAGAACTTCTCCAGCTTCTGTACGAAAACACCATGATTTAATGTGGAAACAATATCTTGAGGCAATTTCTTCCAGTGGTGGATGACAAGAAATAATGGGGAGTGACTAAGGAGATCCGTACGTGAAAACGTGGGTTCAATTTTGAAGTTATGATCTGAGCGCGGAAATATCCGGTGGGCGGGTCTGATATAACATGTAGCGAACGATGAGTGACTATGATAGAGCCTGTGGCAAAAAAGATAATAGTGATACCAGTCTTCGCTTTTCAAGTGATGATAAGTTTAGCGATGCTTTGATGGCGGTTATGCTGCAATGACGAGAGTAGTTTTTCGTTATATATCTGGCTGCTTTAATCTTAACCGACTCCAATTTGTTGATTAGGTATATTTGACGCGGATTCCAAATTAAAAAGGCGTATTCTATTTTCGAGCGGACGAGGGCCGTGTATGCCAAAAGTTTGGTAGCAGGGTTAGCCTGGTGCAAGTGACGCCAAGTGCTTTGGATGATTTGCTTATAATTGCATCGATGTGGTTGTTTCATGTTAGATCAGAGGAAAAGTGAACCCCTAGGTATTTCAGTGTATTAACATTCTCAATGGGAGTACTACTCATGCAGTAAAACTGGTTATGAGGCCTAGGGTTAGTGGTAAATATCACTGTCTTTGTTTTATAGACGTCAATCTGCATTTGCCACTGTTCACACCAAATGGCGATTCTATCGAGGTCAGTCTGCTAAGAGTTAGCATCGGCAGGGCTGGTATTCTGTCTATAGATAACGCAATTGTCAGCAAATAATCTTGTAGTAGAAGCAATGGTGTCACTTATGTCGTTAATGTAGATCAGGAATAGAATCGGTCCGAGTACTGAGCCTTGTGGAACGCCAGATTTTACCAAGGTTGAGGAAGAACAGCACTCATTTATATGAACATATTGATAGCGGTTGGTAAGAACGTTAGTAATCCAGGTAGTAACCTTGTTGTTTATGCCAATACTGTTTAGATTTAGTAATTAGCGATTATGGGGCACCTTATCAAATACTTTAACGAAGTCAATAAATATAGCGTCAGTTCTTAATTTAGCATGCACGGCACGATGCAGGTTAGTTAATAATTCAAACAACAAAATCTCACAGGAACGGCCATGTAGGAATTCATGCTGATTGGAGGAGAAAAGGTGGTGTCCTATTAAGTACTTCATAATAGCAGATGATAAGATATGTTCTAGCAGTTTGCAAGGTATACTGGTTAATGAGATGGGTCTGTAAATTGTTACCACTGATGAGTCACCGGATTTATATACAGGGGTAACACGAGAAAGTTTCCATGACTCAGGGATGTATCCAGTGTCAAGAGATTACTGGTATAAGGCGGCAAGAATATGTGAGATTACTGGTTTTGTTAACTTAAGCCATTTTGGGCATATACCGCCACGACCAGGGAAAGAGCCAGTCAATAGCTTTTTCTATTCCTTCATGAGTGATGATGAGATCATTCATGGTGGCACAAGTGAAGTTAAATTAAGATCAGGAGGGATTGGAATTTTCTTAGTGAAAAGGGAGCTGAAGAAAGAATAAACTCTGAAGCTACCTCTGATGGCGGAAGGAGCTCACCGTCCTTAATAATTCATATGACGTTTGTTGCGGAGGCCTTCGGATTAACTACTTTCCAAAACTTCTTGGTGTTATTTTTTAGTAGTTCTGATATATCGTGATTAAAAAATTCGTCTTTAGCGACTTCAATTTCTCTGTTGCATATTTCTGCCTGATCCATGTAAAGCTTCAAATCACCATCCGAGGCACTCAGTCTCGCTTTAGAGTAGAATCGCTTTTTTTTTTTGTTGATGCATCGCTTTACATGTGTAGTGAACCATGAGTTGTGAGATGACGATCTGAATGTTATTTTACGAATATATTCTTCTTTGAATTCAATTAACTTAATCTGAACTATTCTCCAATTTTCTGTGCTATCACGACGGGAAAATGCGCTCAAGAATTCTTAAGAAAATGATAAAAGTTCTCTGATGATGCAGTCAACATTTGCTCGCGTGTAATCGTATATGACCTTGTTTTGTAGTTCAGGATTTTTCATTTCTAAGGCGTACTCACATTGCAAAACATTGTGGTCGCTAATGCACTCCAACACATTTAAATGCACATGTCCTGGTCCTGTCGTCAGCACTTGATTTAAGATGGCGTTTCCACGTGTTGGACAAGATACGGTTCGGGGCAGTTTGAACAAAGAAAGCAGATCAACAAATTTCAAACATTCGCGCTGCCTTGTACCGCCAGTGGGTTTACACGCCTGCCAATAAAAATTATTGGTGTGGTTGGGTGCTTGTTTTGTAAGAAGCTAAGTGACTCGTTGAGGTTATCGACGAAATCGCTGCGTGCATCTGGCGGACGGTAACAGACACCGATGGCATAGGCTACAGTGGTCGACAGGTTCACTGCAGTCCACAAAATTTTAAAGCCGGAACTGGGGTCTACAATCTGGGCTTGAAAACAATTTTTGATAGCAATTATGACCCCACCACCTCGACAAGTTGACCTATCTTTTTTAAATATAGTGAAACAGTTTGAAAGCGAGAGTTCGTCGTTTGTAACATCAGGCGATAACCAAGTTTCCGTGCCAAGATATAAAACCGGTATCACAGCATTTAGTAACAGCACACAGCTTATCTTGTTTCTTTAACAGGCTCCGAAAATTCGATACGATAATGGACAGTTTTCTTTTGATTACATCATTTGTACGTCATTCGGTGCTGGCTGCCTCACGCCTTCCTACTAGAATGGCCTGATCCTGTAAGTTATCATATATATAAAGCTTCTTTCTGAGCACAACCTTGTCAAATAGCAGCTTAAATTTTTCGTCAGGTTCGCGTTCTGCTCGCACAAAATCCCGGAGCTTCTTTCTTGCGGACTGAATTCTGGGTGAAAAATCGTCTTCAATCCACACCCGGAGCGTCTCTATGTCTATAAGTTTGTGGGCGTTCCTCGGGATATTTCAAGAACTTTACTACTATTGGACGGTCCTGTCCTTTTTGTATTGTCCCACCCTGCGGGCTCATTCGATTTCTCCTGGCTGGATACCAAGGTTTTCTGATATAAATTCATTGATCACCTTTTCTGTACCTTTCCATTTATCTGGAGACTCTTCTTCAATACCTTTAAAAACGAGGTTGTTTCTGCGCATTCTGTTATTCAGATCGTGAAAGACCAGGTTTGCTTGTTCGGTTTGCTTTGACTCCAGGGTTTTTAGCTGAGCGTGAGATTCACTGAGTGTTGTGTTCACACTGTTAACGTCCTCACGCAGGTTGTCGACTACATTAAAGCGATTCTCAAGAATAGAGAGCCGTCGTTTCATCTCTGTCATGTTTGTGTGAATTTCTTTCAGTTTGTTAGAAGTTTCTTTTTGGATTTTTTCACTTGACAAGGCTAGTTCTTTCACAAGCGATAAGACTTGATCCAGTTTGTCCGGGACTGGGTTTCTTTCCACATCGCCAGCGCAAACTAGCAAGTGCGCGACACAAAACAAGGCTATAAGCAGACGTACTCCTGGCTTCCACAAGTGAGACAGACCCTGTGACTGCAGCCATACAGTTTGCTGCGAGCGTGACCACATATTTTGCGCTAAAAAACAGCCAATACGAGCAGGATACGAACAGACATCGATTCTCATACCAAGTCAAGTAATACATAAGTGGGATTTGCAGCCGATAACGGAAACAGTAATGACCGCGAAAAAGCAGTGGGGTGGCACTCACCTACAAAATGCGAGTAGGACCCGTTAGCACACGAAAACACGGCTGCAAATCTCGGTGGGCGCTTATATTCGCGGCTACTTGTAGGCCGACGAGAGGCGCTGTAGGTTTCGCTGACGGAGTCTCTTGCGCAGAGGGCGATGGTGGATACTTACGCACGAGATAGCCGATACACGATGACTTGGAATCTGATGAAGCTTGTCAGAAGCAGCGGCCAGGAACACGCTGATCAAAACTGTCGGTGCTCGGACGAAAAGGCAGCATGGGTGGATAACCTACAAAATGCGAGTAGGACCCGTTAGCACACGAAAACACAGCTGCAAATCCCGCTGCAAACAGTGTATAATGCTCGGGGCAATGCGGAAGGCACGTGTACCTTGACCGGGAGGTTAATAAATGGTCTGCCGTTTCCATTCGCTAGTTCAAGCTAAGCCCTTGGTACCCTAGTTCAGTGTTTGAGGCTTAAATAAGCCACAATTTCCATTTACCAACCGCCGGAAGTCGGAAATAGAAAGACTTTCTAAAAGCCACCGCTTTTGAGTGGTTGCCATTTGCATGCAAAGAGTGGGTGTTGTTTTCGCCTGTTTCTTACTGAACATGACCCACCGTTTTTCATAGTCGTGTCCAGTGGGAAGAAGAGGCCAAACATTTTAGTCTTCGCACTTTCATTGTATTTCTAGTTTTAGTGTATCAAACGAACATTGCGCAAGACTACACTCTTTCTTTTCTCTGCCCTTAGGAGTAAATATTGTACTCAACTCTCTATCAGAAGAGAAGCTCCAAGCGAGCGTTCGCTGCCTGGCGAAGAATGGCCGCTTTCTGGAGATCGGCAAGTTTGACCTGTCTAAAGACTCTTCCTTGGGACTATCCGTCTTTCTCAAAAACATTTCCTTCCATGGCATTCTTCTGGAAACACTGTTCGACAGCGATCCCGACGCAACTGAAGACAAACAGCGTGTCCGAGAACTTGTTCGAGAGGGCATCGCCTCAGGTGAAGCAAGACCGCTCAGCACAAAGCGGTACAGATGGAACCAGGCTGAAGAGGCCTTCCGCTACATGGCCTCCGGAAAGCATATAGGAAAAGTTGTGCTTGAGGTAAGCCCTGCATTTTGAAAACTTTAAAATGAAGCTTAAACGCTGCTGTATGCTTTTAAAACCTGGAAACACTGTTCGACAGCGATCCCGACGCAACTGAAGACAAACAGCGTGTCCGAGAACTTGTTCGAGAGGGCATCGCCTCAGGTGAAGCAAGACCGCTCAGCACAAAGCGGTACAGATGGAACCAGGCTGAAGAGGCCTTCCGCTACATGGCCTCCGGAAAGCATATAGGAAAAGTTGTGCTTGAGGTAAGCCCTGCATTTTGAAAACTTTAAAATGAAGCTTAAACGCTGCTGTATGCTTTTAAAACCTGGAAGGAAACTTTTTCATTGAGAGTGCTACACTCATCAAGTCGGACTTCAACTGACGATCTGCCAGATTATTGCAAGAGTCGCGTTTTGCTTCAATGTTTCCGAATTCAAATTTCCCAATGGTTGCCATTTCTGGTCATTTCTCTGTGAATCTTATTTTAGATGTGAAAAAGAAGATTATCTTTCAGCAAATCTAAATTAAGTGATTCGCTGACTGCTATTCATCTCTGTTCGCCTCTACTTAATGAAAGTCAGAAAAAAAAAGTAGATTATAGCAAGAGAACACAATGCTTGGCTGTTTCTAAATGAGCGATTTCTTAGATGAAGTGAAAGAATTGAATTTTACGTTTTGGCATTTTTTTAAACGTCATAAACATTAATTTGTTTGCGACCAGATCATGCAAAAAACTTTATGTTTAGAGTTGTTTTTGATTGCAATTAAAATAGCAATCTTACAAATACTATTTTACCTCAAGGAAATTTAAATTTATTCCTTTTTATTAAGAAAAAAATGCACACCGGCATTTTTTTTTTATTGCATTTAAGGTATTGTAAAGCAATGCGCTTTAAAGCCTGCAGCTCTGGACTGACTGAAAATGACGTGAGCATGCGTAGTTGATGCCTCTTCTTTCAGTTCATTGGCTGGGCGGTGGCAGTTTGTCGGGTCTGGGCAGGAAGGGCTGGATCGAAGCTGCTCGGCAATGTCCCAGGGCCCTCGGTCGATGGTCCCGTCTTACAGATGGTGTCGATGCTCCAAAGCGAGGAGGGGGATGACATACACCGCGCCTCCAACCAAAATGTTACATGAGGACAAGCAAAGAGACGGCAGAGCATGGTGACAGGATGAACGATGATCTAATGTCTGGCCTAGCGCAATGGCTCCTCTTGCGCCTGTGCCGATCTTCTTCTTCGCAACACTATTATAACACTGCCCATCAGAAAAGCTGCTTCCAAGCTGTTAAAACAAAAAATCTTGCTCCGATATAAACAGCTAAGACAATGGTTACGTAGCTGATCTAGCTTGTTTTGCCCTTCCTTAGCTTTCTCTTTTGGTTTCGCTTTGTTTACCTTTTTCATGCACTGCTTCCCTTACGAATGCTATTTCGGATGCATGAAAATTCTTTTCATCAAACAACAATGATCTTAATGTTTGTCTCTACTCGTACCCGTTACCATATAGCCGTAAACTGCAGCATTATATGAAAGACCATGCGACATAGACTTGAAGAGCCGTTTTATCCAAATCTTACGGAACTGCCTGCGTAGCCCAATGTTAGCGCGACTAACAGGGCATCATGTAAGGGATCATGAACTCGAGCTTCGTGACACCTTGCCGTCTCAAAAGAACTACTTCAATTTGCCGCTGCTTCCTACTTGGCTATGTCACGTGGTCTCGTGATCGCACGCAATTCGCCAAGCAATCGATGCCGACCCATATAACCTGCAAACTGCACCTTCATGCATGAAAGTTACAATGGTCACAATTTTACAGCTGTTACAGCTCTAGTGCATGAAGAAGGTGCGCTATTACAGCTTTAAGACGATGTTGTTAAAAGCTGTAATAACTATAGCGTTAAATGCCCCATTCACGGAAAATCCGGCGTCTGCGGCTGTCCGCAGGCTTGAGTTGTGCGCGAAAAATCATGAGCATGGAGCTAGCAGGCGATAGCTGGTAGCTGACATGGCCGAGCACTGACTGGAAGTACGGTTACTCGGGCAACTCTTTTCACATTTGAAGCTGACATCAGAACCAGTCTGCCAGAACGTTGCATTCTCATTACTCCTAGGACCTACGGGCACGTGCGTTTTGGTTAGAGCGGTGCTCTTTACTTAGGCTAGTATACCATTAGAGGCTCAGTGCGCCCCATAATTTGTTTCCTAGAAGCTTATCTAGGGCTAAAATACTAAAAGCGTTAGCGCGACCCTTATTGTAACCTCGCTTTCAGAGCGAGTTCTTATAGACCTAATGAAAAGAAGTTATAAAAGCAGTGACTCCTGTATGGAAAAGACAAAGACACTTCAAGGTTGACAGACGAAAAATGAACAAAAAGCAAACATACAACATTAGTTGCCAGAGACACACTTTATATGCATCATATTTTGCACTTTGAAGACTTAATCAGCAAATCTGGATTTTTGATCTAATTTGATTTATACTCTGGCAATCTTAAGGTTATAAATGCTATTGAATCGCCATATTTTCTTCTGGAGGACACACTTTTGTGTAATCGGACTAACCCCTGGAAATATGACGCAGTAGGGAAGATAGTAATGCAACTCCATCTTAATGCGAATCAGGAAAGAAGTAAATGACAATTATGTCCTGGTGCAGTATAAATGTCGGTGATGTCGGTTCGTACTATCGCGCATAAGTCTACCGCGCTTCAAGATCTCTCTATAAAGCACATTTCCGAAAATGTTTTCTTTCTGCAGTGTTCGATATATTCATAGATAGATTTAACGCGGTCAGTGCGTATTTATCCGCATTATACGGTCTTCCCTTTAGCCTTAAACCACTCGTAAATCACACAAATGCCCTAGCACCCTTCGATAACTCTGGACAAGTGTGCGGACGACCCTATGTCTGATTGTGTGAAAACTCATATTCCGGACGATTAAGCGGACGAGTGGCTTTCAACATCCTCGAAATGAATTGTGTGAGGAAGAAATTTTTTGGACGACGTAAGAGCACCGCCATTATTTTCAAGCTCTTGAAGTCGAAATGCAAACAATTAGGTTGGGAATTTTTTTAATTCTCGTAGAAATTATGCAAATGTAATATGGTTATGGCATTTTGGCCTGTTACTTACCTAAGTTCTAAAACATTGTTTGATCAACTAGCAATCAAGAACAGAGAGGCCCACATGAACGAGCACACAATTTTTGGCAGCAACTATGTGAGCCTTTGAAGAAGCGCTAACCTTTAATTGAAAATCAAGAGCAATTGTTTGCCGTCCTTTACAGATGCGTGGTATTTCTTTCGTGAACACACTACTCGAAGAACCTTCTCAGCAAACGAGTGAATTTGACCGCCACTAAGATAACGTAGCGGCCAAACTTGGTTAATAAAGTGTGGTCGCGTAGTCCACAAGACAAGAGTTTACGATATTGTCTACTTTTTTTGCAGCTTGTATGCTTTTCAAAATTGATGCGCGAAATAAATATTAGTTTTATTGGAAAATACATCCCCTTTAGGATTTTTCGCTAGTTTGGAATCGCCGCATGTAATATTTTAGCCAGGAGAGCATGCATTATTTCTTTTTAAATTTATCTGACACCCAAAAGGCGGCCTCCTTTCCCGTAATAATGGGAGCAAACAGAAAAGCATAAAAAGCACGGCTATTCCTGCCGCAGTGTCAAATCTGAGGAATCTGCGATTCCCGCGCCAAAACATCGTTCCTCTAAAGATACTCTGGCCGAAGAGTGACGCTGTCCGCACTCTCATTGGCCTCCCGTCCAGGCGTACCCCTCAGCACAGTTTACGTTTGAATGCCATGTGATTGGTTCTGAACTTGATAATTGATTGATTTAAAGGAAGGAAAAGGCGCGGTAACTGTCTCACTTGTTTGCTGTGGACACCTCAATGCGACCCTGTGTGTTTACTTGGCACCATATCTTATATTATAATTTAAAAATGAAGCTGCTTATCAGCCGGTATCGAAACGCAGTGAATGTTATAACGCTTGCTGAGACACATGAGCAAAGGGATTCGATGAACCAGAATACGCAAAATGCGTTAGGAAAATTCGAATGTCCTGGCTGCGTTGGCGAATTCCTTTCTTTCGAGTTAGAGTTTAAGCCCTTTATTGACTATTCGAAAACGTAGCTTGTTACGACAAGCCGTATTTTTACCAGTCGGAGATTCAACTGTATTTACTTATTTTTCACACCTGTAACTGTTAGCCACGTTCATTGCGTCCAGGTTCGGCCAGAAGAGAGCGCGCGCATCACTTGCCCGGTCTCGCCTTCTGTAATAGAGGCCGTAGTGCGCACCTATTTCTACGAGGACAAGTCGTACATAATCGCTGGAGGACTTGGTGGTTTCGGCCTGGAGCTGGTCGACTGGATGGTGGGCCGCGGATTTCGAAAGCTCCTGCTGAGCTCCCGATCTGGCTTGAGGACGGGTTACCAACACATGTGCCTTCAGCGGTGGAAACATGTTGGGGCTAAGGTGCTGGTGACAAAGGCGGACGTCTCGACGGAAGAAGGAGCTCGTCAGCTTATAGAAGAAGCCTCGGCTATGGGGTCTATTGGCGGAATCTTCAACCTGGCTATGGCAAGTAAACAAACATCTTTTACATTCGGTCAATTCACATAAAGTAAACAATGCTGACAACGCGCCTGGAAGACAGTCCGTGTTCTTATATTGCACAGGCTCCCTTGAATGCAATCCAGAGTTCTCGCCACGTACCAAAAAGCTGCACTTAATTGAAACACTGCTTAACAGAAAGCGTCGTGAATGTGAACATTCTTCTGTAATTTATGTCACCACTCACTCGCTTCTGTATCACATAATTTTGAGAATTGTTTGCCCTAACCGTTCAGCAAAGAGCTGTCATGATTATGTTCATCGAGTTGTTTAGTGAATGTTGAAGTTTGTGTATAAAGAACATGGTCAGCTGCTGAGACAATAACGCTACTGATGTGCTTAATATTGATGAAGTATTGGGTGTTAGAAGAAGAGGAAGAGGCGTGACAATATGTACCGTGAGTAACTTCGACTTTATAAAGAAAGACACTTTCTGGGTTTGAAGATAGTAGGAGTGATCCTTGCTTTCCTGCATATGCTCAGTGCCCCTCGTATGATAAATGTAGCCTTTTCTAGTCCACATGAAATACTATCCTTATCTAAGCCACTTACTGTTTATCCGAAGGTAACACGGCTGCATGGTTTGCCTTTCACTCATACAGCCTTACGATGTTCCTAACGACGAAAAATATTGTAAACGGAGAGCAATGTTCTGTTTCGTATTACAAAGGCTTAAAGCTTCAGGGGTGACATAGTCTCCACTGTGCGACCGAATAGCGACCCGCTCAGTTGGCAAAGACGACATACCTATATGTCCTTGTAGTGCTGGCAATCAATGATTCTGCGAAAAATAGGGACGTTACAGCGCGGATCTTCATAGCTGACGGTCTTAGTTGTGATTTTATGACACTCTATCCCATTTCGCACTTGCTTTTTATATGCGGGTTCTCACAGTGCTCTTAAAAAAATCAAGACCCGTTTTTGTTTTACCAATCGCGATTCTCTGTTCCTATTTTTCTAGCAGCAGAACTAAAGCTTCTACGATAGTCATGTAAACTTCGTAACCGAATCTTCATTATACAGGAATTAGGATATAAAATGGGTTCGGATTTCAGTGTGTATCAACATCTGACAAATTGCCAGCATTAGTAACTGATTTTTGCTCTAGCTGACTCTGCAAAAATGAAGTCAAGCATTCAGCCATGCTAAGTCGAAGATAATTTGTTCTGCTCTATTATTGTATTGCGTATTATTTTAGGGCATATTTCTGTATTTCATCTTTTATAAAATAAATCCGTAAATACTAAGCGTTAATTCCGAACATCTCTAGCTGTTCCCGACATAGAACTATCTCCGTCTTTGTGTAAATTCAATCATTACCACTACGTTACAATGAAATCAGCATTAAGTGTAAAAAATAAATCTGGCTTCTTTCCTTTGAGGTCTCCTTGGAAGTTTCAATTCCATTTTGTGTTAGGACCTCTAATGAAATCCATAAATATTTAAACACCTATATAGTCTACTATTTTCGATATCACAACAAATATTAACAAAATTATTGGTCGAAAATCTCGTCGTTGTGTCTACAAATATTCCTTAATTTTACTCCCCGAGCTTCTTTTTCGGTTCTTATTTTCGCTGCCCTCCCATCTACTCCTTTATCTGTCTGCAGGTTCTCATTGATGCTCTTCTGGAAAACCAGACGGCCGAGTCCTTCCATCTTGTGTGCAAACCGAAGATTGACGGCACCCAGCATCTGGACGAGCTTTCCCGCAGGCTCTGTCCCGACCTTGATCACTTTGTCGCCTTCTCGTCCGCGGTGAGCGGTCGGGGCAATGCTGGACAGACAAATTACGGCTACGCCAATTCGGCCATGGAGCGCATTTGTGAGCGCCGTGTCACGGATGGTCTACCCGGTAAGTTGTACCTCTCTAGAGCGCTTTCGAAAGAATTTTTATTTTTCCTCGGTTCCTTAGTCGATGCGTGTCTTTCCCCTTCCTCATCTAGAACTTCTGATTCAAAAGGAACGGCAAACTCCAACCGCATATCGTTCGTGCAATTCATATTAGTGAAAAGGCCGGCGACACATGGCCGACGTACTTGACGCATCGTAGACGTTGATTGCGCTTTGTGGGCCATCATTGCATTCGTTTCCCAGCAGCTTTCATCCACTTCCCATGAGGTGCCGAATGTTGTGAAAAAGCAGTAAAGGGTTATTGCGATTGGCACATTATATGTCCCTGACAAAACACTGGTTCTAGATACGTTGGCGTTGTGTGAAACGCTGAAAATTAAAAGGTTGGTTGGTTGGTTTGTGGGGTTTAACGTCCCAAAGCAACTCAGGCTATAAGAGACGCCGTAGTGGAGGACTCCGGAAATTTCGACCACCTGGGGTTCTTTAACGTGCACTGACATCGCACAGCACACGGGTGCCTTGATTTTCGCCTCCATCGAAAAGCTGCCGCCGAGGCCGGGATTCGATCCCGCATCTTTGGGAACAGTAGTCGAGCGCCGTAACCACTGCGCCACCCCGGCGGGGGCTGAAAATTAAAAAAGCTTAGAAACCTTATCAAGCATAGAAGTACCAACCTAAACATGTGTCTGGCATTACTGCAGTCCAAACCATAGAATGCCAAAAAATTGTGCTTCATTTCTTACTGTCTTTGCGGGATCAATTTTCATGAACGTCTGGTGACCACTGTGATGTATCATATGCATCGTAGAGCCTAGCCCCACTTCTAGACGGCAACGGTTTAATTCTAATGGAAAAGAGAGATTAGATTTTATCGCTCATGGAGGCGCAGAAAGAATCAGGAAGGAGAAGCTTCAGTTTGCAAATCAGGGCTTATCTTCACCAAGAAAAATGTGATCAGTGGTTCGCAAAATAGGCATGTGAAAGAACGTATTTCACATGCTATCACATGATCGTTCTAGAAAGGCGTTCCAACGTTCTGTATAGGATGAGAAATTTCATTACCAGTGAATATGTGTGATAGCGGTATGCATGTATATCCAACTAGGTCACGCAAAGACTGTATCTACCTCGATGTACATTGTAGCATTAGTTCGGCTTCTTAGATACTCGATTGCACCTTTATGAGGTTATCAAATATTCCTTAGTGCGTAAAAGACAAATAATTTAAACGCAACAATCGGAGTAGCAGAATACTAAGGATATCTTCAAAATATTTTCATTTTTTGTCATGAATATCTTTAATCTAATTTTCTTATCACGAAGCTTTGTAAACACCAGGAAAACTCAGTAGAAACAGGACGAGCGATCACCACTTTCATTAAACAACAACTAGTGAACAATAATAGAGAGTACACTTAACGCAAATGCAGATAAATCATAGATATTTTTATATACAGGGTGTTTGGGCTAAGATAGAACAAGATTTAGTAAAAACCCTAACTATAGTTTTGAGCTCAACTGAAAAGAATATTGTTGGGATTTATTTAAATGATATAAAAATACCAGCATATAATATTGATTTTTCTGTACTTTATTATTTACTCGTCATTATCATTATTATTTTGGTCTAAACCGTGTAGTACGCATAGACCATTCCGAAACCGAAGAAATCGGTCCGGCGTAGGCAGTTTAGAGATAATGGTCTTAGCGTATGCATGTTTCCCCTTCGAGGAAGTAAAAACCCGCTAAATATTTTTTAACATAACAACGATCAGGTCTCCCAATCATAAAATTTCTTGCTAAAACGCTGGTCTCAGAGTCAAAGATCAGCTTGTCAAAGTCAAAGGTGAGCGTCATACGTCTTACGTCAAGGTCGTAAATCGAAGGACAGGGAGTGGTCACACAGTCGAAATGGAGATCATCAAAAGCCACAGATCACTTTCCTATGCTACGCACTGGTCAGACCGATCTGCCTGAGGTCTACAGAGGCTTAAACCGCAAGCTAAATCCATCCTGTAGTCATATACTAGCGCTTTTGTTGCACTAAATACCACGTACCTGTTCCCCCTCTGCGTCCAAAAGTGTGGCGGTTACATCCTCTTCCGCTGTTTAAAACGCTACCAGACTCAAGTCTTGTGCGATCTCCATAACCGAACTCTGTGTCACTGCCAGTTATAAGACCATACCAACAACTATTTAAGAGCACGAAATACAAAACTGTGACAGAGTGGATACGGACAGATAGAAAGAGATGAACACACCCAATGCTGATAGGAGCAATGTGCAATGTGTGTTTGTGTCTTTCCATTTGTTCGTAATCTAGTGCTCTTAAAAAGAAACTGTCACGCCACCTTGGACTCAAGCAATTATGTATATAACTCACAATGCACCACAGCAACCCATTAAATGAGCAAAATTTGAACGAGGTAATCGCCTGCGCAGAGCTCGACCATAAAGCGTCACTGCACCCTTTCCTACGTCGAGTCGTAGTCGACGAAAGTATTTGAGAGGATGGCTGTGATTTCTCGCAGCAGACATTTGAAGGGTAATTTAGCTGAATTCTGTTGTTACCTGGAAGCCTGGGAGCGGTTTTCATGAACAGCGCTTGTAAGTCCGCGAGGCGGAGGAGCGAGACTTGCGGCCAACATTTGTTTCTGTTTTGGCCCTGTGGTCCAAACTTTCTTCAATTTTTAAAGTGCTTCCAAGCAGGGAAAGTTTTTCTTTTTCTTCGTGTGTGACTTTCAAGGGTGCGTTTAAAATAAACATCAGCCTAGATTCGAGAAACTACAGTAAGCATCAGCGACTGCAACATACATGGTAGACGATCACGCTGTCAGCATTCTTTGGCGCTCATCTCGCAACCGACTGTAAAGCGTAGCTTTTTCATGAGCAGTGCTGACGCGAGTCTGGCTTTTCTTTACCCAGTCGAAAATGAAAGCGGTGTAATGACGACGTGATCGGGGACCCGGAGATTGCTACCACGGGGCGGTTAAAAAAAAAAAAAAAAACATGCGCGGGCTTCCTTCTTTTTTTTTTTTTTTTTGGATTAATAAAGCAGCTCTAACGCTATCTCGTAGGAAGCGTCTTGGTCAGGCCATTTTCGTATGCGCTTGCCGTTTTTTTTTTTTCTGTTTACACAACAGCGCTAAGCCCATATTTAAGGATTTAATTCGCTAGTGTTGCCTAGCTTTCTAAGAGAGCGCAACTAAAAAATATAATAGATCATACTTTAGAGAAACGCTCTGAATATTCGACTTACTTCACTTCGGAGCAACACTATTTCGTATCCAGCTTTGTCTCTGTGCCAGTGCTTCCTGTAAATGCATTGCCAACTGCTAGAAACCATATAAAATGGCCGTCGTGCTCTATGTTTGCTTCTGAATGCTTAAAAAATGTGAAAATATAGGAGTGTGGTAATATTCATGAATAAAAAAAAACAGAGCTATACAGTCAAAATAGAGGTGGTGTATGGGGGAGGGGGCATCGTCACACAAAGTTGCATTCATGCCACAACAAAGCACTTCTCTTCTGAACCAGTCATGAGCCAAGAATGTGCTTAACCTTTCTAGGGCTGGCGATTCAGTGGGGACCGATCGGGGATATTGGTGTGCTGCACCGGACAAAGGGCACCGATGGTGTTGTTTCCGGCTGCGAACCACAAAGCATCAGCTCCTGCATGAACGCTTTGGACCAGTTCCTTAGCCATCGCCAGGCCGTGCTGTCCAGCATTGTGAAAGCGGACACCTCAGGGAAGGGCAAAGAAGAAACTAAGACAAGAGGTCTTGTGGAGACCATCGCTCACATCATTGGTCAGTGAATATATGTGTACGCAAATTTTTAACTGTAATTTTGTCTCGATTCCTGAGCACCCGAGTTGAGCAGGTAATTTGAAATCTGGTTGTTGCGATCATTGTTTAATGACTTGGATGCACGCATGTCACAGCTTTTTTTTTTTCTTCTAACTTTCCCACGCACCATCGCAAAAACCCGTTTTTTTTTTCCTATTAAAGCTCGCTGCTTAAGTAAGTCTAAAGGTTTGTTATTCCCCTTGCACTTTGCAATGCAAGTAAATCTCATTTATTGAAGATGCTTCTGTATCTTATTCTTGCTGAGATATGCACACAGGACACAAGCAATGTCCTGAAATATGACAGTAGAGTGAATATCAATACCTGACCAACTATCCCACGATGTTATGCTGCAAATTTTGGGCAAAAGGGTGCAGCGAGCTTTTTGATCTCGAGTCGCGCTTCGCGTTTCCTTGAGGTCCCTTCTATATAGGCTGAACATATCACTTCATGGCGTGTCTTCCACGCTTCGCTTCCATTGTGATCGCTATTGAATTCGGCTGGGCTACTCGCAAAACAGGCATTGTTATTGCAGCATTTTAGCCAATAAGGGTATTAGCTGAACAACAAGTGCGAAGACAATTGACTAAACCGCGCGCTAAATGCCGCTCAGACACTGCGAAACATCGATGCTGCGATGAGACCAGCTGAAACAGTTGGCTCTCGCTTCGACACTTCCACCTCAGCCTCCTTAGGCGGAACGCCAGTGTGAACACTGCCTGCAATACGCCCTCGCTATGCGCTCTCCAAGATATATTTGGCACAAGATAACAACGTATGACAATGTCTGTTACGATGAGATAGCACTTCGCAGAAATGGCTTCCCGTTGTTGAAGCTAGTGGGGGTATACTGACAAGTTTATGAATCTGCAGATGGGTTTGCCGGCCTATTTACAAATATTTTTTATTAAAGTCCGGAATCAAGGAACAGATCAGTAGCTCAGCAGGTGCGCGTAGCCATGCACGCTACTATACACAATATAAAACGGCTAATATCTCAAGTCCCGATGAGAATATCGTAAGAATTATAGAAGAAGATGAGAAGCCTCCTTTCTTCTCGCCTAAATGCTGGTCGAGTGAGCACCAAACGAGGTAAATTTCTTCACCTACCACATCGTATGAGTAACGACGCACAAATGATTTCAGGCTGGTTTGCGCAGCCACGCCTGGGTAAACGCAGAGCTCGTGTAAAAGCAGTGCGCTAAAGTAGCTTAAGTTGTTTTTAAACCATTCATCAGACATGGCTTGTTTGGCGCATACCTTGTTTAAAAAAACGTAAGGTAACTTTTTTTATAAAAAGCGATTTATCGCCTCTACCTAACTTCACGAATACATTCACAGGCCGGAGGCACATTCTGTATGATATCTCTAGGGTACATGAGGAACCGAAAAAAAGCTGACTTTGGAGCTTACAAATGCTTTCCACGACGCAATAACAACACTCCTATATTTTGTATCCACAACACAATAAAAGAATGCAAACAAGTATAGAAAGTTTCCTTGATTCGATTATTTTCTCGTCATTGGAAAGGCATGCAGAAATAATCAACTTCGCGCACTAAGAAACAGACGAGAAAACAATCAAAGTAATGACTCTAGTAACTTGAGTAGTTCAATTACCGGTACGCTTATAGAAATCACAGAAAACCTGTTTCTATGCCGGCAATGACTCCGCAAGTGCCACAATGAAAAGAAAACCGATTTCGCCACCACAGCTCATATTAGAGGTGGGCAGACAGATCTCAAAAGCGTTCTTCTAATGAAGCATTACGGCAGCTGGCAGGTATTAGACTCTACATGACAGAGGATCAGACCAAAACAGAGAGCACTACAGCAAAACAATCAAAAAGGCTAATATTTACTTCATATGAAATCTAAAAAGCCCTCAAGAGTGTTCTTCTGAGGAAGCACTATGGTGGCTTGATATGTTAGGCTGGGACTGACAACGGATCAAAGAGAAACGAAAGAGGAACAATAATGTAGAAAAGCTGTTCTGGACTTTTGAAATAAGGTTACCTATGTGATACTCATTCCCCGTCGTAACAAGCTTCGTAAATAATCTGTCAAATTCCTTGGGTGCTATGCACTCTGAATTGGAGGGGATATGTTTGTAATCAATTTTAATGAACGCAATTACACAGCAAGATAACGCGGCTGTTCTTTTTATATCAAGAACTAGGTGAGAGTGTTAACATCTTATCCAAGGGGTATTACTGAAACGAAAATCCACGCAATATTTTCAGTTCAATTCAGCTCAATTTAATTAGCTTCTACGATAGAGTCTCAGATTTGACATTTCTTTTTTGCTTCTAGCAGCCGGTTATCAAAGATTATCTCAAGTTTATTTTTATTCTGTTTATGAGCTCCTTAGGTTCATTTTAATGTAATTACTTGCGTGAAACTTTTAGTTGTGCTGGACTTAACACAAGCATTTTGTATTATGGCTCCCAACAGGAGTCAAGGAGCCATCCACCTTGAACCCTGACACGAGCCTTGGCGAGTTGGGTTTGGATTCTTTGATGGCCATCGAAGTGAAGCAGACTTTGGATAGAAACTACGACTTCAACCTGCCGGTATCGGAGATACGCCAACTTACCTTCAACCGCCTGAGAGAAATGGATGGTGGTGCCTGCGAGCGAGCGCGCTACACCAACTAGTGTCAAGGCTGCCTGAAAACAAAATAGTGCTCCTAAATGCAAATGTCATGGCTTAAAATTGAAACAGATTAAAAACGCGGGGAGAATATCTGGTTGGGAGATCTTTAAGACGAAAGCCTTACTAACTCCACTGCGCGAAAATCTATCTCGCATTGCTATTTTTATAGTTATAGTTGTCATTGTCAACAAATGGCTGCACCCATTGTTATGGCGCCTCCACACAGCATCAGAAATAAAGCTATGTTGCTGCAGATTTCTCTTATTTTGTATCAACGTTTTCTCAAAACATTCCGGTTGGTATCTGCCATTTCGCTTTCTATTTATAATGAATCTGCTGGCCAATTTGAAGCTATTACGCGAAAGGAATTCATAACGACGACTTATGAAACTGCATCTATACGCCTTAGTCATCTCAACACACCATGTGACGAAGCGCAGTGGGTGCAGTGAGCGGAGGAGGATTGAAGCGGGCGCCGTCACAAAAGCAGGGCGACAACAGAGGGCTCCGTGTTGGCCCTGGACAGTGGGCCGCGTTGGGCATGGTAGCGTGAGCCGCAAGAGGAAGGAAGTGTGGGGAACAGCCATCGCGGTAGCACATAACCTGAGACAGCTTTGGAGTAATACGCGTAGGTGGTCCTTAGTTTCTCTGCTGATTTTTTTTGTCTAGTTAGAGAGTGTTTAACTATTTTATTTCCGAGCTGGCGTGGAAGCCCTGCTTCCGAGCTGTGACTTGAGTATAGCACATAACAATAATCCGCACTGTCAATCTGGTATTCAAAATAGAGTAGCTGTTGTTGAGAAGTAGTTTTCACGGCGACTAGCTAATGAATTACATCACGCGTTACGACGCATCGCGCCAGAAAAGCGTCCAATCTACATGTGCGTAGTATAAAAAACAGGCGCCAGACTTCACCTCTAAGCTAAATTGAATCTGAGAGTAGGCAAGGTTATATTCAGGAAACATTTCCCATAAAAGACTTAGATATTCAACAGTGGATATTTTGCGCTACATTAACCTGAGGCGACGTTATCCACAAGAGTACCATGCTGGACGGATCTCTCCATAACCAGTCGCCTCCTAACCTTGCTAAATGGGTCCTCAATTGTGTGAAGAGTGCTATCCCTATTCAGAATGGGCTTCTAAGACGTATCAAGACGAGCAGTTCTTCAATCATACTGCCGAGACTTTTAAGAAAGCTAAACGCTAGAAGAATGTTTCTCCAAACATGAATATATTCGCTGCCATTGTGACACTTATGGTAACCCGTGCTTTGGCGGCATAATTCCTTCGGCCCATAAAGCTAGCGATTCTTGCAACCCTTTAATCAACTGTTTACGCTGGAAAATATTACTCCTTCCTCGTTCTGGCGCTGTCCTCTCAGAAGCACCTGCCCTAATACAAGGTATAGATCACCCTCCCTTCCCTGGCATACGTTCAAGACCACCAATTTGGCTAAAATAACCTACTCGCAGGCCCGCACCTCACATTGTTTTGGAAATCTGTAAACATATTTGGGTAATTCACTCACATGGCCAGCTACTACCTTAACCTCTAATTTTACATTTGAGCTTATATTGATAGCGAAGAAACAGAGAACTTCTTTCTATGTCATACAATGTCATAATTACGCATATAACTTGCGTAAGAGAAACTACTTTTGGATCAGTCAGTCAGTCAGTTCAATCGTTCAGTCGTGTCCGACTCTTCGTGACCCTATGGACCATGTCACGCCACGCTTTCCGGTCTCTCACTATCTTCCTAACATCACATAACTTCATCTGCAGTGCCTCGAGGATGCCATCTAACCATCGCGTTCGCTGCCTACCCCTTTTCCGCCGACCCTCAATCTTTCCCAACATCAAATCTTTCTCCAGCGACTCCTCTCTTCTCATCAGATGACCAAAGTAGCTGAGCTTTAACTTTATAATTTGACCCTCTAATGAGCAGTGAGGGTTTATGATCGACAATATCGACTGATTTGATCTTCTGGCAGTCCAAGGAACTCTCAAGAGTCTTCGCCAGCACCACAATTCAAACGCGTCAATTTTTCGGCGGTCAGCCTTTTTCACAGTCCAACTCTCGCATCCATACATCACAACTGGAAAGACCATAGCATGAGTTATACGGATCTTGGTTGGCAGACTAATGTCTCTGCTCTTTACTAGGCGGTCAAGGCTAACCATTGCTCTTTTTCCCAGAAGCAGGCGTCTCCTAATTTCATGGCTGCAGTCTCCTTCTGAGGTAATCTTTGAGCCCAAGAAGAGATATGATACTTTTGGATACTTCTCAGCATAAGGGCGGGAATGTATAATGACAAATTAGAGCAGAAAATAAACATCGTGTGCATTACAAAACAGATTAATAAGATATATGTTTGCACTGTATACAGGATGGAACAACAGCTTTAGAGCCTAAAGTCGATGCCTTTCATGTGCACTCATGTAATAAAAATATCAAATGCTAGGACGTGCTCCACGGCGGCGGACAAACGGTAGTGTAAAGAAATTTTGATTGTAAATTTGAAAAAAAAGCGACTCCATATGATTCCTTTAACCATGACATTCCTGTATACCTATGGAGGGCTTAATTTTGTTCTGAAATATTCGGGCGTTCTTAGATCGCCTATAGCAAGTTTCAGAAAGGTTTATTCTAGGCTTGAGCCTTGTCCTACACTTTGGTACAAAATAAACAGATTCTTAGATTTAAACTGAGGTTTCTCCCCAAAGGGGTCTAAAAGAGCATTCCTGGATCTCCTGGTAAGTCATAGAAAGGCCGAGAGTTTGATGATGTTTTTAGGCAGTGGATGCATCAGACTTGTTGAACGCTCCGAAAATAGTTTCGCCGTAGCCATAATTAAAGCACTGATAAAAGGCACAAATAGGTGTTTTGGCAAGTGGGTATCGCAATGCAAGCAATCACTAACGATACACTGCTGCTGAAACCATTTATCGTCTAGCAGAAACTTTAAAATAACAAAACATGTATGCCTCGTACAAATAATACCTGCGTTCCGCGCAGGTAATCGATGAAGGGTGACTTGTTGCGCGACTATACCTTCGTTAGAGAGGCGAGAAATATTCACCTGTGCGTGTTTTAAGCAGTAGATAACGCAAGATAAAGCTTTAAACAGCCGCACATGTCACAAGATTCATATAGCACAGACGACGTAACGACGTCAGGAAAACGACGACGCCGTCTTGTGCATCCACGCTGGGGTATAATATACCAGCAACGACCCTTAGTGTGTGGCGTAATTAGGTTTTGGGATTTTTAGCTATTTGGTCAAGCTGGGCTTGCTGATAGGACGTCACAAGGTACTGAGATATCTGAGCGCGATTTCTACGTAGCTGCTGTTACCGTCTTGAGAGACATTTTGGGATGCATTCCCAGACAGCGCTTTTTCGGAGACACTGTCAGTCAGTTTGTTGAATCCAGGGCAACTGTGTAAACGTATGCGCTTTAAAAACGACAGAAACCATTACTGTACCCATTATGCACTAAGCACAGGGAGCGAATCAATAGCTCATTGAAAGGAAAACAACGTTTTAGCGTTTGAATGGTAGACTGAATGTGTGGGGAGGAAAACATGTTGCGCCATGTGAATACCTAGCATTGATACGGCCAAAGAGTTTACAATATGATTCGGTGCCAACCAAGATATGTAATAATTAATTAGTAGTTATACTTTGGTAGTAACATCTTTAACAATAGATACTTGTTTATAATTTACGTATCTTTAACTTTACCTCTCCGTACTCTTCAGTGCTGTTCAGTACTCTTTAACAGTACGCTGAAGTCAATGAAAGCATTTGACTTCATTGGTTGCACACCTTTTATTTCCAATGAAGTCAAATGAAGTGCAAATGCTTGAATTGTCCACCAGAAACGCAAGCTTTAAGGTGAGTAACGCAAGTTGACATAACGTAAATTTTCATTGACTTCAAATTTCTTTAGAACATGATACAATCCGCTCGAACAGGAAAACTTTCCAGTCAAAGGCATTGAAAGGGCTGAGCATGAAGAAAAAGAGGGTAGCTTTAGTGCATATAGTGCCATTATTAATATCGCGTAAATTGAGAAGCATCATTGGTCTACTCAATATACATCAACGGAAATCAAGCGTAAAGTTTAAAACAATTGCCGGTGATTACGTTGCTTTCTAACGCCAAATTTGAGTGCAGCTCATTGGTTGTTTCAGCTTTTTGATAGATTGAGGCAATTAATTTGAGCAAGACATATATGTACAATTACAGACAACTTATTTTTCACACTGCCTTCTTCAAAAAGCACTCCACTAACAGATTTTGGTTTAAACGCGTATGTGACCTGTGCTGCAATGGTAAAGGGGATGGTGGAATTAGGCAGAGTAACTGTGCACGCAGCGGCAGACTAAGAACTTCCACCGGTTGCCTCGCTCATGGCTCAGAAACAAATGGCAGAGGATAAATTATTTCCATAGGCAGGCGGTTCGCAGTGGCGAACGGCGGCGGCTATGAGTTTCGGCTCGGGAGGCGCAGGCTACTGAGCTTTGCATCGGACACAACCAGCGTTCCCTTGAACGCAACAAGTTCACCAGCATTGTAGACTGAACCCACTTTTATGCCGGGAGCATGCGATGCCGGCAGACGCTTTCCTGCGCACTGCATAAGTGCGAAAACCTGCTGCTGCACACGGTGCATTACGTTTGCACTTTTTATCATTGTCATTATAAACTAAATGTACAGGCACTATCATTTATAACGTCATCACTATTATTATTTATGGTACAAGGTAAGGTTTACCTGCCCAATCAAGCACCTTAGAATGGATTTTAGAGCTTTGGGTGAATCTGTATTACGGTATGGTGTCACGGTATATGGCTCTTGTTCGAATTTCAGAATTTTTCAGGTCAATAAACTGCTATATCGATTTGCAAATAATATTACGTATGGGGCTGTCCCAGATAACTTAACCCCGCCGGGGTGGCGCAGTGGTTACAGCGCTGGAGCACTGTTCCCAAGGACGCGGGATCAAATCCCGGCCTCGGCGGCAGCTTTCCGTTGGAGGCAAAAAGCAAGGCGCCCGTGTGCTGTGCGATGTCAGTGCACTTTAAAGAACCCCAGGTGGTCAAAATTTCTGGAGTCCTCCACTACCACCTTTCTCATAGCCTGAGTTGTTTTGGGAAGTTAAACCTCACGAACCAACCAACCAGATAACTTAGATGAGAGTGCTAAACTGATCAGTTCAGAAATCTGTCTTCTGTCAGATCTTTTTGCTTTAGTACTTATCACAAGAAATGGTTTTCGAATACCTCCCTCAGGATAGACCTAGAGTGTTTAGCAGAAATGAACGTTTTAAACTACCAAGGGTGTACACTGATTACAGAAAAAGGTGTCGTACCTATTCCGTCCCCTTTCACTTTAATCGATTGCCAAACGAAATTGTACAGTTGAGTTCTCTTGCTCAAGTTAAGCGAGAAGCACAGAAATGGTTGTTTAGTCAGTCTACACAACATGCCACGTGAAAGTGTTTTTACCCTGTACTATATTGTATGATGTCCCTTTGATTTATTGTTGTTTATTTTGGCGTGGAGCACGCGCCCGTCGATTGTCATGGCCCGCCCACAAGGGCTCCTCCGCTTCTTCCGGCACGAGAATGTACTCTGTATTGAAAAATAATAAAATTTTGTATGTATGTATGTATGTATGTATGTATGTATGTATGTATGTATGTATGTATGTATGTATGTATGTATGTATGTATGTATGTATGTATGTATGTATGTATGTATGTATGTATGTATGTATGTATGTATGTATGTATGTATGTATGTATGTATGTATGTATGTATGTATGTATGTATCACTAACTGCAGCGTCATTGTCATCGCTACTACCATCCTCACGGTAGACAAGGATAATTATGTACGTTTCACGATCCCGGGCGTGGAGCAGTTTTTAAAGCACTCGGCTGGCTATCCAAGGGATGGGGTTGTTCGGTTTCCGGTGGAGGTAGGATTTATTATTGCAAAAGCAATACTACGCGAGGTTTCAGCCCGTAGCGTAAACCCGGCCTGTAGCCACGTTTGACATTTAGACCAACCGAAAGTGGGGCCCCTCTTCAAGCCTTCGGGTAAACCCAGTCGGTAGCCACGCCGCCCCGCAGAAGAAGAACGTGCCACTAAGGCATGTTCATACAGCTTGGTTAAAGCGAGACTTTATATGTGGGCTGGCAGGTGCTACCAACTTGGGTCTCTCGTTTCTCATGAAATGGTTACGTCAGAATCAGCTTGCCACCCCTACAGGCCACTAAGGCACGCTCATACGGCATGGTTAAGAAGGCATTTATATGTGGGCTGGCAGGAGTTGCCTACTTGGGTCTCTCGTTTCACATGGGGCGGTTATGTCAGAATCAGCCTGCCAAGACCTTGACATTCACGTTACCCCTATAGGCCACTAAAGCACGTTCATAGGGCTTGATTAAAGCGGGGCTTTATATGCGGGCTAGCAGGAGCTGCCAACTTGGGTCTCTCATTTCACATGGGACGGGTCAGAATTAGCCTGCCAGGACCCTGACATTCAAGTTACCCCTATAGGCCACTAAGGCACGTTCATACGGCTTGGTTAAAGCGGGGCTCTATATGTGGGCTGGCAGGAGCTGCCAACTTGAGTCTCTCGTTTCACATGGGACGGTTATGTCAGAATCAGCCTGCCAGGACCCTAACATTCACGTTACCCCTATAGGCCACTAAGGCACGTTCATACGGCTTGGTTAAATCGGGCTGGGGAAGAAGAAAGAGAAGAACGCTCGGTCACCCGCAGCTAATGCTTCGCTCGATATTGGGTTCAGCAGCGTTGAACTCTTCTAATTTTTTATTAATTTATTTATAGATATGGTTACGAGGGACAACGGCGACGCCGCTAAACGCATTAACGGGCGCCAAAGAGCAGCAGTCTAAAAAAAGCATTGGCAGTCGTTTCTTTCGCGTTCAGTTAGACAGGCTGAACGTACACAGGTAAATTGGAGAAGCTAAATCTGGTCGCAGTTTCTTTCTCACAAAAAGTTACGTTTAACAGGTGCCCTTTGAATTCAAGAAACATTTCATTGCAACACATTACTGCGAGTAGAGGGAGCAGCTGCACTCTATTCTACTTATTTCTCGTGCTAAAATTTGCCAGTTGGAAATGTCCCGTTCTCCGTATTTCTTTTCCCCCTTTGGCCGTGTTTAATAATGCTGGCCACATGACCAAGCAGCATATAGAAAAGCAGTTCTGTTGTTATCTTCTGTGCACTCCCCGCTTGCTGGATAATTGTAGACGCAGTCTGGTCACAGGCGGCTCTGCCAGACAACGTCTTTCCGAGAATATTGGAAGAGTGGCCTGGTGTGACGCAAGTTCGAGCTTCTCACGTAGCACGCTATATCGCCTATGGCCAGTGAAGACAGTCCGTTAGCTGCCAGTCGACGACGAATAAAGTGGATACTACAAAAATATTGAAAGCGCTTTTTGGAATGAATATACTGCCTCTCGGAGAGCTCACGTTGTCCTGGTATTTTCCCTGTATCCGCCTGCGTCCTCATTAAGCGTTTTTTTTTTCGGAACGAATATATTGAAAGTGCAGGCAGTGCTCTACTTCTCGGAGGACTCGTGTTCTCCTGGTATCCTCCTGTTCGCCACCTGCGTCCTCATTCAGAAACCTTTATATCGCTGGTGGAAGGGTACGGATATAGCTTCCTGCTTTGCTTAATTGAAGTCGATTACACGAAATTCTAACTAGCCAATAAAGCGGAAAATATGTTATCTTGTTGTTTTTCGTGATGGGTGCACTGGTCTCTCTCGGACGCATACCGCATACCGTTCAGGCATACACATCACATTTCCTTGCTGTCCCTCCATCTACCCCACTTTGGACAGGTTTATGCGGCGCTGTCACCGCAGTCAGAACAGCTTTGCTCGACGGACAACGTTTCACGTGATACAAAGGTTATGTCCTGTGTGCATACTCTGGCAGCCTAATTGAACAAATTCTTTTCCCCTCTGCCTCTACCGAAAGACCAAAGAGAGAAAAGTGTACTTGCTTTTTGCTACTAAAATAATGATTAAAAATAAAAGAAAAGTTAGAGGTACTTAAGACAGGATGAGAAGGAAGGGAATCTTAAAATATTTCAGGACACTATGTTCATGAAGTGGCAGAGACAAAACTATTACGCCCACTTATTATATTTTCTTTCTAGCTATCATACATAAAAATGGGACTCGAGAAAATGTGCAGCTTCCGAGCATCTAGATGCGAGAAAATTTGCTTTCCGGTGTAAATGAAGCCTCGGTACATATTAAACGAACTCCGAGAAAGCTGCATTCGAATGGTAGAAAATGCAAGAACCTTCTCACAATGCACTTTTCTATCTGCTAGCCTGCGCGTGTTATACCTCCTGCTTTGGCATAATGCGACATAGTGTCCTCATGCGCCCGCTATTTCTCCATAAATCCACGTCTTGTCCACGGATTGTCCGAGTATGCCAAGAAAAATCTGTTTGACGATTACTTTTGACATAGAGCGTACGTATGATAAAGCCATGTTTTTATATATGCGAATCCGAGCTTAATTTGCAGTTTTCCTCTTTAGCCAGCGTTAATTGGCATTCAAATTTTCCCGACCGTCGGGTGTTATAAAGGTGCAGATGGCATGTTATTGTCGGTACTGCAATAGCGTTTAGTCGACCTCGACTTAAGCAGCACGTTTCTGTTTTGAGCAAACATATTTAGCCAAGTTTCATGTGCGAACTTCTTACACTCATGTTTTAGGGGTAAGACTGAACCTCCTTAATGACTGCCCTCTGCGGCCCACCTTACGGAGTTAGGTTCAGTTTTACGCACTTAGCCGCTCGCGTAATCACAACTTCCTTAATGTGGCCGCTATACTTTTACCACACGGATACAACACACCTATTCCAAAGTAAAGTCATAGGAAAAGAAAATATAAAAACAGGATACTCGGCTGAAACTGGCCTCAGAAAGTACATCACAACTACGCAGGCGTCTAGTATTCTCACCCAACGCCAGAGGGCACAAACAGCAAACAAATGTTTTTTTAAATTCAAGCATACAACTTTCTTGCTAAATAATTATCTTATGCTCTTAGGCCCCTATTTTGACATTCATATTAAGATGTAATTTATTGAAGAAACATGCAAGGCTGCAAGTCGTCTGCTCTATCAGATCGGTATTGCTGTAGTGCACAACACGACTTCTCGCTTGCTGGATAACAGGTGAGACACGTTTTCTTTTTTTTCTTCTTGAAAACATCTACATAAAATACAGCAAAGACTAGTGTTGCGTTTTTACATCCCAGTCAGTTGTTTCTATAAGGCGCAGTACGGCATTCAAAGCGCGGCGCCCATGCAGGCTTTGTTCCTAAAGTAATAGAATGGAATTAGGGGCCAGAGCGCACTTATTTCGCTGGGCAGCTTAAGGGCAAGGTCGTGCGCATTTGTGAAAACCTGCGCCTGTTTGTTGCTCTGACAATTTCAGGCAGATTTTTCGGCGCAGGCGCTGAATTGGTATGTATTTCAAATCGCGAAAGGGCTCATATTTGTATATTTCGAGTATACTATATCTTCCCCTGTCGCCGATTCTTATTTAAGGCCTGTCACACTAGCGCGACACGACGCCGACGCAGACACAACGACACTGACGGTCGGCCAACTCGTCTACCGACTGTGTCTGAGGCCGACCAAGCTGCCACATTAGGCCGGCAACGACATCAACACGACAAAAAACCAAATGTCTTCCCAGTGTGACTGGCTTTGAGGCCGGGGAAAGTGAAAAAACCAGTCTGCCAACTGTCGGTGACCGAGTCTTCCCGAGATCGGCCGCCGAGCAAAAACTTTCTCGAAACTCAAAGCCGACTCAGTACACCACGTCGACGGCGAATACCTTTCAGCACTAATACACATAAAAAGCAGAATCAATGCATAATCCCTGACCACACATAAAAAAGTAGAATCAGTGCATAATCTCTGAACAAAACACGAGCGTGAGCTGCCAAAATACCTGGGGCCGCCGAATGCGTGTGGAATATCAACGGCAGCATTTTCCTTTCGGGGCGAGGGAATTCGGGGCGCATAGATTTGCGGCGCGCGTCGGGACCGTGAGCAATCTTTCTGCCTTTCTGAATTGCACGCGTGACTTGCGCACTGCATAAGTGCTTGTGGCATTGCCCGACCATGTTCTTTCGTTTGTGCAATAAAACTGGAGACAGGATTCTCGTTTGCCACCTCGACCGCTTTCACAAGCTCTAAAAAAATAGGCATGTCTGCTAGAATCATTGTCGATGCGTCTTTCCCCCGCACGTGAGCTTCAAATGTTCGACTTCTGAGTTCTTCGAAGGCGACTGTCGTCTTTTGGCTTTCTTTCTCTTGCGCAGAGTTATCTAGTACAGGATCAAGATGTTGCGCTCTTTCAAAGTCTTCCGATGGTGGTCCTAAAACAATCTCGTTTGTACATAGGACAGAAGTGCCTGTAAAGGGCTCAATAATTTCTTTGCTATCTGAGAGCCCCGTCTGGGTTGGTTCGTGATTGCAATGCCTCTAGCCCAAAGGTGTTTCCCACTGCATGGTAGCCACTCCTCTGTGAATGCTGACATCGCACTGGGACCATTTAACATCACTCTAAGCAATGAATTTCTGCGATGCCTCGTTATACTGTGATTCCTCCGCAGATGTCTTTGAGGTTGACTCCAATAAGTGAAAATAGGGCATCGGTGTGAAAAGGTGGCACTCATGACTTGCCCGTCTATAAGCTCAATTGCAGAATAAGTGGTTAAGTCGAAAGATGGTTCGGTGAAAGTTTCCAGTAAAGCTGCGTTCGTAGACAATGTAGCTACTGCAGGGAGCTGCTGGCTTGGTAAAGTGACGGCTGTCGGCAGCGGGAGTAGGCGCCTCAAGACCCTCAATGTGGCGGCTTACGAACTTTAATGTCCGTGTGGCAGTCTCCTCGTACTCCTGTACAGCTGTGACGTCTTCTGCACAACCGTCGACTTTGTTAGGCATGCATTTTTTTTCATTCTGCACACGCAGACCGTCGTTGAAGGTTTTTAGCCTGGCGTTAATGAGCTTCAAGCCCAGAATAGTCAATTAGTTCGACTTCAGCAGATCACTTACCTCATGGCAGAGCCGGTACGCTATGGACCTCTTGATGCGGTCCATGGCGTACCGCTAAAGCCTTCTTCTCTGTCCGGTAGGGTTCGATGGCGGAGCTACCGGTATCTTCCTGGAGAGTTGTTGTCGTTCCTCTTGCAACCTCCAGGAAGGATCGATGGAGGAGTTTCCACATTTCTCCGCCATGCTGGTCTTGGTTTGTGCCCAGATTTCATGCGCATTTTTTATCTTGCCCTGAAATAAAAAGGTTCCTCTACACTTCGTCTCTTTAATAAATATTTCATGCTAAATGACTGCTTCTCCAAGCAGAAGACAATCGCGCTAGACATAAAGGACCTTTGTTGACTTATCAATCCACGCCTAACTAATAAAAGTACACGTTTCTGTGCATCTTACATTCATAATAACTTCGGGGTGACGAAATTCGCAGAAGGGGTTAAATGAGACATTCTGTGCACCTGAGGCAACAGACAAACAAGGGTAACACACAAGCGATTCGAAATTTGAGCCAGTGAAACCGAAACAAGAAGTGTTTGCCGGTTGGTTTCACGCACCTTGCGTGCGCTCAAATCCACTGGGCAGCGCGTAAGCGACTTGAAATTCGCGCCAGTGAAACCGAAACCGGAAGCGTTCGAAAGTGTGGGCAAGTTGTTCTCACCTACTGCTAGGCGCGCTAGAGTTGATTGGGCCGCTGGGGTCTATGGTAGTGTCTATTCATTCTTTCTCTATGGTAAAGTGCGTACAGTAATAAGATACCTAGAAACGTACAGGCCCATTCGGTACACATATAAAGCCCCTCTATAACTAAGCCGTCGGAACGCCTTTACTCAGCTTAAGGTTTGCTCGTCTGGCTTGTAATCCATGGCTCTAGTGTTCTATTCTCATTATACCTTCTAATCGGAAGCTGCTGAGTTCGGAACTCAGGTAGCAGTCCATACGATCACCATGCCTGCATCCGCTTGACCTGCCAACTCCCACATGCCAGTGACATAAGCGCTTAATGAAAACCCACTAATGCGATTCCATTGAAATACTCGTAATGTGTCCCCCAGAGTGCTCGACGTCGCATCCGTGCTCCTCATCCTCCTCTACGTTCCACCTTATACTTCCACTTTTCGCTCTTCCGCCGATACCCTCGTCATCATCCAGTCCCATCCCCCCTTCTTTTTATACTCGCCCTTGTAAACGAGCATTGTATTGCGAAAGCAATACTACTCGCACTTTCAAGCCTTCGCGTGACCCGGCCGCGGTTACGTCTTACCCACGTGACGCTGTGACGTCGCACCCCACGTGACCCACGGACTGCAGCAGGAGCTGCCAACTTGGGTCTCTCGTTTCATATGGGACGGTTATGTCAGAATCAGCCTGCTACGACCCTGGCATTCACATTACCCCTGTAGGGCACGTTCATATGTGTGATGTTATATATGGGCCCAGGTCCGTTCAGGAGCTCTGGGCAGGTAGCAGAGCAGGTTCACAGACACACGGACGCTTTTCTTTTCTTGACCAATTAACGTAACTGGCAACAGACATGCATACAGCCTAGCTTATCCTAATAGGATATGTCCCAACACAAAACCGTCCTACTTCTGGTTTTCCGCTCGTGGACTAGATGCCGGTGCAGGCGAGTCCGCCGGTGCTCCGTTCACGCCAGTCGCCCGAGGACTCGGTAGCGCGGCAGGCCACGCTCCGGCGTCTGTGTCCGGCGTCTGCTTCACAGTCCGGGGTACTGCGGTGTACCGCGGGGTACCGCGTCACGCCCGGGTACTGCAAAGTGCGGCACCAGTGCGGCAGCACAAGTGTGGCGGCCAGACACGATGGAGCTGGGCAGTACCAGACCCGGACCAGGTGCCCGGCAGGTGCTGGCGAGCCGGCCTTGTACGCCAGGCCCAGGACGATGAACTCCGTCGCCAGCGACGCCCAGGAACGTCCGACCCGTTCGCTTGTCGGAACAAAATCACGCGCACTGGCCCGCCCCGCACGCGGCCACACTTCACTTCCTTTCGAGCCACCCGCACACTCGCCACAATCACCATCATCACAACCTCCCCCCGTTCCAAGACAGTTTCTTGCAACTGTTCTGGCGCCGGCAGGAGGGAGACGTGGCGGGAAATAAATGCACAAACTACACAAATAACCACAAAGCAGAAACACACAAAAATTCGTCACAATCCACACACCATTCACAATCCACAATGCAACACACGAGTTCGTTTGTTTTTTTTTCTAAATCCCGTTCCAGTCAGCAAAACACACTACTACACCTTTCACACACGGCTCATGTAATCGGCACCAACGTTATCGCTCCCTTTTATATAGTCTATGCTGAAATTGTATTCCTGGAGGAATAAACTCCACCGCAACACTCGATTGTTCATATGCTTCGCGGATTGCAGGTACTGGAGCGGCTGGTGATCAGATTGGATGGTGAAATGTTTGCCATACACATAAATATGAAACTTCTGCACTGCCCAGACAAGAGCTAGACATTCTCGCTCAATCGTTGAATAGCGTGTTTCTCGGGGCAGCAGATTGCGACTAGCGTAGGCAACTGGATGTAAAATACTATTGTTGCCCGTTTGCAAGAGTACTGCTCCGAGACTTATGGTGGATGCGTCTGTACGAAGCACGAAGGTTTTCGAGAAGGTTGTTCGTACTTCTTCAACATGTTAATGTGAAAAATTTTCCTTTTATGTCCTAGGTCCACGATGTAGTCCTCATCGTTTCTACGGTCTATCACATCGTATGGACCTTTCCACTGCATGATCAGCTTATTGGATTCAGTCGGTAACAAAATCAGAACCTTGTCACCTGGTAACAGTTTTCTGGGCCGACTTTTCCGGTTATAATACAGTTTCTGTTTCTGACGTGCTCGTGCTAGTTGTTCGTGAGCAATCTGGCACGTATCCTCCAAACGGTTTCTGAGCTCGACGAGGTAGGTGTACGTTGACCGAGTATCTCCATCGATATGCTGATTGGTCCAGAGCTCCTTCAGTACTGTTAGTGGTCCTCGCACATGACGGCCGTAAATCAACTCAAAAGGAGAAAACCCAAGGCTCGCTTGTGGAACTTCTCGGTATGCAAACAGTAACGGTGCCAGATACCGATCCCAAGACCTAGGTTTTTCTTGGCACATCCTCTTCAGCATAGTTTTCAATGTTCCATTGAACTTCTCCACAAGACCATTTGCCATGGCATGGTAAGGTGATGTCTTTAGAAGCTTGATGGAAAGAAGACGACCAACTTCACTCATGAGCTCTGAGGTGAAGGTGGCTCCTTGATCGGTCACCATTTCTTTCGGTATGCCAATGCGGGAAAACATCTCAACGAGCGCTTCAGCAACATGCACAGCATCAATAGCTGGAAGGGCGACGGCGTCTGGGTACCGTGTTGCAAAGTCAATCAAGGTGAGCACATATCGGTTTCCTTTATCAGACGTAGGTGAGAAAGGTCCTATGAGATCGACGGCCACTCGTTCGAAAGGAGTGGTAATCAGTGGCATGTTGCCTAAAGGGGCAATGCCAACTTTGCCTTTCGGTGTTGTTCTCTGACACTTATCACATGACTTAACGAATCGTTTAACATCTCCATGTATGTCAGGCCAATAAAAGTCCTGAAGTATACGATCAGTAGTACGTCTGATCCCTTGATGTCCGGCCATAATACTTTCATGTGCTATTTGTAAGACTGATTGCCGGAGTTTTTGTGGAACAACCTGCTTGAAGATCCTTCCCGATGTCATACAGTAATATCGATAAAGAATATCCTCTTCTTCACAAAAATGGTACGAGTTACCTTTACCTGATCGGAATTCCTTATCTACCTTAAGGAAGAGCCGTTTTAAGGATACATCTTTCTGCTGCTCTTCTGCTAACTGGTCCTTTGTCATGTCACACAGAAGAATGGGTGGCACGCACAGCGGTATTTTCTTTTCTGTTGGCTTGGCCAAGGCTGCAACACATCGTCTAAAATTCACAGGTCGCTCCTGTTCTCGGGAATCTTGCGAGGTATGAAGCTCTAGGCTGCTTGAGGTCATCCAGTCGTGATTGGGATCATCTGGGGCCCTGACACCTGGTATATTCCCAAGCACGAGATCATACAAGGGCCGCTTCATGCAAAGCGCGGTCACCTCGCCTTTGAAATATGGCGTGTCCACTGGTACTCTTGCCACCGGTAACTGGGTTACCGTACCATTGACAAGTACTATCCTCTCGGTCTGCCCTGTGAAGCAGTTCTTTGGGACCAAACCCCGGCGGACAATAACGACATTACTACCAGTGTCTCGAAGCACGCACACTTGTTTCCCCATCACAAACCCTTCTACAATGGGCATTCTTCCTGTTGAATTCTGAGGTGCGTCTTTACTGACCTGCGCCGAACTGCTAGAGTCGGATGGGCTCCGGGCCGTATGCCAGTCAAGATGATCAGCACGTTTGGGAGCCTGAATTGCAGAGCATGCGGCACTCTGTTCTTCCTCTTGGTGTCGATTCCTGCAGTTTTCGGCCTTGTGTCCGACCTTTCCACACGAGTTGCACTTGAGCACCGGTCTAGTGGACGTGCGGCAATCGGAAGCCCGATGTCCTGGACGATTGCATAACATACACCGCAACTGGGGTTTATTCGGCAGGCTGACGGAACTCTTGGTATGAGGTTTCTCTTCGTCAGGGACTCTACCGATGTTCGAATAGTTCTGAGCTTCCAAGTATCGATCGGTTGCGTCTGCCATGATGTCGAGTGTCTTGCACTCCCGTTCTTTCAGAAACACAACGAGTTTCGGGTGGCAACACCGCAGGAACTGTTCACCGATCACATGATCGCGCAGGTCTTCGAATGTCTTGGGAACACTCGCCATTTCGATCCAATGGTCGAAGTAACCCGAAAGCCTGGCGGCTAACTGCCTTCCCGTCTCGCCATCTTCTGCTCGAGCTTTTCGAAATTTCTGGTGGTAACTTTGAGCCGTGAATTTAAAGCGCTGCAGAAGAGCCTTTTTGACCTTTTGATAATCTAATGAATCTGCAGCTGACATCCTGCCGATCACGGTCAAGGCTTCCCCAGTTAGGCACATACTTACGGCCATCGCCCATTTATCTTGAGGCCAGTCCTGTCCCACTGCCACACGCTCAAACCGTTGCAAATAGGCATGCAGGTCATCTCGTCGCTCGTCAAATAGGGGTAGCAGTTTTTGAGGGTTGAAAAGCTGTACTTGTGGCGCTGACACTATGGGCTCGATATCATCTGTCGTGTTGCTCCTCGCTCCTTCTTGGAGTCTGAGTTTCAATTCCAAGATTTCTTTCTCTCTCTCCGCGGCTATGCGACTTTGCTCTCTTTCAGCAGCACGTTCGGCCCTTTGCTCCGCGCGTTCCTTATCTATCCAGTCTCTCAGCTCGGAGCCTGAGAAACCCAGCTGAGCGCCCAACGCGGCTAGACGCTCTAGGTCCATCTTTGCTCAAACGTCGCGATGCGTGTGAACCCGTCCTCGACTCTCTGCCCTCTCTCTGAATGATTAGTTCCTTGAATCTACTAATTTCTAGGATTCTGGCAGGCTCGCCAAATTGTGATGTTATATATGTGCCCAGGTCCGTTCAGGAGCTCTGGGCAGGTAGCAGAGCAGGTTCACAGACACACGGACGCTTTTCTTTTCTTGACCAATTAACGTAACTGGCAACAGACATGCATACAGCCTAGCTTATCCTAATAGGATATGTCCCAACACAAAACCGTCCTACTTCTGGTTTTCCGCTCGTGGACTAGATGCCGGTGCAGGCGAGTCCGCCGGTGCTCCGTTCACGCCAGTCGCCCGAGGACTCGGTAGTGCGGCAGGCCACGCTCCGGCGTCTGTGTCCGGCGTCTGCTTCACAGTCCGGGGTACTGCGGTGTACCGCGGGGTACCGCGTCACGCCCGGGTACTGCAAAGTGCGGCACCAGTGCGGCAGCACAAGTGTGGCGGCCAGGCACGATGGAGCTGGGCAGTACCAGACCCGGACCAGGTGCCCGGCAGGTGCTGGCGAGCCGGCCTTGTACGCCAGGCCCAGGACGATGAACTCCGTCGCCAGCGACGCCCAGGAACGTCCGACCCGTTCGCTTGTCGGAACAAACTCACGCGCACTGGCCCGCCCCGCACGCGGCCACACTTCACTTCCTTTCGAGTCACCCGCACACTCGCCACAATCACCATCATCACAATATGGTTGGTTAAAGCGAGCTTTATATGTTGGCTGGGTAAGAAGAAGGAGAAGAACGCTCGGTCACCCGCAGCTAATGCTTTCGGTCCTTATTTGGTTCAGCAGCGTTGAACCCTTGTAATTTTTTTTCACTCTGCCATATCATGCTCTAGCGGGATAGTCACTATTAAGCTTCTTCTGGCAGCCCGGCAGCCCTACTTCAGGTTGCGTATTCTCGGCCCTCGTCCTAATCTCCTCGTTTCAATGCAGTCACCCTGCGGATCCTTCCCAAGGCAGCCCCACTTTGCTGAGGATTCTTTCGTTTTCGCCGTGAAGCCTAAGCCATTGAGACACCTTCTCTTCCCTTTTCGTCTGCTGAAATGCCTTGAAAAAATTTCTGCCTATCTACACTACCTTGTGACAGTCATGGCAACCAGCAGTTTGCTTAGCTATTATCCGCTACTGCTGCCCGTTGTCGTGATTAGTCAGCAATTACGATATTGTCTACGTAGTGCAATACAGAATCGGTCTCAGAAGCGGGATGTAGGTAGGAAGATATTCTTAACAAAGTATGGCAGTGTTTCAGAATGCGATGAAAAGTTGGAAATGCCAGCAGGTGAAAGCTCACTGCTGTTTAGACCAATGGATATAATATGACCTCTGAATTCTTTTCTTGAGGAGCTGCAATATACTCTAGAATCTGCCGACTAGAAAATATGTACACCAGCGCCACAAAGCGGATGTCACGGCTTTATTCGATAGTTTAGAGGAAAACAGTGGCTGCGGTGAATGACAACCTGGTTCAGGGATAAATCTAATAACGTGGAGAAGAAATCAGTGCAAGTTAAGTTAAACATTTTAACATGTGGGTGTCGCGAAGCAGAGTACGTAGAGCTTCAGGACATTTTCGAGCAGCCGTCACTAACGCGGAGTTCTTGTTTCAAAAGCTGTTATTCCAGCGTTTTGCATTTATCAAAACGCTGACACTGTAGCTGACTTTGAACGTAATTACCTCAGGCTTAGAAAGGCCTTGTGACATACATATCTGATCCGGCTGGTACTCTGAGGAATGGGCAAAATGTGTGTCGCTATCAGCTGTTTTGCAAATGTATATTGGTGCATCTGGACATCGCTGAAACTAGTGCAGCCACGTGGCCTACACTATCTGCTCTTCCTCATAATAGCTGCGCATAATACGTTGACTTGGTGAGGTATGTTTCTCTGGGTACATCTGGACGGCTTAACATTGTACGGTTTAAGCATGGCTCTAAGCACATCTGTGCTGGTACTTCACAACGTTTTCTGTTGTTGGTTTTTGTGGCAGTCTGCAGTGAAACGCACATCCTGAAAGACCTCATCATTAAGTGCAGCGTTGGTGGATCACGGATGCCACTTTGATGCTATTTGTATTGCGTAACAGCTACAAGGCGCGTTTTTAGCTCTATCGGCAACGTAAGGTTGGTATAGACGCGATCGCACGCTTATTTAATTGTTGCTTATGCTCATCCGGGGTAGGATCTATGCGACGTGGGGTCGAACACAAAGCACGATTATAAGAACTTGTGCTGTGCAAAATGTGCACTGTACGAGATCACTGCCCCGTTTTGTAGATGTGCGTGAAACAACCTGCATTCTAAAATAGAATTGGGGTTTCTGATACGTTTCGAGCAACTTTGGCATCGTCAGCGCCGGTTCGCAGTGAGTGGTGCACTGGAACAACTACCGCTTAAGCGGCGGGTACATCACTTCTGAATGGTATTCAAGGTACTTTTAAATTGGTACCCGAGGCGTTTTTTGTGCTATTCTTACCTGCCGATGGTGCGTTAAGATCTCAGCTCAGCTTCATTTTTATCGCTCTCAGTTAAATCTTGCTTGATCTCCAAATCATGAAGCGGTGTTAGCTATTTCGCCAAGAAAGGATAGTGCGCGTCCTTGCTGTTCTAAACCAGAGAATGGCAGAAATAATAAACGCCATTTTTCAAAATTGCTATAATGAGAAGCATAAAGACTAATTATTATGAAACATTTACTAGTAATATAATGTACATGTGCTGAAATTTGCCATCAATAGCGTAACTCAATAGCCACTATGAACATCTGGCTTTAAAAATTTTAATGGCAAATACTTTTATCGTGTTTAGAATAAAACCATGACAACTTTGTCAGTCGGAAAATTATTTTCGTGCCATGGAATGTGGACCGTACAACGATATAGCTTTGTTGTTAGGAAGCACGATTGCTGATCGATCCCACTTGTTACAGCCAGACTTTAGTCTGGACGTGAAGCATGACATACGTCATGACATCCGTGGACTGTGATATGCCAGTAGATACATTGAAAACCGCGAGCAGACTATATTAACGGGAGTCCTCCATCATCATCAGCATCATCATCATCATCAAAACGTTTTATTTCCACCAAAATCAGACTCCTTTTAGGACCCCCGGCACGCAGGCCTAAGGGAGCCCTTCTCAGGAGCCTCGCAAACTAAGGTCCTCCAGTACGGTGTCCCACCCTAAGTTGCCTTGGTACGTTAAAAACTCTCGTTTAATAAACCATCACTTCATGTAACCCTGCATGCATAGCAGTGTAGAAATCACACATTTGTTAGAAATGAATTTTCTCGGTAAAAAGTGTGGTTCGGTTGTATTCGTTATAGCAGCCCTTATAATTCTGATACTCCTATATCCTTAACATATAAAAAATTTTAGGTTGCACTTTCGATTAAAAAATTTACAGCATTTTCATAATACAGAGTAGATGTGAGTCTGAAATATGTGTGATAGAGTCTATTGCACAGTTCGGCACACAGCCACTTCCGTGAATGGTGGCCTAACCATGGCGTTTCCTGCCGGGGATTGCATTCCTCAAGGCACTCACTCTCTTTCGCTCATTCTCTATTACTCGGTGTAAGAAGGAGTGACGCTGACGTATTGAAATGAACATAAACACAGAATTTCGAGCGGCCATGACCCCCGCGGGCCTGACATGACCCTGTGGCATCTACACTGCCTCGCCTGCGCTGCCTACAGTTCTTCAAATAAATGATAGCGGCAGAAATGTTAAATTTACCACTTGGTAACTGGCAATGCAACCGCAGATGGCTGTGCCAGATGAAGACATCGTGATCACCGGCTTCTCGGCTCGATTCCCGCAAGCCGACAGTCTTAAAGAATTCAAGGACAAACTCTACGCCGGTGTCGACTTCGTCACAGACGATGAAACGCGATGGCCTCGAGGTATGTATACTACCAGAACTGATATTGGCTCTATATTTATATTCAATGTTTCTTTTGCGTGCTAAAAGATACAAGGGGTCGTCTCAAATGGAATAAATTAAGAGAGACTTTAGCGAATAGAGTAGTGAAAGGCGAAAGCCACGCACTTATTAGAAACCAAATTATTGATTAGTTAAGGAGTATGTAATTATTATATCAATTACTCCGTTCTAATTAGGGTAATATTTCATTATTAGTTATGAATTACCTTGCTTGTTATTATAAGTAATTGCTTGATTATTCAATGATTAGCTACTAATTATTTAATTAGTCTCTAAATAGTAAATGATCATTGATTGACATATGGCCATATAAGGCATGCTTTCGACCATCTTCTGGGGGTGCTCTGTGAGTGGTCGAGACCTTTATGACGTCATCCTGCCTCGGCCAAAAGTGGGACACATTTTGTCCACAACAGCATGAGCCATTAAATGCTTTCCCCTAATAATGTATGAAGAAACGGTACACAATTTTTATTTCACTCTAAGCTATTGCAATCATGATTCAATTCTAATGCACAACTCTTTTTCACGCTCACTAATTCAACAAGCTATGATTCAGTGGTCTTTTGATGTGCATTCGTTGAATTTATTTTATTCTTTGATGATTCTTATTCGTTTATATTCGTAGTGAGCAATCTATTGCCCGGCCTTTTCTTCCCCAGTGCAACAATTGGGCATGAGACTACAAATCCGACGACCTCCGGCGCTGCATGGGTATACCCCAAACAAAAATAGACACACAAGAGAATTAAACCAGGACGTTAACACTGAGACTACAAATCTAGCATGAGAAACTTGTCTATGTACATTCTCGGCATAGATTGTCAGCCAGTAATTTTCAGTAATCAGTAATTTTTGAAAAACTTTGAAAATATCTATAGCCTTTTATGTCAGCTTCACGTGAATTTCAGGATATTTGGGAGTGCCGGCTCGCATGGGCAAGATCCGCGACCTGTCTCTGTTTGATGCGGAGTTCTTCGGAGTACCTCCAAGACAGGCGCACAAGATGGACCCTCAGGCGCGCCTTCTTCTGGAGACATCTTACGAGGCCATCGTGGACGCGGGCTACGACCCTGCGACGCTGCGGGGACGCCGCGTGGGCGTCTTCATCGGTTGCGCCAACTGTGAATCCCACGAGGCGTTCAGTTTCGACACTGAAAACTGTGATGGATACGGCCTGGTTGGCAGCTCTCTCTCCATGTTCGCCAATCGAGTCGCTCACTCGTTCGACTTTCGCGGTGCGTTGCTATTGCCCGTTCCTTGTCTACAGCGCAGCAAATTTATTTATTTGTCTTTACCCTCAGGGCCATACATGCATTTCAGAAGGGAGTAAGGTAATAAAGTGATGTGATGTAGGGATTTGATGATGATGATGAGTGGGCAAAAATAAATACAGGAAAAAAAACACTGTAAAAAACGGGTACATAAATAATACATCCTATATATACAATATTAGCTATGAAATATTTATTGTATTAGTAGACACAAAACTGGTAGTACTTATATACAATGCAGGTTAAAGCTTTGCGAAAGTTATTTGTATCAGTAATAGATAAAATTTCTTTAGAAAGATCGTTTCATTCTTTGGAAGTACGGGGAACAAATGAGCGTAAGAAAGAATCTGTTTTGCATAAAGGGATGGCTACTTTGCAGGGATGATCAATGCGATGCGATATGTAATAGGGTCTCTGAAAAAAATTGCTGTGTAAGACGGCATGATAATATAACTTGTGGAATAGAGTTAGAGGGCAAACTTTTCGTCGTGAAGCCAATGATGTTGAAGACGCAAAATAGTTTTCATTTCCGTGACACTTGCTCCTCGGGTATAGTTACTTTATATTTTATATTTGTATTTTATATTAACCTCCAGAGAGTTTGCATAATTTCTGTTAAAAAAAAATTTGAATGTTTTTTCATATACTATATAAGTAACGTAAAGCGGTCAAGGAAAGGCTTTCGTTTATTTTCGTTTTTTTTTTTGTTCAGCTCAATGCAGAGAAATAAATAAGTGAATTTATAGCTCAGCGCAGAGTCCGTGCATAAATGTTTTCTGTGAAAGTACTGTTTCATTAAAAGAAATGAAATATATTTTGCAGGCGTGGAAAACGAAATGAGTGAGATACTTCAAGGCGACTTTTCTGTGTCCGCAACAGCCATATGACTTGTAATGTTGCAATATTGAGCTCAGCTGCAATGGGCTGAACTCGATGCAAAGACTTCAGTAGCCGTGAAACATCCACTCTGTCAGCGTAGTCGTCTTTCCGAACGCTTCGTCGTGCACGCGTTCCACGGTCGTTGTCTTTGTCTATGAGCACGTCACTTTGGTCACGCGTTTCCCGGTAACACTATTTTGTTCATAGTTTCATTTATTCGCACTCTTCTTATTTTACGACCAACGTCGTTGGTTATTATTTGGTTGTTGGAATATTTGAACGCAACAGACGATAATAACGGATGAATCACAAGCTCTGTGATTAAGAAAAAAGTTGTTCTTTAAATTTCTTTTTCAAATAGGGGAATATGCTTCGCAGATTCATTAATGAGGAACACATGACGGACGAAGGAAGGAGATCACGGGAAGAGAAACGTCCCGTCATTTTGTGTGCTGTCCACGTCTGCTACTTAAGTAAGAATCCAATATTTTTGGCGGCAACGTTAATATTGAATATTGAATAAAATCCAGGTCGACAAAATAGTGCTAGTTTACGGCCCTGCTGCTAAAATGGAGAAATAAGGCTGCAATATCCCCACTTCTCACTTCTCACACGCAGGCTCCCTGATATGTATTGTTAAAGCGTCGCTTAAGGGTATGACGCTATCGCGTCATACCCTTAAAAGAGGAGCTGAACTTTCCAGCATAATGGCTTGCAATGAACTACACTAAACTACGAATTTTTATAAGATCAACGCTGAGCCCATATCAAGTTGCGGGGACTGACATTATAATTGCAATGTGCGTCGTGATTTCTGACGATCATTCTCGCAGGTTTGAGCGTGTCTGTAATGTGCGTCGTGATTTTTGGTGATCATTCTCGCAGGGTTGAGCATGGCTGTAGACACCGGATGTTCGTCCACAATGGCTGCCCTGAACCAGGCCATACTGACAGTTCGTTCCGGCCAGTGCGAAGCTGCTATCGTGGGTGGAAGCGCGCTCTGTTTAAAAGCGGCCACATCATTGGGCTTCTTGCGCTTAGGAATGCTGTCTCCTGATGGAAAATGCAAGACCTTCGATTGCCGTGGTAAGTTCATAGTCTAACAGCGTTTGGGCATTATGCGCGCAGCAGCTGTCGCTTTCCATCGGCAACATGCTATCAGCCCGGTTGCTGTGACTAGATCCTCCTGGCCGCTTGAGTAAATAGTCGTCATATGCAATGGTCATGCTCATTCGATTATATATCTGTGACAATGCTGTTTTACGATCATATATTTCTATATATAAAACGTGATTAGAGGAATGCTAACTTGGATATAACTAAAGTATTGAGTAAAATGTATTTGTGCAATGAATCCAGCAAAAATTACCTATAACGTTGTGCTGAAAACACTGACCCCGTTGCACGTACCTGGCCCTGAATAGTTACGCTTCGGAGAATCTAAAATCTTGGTTTATATTCATAAATACGTTCGTAAATAGTTCTCTTAGAGCACCGATGATAAAAACTTGAAGCAACACGACTGTGCGGGAGGAACAAAGCAGAAATGAGTAGTGCGAGGCTGGTACATTTCCTGCTATTTTCTTACATTGCGCGCTAACGCGGCAGCGGCAGTCATCCTCCTTTTTTCAGAATCCAGAAAATAAATAATTCTGAAAGGTTAAGTGTAATCTGTCTTTACAAGACCGTTTCTACGGAGATGCGTGCGATCCACTTGTATTTTTCCCCTTCCTGCTTAAAATTTAACGGGTTTATAAGAAACGAACGACAAATAGAAATGATTGTATTTATTAGGCAGTACTAACATTTTTCAGAATCGGCAGAGCATTGAACATTGTGTTACCACTTTCTTTAGTATAGTAAGGACAAAGCAGTAGCGTAGCCAAGAAGCATTGGCGCTCAAGAGGCTTCAACGTTCAAGAAATCCCGATGCCCATTGTGCCCATTATGGACCTTCTGTTTTGATAAGCACCAGATTTGGCGCTAAGCAAAGCAGTCATTGCAATCGCACCCGAGTTTGACATTGTTTTGTGCTAGCAGAAGAGCACCGTGCTCCGTCTTGCGAAGGTCACCAACTACCGAAGCCATTTATTGCATTCCACGGCGCTAGACTGAAATTGAGACATAGGCTAAACATGCTCAGAATGTCTTCATTGTGTTCCAGCAAATGGCTACGTCCGAGCTGAAACAGTGGGAGTGTTTTTTCTTCAACGAGCATCGGAGGCGCGTAGAATTTACGCCAAGGTCACTCACATCAAGACATGTTCGGATGGATACACAAGTGAAGGTGGGTTTACTGATATATTATTGTTATATCGGCCACCTCTTCCAGAAAGAAAAAACAAACTCAACTTACACACATCAATTTTCGCATTACCGTTTTGGGTTCCAGGTAGGTTCCTTCGTGTTGCTTTGATGTAGTTAAAATGCTCGATTTCATATGGGGTACAATGCCCTAAACTCGTGCTGCGGGAGTGCGACGTAAATTTCTAAAGTGAAGTGCTCATTTATGGAGGCTCTACTTCATCGACTGCCGCATATGAGATGTCAGACCTTTTTGTGTGTGTGAGCTTCAGAAATACAGCAGCATAAATATCCCAGGTGTCTGTGCAAGAAATCTGCTGTTGAACTGACTGCTTGCATGTGTAGCACTCGGAAACCACAAAAGAACGATTAGTTTTCCTAATGCTAAAAAAAATTAACGCAGCGCAGAAAGTATCACTAGAATTTCGGATTTATCTCGGCTACTGACAGACACTCAGTTATTATTTAGGCTACAATGAAGGGCCTTAAATTGCGAATGGTGGTGATGTAGTGGATAGGCCGGAGAGTTCTGCTTTGGTATACTAGATAATTGAAGGAATCTACACGCAAAACGCGATCTAGTCCTTGGGCTCTGATTTCTATATACTGTATAGTGTTAAGCTGTTGTAACGACGTGCCTCGTTAGCGGCGGCACAGTGGGTAGGGCCCTGGTCCGCAAAGCCGACCGACCCGGGTTTGATCCCAGCCACGGTCGCTGCATTTTGACTCACGGCCTAAACGCAATGCCCCCGAATCTCCTGAACCTCCCGAATCTCACATTCGGCAGGCCATTTCATCTGCTCGGGTTGCTTCCAACGAACAGTATTCGAAAGCGCAGCAGACAGAGGATAAGGAACCCTCGGCGAGCAAGAAGGGTGAAAAGGAGGATGAGTACAAGCCTTGGAAGCTAAGGTTCGAGCCAAACACGACGTCTACGCTGACCGAAATGAAAATTGCGGGCTTGGAGGTTATCGTCAATTCGTCCAATTTTGACCAGGTTGCCAACAACACGCACCACCTGCTCGTCAACGTCAACGCGCCGTGGTGTGAGCAATGCTTGAAGTTAGACTCTAAGTAGGCCTGCAGGGCCATCGCGTTGCAGCGCCGGGAGCTGCAAGTGCTGCTGGACAAGCTGGACGCCAACAAGGGCAAATGGCCCCTTGCTCGGAATGGCTACGCCCCCGCTACACTTTAATGAGCGGCCGTTGCCGTGGGACGGCATTGCGTGACACTGCCATGTCCACCGGCCGGCTTCCGCAGATTTGGACTGGGATTTGGTTCGGGCATTCCGATTAGGGCACTTTAGTGCACTCGCTGCAAGAGCTAGATCGGCCAGTCATGAGAGCCCACAAGTGCAGTAGGGATGGGATATCGCAGCACGATAGGGTAAACGAAGAATTAGAAGAATTGCCGCACACCGTCCAGGTGGAACGCAACGGGCTTTGAGAAGACGTAGCGAACGCTAGAGATTTGCCTCTTCTCCTCTCAGGTGTAACGTTGATGGAAGAGAGCCTGTTTAGATTGCAGAAGGAACGCGACGGCCAGTGAAGTAAACCGCAAACACTGGTCACCGCTATGCACGCGGTGCAAGCCCGACTGAACACTTTACTTGCGAATACATCGTGCGCAATACAGCAACATACGTGGCGCTTACCTTTCACATTTTATAAAACAAGCCTCAATAAACGACTCTTGTTTTAAGAGTGTTGTTTGATGCCGGCCCGACTCTTGAAATTTTAGTATGGTTTCGTGCAGTGCAGGCCTGAGTCGGCTCCCACACAAGGAGACAAAACGCAGTTTCTGAATAATGGGCCATAAAGCTTGGCTGGCGGAACTGAATGGAGCGAGCATAGCCAGTTCGCCATTTCTCATGAGGCCACTTTTTTGTTATTGTGTGGAGAGACACAGAATTCCACCAACGTCAAATGCAGCCAGAGAATCAATAAAAAATTATAAATACTATATCTATATGCGGGTCCATTTCGGTGAAAATCTGCATACAACTTTCCAGTAGTATGAGCAAGTTCTGTGCTAAGGATGTCCACTTGCCAACAGGCCGGCTATGCACGGACGTCCATGTACTGCCCTCCGACATGCTAGGCTCTTCGAGGAGGCTGTTTGTCTTCAGAGCGATTAGTGGTGCCCACGCCATGGTCGAGGTCGATGTCTCTCTCTGTGAATAAATGTGCTCAGTGTGGCAATTTCATCATGGTCATCAGCGTAATTCTTCTTTCCAATTAGTCAGTGATTACTTGCTTTCGAGTAGGCGCCATGATTCCGCAACAAATCCTGAAAGTAAAGCAGAGCCACTCATTTGGACAGGTCAAGCGTTGCCATGCAAGCACTATTTACCAGAGTCGCCAATAGCATGAGCTACAGGACATAGTTGAAGTATTTTTGGGGCTTTCGGACGTGATGTTTCGCCACCCTGCTCCACCTGGGTGGCTCAGTGGCCAGGGTGCTCGACTGCTGCTTTAAAAGATGCAAGTTAGATCCTGACCACGGCTACCACATTTAATGGAGGCCGAAAACAATGTGGCAGTGTACTTTGTGATATCAGTGCGCAGCAAAGCACGTTAAATAGTGTAAACGAAACCAGAAACCACGTTTCACTATCCGCACTGCGAAAAGTGATGCTCTCACAGGTCCCATTTGGAGGTGTCTGAGTAATACTTTTTTAGCGGTTGGCATCCAGTGATTTCCCACGTTGCCCCGCCAGCTGCACATATTATACTATTTGCCGGGATAAGCACTAGCTCTAATAAAGACTTTCCGCTTCTCTTGCTTATCATTAGTTTTAATGTTGTGCAATCAGTGTCCCATAATGCTTCCTCTAGTTGCAAGGCGTTTTTTGATGCTTCAGGAATCACGTTCCCTTCATCTGTGGCTCAAGAAGGACTGCTAAAGGATATATACGCCGAGGCCAATGTGGATCCGCGTAGAGTTGGCTATGTAGAAGCACACGGCACGGGAACTGCCGCAGGCGATGTTCAGGAGTTGTGCTCAATCAGCGAAATTTTCTGCCAGCCTGAGCGCGAAAAGCCACTCAAGGTTGGAGCTGTTAAGACCAACGTTGGACACGCCGAACCTGCTTCCGGTAAAACATTTTTGTGGCCTATTTCGTTCTAGTTGCTGCTATAGGTTTAGGCTTAAACTAATTCGCGAAACCACTGCAGCGAAACTTATAGAACCTGCTAAGGCAATGGTTACCCGTTTTCCAATATGTTTCATAGAGTGCTTCTCTGTCGTTCTTCCTTAGCCTCATAGACTCGTCATTTCTCCCCAGCTTGCTTTCCAACTTTGCCTGGCGGCTATGCCACGTCAGATGCACCAAATTAACTATAGATAGTGAAGCGAAATCAACTCTATGTTATAAGCCCTTCTCCCCTGTCGAAATATCGGTAGGCTCTACTGCTTGCGCTGATGACTGTCACTGTTTCGAGTGAAAGGAACAGCATCAATATTTCCGCACAATAACATGCCCAAAATGTTTCCTATAGACAGTGCGTTTGTTCAGTGAAGCATGCAAACCTAACCTACACATTTTAGATATGCTCCGCACTTGTGTGCCAGGGAACCAAACCTTTCAACCCATCTCTCTCAACATTATTATGCGAAGTGGCTTTATCCATGCTCCTAGCATGGTCTTTATTCTCGTATTGGTTCTTTCTTGCTTCCAGGTATTAGCTCTCTCGCCAAGGTAATCCTCGCCATGGAGACTGGAACCATTGCTGGAAATCTACATTTCAATAATCCCAATCCTAAGATTGCATGCCTGCACGACGGCAGTGTAGAAGTAGTAGAAAAGGCCACTCCTTTCCCTGGGGGTCCAGTGGGCATCAATTCATTTGGCTTGGGCGGCACCAGTGTCCACGTCATTCTCGAGCAGTGGGAAGGACCACACGTGGACAGGATTCAGTGTGACGAGGCTCACCTTCCGAGACTCGTCCTTATGGCTGGACGGAGCGAAGAGTCATTAATGGTATTTCTATACATGTTCATTTACTTCGGCGCTTCATCGTAATGATATATCCTTCTAGCTCTGCAACGAGAATCTGCTTTCATGTTCAGTGATCCAGTATCTCAGTAAAGGCACTAAAAAATACCAACATATCCACAACTGGGTTTTGAGTGCTGAAGATGTATGTACCAGGAGCCATGACGTGGTGGAAGTTTTTGTATTAGTCCGTGAAAATAATCCATGTCTATAGTAGCATGATGAAAATATTTCTTTCAGCTCTTTGCGTAAAGGGCATATACGTTTTGAACTGACCTCTTTTAGGCAGTTTCTACAATTATAGCTATTTATTCTTTACGAAGTTTTCACATTTGAAAATAGATAGGCTTGGCCACGCGACTCTCATAAGATATCATTTGTCTTCCATGGGCTGAGAAATCTGTTATGTTTATAAACTCTGTTACCTTTAAAGGCTTCCTTCCACGAAGTCTGGACACGCATAATTTTTCAGCACCGACGCTTTTAAGAACACTCTTTTTTGCGTATCATCCCGAGATCCTTCCTGCGTAGAATAGCCCTGGTCTCCTATTAAACGTCATAAATGAGCCCCACTTGGTTTTCACGTCAGTTTGCGCGTGCGGCGGAATAAACTCCGAAAGAAAGGTTTTGCTATGCGTTTATAGGTTAGGCTACTTTAACAAGTATATTTATCGCAATACGTTGAAACATTACGCAGTTGCTCTATAATAAATGGTAACGTCTGGCAACTCTGAATATCTCGCTATATGTGACGGCAGCAGGCGCAACTCGCTCATCAAGTGTAGAGTCAGCAATGTGGTGGGAAAGATCGAAATGACGAAAGGCATAGCCTTTGTGGACTTAACTCGGAATCGTTTTTACAGCCAGGGTTGCGTATGCCACGGCTTGGCTGGCGGATATGAGACCAGAGTAATGTATAATCCATGTTTTCAAAAGGCCTTGAAAAACATCGATATTATAAATGGAGAGCGGACTTCTCTTTTGATCACGACAAAGTGATAATAGGCAACTTCAGCCATCAGTGTATCGTTCCGAAGCGTCAAGCATGCGCTTAGCTGTCGGGCAGCCGGTGCTATTAGGAGCCCTCAAGAGGAGCTTTCGAGCGTCGGGATTTATAATGTGCGTTGGCGGTGGCGGTGGGCGGCTCCCAAATACTACAAATGCTAATGATGATGCTGTACAATAAATGTTGAAGGTGTCTAAGTTTAGGCGTGAGCTTGAAACCCGGTGTGTACGGCATTCTTGTAGAGGACAAGAATTTTACGAAAAAGAAATGGTGCAAGATGTTAACACGTCCCGCAACATCAAAAGGGCTCAGAACTTTCCGCGCAACTTGCATGTTTTCTATTCGATTCTTTTTTTTTTTAAACGAGACAATGACTTTGTTCTGAAAAGGTGCTGATGGAAGCACAAAAAGGGAAATCGATTGATATTTCAAGCTACATTCGGGGTTTATGTGGCTCTAATTTTGGCGTATAGAAAGTGAGGCGGACATATCAGGCTGTTCAATTGTGCACTGTTAAATATAGTTTCGCTCGTGAGATAGGGTTCAGCAAAATATCAATTTCTTCTCTAATACCTATATTTGACATGCGAATGAGCTCTGAAATACGATCTTCATAACTGCAACAGCAATTATTTTTCTTCCTCAACTAGTACTGTATAATTTACTGTACTGTACTGTATACCTTTAGAATAACTTTTACAGTGCAGTATGAAAACTCCTACGTTACCTGATTTGTAGCTAGAGTCTTGACAGTGATATATCTGGCTGCCTTTTCTCTTTACCATGATGACTGCCTGAACAAGTACTATTTTCTGCGACCTCCTTCTCATTGTGAAAAATTCAAATGCGATTGATACGAAAACTTGTTTATTTTTGCCTCTCTGCTACAACATAAGAAGTCTCAGTAAAATCTATACCGTATTTACAGCGCGCGCTTTATCGCCTAGAAGAGGAGGCACCTCTCCCAGACTCCGCATACACACTCCTGAATCAAGTTGGGCAGCCGAGTGTGAAACGTTTCCCTTATAGGGGCTTTTCGCTAGTTCCTGCGGATAGTCCCAGCAAGGAAGTTGTCAAGGTCACAGAGCGTGTCTCGTCTGACAAGCGTTCTCTGTGGTTTGTTTTCACCGGAATGGGCTGCCAGTGGAAAGGCATGGCTCAACAGATGATGCACTTTGGTGTGTTTGCTCGATCCATAAGCAAGTCGCACGAGATTTTGAAGACGTTTGACATCGATCTCATTGAATTCTTGACCAAGGCCAGGGGCCCGAGCCACTGCATGGCGTTGGTGCAAGCCTCTATCATAGCGCTTCAGGTTGGTACTACTTATATCCTTGGACTGCTATTGTAAAGCAGTGTCATTGGCAAAGAAAATAATATACATCGTTACTGTGTCTTGCGTTCTCATTAGTGACTGTCGCATTTTTTAAACACAACACAGATGGTAGGATTGCAGAGTGTTGCCAACTGTCCTACGTTTTTTTCAATTTTAGGGACAAAGCTAAATGCAGAATGGAGTACTAGCATGTTCCCCATATATTAGTAGCCTTCATTAGATTTGCGTAAATAATTGAAGAAATCGAAGTGTAATAAGCTCTCCTTAGTCATCAATACTTTCAGACTTGCGTTTCGCTCCAGCGCTGATGCAAATTCTACATGATAAGGCCAGGCAACTCATTAATACAGGTGGCTAATGTTTATATATTAAGAGCCGATTTTTATATAAATCACGTCGCTGCTGGAGAAAACGGTAAATTGATTTGTGTTACTACTATTAAACAGACATGGCTGTATCATTGTTTTACCGATTGCAGAAATAACCGTATCTTGTTCTGCCGCCGTTCAGGAGCCCAATTTCGCGGGACAAAATATCAAAAATGGGGTTATCCTGCTAATGAAAACCTACTTTTGGTCGCTTTTATTATTTTGTTTCTCTTTCCATTTTCCTGCTGCATACCAGCAAGAGAAAATGAGCTGTAGTCTGGAATAGTAGGATAGATAGCTGCCGGATTTCGCATCTCCGATACAGCCCTATGCCATTTACCAGGGGCTTCAACCATTAGTGAAAAACAGTGCGGAAAGGAAGCATCAGGCCGCCATCTAGAATTTCTACAAAGCTCTTTTTCCTGCTCTTTGTGTTGTCTGTGCGGCATTGATTAATACGGTACTCATTTTTTTGAAATGCTAGCAACGGACGAAAGTTTTTAATACATTCAATGTTGTCTTTGTGCTCCCGAGAATTTCATTCTCGCTTAATTTTGTTAACCAGGTCTATCCCTAGCGAAACAAATCGTATGAGTCACAATAACCTCATATAGATTTCTCATACTAAACTCATACAATTTCATATAGTTCTCATACGTTGTATGATACCTGTATGAGATTATATGAGGCTTATACGAGTTGCGTATGAGTTTATTATGAGAAACCTATATGAGATTATTGTGACTCATAGGGTTTTTTCGCTAGGGATAGGTCCCAAACAGTATGTGTAGGTCTCAATTCGCCAATAAAACCTCGTTTAGGCATCAATAACGCGTCGTGATAGCAATACTAGATGTTAATGTTTTGGTCCGCCAGTATCTGAAGGGCTGTAAATTTATAATGTTGACCACACTTAAAGGATAGCGCCTTCCTTTGTCACATTTCTTAACTATGCCTCGGGGATATAAACCGGCTACTACGAAGCAGAGATTAGATTTCAAATTCCGGCTTGTGTTGATAACAATCCCAGTAATATTTTAGTGTCAATAAATGACTGAAACCCAGCTATTATCGCCAAAAATCCTGTGAGATGTACCATAGCCTTTTATTCGTTTTCTAGAGTAGCGGCAGAAACTTGTTAAATATAGGTTTCGTCTTGTTTGAAATTGTGTAGAACGATATAATGTACTTACATATACGTATATGTATGTCTCAAGGTGGAATGCTCCTTCTTTATCGGAATAACGATTTTTTTTCTCTCAGTGTTTCGATTTTGGTTTGGCGAGTTGAAGTAAAGCAATCATGATCGGAAGATTTAACCGAATTATTTTCATCGTCATGCCCGAGTGAACTTTTGAATATCTGCTCGTTTAGGGTCAATGTGCATGGTTGAATGTATCCTGTGCCTGGTCCCAAATCTATTCTGTTATTCTCGTCTGATTGTACAGGGGTTCTAAGAAGGAATGCGAGCCAAGTGGCGTCTAGACGCTCTTCTGTCTGAATTTCTTGTTTCGATAGTACCTGTTCAGTAAACAGACATACAGTAGTTTTTCAGAGTGCAGTCAGGATATCTACCTCGTTGCAAAAACACGATTGTCTCTTCCAGAATAGAATCATGAATAAGTCTGGCGGGATATCTACCGCTCAGGCACAGTTCGAGGTAAAGAAATTAATGAAGTGGAAATTGTACCAGTGACTGTAAGTTTTTCTTTCAATTGTACTCATGAAACAGGTGGCACTTGTTGACACGCTTAGCGCTGTCGGTATTCATCCAGACAACCTGGTTGGACATTCTATTGGTGAGATCGGCTGCGCCTACGCCGATGGCTGCTTGACGGCTGAACAGGCTGTGATGTGCGCATACTTGCGAGGACGAAGTATTGACAGGGGAAACATTCCTAGTGGAGCCATGGCTGCCGTTGGTAAGCACTGCGGTGATTGACAACTTCTGATGCCTCAAGTCAATCCACGCCCTTTTCTGGGCTGCGTTGGAGGAGAACTGGACAATACAATGCGAGAAGACAGCGCTATCAAAGTGGACCCATCAAAACTAAATATCGCAATGCAACAAGAGAGTCGATGGCAAAAACAGCACGCGTCTATACAGCGCTCACAAAAAAAACATTCAGACAGGCAAGCAGCCCTACGTATGGCATGAGAACGCATATTTTGAACGGCAAGGTCATAAAACAGTTTCGTTCAGCCCGTTTCGAAAGTGGGCATTCCAGAACAAGAGGATATCTACCATTACTTCGCTTGACTGAAACCAATACCACTTTTTCCTGTGTTGTTAAAGCGCACACTGTGAACACCAGAACCGAAACAGGGTCGGACATTTGGCCGACAATATTTTTCTTGCTTTTCCTTCCGCTCTAGCCGTGCAAAATATCGTGAGCTAATTTTCACTGAGACGACAGCTTTAGCGCCTGAGGAATTATGTTTGAGTATTAGAAGTCACAATTAAGCCAAGCTGACACATTAGCCGTACGACATGAGCCGCTGAATGATACCTGACTGTAAGGTGGTACAATCGTAGTTTCCGGAACCCGCTATTAAACATCAGAAAACTAAGTATAATTTCAAGGAAAGCCTGTAGTATACACCGAAAACGAGTTAACCTAATTACTGCGCCGTGCAACCTACCCTGCTCTAATGTAAAGGGGCTGCTGCCGTATGCGTTTGGCGCATCGGATGGTACAAGCACGATGTTTCAAATCTCCCGCAGCACATCTCTGCACTGAGCAATGCTATTTTACCGTCGTATTGTTATGCAACAGTACTTTTTCTGCTCTAATGTAAAGGGGCTGCTGCCGTATGCGTTTGGCGTATCGGATGGTACAAGCACGATGTTTCAAATCTCCCGCAGCACACCTCTGCACTGAGCAATGCTACTTTATCGTCGTATTGTTATGCAACAGTACTTTTTCTGCTCTTATGTAAAGCGGCTGCTGCCGTATGCGTTTGGCATATCGGATGGTACAAGCACGATGTTTCAAATCTCCCGCAGCACGTCTCTGCACTGAGCAATGCTATTTTACCGTCGTATTGTTATGCAACTGTACTTTTTCTGCTCTAATGTAAAGGGGCTGCTGCCGTATGCGTTTGGCGTATCGGATGGTACAAGCACGATGTTTCAAATCTCCCGCAGCACATATCTGCACTGAGCAATGCTATTTTACCGTCGTATTGGTATGCAACAGTACTTTTTCTGCTCTAATGTAAAGGGGCTGCTGCCGTATGTATTTGGCGTATCGGATGGTACAAGCACGATGTTTCAAATCTCCCGCAGCACATCTCTGCACTGAGCAATGCTGTTTTACCGTCGTATTGTTATGCAACAGTACTTTTTCTGCTCTAATGTAAAGCGGCTGCTGCCGTATGCGTTTGGCGTATCGGATGGTACAAGCACGATGTTTCAAATCTCCGGCAGCACATCTCTGCACTGAGCAATGCTATTTTACCGTCGTATTGTTATGCAACAGTACTTTTTCTGCTCTAATGTAAAGCGGCTGCTGCCGTATGCGTTTGGCATATCGGATGGTACAAGCACGATGTTTCAAATCTCCCGCAGCACGTCTCTGCACTGAGCAATGCTATTTTACCGTCGTATTGTTATGCAACTGTACTTTTTCTGCTCTAATGTAAAGGGGCTGCTGCCGTATGCGTTTGGCGTATCGGATGGTACAAGCACGATGTTTCAAATCTCCCGCAGCACATATCTGCACTGAGCAATGCTATTTTACCGTCGTATTGGTATGCAACAGTACTTTATCTGCTCTAATGTAAAGGGGCTGCTGCCGTATGTATTTGGCGTATCGGATGGTACAAGCACGATGTTTCAAATCTCCCGCAGCACATCTCTGCACTGAGCAATGCTGTTTTACCGTCGTATTGTTATGCAACAGTACTTTTTCTGCTCTAATGTAAAGGGGCTGCTGCCGTATGTATTTGGCGTATCGGATGGTACAAGCACGATGTTTCAAATCTCCCGCAGCACATCTCTGCACTGAGCAATGCTGTTTTACCGTCGTATTGTTATGCAACAGTACTTTTTCTGCTCTAATGTAAAGCGGCTGCTGCCGTATGCGTTTGGCGTATCGGATGGTACAAGCACGATGTTTCAAATCTCCGGCAGCACATCTCTGCACTGAGCAATGCTATTTTACCGTCGTATTGTTATGCAACAGTACTTTTTCTGCTCTAATGTAAAGCGGCTGCTGCCGTATGCGTTTGGCATATCGGATGGTACAAGCACGATGTTTCAAATCTCCCGCAGCACGTCTCTGCACTGAGCAATGCTATTTTACCGTCGTATTGTTATGCAACTGTACTTTTTCTGCTCTAATGTAAAGGGGCTGCTGCCGTATGCGTTTGGCGTATCGGATGGTACAAGCACGATGTTTCAAATCTCCCGCAGCACATATCTGCACTGAGCAATGCTATTTTACCGTCGTATTGGTATGCAACAGTACTTTATCTGCTCTAATGTAAAGGGGCTGCTGCCGTATGTATTTGGCGTATCGGATGGTACAAGCACGATGTTTCAAATCTCCCGCAGCACATCTCTGCACTGAGCAATGCTGTTTTACCGTCGTATTGTTATGCAACAGTACTTTTTCTGCTCTAATGTAAAGCGGCTGCTGCCGTATGCGTTTGGCGTATCGGATGGTACAAGCACGATGTTTCAAATCTCCGGCAGCACATCTCTGCACTGAGCAATGCTATTTTACCGTCGTATTGTTATGCAACAGTACTTTTTCTGCTCTAATGTAAAGGGGCTGCTGCCGTATGCGTTTGGCGTATCGGATGGTACAAGCACGATGTTTCAAATCTCCCGCAGCACCTCTCTGCACTGAGCAACGCTATTTTACCGTCGTATTGTTATGCAACAGTATTTTTGAGGCAAGCTCTTTGGGTGTAAGTTGTTTTTTTCTGCTGCCATGTTGTTTTTCTATTGCTGTCCATCAGGTCATCTTTTCTGTGTGCGCTCATCTCGTGCATGACCATTCCTGAGCTATTATATGATGATATGATTTCTCTAGTTAGGTGTGGAAAGTCATGAACATAGTCTTTAGGGGCATGCCAATTAAACGTGGAAGGACACGGTGGTAGAAGTTAAGAAATCGCGCTGACTGAAATTATCTGGAGCGAACAAAAAGTACGAGTCGGCACCTATGCTGCTTTGGCCTTCAAAGTGTCTTTTCCACCAACCAGCAGGGGCACGGGTGATCTAAAGAGTAAGGACAATATAGTAGGCATGCAAGAAGCCTATGGCATGCTCCCATATTCGTTCATGATCACCTTAACTGCTGATAGGCTGCAAGCCAGTGTGGTCCTAAAACATATTATGCGTGGTGAATGAGGATAGTGATTTTTTCAACGCTTGACTTATGCGAAAGTGTTGACTGGTTTAAGCTTTCTGAAGCTAGAGACTGTTTCTTACCATTGCAGGTAGACATGCTTGTCATATATAACAAAGATTTCATTCCGTGATCGCGATCTGGTTAGGCTTACAAGAAGGAAGAGAGTTTTCAGTCTTGCGTCTTTGCCTCGAAACCTATACCTTTAGCAGCTGTAGGCACACTCTACTTTTTGAACAGCCTCGTCAATATTTGGAAGGTACGAAACGTAAACATAACTAGCTCCATTGCGGCTGCACTGAACACGATGCATCAATATTATTTCTCATAGATGTCAGTAAGCACTGGGGGCTTTGGCGTACTTAAGCAGCCTCATCTGGCCAATAGTACATGGTACTAATTAAAACGATAGAGGGTAGCCTTCGCGGACGTCGAGCTGGGTTTTATTAGATTAGGGAGTAGATTTTAGCATATAAAGTTTTGAACCTTAGACGGGCTGTGTATTTATTCATGGCTCTCTTTTGCTAGTTTGACTGACAGGTATATAATATAAACCTCTTTCGTACAATCGTATCGTATTATGAGACTGTACTTGAGTCCAGCAAGGTGGAATATAGGTTTCCTGCGATATCAATACGCAATAAGCCTCTTCAGTATCTACTCTTTCCTTGTTTGGTATTCCTCTACTATGTCCTATGCGGCCTGCTTAAGAAGCTTCATATAATTGGGGATCATGTCATGACCAACCCACGCGGGCAAAGCATTCGAGGCGCATTATGGACCAACAGTTTTCTGTGTTAGAAAAATGTGAAACAAGCAAGATAAATGAACTAACTAGCATATAATGAGGTGACATGAAAATTTTTGCACTCATGTCAATGAGCTAGTGTTTTGAAAGGTTCATACCTTCCGGTCGCGCCACCACGTCCTTTGAAATTCTTTTCAACCAACACCAACACTACTGCAAGTTATGCATAGGCGAGCATTTTAACTGAAAAGAATTGCTCATCACGCTACATTTTTTTTCCGAATGTGGTATATTATTCTCCAGGGCTGTCGTGGCAAGATGCAGTGAAGCGCTGCCGCGATGGCGTTGCTCCAGCATGTCATAACTCTCTGGATTCAGTAACTGTTTCCGGTCCTACTCACTCCGTGGATTCGCTGGTCGAAGAGCTCAGTGCCCAAGGCGTGTTCGCCCGGCATGTTGACAGCGCCAACGTGGCATTCCACACCCGCCACATGGAAATTGTTGCACCTGCGTTCCGGAATGTCGTTGGAAAGGTTAGCTTTAGCGATATAACAACTTCTGTCTGTCGCTCTCTTCACAACGGCAAAAACTAAAGCATTATGCGCATAGATTGCCTCTTGCGAAGAATGTCATTGCCAATCTTATACTTTGAAGGTCTGGCTAGTTTTTTATACAATCAATATGTGGCGCATGATTTACATCGCCATTAACCTAATTATGGCCACATGAACCATAAAACCTCTCCTTTAATTCTCTAATTACACGCTCCTTCAATTAGTGAAACGAGGGAATGATTGGTGCCAATGGCCACACTATTCTGAAATCACAACCTGTGCGATTTCCTTTATGAAGCATCCTTTGAGTTATAACAACGAACATCTTTGAGTTAGAAGGTTGTTAAGTTTAAGCCATTTTAGTATAAATTTAGAGGATATGCCTTTTGAGTAAAGGGAGCATGGTTTGACAACTGCTGTTATTCAATTACTTACTAGATAACACAATACAGTTTTAACCACGCTTTGCTCACGGCTTAGGGTGAAGGGTATACGGTGCAAGCTTGTAGTGTGGCCCAGCCCGGCAGATGCTTCTACCACGCTACCAGCTCTTACTAGCAGCATTGGGACAGACCGGCCTAAATTGCGCAACGTCTGATATACAAAAACGCCCCCCCCCCCCCCCCCCCGTAAATTCGAATGTTTTCTAGTATAACTTGATGAAGACCCTTTGACATGCCTGGTTTGCATAACTTTTCAAATAACGTTGCCCCCTTCGGAACTTTTACTTAAACAAGTCTCGAATTAATTCGATTGTTTGAAAGTTTTGCCTTCAAACTTGCTGACGAAATAGTTCAGCATATCTAACCCGATATGTTAATCACTCTTATTTCTTGCCAGTAATTATTGGCATTAAAAGACCAAACAAGAAATTGGACTCTTTCCTCCTACTGGTCACTTAAAACTGGTCACTTTCTTATGTTGTGTTTACAGACAATAATTCGCAGGATTTCTGTTGCTGAATTTCAGGCACTGCTTCAACGTGATGCATGGAAGCTCAATCCAGGGACAATAGCCTTCGCTCGGCTTGAAACTTTGTACTCCTTGAATCGTGACTCACTGAGCGCGTCGCATCATTACTATCTCTATACAGTCACAAATAATGTTAGTGGTCAGGCAAATGTCCAGAGAGGAAGCTTTGTACAGCGATTACGGACAGATCATGATCTCCACAGCTGAGAAATACAGCTAGAACTTCACCGAAAAGAGGACGCGCATTTGTGAGCTCTCGATATCGTAAGAATATGCAGGAACGCCAGGAGGGAAGGTTTTGAAACACTAATGCAATTGAGTGTTAAACGGTTTTTGCTTTGCGTTTGGTCAGCACTACATTGTTGCTCGTACTCCCCATTTGAGCCTAGTTTTGTTGAACCCCATAATTCATTAGCAGCATGAGAATATGTGAGGCTGCATGGCCACCTAGTGTGAACATCGTATAACTTTAGGTCACCGCGAGGTGCATGGATGCTACAATGACAGCCCGTTGATTCTGTTCCCGCGCACTGAATGAATGTTGCGTAGTGTCAAGTTTGATGGTCTTCAAATTCACTGTTGAGAGAGTAGACAAATTCGGTTACCGAAAATAATTCAGGGGGCACTTTGGCTGACTAAAGTGCTTTGAAGACGGAAGCCGTAATTAGAAACGGATGCCGTTCGACAGTAAGACATATTTACCGGTAACCCGAAGTCCCATTTCTATAAGCGTAAACTTTCACTAATTGCCTATAGCAAATTGGCTAGTCAGCATGAGCAGAACAATTAACTAATTACTGTATTGTACTTCAGTCAATTTCCAGTACAAGGCATATTTATCAGTAAACCTTAGTTCCTGTTAAGCATAGCTCAAACTTGCGCTCTTTGCGTAATTATCACTGCTATGTTATTTAGGTAATCAGTATAAATGACTGTCACTTCAATCAATTGCAAGTACACCCTCATTTGACTGCGTCCACATTAAGGAAATTATTTAATAATTAACTAACCTAATTAAGGCAAACGGACTAATTCATTAAATAATTATTTGCCTAAACTTAGTCCTACCTACTTGGAGAATCATAATACCATCCCTTTAACTGGTTGCATGGTTGGCCCAATTTGAAATTTGCGCATGATAATTAGCTAATTAGTGTAATTGACTATAATTTCGCTAAATTGTAAGTATACCCTCGCTTGATTACGTCCACAAATCGGCAAAAAATAATTCACTAATTAACGTAATTAGGTTAATTGGGCGAATGTTTAAAACTAATCATTTAACTCGGTCCCACTTAGAGCATCAATAATCACCCCATTAATTGGTTGCATGACTACTAGCCAAAGTGCAATTGGCCCCGTTCAAAATTCGCGCACTGTGACGTCACGAACATTTCGACCAATTGAAACGCGCGACATTTCTCTCGACAACACCTACTTACAACGATGAGGCATTGAAGGCTTCGCTTTAATAATAAGGATGAGAAATGTAGATAGAAAACTCAGCCTTGCGTCTTTAGAAATTTGAAAAAACAAGAACTCACTTTATAATAGTGAACGCATGTTTATAAGACGAAAAATGTAAGAGAATCAGCGAAATCAGGAATTTCTCATCAAACTTGATAGCCTGTGTTTTTTATATCTGCCAGAAGTTCTCTTGATCTCGCTGTGTAGCCAGCGTTGATTTAGTAAAGTCGCAACCCCACAAAGGCAATTTAATTTATCACGTTTCACATATAAATCCCGTTGAGAAAATATGTTTATCAAAATCTACGTTGAGCTTAACAAACACTTCCATATAATACATTCCAGGTGAAAAAGCAAAACTTTCAATTTTATTGATAGTAATACTTCAATCATTTCGATTAGTTAGCGTTCCATGAGAAAATGAGCAAATGAAAGGTGACGGGCCCCCTGGGATAAACAAGAAGTGCCAAGACTATTAAGTCCTTGTGCTGTGAGACCGATTCGCCAGATCATTTCTTGCTGCACCGATACACTTGATTAACTTATTTTGAGTCATGCTTATACGAACTGCATTTTATCATGCAATTGTCATAGTAGCTTCTCTGGCTATTTTTGTTGGGCCCTTACTCTTTCGCGTTATGAAGGCATTTTCACGATTTTATTTTTCCTACTTAGGCGAGGTATTCATAAAAGTGGCTGGCCTTTATCGAGACATTGCAGTTAAGTTCTTTCATTTGCGTCCCTGTGTTTATATTCACCTTTTAGACATTTTTGCTTTCTGCGTTTTCGAACTCATGTCAAAGTTTTCAACGCCCTTTGGTGCTCGCAACACAGGTTCATCTCTTGAGTTTAAAAAGAAAAAACAGTAAAATATACACAATGGAGTTCTTTTTAGCAACCGCTTTTGTTTTACAGGTAGTGTCATCGCCAAAACTGCGTAGTCAACGCTGGGTCAGCTCATCTGTGCCAGAAAGCCGTTGGCATGAACCTCAAGCTCAGCATTGCTCGGCAGACTACCTCGTTGAAAACCTTGTTGCACCCGTTCTTTTCTACGAGGCCCTCTTGAACGCACCCGAAAACGCCATCCTCATAGAGGTTGGACCACACTGCCTTTTACAGGTGCGTATCTCTAACAACCTCGAAAAGACGGAATGTTATATCGCGAGCTTAGACCAATGAACTTCTGTGACAATTCACATGCTCTGACGGTCAGTTATACCATCCGAAAAATTTACGTATTTATTGAAGCCAGCTGCATGTGACATAGCCTCAACGCACATCTGTAGTGGCCCTAGATGTACTGAGTAAAAGCTTGCATAAAACTGAAAGTCACGGGGATTAAAAAGGCATCGAATAAGTGTAGCAAGCACCCGCAACTGAGAAAAAATCGCATAATGATAAAAAATAGCACCTGAAATTTCGGACACGAAACGGATGTTTTTTGTAACTATTTAAAGTACACTAACCCAATCACGTCACCATTGTACTAAACCAGCACTTCAACAAACTTCACATGTGGTAGCATGGTTGAGTGAGTTGACTGGGGGCTCCGTTGGACGGCGGTTAGCAAGGAACAGAGAATGCTTATGACTCGAGCTTTTCACCGGAGCTTTTGACCGGAAATCTTCAATAACTCGCAGCCTGTCATACGTCGCAACCTCGGAATGGACGTCAACTCCGTGGGTTTGATGGAGCGTGGCGAGGACAACCTCACGTTCTTTCTCAAATCACTGGGCAAGCTACACACGATGGGAGTACAGCTGGACCTGCGCCCACTGTACCCGCAAGTACCAGTCCCCGTGCCCCGAGGTACTCCCAGCATAGCACACTTCGTCAGCTGGGACCATTCTCAGCGGTGGAAAGTGGCTGAATGGAATCAGTTCGCGGGCTCGAGAGAAGTATGCCGGTGCACTCCTGGGGAATTCATTTTGTCCTGTTCATACTTCGCTCAATATATCTTAACGTAGCCACAGTTTACAGCATCGTGTACATTGGTGCGCGGAGTGATTGTTACGCTAAATATAATATGTTAGAAAAGTGTGTTATATCATGGTCATGACACGCATTGTTTTTGCAGGAGTCGGATCTCATTTAAAAAATCAGTGACATGACCGTTACAATTCATAACTGATCAATTTTAATTTAGGCAACATTGTCTGAGCGAACCTTGATAGGAATGGAAAAAAATGTCTCGTTTCCTACAGCTTAATCTCCGCTTCAGTAATAAAGGAACACTGGCTTCACACCACGCATTGAGCGTGACGTGAACTATTACTGATTATTACTATTACCGAATATGGCTCGTATTCGCTTTCACGATGCGGCCTTGAGCCCACAAGAGGGTGATCTTCAAAAGCTGTGATAGGGAGATGCTATGGTTTTTAATGCTTGTGATGAGTGTTCTCATCGACAACAAAAAAAATAGGAAAACTGCAGGGCAAATACTTCTCCAATAGGCCTCTAATAAAACTTTACCCTCCGCCTCTTCCCGCCAACCTACACTTTCACTTTATACCCTCACCTCCCACACTAACTCTGACGCTTGCCCTCGTTAGGAACCTACAACACACACTTAGCTGCAATCGATTGCTTTGAGTTTGCTTTGCATGGCCTATCCACGCCACCGTTCAGTTCAGCTTAACTTCTTCTTGAATCCACAACTTACCTTAGCTACCATCGAATACTTGTCTTTACATTACATGTTCTTTCTAAGTGCTTTTTGTCTTCGTAATATCCGCTAAGATAATGTGAACTCGCGTTTTCACCCAGACACACCCGGTTTTCTTGTCATAAATTTTGACCTGTCATTTTGTGTCAGGCACCTTAAACACCACTTTCAAATGCACTCAAACCCGTCGCTATTCAGTTAAGGAAATCCTCTCAATATGTCCCGAAAAATTACACGTTTTTCTTTACCACATTCAACGCTCCGCAGCTTGTCGCAAACTTTGGTTCGATGCCTTAGAGCTTGAATATCATTAATTTAGCAAGATTTGTAGTAATAGTTCTTACGGACTATCACTTTCTAGTTTCGCTACTAGGTACTCGGTCATTATTTTGAGTACATGCACTGGCTTACGGCGAGCGAATAGCAGATTATTAGCAAACCTTCTACCAGCTTTTTTAATCTAGGTTTCTTAAACAAATAGTCCGACTACCTTTCGTAAATAACTGACAAATGATGTCAGAAAAATTGATGCCTCCCTGACTGGCACCCTTCTTGATCGGTATTTTATTGGTTTCATTCCGAGAGGCAATTTCTTTTTTTTTTGTAGTCGCTAAAATTGGAGCAGTATTGGAAGTGCACTGCAGCGGAGCAAAGCATGTTTACTTTCCCGCTTTTATTTTCCCCGAAGCGTTAATCCGTAGCTCGATTGTTGTAAAGGGCGCGAAGGAGAGAAGGAGATAAAATAATTTTGAATGTATTTCAACATTCAAAATTATATTAAATTTCTAACCTAAACTATATATGTTTCTAAAATGCATGTAGGGTTTCTATAGAAATTCGAAAGCGTTGTGTCAATACACGCTGTTGAAAGTCTGTCGATAATCAACAACATTTTGGATGATGCAGTGTTGACCTCTTGTTGAGCGCTTATGAAATAGTGGCCCATGTGTTTCTTAAGAGCGCTTTTGGAATTCGCGCAACTGAAATTCTGTTGATTTCAGGCTCAAATGCTTCAGAAACTCTGCAAGTGACGCTTTTTGATTTTCTGCTACCTTTCCACTCCTGAACAACAGAAAATAGTACACGACCATCGGTTTGCCAGGAGCAGACACGGGGTGATTTTCATTAATGCAAAAGTAGTACAGTACATCTCCTAGCTGCGATAAGTCACCACATTCTATGTTCTGCCCGACCAATCAACAATCCTGTCTGATCAGTGCTGGTTAATGATAAGCATAGTGAGGCATAAAAGAACAAAACAGATCTTGATCTTTTAAGCCCCATTATACTTACTCACTCATTAACCTACACTAAACTGACTAAATTGTTCATTGGTCGAGCAGAACATAGAATGTGTTGACTGACCGCAGCAAGGATAAGTGCTGTGATACTTTTGCATTAATGTAAACCACCTCGTGCCTGCTCCTGGCTAACCGTTGATCACGCAGCATTTTCTGTTAATCCGCAGCGGAAAGGGAACACAGAATAAAAAATGCGCGTTAATGAGAAAGAAAAAAATATGCATCTTTGGTGAACCCATAACATGAGCTGGGTTGTTTATTTGCTTTATTTCAATTCATGTGCAAGGTATGACGCCAGGCTGTTCTTTGCGTAAAACGCTGATACGTCCGGGAACTCCTCGCATGTGATGCTGAAATAAACAATATAAATCATAATTAAGTTGCGGTATATACTAACCTAAAAATAGAGCAAAGGCATTTGTGCGCTGCTCCACGTCATAGCTCAAGAAATTTCTTGTCTAAAATGAGTTGTCACTGTCTTTCACTGCTTAGACGGCATCGACCGCCTCCTCCACAGCTCGGCAGCACTACCACATCGTTCATTTCTCCCTGATAAACAATATATGCTGCCGTCAAAGATCCCATTGTGAATATAAATAGCAAAGCGCAGGTCACAAGCATTACTACCCAGAAAACTTGAAGCAAAATTACCAACTATAGGCACTAAAATGAGTGGAAACAAAAACAAACACTGCAAAAATGGCGGAGCTGCACAGATTCAATAATCCACAATGTGTGACAGAGGCATATTATGATCTCGATAATGTGTCCGTGTCAGCGCGAGTAGCGTATCGAAAGAGTACAGCACTGTGCCGAACAATCCGTCAAAAACGGTCACCGGTTAAAAAAAAGAAAGAAAATGTCGCCATTCCAGCTGGCGTTCCATCGGCCCCAGCGTCCGCGTAGAGACAAGCCTCGTTCTCTCTCTCTCTCTCCGCCTCCTTTTTTTTCCGACGAGGCTGGTTTGTCTGCTAGAAATATTTACATGCGGGCTTCACCTTGTAGCACACACAGTACAAGACTGGCACAAACACGAATAGGAAAAAGTAAAACACTCACCAAAGTGCAGACGCTCCCTCCGCCCGCGCCGGCTTTTCGCCTAGAATCCAAAACGCCTGCGACTGTTGAACTTCTTAAACACGTCCTCCTTGCGCAGAAGCTGCCGCCCAAGAGCGGAGTCCTCCGAAGACTTAAATTCGTACGTTCGCGCTCCAATTTGAACAAAACGATCTTCGTGATAATCACCAGCGAAAAACCTACATACGGTGCTTCGTTCACAGTGCAAGATGCGACCACGGTGGCGGGAAAACGCCAACTGAACTGGCACATCGCCGCACTCGGCGTACCCGCGTCTGCGTGCAAAGAAAACGGGGCGCAGAAGAACAGCTTCGGTGAAAAGCCGCCACCCCCGCTGCGCGACTGCTGAAGCCAAGGTCACCTCCGTGAAAACAAACCACGGTGAAGGCAGAGAGCGGAGACCAAGCGGGAGCAACCCCTCCTTCCTCCCCCTTTTTTCCCCCCAGCCGACAGGAAGCGACCCTCGACCTCTCCGGACATGCTGGCGCCGTCCGCGGGGCACGGGGGAAGTGGGATGCGGACAGGGGCAAGGCGGCGGCCGAATGCTTCTTTGAAAAGAAGAGTCGCCGTTAGAAGACGCATGCAATCTTGTTTCTTTTCTTCTTTTTTTTTTTTCATACGCGAATGTTTTTGCTATGCGTGTTAACTCTATAGTATGCGTGGGATCAATCCGTGATTATTAGAACCCCTCAATGTTTAAAGTGACTTCATTTTAGCATGGTGTCCACTAAGAAAGGAAGGAAAAGAAAAAAATAACAGTAAAATTCTCCAAAGACATACAGCGGTGGAGGATTCCAATACAGACTGCACCTCATTTTGCGGCAAAAAGCTACGGGCAAAAATACCTATGCTTGGGCAGAATGTCAGACCCTGAAGCATATATATAGTGAACTTTGGAACTGGTTTAAAAAAGCTCTGTCCTGCCCTACATGGTAGGTTCAATCTAGGATCCTGTTTGTTAGTATGATGACTCACTGAACTTGTTTTATGATAAATATAAAATATGTCCTACCACTAAAGTTACCTTCTGCGACATACAGAAGCTGATCCATTACGGATTCTGATTGACATTCAACGATGTATTTGCATTATTAGTGGAGGCTTTGCCATCATGAAGTTTTTAGGGCATATTTTCACTGTGTTGCGAAGCTTGAGCTAAGTGTGCACCGTTAATATGTACTTTTATATAACATGAACGAGCACGCAACTGCATGCTGCTCTTATATTTCCCTTTGCAGAATGTGGCCAATAGTTGATTACAAGTGAGACCAAAAATTCATAACGAGATTGTTACATCATGCTCTTATCATTTGTGCCTAAAACTACTTAAAAACATGGGTCAGCATGAACAGTACACGCTAATTGTTCGTGAACGTTGAAAACTGACAACAAAAAGCACATAGAAAAAATTGCACAAAAAGTCTATTGGGTAGAACACAATGAAAATTCTGTTGGCCCTGTAAAGATTGCATTCAGCTGGGGTTGAATGTCTATCGAAATTCAATAAATTCAAAAGGTGGTCAATAGTTCAACAATAGAGTTTCAAAACTCATTTTTGTAAGGGATATTGCAGAATAAATTTATCTTTTCAGTCACTACTCTGAACGCGACAGATGCCTTGTGCTTCTCACATAAAATTTTCATTCTTTGTCACTGCACTGAATGTGACCTCCACATTGTGTAAACACCTCGATTTGACTAATGATCTCCAGCTTTCCGAAGAGGTTATCGAGATAAGCCCGGACACCAACAAGGGAGATGCGTACCTGGCTGGTCACCTGATCGATGGCCAAGTGGTCTTTCCCGAAGCCGGTTACATGGTGTTGGTGTGGAAATCCGTAACGAAGCGAAGCGGCAAACCGTTCCATCTGGTACCAGTGGTGTTTGAAAATGTCACTTTCCACAGAGCTGTCCCCTTGCCCAAAACTGGTAAGTTCCCTAAATCAGTATTTACAGAGCTACATATTGTGATTGTTAAACAAATTTTTATACAGTCCTCCCTTACATCGTTTGTAGCTTTACAATCATTGACATATTAAAAAACGACAAAATAAAGGTAACGAAACGTTTGAAAATGCGCCGTGTAGTACACGTCTAGCTGACGGCTGTTGAAAATTGCATGACCTACTTTGCAGGTCATTCTCCTTTCGGTAGCGTTAATTGATCAGTTCATTAAGTAATAAATAGCCGAACTTTATGTCATTTAACAATAAACTCTCACAGATCAGAACAGTTAGAGTGTATGCAAGGGCAGTTGGATGAAACCTTTATATGAAGGTACCACGCATCTACGAACCTTAAAATAACACCTAAATATAGCTAGCTTGTACTATCTTCTCATTGCATATATACAAGCGAAGTGAATCTTAACAGCCTTAATTTTGGTTCGCGGAGCAGGGGCACTGAGCCCTTAAAAATGGCGGTGGTTTAACCATACTAAACCTTGTTATAACTAGGAAGAGCATCCGTCACGGTTACTCAGAAGGTAAGACGCTCCGGCAGTGAACCCCTAAAATCGACCAGTTAAAATCATCTGCCGTAATCTTTTTTATAGTGAAAACACTGCACAGTGACACGCAAACGCTAGACCATTTGCTAGGCTCTGAAATTAAAAAGCTTGGATTAAGTTGTGTGCTGGCCCGGAGTTAAATATCAGGTTCTTTCTTCTTCTTCTTTTCTTCAAATTTTCATTCCTCTCCCGATTAACCTGGACCGGAATTCACTCTAATTTCAGAATACATAATTTATTTACACTATATACACCATTGCAGCACAACTTCACTTCAGTCAGGGTGCGGCCTCTCGTCACGGCACCCGAAATAAATCTCTCCTTTTTTCCCCGTTGATCGGACTCCTCGGAGCTTCTCCCCCTCTCCGGGTTCTCCTCTTCCCCCTCGTCTGGCGTCATCGTAGCAGCAGTTTCAAGCTCTCCTCCGAATTCCTGGAAAACCGACTCGCTGGCACGGCTTGGGGTGGTTGAGGGAGGATCGGGTGTCCTCTTGGGAGCGGCGCTTTTCTTCGGCCGACATCGCCGGCCGGCCGTGCGGCGCCAGCCCGCAGACTTCCTCCCAAGTTCGGGTCTTTCACAGGGAGGCGTCATCCACGGCCGCTTCGCTTGCACACACGCAGGCACATACACACAAACGCCAACACACATACGTCGCAGTCATTGCATTCGTTCGTTCTTTCTGCCCAAGATCAGGGCGCGCGCACTTAACACCTCCACCGCCACTGTGATGCGTGACTTCTTGGAATGCAACACATCTCACACAACACCAGTGCGCGGCTGGTGTCCTTGGTCCCCCTCCGGCGCACCATGACAACAAAAACAAACTTAAAATTTAAACAAAAAGGCCCGCTCCCTCTGAGCAATGGAGCTAGTGCACACGCGTCGGCAGCGCGTCAGGCCAGGCGCGGGATGACTCCGACCCCCTGCGGCGGAGGGCGGTCCGTCGGTTCCGTTTCGCCCATACGGATCGTCTCCAAGGTTGTGTCCTTTACAATTTGGTGGTTTCGTGCCCTGCTTTTTGTCCACGCACCGGACTTCATTCGTCGCTCGCAAAAGCTCTGATCGAAGCGCTTTTTGCGCATGTTTCTTTCTGTCGAGCGAGATGCGCGTTTCTTCCTTTGATGAAAATATCTGCCAGCCTTGTGACCGGCCCGCACGCAGTCATTCGAGGCCCGCCCCATTTTTGGCCGGCGCGACTGCCGTGGTGCCTGCGGCTCACGCGGATGACCCGTGATTTCGTCTCCCTGGTCAGGCAAATTTCCTGCGGTCGCCTCATCGCAAACGCACGCGCTCGCACGGTCATCTATCTCCTTCGACGCATCGCTGACAGTTAGCTCAGGCATGAGCTCCGTGCAATCTGCAACCCTTTCATTCAAGCAGTTCTTTCTGTCGGCATTGTTGCTACCTTCCTGCTCTGCTGCGATGACCGTTACAGTTGCTTCTGCCTCATCACATATCTCACTGTCGTCACAATCCTCATCCCGCGCCGTCACCTCTATGTGCACCACAGGTGTCGCTTCTAACCGCTCCGGATTTGTGACGTTTTCCAAAATCGCATCTCCCTCCGATGCCAGCGTGCTCTTCGGAGCGCCGAGAAGCGCAGTGTCAACTGTGTCTGCGTTTATTTCCACTGCGTCGTCAGAACGCACCTCAGACGCATTAACCACTGCCTCCTGCTCCTCAATCTCGGCCTCATTGCCGCCTACCGAATCTGCCAGTCTGCGGTCCAAACTTTCCGCTCTCTGGCCTCCTTCGAGACTCTCCGCGATGCCCGTTCCTTTGTCTGAACTCACCGCTTGTTTCTTGCCGACCGCCGCTGCCCTGACAGGTTCCACGTACTGCAATTTCGCTGCTGCCAATTTCATTTCTGCAATTTTCAGTTTCAATTTTAACCGCGCCATCTCGTCGGCAAACGACAACCCCGAGCCTCCGCTGACGCCCCCTACCTTTGCGCCCGCGACCAGCTCTATCTGCCCATCTCCAGCACCCCAGCCCCATCCTTCCCCGCTACGGTCCCGCAAACTATGCCCCACAGTTGTCATAGTGCGCCGCAGAAGAGGGACCTACAAGACACCAACCTGTGTCGTGCTCCGAAGATGGCTTGGCCCGCTGGTCAGCGCCCGAGGTTCATGGCTCAGCCCTGGCTCCTTTGTTGTCTTGCCTCCGTCGATCCGATGGCCGGTCCGCTTCAAATCGGAAGATCCTGCCGACTGCGCCAGTTAAATATCAGGTTCTTTCTTCTTCTTCTTTTCTTCAAATTTTCATTCCTCTCCCGATTAACCTGGACCGGAATTCACTCTAATTTCAGAATACATAATTTATTTACACTATATACACCATTGCAGCACAACTTCACTTCAGTCAGGGTGCGGCCTCTCGTCACGGCACCCGAAACAAGTCTCTCCTTTTTTCCCCGTCGATCGGACTCCTCGGAGCTTCTCCCCCTCTCCGGGTTCTCCTCTTCCCCCTCGTCCGGCGTCATCGTAGCAGCAGTTTCAAGCTCTCCTCCGAATTCCTGGAAAACCGACTCGCTGGCACGGCTTGGGGTGGTTGAGGGAGGATCGGGTGTCCTCTTGGGAGCGGCGCTTTTCTTCGGCCGACATCGCCGGCCGGCCGTGCGGCGCCAGCCCGCAGACTTCCTCCCAAGTTCGGGTCTTTCACAGGGAGGCGTCATCCACGGCCGCTTCGCTTGCACACACGCAGGCACATACACACAAACGCCAACACACATACGTCGCAGTCATTGCATTCGTTCGTTCTTTCTGCCCAAGATCAGGGCGCGCGCACTTAACACCCGGTATACACAGACATGGCGACTGCTATGATCTTGCGTACCAGACCAATGCGAGGTCTTGGGAGAGAGAACAAAACCTAAAGTCCCGAGACAGGATGAAAATCATATCGCGCAAATGTTTAAGGCCTCCGTAGAAATGTTTTTCCCGGGGCTCGAATATTTTTAAATTGAATAGAGCAGAGATTTCTGCAAAGTCGATGAGGTCCATTGCGAGCACACAACGCAGGCCTACGGAACGGGCTATAAAAACTTCAAGTCATAGCTAGCTGCGATAATTTTGCTGCCATGAAGATTGGGAGCATTAAAGCCGCAGATGGGAGGAAAGGATAAGTTACGAAAACATCTCACCGTTCAGTACACAGTGAACGGCTTTCTTAAAATCATCTGCTTTCTTAAAATCCTTTGAAAATGCGGAACGTGCCTTTCGTACCACTGCAGCACCTTCCTGTTGAGTTCTCTGTGGTCAATTGGATCAGTAACTCGCGTTTCTTGCAGCTGTGATCACTGTGCATGAGGAATAGTCTAAATGGCAATGAAAAATTGTACACTGAAGAACAGGTCCGCAGAAGGTGCCAGAACTTTCTAAGTCATAACACTGTATTATCACATATAATCCTGGTTGCGCGAGGTGGAGAAGATGGCAAGGGCGGCGTCAAATGTATTGAGAAATTTGCTGCACGTCACGCTGAGAGATGTCTTGAACTCCTCCTATAGAAAGAGCAGTCAACTAAATAACGCCTCATTCTTTTCCCTTGTCTAGATTATGCTATCCGAATTTAGGCCTAAAAGCTTTTCTCCTTATTTACTCTCAGACTGCTGCTCTCACCATGAGTCATTCTCTGTTCCGCGAGAGGGAACAATGGCATATCTTGAAGTAATCGGTTCTGGGCAGGGATTTTCCAATTCAAGGTGCAGGTCATGGCAGCCTCTGGAGAGTTCGAGGTCAGCGAGGGTGGCTCGCTTGTGGCCAGCGGTAGCATCCACGTCGCTGATAATGAAGAGGAGGTCCACGAAAAGAACCCACTTTCGCTGCCTGCCGATACGGTGGAGTTTGATCTACACGCAGCGGACATCTACAAGGACCTTAGACTTCGTGGCTATCGGTACAGCGGCAACTTCCAGAGCATTCTGAAGGCAGACTTGCACAGTTAGTCATTCCCATATATCTGCTCTCTTTTACTTTCTGCTTGGAGCGCATTAGAAAAACAAATTAGTTATAAGCATAGCGAGTGGGTTTAAGGAATGCTACAAGAGCGCTAATTCGCGCTAGTTTTTGCATATTAATAAGATGTGCTCTTTTTGTTCCCATGGTACTTTGGTGGGAATGTGTGCACGGTGACATCATAAGATGAAGGCAAATAAAGGATTCGCAATGCGGCACACGTTGTCATCAGCATAGTCTTCCGTCGTGTTTAAACCTAGGTTTTTGCACCGTTTCATCACGTATACGTGATGAAACGTATACGTGATGAACCTACTGCGGTATATTTGCAGTAAAGCAAATGATAAGAAAAGCAAAAGAAAAACTAAATGAGCACATTTTCTTCACATTCAAGACAATCGTTGTCCAGATAGAGGAAAGCGAGATGATACTAAAGATGAAAATATTGTATTTGTGTTTAGATTTTCTGTAATTGCAATGCGTACTTCGACCCATCACTGAGGGGTTGTTTCTAATTTGTTTGGCTCAGGATCATACGGCAAGCTCATGTGGGCAGACAACTGGGTGTGTTTCATCGACAGTATGCTTCAATTCTGCACCTTTCGACACCAACAGCGAGCTTTCACACGGCTCACAAGGATTGATTTTTGCCGCATTGATCCGAACCTCCATAGCCAGATTCACAAGAAGGTCGAAGACGGAGGTTAGTCCTTGTTAATCACTGTTTCTCACCAATATAAACAATTCGAGGAAGTGTTTCGAGAAAAAAAAAAACATACTATTCATAATACATTCTGTGTTATTTATCGCGTGCTTCTCATCAGGTTTGTCAGCAAATCACAGCTTTCACTACCAAATGCTTAATCAACGTCGTCTTCTAGCCATTGAAGCAAGACACATATCGGTTTCTACATTCGATTTGTATCTTAGGAGAATGCGAATTACCAATGAAACAAAAGAGAAAAGAACTAAAGTTGAAATAAGATAAGGACGCAGAAACCAAAATGCGGGTTATCAAATTCACAATAAGGAAGGGCCAAATATAAACAATTATTTCCTAGGCTAGCTGCTCGGGGTATTCGACTCTCGTTTTCCACATGTGCGTTGAATGATAAATACTATAAATAAAGGATCCAATAATCTTTAGCAAAGAGTGAAGACGTCATATTAGATGTAAGTATCCATGAATAATTCACAAAACAGCGTACAGCTAATTGTACATATTTACATGATCGCTTTATGCTGTGCAGGGATTACCGTTGTTTACGAACAATGCATGAATAGCTACCGTGCTGGTGGGATTACAATGCGAGGTATCCAGGCCACCGTCGCCACCAGGCGGGAACCGCAACAGGTGCCATGCTTAGAAGAGTATCGATTCGTTCCGTACTTCGACGACGAATCAGCTACAGAGGAACGCGAGGCTCAACTGGGAGAATATGTTGGTGTATGCAACATCGTCGTCCGCCGTATTCTTCAGGAAAGCCGTGAAGAATTGGACGCAATGGCAGGACTAGTAAACGATTCTGGCCATTTACCTGAGGAAGTGCTGAACCGATACATTGAGAGCAGTGACCAGAACAATGGTCTTCTACATGTTCTAATCGCCATTCAGGCAAATGTTATTGAGTCTGTACCTCTTGCCTCTACCGTGCAGTGGGCACTAACCACCCGCAAGAAGGACATTAACTTAGACATTCTCAGCATGATACTTCTAAAAGAAGATCCTTTAAGGCCCTTTCTCGATGTCGTTGTGGAAAATACGCCAGGCAAGAAGATCAGTGTTCTGGAATTAGCGTTCACTGAAGGCGATTTCTTTTTAACTCCTCGCGTATCCAAACTACTTCCGCTCTCCAATATCTTGCTCAAGACAGAGCACGCAGTGGCGCACCCGCGTGCAGATAACATTAAAGCACAGCACTTATCTGAAGATATTACGTGGTATTCGTGGAATTCGTCCTCGACCTCTGTGACTCAGCTGCCTGAAGCCCATCTGGTCATTTCCCACGTTGTGTCCGACATCTCAATCTGCCTGGAAACCCTGGCTGAACAACTGTCCGCGCGTTGCACGGAAAATGGCTTTGCAATTCTTTTATTTCGCACAGCCTTAACACCGGCCGAAGAATTCTTAAAGAAATTAGGACATTCTCCGGTCACATATTACAGAAAGGAGACAGTCACGTTAGTTCTTGACACGTATGGATTTCATTCGGTTGGGCTTAAGTCCAACAAGTGGTCGACGCTGTTTTTACTAAGGAAAACAAGCACTTCTCCAAAAACTCAACTACGAGAAATAATCGCTGTTGACAAGTCGACATTCGGCTGGGTAGACACGCTCAAAGCTATCACACTCAAGGGAGAAGGCAATTCTGCAGGTCAGACGGTGTTGTTGAATGCAAAGGAGGGAGAGAGTGGCGTAATCGGTCTGATGAACTGCCTGCGACAGGAGGCTGCTGATAGCTATATCAGGTGAGGATCGTATACACTTTGCTAGATTTAAACTTTCCAGCTTATTTAAGCCACAGAGAAAAGTAGTCAATAGCACTCAGTTTGAGCATTATTATTATGTAAAGTTTTAAACATTGATTCCGTTATTTTTTGTAACGCGATACTTTTATATCGACATTACTTCTCAGTGTTGCACATATAAATTTAGGTATATGTGCTTGAAAAATATTTTTCCCGATAGTAACAATTATTGTGTGTCCAGACGGCTGCCTCATCTTTGGAGTTATTGAAGTGCTCTCTCTCTCACTGCCGAAAAGCCGCTACGCTGAAATATTAGGGTCTTGATGTTCAAAAATGGTGTAATATATGACTTTACATGGTTCACTATTTGTTTGAGTAATGGACAATGCCCTTATGGCTGATTATAAGTACTCGTCAGCTCCCTCCCTTTTGTCATAGGTGCGTGTTCCACGCGAGCTCGAAGAACTCAGGAAAGTTTGCGGACGCTACGCTCAACGACTTGACATACAAAGGCATCTTGGAACGAGACCTCATTGTCAATGTGGAACGCGAGAGGCAATGGGGCTCCTTTCGTCACCTTACGATTGCTGAACGTAAGTTAGCAGGGTTTTCACCTTCAATAAGCATTTGCAGCACATATTAAAAATTTGCACGTATATTGGTAGTTTGAAGCACACCAGGTAAGACATACTGCTCTTTGAAAATGACATGGGTGCTGTATAATGCTTCTATCAGCTAAACCACTGAATACTTGCAACTCAAATTTCGGTCAAAAATGGCATTTGCTCATGAGTATTTTTATACCAAATTAATTTGGAATACTTGCATGATTCAACCAAATGAAGTCGGATATTCCTATCGAACGCGAAGGTGGCGAAGCAAGCCAATCCGATGCCCCAACGATGGCACCGGCGGCGCCATCTGGTCTTGTTTGCAGCAGCTTTGTCATCGGAAAAGAGAGCTAGGCGTTGTTTGGTGAAAGGTTGTTGCAAACAGCACAAGGTAGCATGGTGCCACCAGTGCTATCACTGGGGCACATGTTTGTCTTGCTTAGCTGACACCGCATACAATGGTAGCATTCAACTTATCCTGATCGAACGAGGCAAGTACTCCAAACGAAATAGATATAAATACAAACGACCAAATCATACTTTTGCGCGAAATTTGAGCTGCAAAGATTCGGCGGGTTTGCTCAGAGAGGCACTCTACGCCACGCATGCAATTGTGCAACGCGCTGTATAAACCCACGCAGTAGTTCATCCATCACAACGGTTCTAATACCGGTGGGTGCGGTAACGCATTTAGGCGTGTAAACAAAAAAAACGTGAAAGTGCGCTCCTCATGCGCGTAATGCTTTATCTATCTCAAAATGGTTTATTATTCTTTTTAAATCTGGGTTACGGCTCTTGCATACAATGTGATACCAAAATGGAAGAAAGCAGCTAAATGTATCGATTTTCGCTTTGTGGTGGCAATCATTCAAAAGTAATGAAGAAGACCAAAAGTCTGCCTTAACAAACATTTTATAAGGCTGACTCGGTGCCTAAAAAGAGCGGAAATATCAGGTGGCGGCGATGAGAACAAATGTGTTTTTCCATATTAATGAACAGAATGACGTCCAATATTCGCTGTCAGGTAGAGCTGAAATATAATGCGTCGAAAGCGTCTAAAACAAGATGAAATAACCTGAAACGTGTAGGTAGCTAGTATCTCTCCAGATCAATGTGGCCCCGTGTCACGTAAGTATAACAAAGCTGTCTGCTAACTGCTTTAAGCTCCAGCAAATAGGCACAACAATTATTTACGAAAATGAGTAGCTCGACGTGAATAGCGAAGTGGAATAAGGATATAGTAATGGGGCCTGTTGAGCTTTGAGCAGGACGAGTGGTAGGAAATGTCTTCCTGCAACCTTACCTTCTGTACGAAAAATCTGTCCTTTTTACTATCATCGATCTACGGTATGGGTATTATCCTACGGAGCTTTCTGTAAAGCGCAGGAGTTTTGTTTTGTTGCGGTAGAATTAGAGCTTATACAAATAACCCGAAACATCTAAGGTCTCTTCGCACTTGCTCGATTTTTTGTAAGGATATGTCACACCATCCTGGCCGAGGGTATACTCATGAAATATTCGTTTTCTATAAATCTTACCTTTTGTACTTTTCTTTCGACAGAGAGAGAGAGAGAGAGAAAACTTTATGTGTCAGCTATTTAGATGGTTTTTGCCTTGGCTGACAGTTTAAGTCTGTCAGCGACCTCTTGCACTCTTGCCGAGGCCAGGGACTGGACATCTGGGTCCCGGCTGACGAGAACAGCTTTCAGTGTTCTAGCGAGATAGATGGTACTAGATCTGCCGGGGGCGGATCTTCCGCGCAGTTCCAGATTATGTGGTCTAAGGTGGCAGGGTCGCCGAATATATGGCAGTACGAATTTACTATGTCGGGAAAGATTTTGGCTTACGTTCAGAGGTTTGGCTGCGATCACGTTTGCAGCCGTCGCGATGTGGTAGCCTGTTCTCGGTTAAGCGAAGCGTGCGGAGGAGGCAGGCTCCTTGTAATAAGTGGTAATGGCCTGATTCGTATCCGGTGACTCAGCCCGTTGGGGCCTGCCTTATCAGGCAGTTCAATTTTTCACTTTCGGCCTTTATAAGGCCCAGTACTGTGCTCCAATATAAAACAGGTTTATAGCACTCATTCTCCACATCATTCTCCAGATGTGGCTCTTCACAAGCCCCGCAGTTTTGACGTTAATTTCTTCTTTCCTTAAAGGTATTTAAAACGCAGTGTAATGAATTCCATGTCTGCACCGACATAATGGGAACGCAGTTAATTGTTATTAAAAAAACCTATTGACGACTACGCGCGCGGCTGCGCTCTGTGAATGCTCACAAGCGTACTGCATTGTGCAGTAAGTGCAGGCTACAGAAAGAGGAAACTATATAACTTAGGCGACGTTGATGACCTTTTAATATGTTGATAAAGACCAAGAGATGGTCTGAATATTGAGGGAAAATGTTTGGGAAAGGGCTTTAGGATATACTTTTGTGACATATATATCACGCATAATAAATATCCGGCTTGTAACTGTTTTCTATATTCAAAAACACACGAGAATGGTTTTATATAGCAGTCGTATTTACTATCTGAAATAAATATTTGCAACCTTTGTATCGCCATTATTGTAGTCATTGTTCGATTATATGCCCATCCTGTAAAAATCCCAATGGGGATTGACAGTATCTGAAATAAAAAAACATTAAAGCTGAGGTTTACTCCGCATAGCATGCTTACAACATGACCGTAACAGTTTTACTTAAGATACCCCCAAGTTGGCACACAAATAAAAGGCGTCCCAGAAGCCGTACTTGCTGCATATATTCGTTGTCCTTGATCTTCGGCCTGGCAGAGTACTGAATTTCCATTGGCAAGCCGAACACCTACTTGTGAACGCACATGAAAAAAAATTCGCAAAAAACCGAAGTGGCCAATTCATTTGCGAAAAAGCGAAACGTCGATGAAAACCCACGCTATCTGGAGCGCGTTTCGAAATGTTAATATGCTGATAATGATTGTTATTTGAGAAAAACCAGATTGGACAGATACCGTCATGGATAACCTGCTTGGCTTGTATGACCTTACGTGAAAAGCTCGATTCCCATGTTATTTAGAAGCACAGGAGCACCGAAACTCACCAAGCAAGAAAGAGCAAAAGAGGAAGGCCATTTAATTTCGTACGATATGAACTGGCTTTTAAATTTACTCGATTGCTCCGTTCTGCCCTTAATAAGTTTTAATTATCTTGCGGCACCACGACCGCGCTGGTACCCTGCCGAACTAACATGCAGCACTTCATATCTTATATGACAATAATTTAATTACTACTATTTTAGTTTTCTTCTAAAGCGCCTCCAACCAGACAGATATTTGAAGGATGTGGTCTTTCAATCACCAGATTGTGTCAGTTCGAAAGTCATTGGCGTCTTGGCAGAACTAGGTTCCAGATGTGGTTGCTCAAGTAATTAAGAAAAGTCTGCTGTTAATTTTCATTGTCCGGGCCACTCTCCGTTGTAACATACTAGTGCTAAGTCGTGCTGCCTGATCTGAATCTTCTCGTTGTCTAGGAAGCTACTACTGTGGCACATTCACAAGAGATGATTAGGGTTGAGAGATAATGTTAGAAGGGATTAATATGGCAATTTGTGCATGATACTTGGTCTCAAATTTATATTGAACCCTGTGAAGCTGTTCAGAGATGTGTTTTTCAGGCACTGAGCACTTAGTGTACACTCACTGCAGGTGGCCCTCCAAAGAGGGTTACAGAGCATGCCTTCCTCAATGTGCATACAAACGGGGCTATATCCACCCTGGAATGGTACGAGTCTCCGCTGCCTCAAAGCTCAACATCCAACAGCTCTGCGAATCTGCTGTGCAGCGTGTATTACGCTGCACTGAACATTCGCGACATCAGGATTGCCACTGGGAGGATTCCTTCTGATGTCAGATCCGGTGAGCTCGTTAAGCTATTACCACAAACCTTGTTCCCAAATATTCCTAAGTTATGCTGCCTTTATAATAATACTAATGAACCCCGGATTCTGCTTGGTTTACAAAGCACTGTTGTAACTAACATCTTATTAAGAGCGAAAAAAAAAAGAGTACGTGCGGTATATCGAACGATATCCCGAAACCATACGCAGTGCTTGATCGCGAAATTACTGTTACCTACATGTGAAACCCTGGAGGCTAGTTCAGGTAAAATTTACCATTCATTCACGTCAACAGATTTTTATGAAGTAAAGTTGGCTTGTCATTTGTTTTCAATGAGAAATTATTGCCTGCAATAAAATGTAACATTACAGTTCATGTCACGTGCACACGTGAACGTGTTGACCATCTCTAGCGTAGCGCAACAGAAAGAAACCGGATTTGTACCACTATTGTGATTTTCTCCTCAAAGCCGCAGCGCCCATAGAAGGTAGTACAATATTTAAGGGGAAACCTAAGGGATTAATTACCTATTTGGCAGGGAAGCGCGTGACAATGCAAAATGACTTTCATAGACACATGAAGGAACAAAAGGGGAATTTAAATAACCGGTCTGAAACTGCCAAAACTCCTTGAGCGTGGCTACGGACTAAAGATCTTAGGTGCGTGTAATCATATTTATAGAGGTCTTATTCCACGCACAGGAACAAGAGTAAGAGGAGTATCAAGTTACCTAGCTTAATTAATTTAACGCAACTCCTCGCAGTGGTCTATCCGGCTTTTACTCTGCATTAAATAAATACTTCTTTTCTTTGAAGACATGCACCCTCCTTAGCATAATAGGCCGAAAGAACCCCATTTCGCGCGACAGTACTCCTAGCTTTTAAACGTGAAACTTGTCCACGGTTAACCCTTCATATCCATGGTTAAGCCACAAGCAGTTTTACTGTTTCCAATTGGCGTGGTGCTTGTATTGTTGAAATAAAAATGATCATTGCATATTTGAATAGAATCCGCTGAATAGATTAACAACGTTTTTATTCAGAGGGGAGACGGGGAAGGCTGCTGGAAGGTGATGACAAAAAATAAATGTCAAGTACTACCCGCAAACACATGATTTTGCACAGTATCATTACCTTTATTTACGCAATCACTATGCATAAACTTCTCTGTTCTCAACACGTAGACGCTGCGTGGACATCTGAATGCCTGCTTGGCATAGAGTTTTCTGGTCGCGACCCTGAAGGACACCGTGTCATGGGCTTGGCGTCCTCTCAGGGCCTGGCTACAGCAGTTGCCGCTGATCGAGATTGCCTCTGGGAAGTTCCAGACACGTGGAGCCTAGCGGAGGCGTCCACAGTCCCCATAGCGTATTCGCTTGCGTACTACGCCCTGCTCGTACGAGGTAACATGCGGACAGGAGAGTCGCTTCTCGTTCATTCGGGCAGCGAGGAGGTCGGCCAGGCGGCCATCTCCATAGCACTCTCAATGGGATGCCTTGTATTCACGACAGTTGGTGAGTATCATACTTACATTATTCATTTTATTCATAACAGCCATAGCATCGTACGCCTCCTCTTTTCTGCGTTGCCGCCATCGACGGCGTGGTGGATAACTTTCAACACCACTCGCAAGGAAGGCCAGCTCAAATATACAAGTTCTTTGTGTTCACTGCACAACATAAAGCCTGAATTAGGGTATCGGAAGGGCACCAGCCTATAGCCAGCTTCTGTCAGCCCCAAGGTTGGCATCTCGTTATTTTACGTCTTCCACTCGCTCAGAGATAGTGGTTAGGCATCCCGTCCGAGAAACGTGATATTTTGTACGTCCTGTGGACGCTCAGCTGCGTCACCGAGACTGCGATTTTCTTAAGATTCTGCTCATTTAGTGCTTAATATCCGACCAGGTCCAAGATTACGTATAAGGCTTCCCACGGGTTGCGCTTCTTCTGGACTACTGCTGTCATTTCCTGGTTATTTGCATTGCGTTATTATTGCCCGAGTGTTGGGTAGCCGCAGGTAAATGAAGAACTTGCGTTCATTTTCTGTTTTCAAAACTATTACTTCTAGGGTGTGGTTCGGTTATCCTGGTATGTGCACGTTATGTAGAAACAGATTTAAGGCTCCATTTTTTTTTTAATTTCGAGGCACTTGATAAACTGGGTGCGTCCATCAAAATTCTTTCCCATGATCACTGCTTGGGAGTGATAGGCAGCGTGGCCTAGGCCTAGATATGCAGGGCACAAGAAATAGTCATGAATTCGATCAACCGCTTCAAGTTAACTTCACTGGATTCATGCGGCACATACTTGCATTATTCTAAAATTTCACATTTTAATGATCCATGTCATAAGAGAGGGAGAAAATGAGTGAATTGCTGTCGGACTGGGCGTAATAGTCGCGAGTCGAAACCTAAATGACAAGTCTAAAATGATTAGCGAATCCTTGTTAATAAATAGTAAGGTAGTAAGGTTTGACTACAGCCTCCATCGATAAATAGCCACTGATGCCCTTAGTTGAGCGAGTTAAGAGAGCATCTGAACTTTCAAGCGTTAAAGTTACAAATCATTTGACTTATAACCATCGCATTTATTAAATCTTCTAGGGTCTCAAGAGAAGAAACAATATCTCCTGCAACGTTTTCCACAGCTCCAGGATCCAAATATCTCTAGCTCGTGGAATCTGTCTTTTGAAGAACTCATGCTCCGAGAAACCGATGGCCGAGGTAAAGGCTCTATATGCTGGTGTGCCTTTGTCTCCAGCAAGGTGTAATGGTTCACCTGTATCATCTTTCATCTAGACGCACACATTGAGTAAAAGCAGATATCTTCACACATGCATCATCTTAAAAATTAGCAGGAGGTACTTTTACAACAGCGCATTGCTCTCTTATGCAAATACTCGTAGAATGGTTACAAGTGGCAGCACAAAGGTTCTTGAAATTTCGTACACAATATTTCCGGGGGACGAAAATGACAATTAGAAATGCCCCTGATTGATGTGTTGTTATCTTTAATAAAAAAGGTGACACAAATGAAATCAAAAGTCTTCTGCACAGTAACGAAAGAGCAACGTGAAAGATTAGCATGACCATCATTAGGCTTATCTGAATAGATGGTGGGGACGCCAGCGGCCAGTTGGTTTTTGCAAGAGTACAGTCTTGTCTGCGGGCATTTTTGCACGTTAAACATAAGTGTACTTTGACTGATAAAACAATGTCTTCGTAAAATGCGAAATATATGAATAATTAACCTTTGATTATTTAATGCCCTCTATAAGCGATGAGGTAGAACACAGCCTCGCCATACAAAATTTCGCTTCTAAAGATCTTGCTTGGCCATGAAATAATCCTCATCATGAAAACGACCTAATTAGAGCAGAGAAAGTCTCAGTGCATTACATCAGCTCTTTCAAGGATACCGGCGAATATTTCTTAAAGTTAGTGTTTTTAAGATATGATGACGGCCGCTGCGGCACACTTGTGTCAGATGTGTCTGATTTCAGGAAGCATAATAATATAGTTAATCAGTAAAGTGGATAACTAATTTTTGATATTTCTCTATCACCGTTTGGTGTATACTTGTAACTAACGGTGTCTAAGCAGTTATTATTCTAGTACATGTGTTTTATAAATACAAAGATGCTTTCATCCTCGGAGCATGGCTCAACAAATTTGGCAGTCGTGCTATAAAACCATTGCGTTTTCAAGAAACATTACAAAAAACTGCTAACGAAAACCTACACGCATGTCACTCGCATACATTAGTTGCAAGAGGACATGTCCTGACACTGATTGACAGGAGGAAATGTTAGCTTGGTTGAACAGAATTACATGGTCGAGATAGCAGGACCAGCTAAATCAGAAAGGTCCTTTGAAATTCGTGGTTGAGATAAAAATGCATCCTTCTCGGACCTTTGAATTGCGAGTCTGACATGCTACATACTAGCCATGTAAGACACGTTCATACAGTGAGACGTTATATAAATCACCAGTGCTGACGAGTGCTATTTCACATAATGCGGCACCTTCCATCAGCGGGCTAAAGAGTATGTATTAAATAGTTGAGGCTAAATGACGAGAGTAGCAATTAAGCGAGTAGCAATGTGTTCATATCCGAATTAGTAGCCGCTATGAAGTAACAGATAGAAGCTGTATATGCTGTGCCTTTACCCCCTGAAGTTCGAGCTGGAATGCTCCCGAAATGTTTCATATGTTGAAGTCAGTGCAAAATGTGGTCACTTGATCATCAATGAGCACGCTCCTAACTTGAGGTATAAAAAAGCGGCGCTAGAGAGAAGAAGGGCTGCCCGATTTTTCTCAGACTCACAATGTTTTTATTTCTGGCTGTCATCAAAATCACAGCAGTCGCGGAGAATCGCTGTGAGGTTCTCAATTTGTACCTTTATAAATGTGATGTTTAACAGGCCGGCTGCCTTACCGATTTTATTGACTATTTAGTTGTCTTTTTCATGACAAGAAATGGAAGTTGATACAACGCTTTTTCATGACGTAAAGGTGCTACAGCATTCAAACGGTGAATCGCAGTACCACGGCTCATTGTATCGGTCGATACGCATGCGTACAAGTTAGCAGGTTGCACGCGTCCCGGCTCACTAGTACTATAGCTTTGGCGTAAGGTAAACTCTCTATTAATCTGATGAGGAATTTAGTTCAAGCTGACATCTCTGATGTTGTTTAACACCCACAACAGGTATAGATCTTGTCCTCAATTCGTTGCCAGAAGAAACGTTTCATGCAAGCGTACGCTGCTTGGCATCTCAAGGCCGCTTGATGGATATTGACAAGTTAAACCTCTCCAAGGACTCCTCCTTGGGAAAGTCCATGTTTCTCAAGGGTATCTTCTTCCACGGCGACCTTCTATTAAAGCTTTGCGGCAAAGACCCCAGCACTAAGCAGGACAAACGTAAGGTTCGAGCACTGGTTCAAGAGGGTATCAAGTCTGGAGTGGTTCGGCCGCTGGACAAAGAATGTTTCAAGCGCAACCAAGCTGAAGAAGCCTTCCACTTCTTGGCGTCTGGCAAGCACCTAGGAAAAGTTGTACTCGAGGTAGGCAGCAATAATGTTGTTCAGAAGAGATAGGTGGTAGCGTTTCCTTGGAAGGCAGGGAGGGATTCTTAACCAAAAAGAAAAATACTGCACGGAATTGCATCGGCTACTCCTAATGTACAATGTGTTAATCCTTACGAATGGAACTTTTGTAAAAGTCTAGTGAGGATCAATCACTACAGTGCGGTACGGTAGTTAGAATTAAGGGAATCAAAGTTGTGGAAGTAGCCAATGCAATTCCAGAAAACGTTCTAACTTCAATTTCAGCGAGATATAGACTAATAAAATTTGGTCGCATTAAGGGAATCAAAGTTGTGGAAGTAGCCAATGCAATTCCAGAAAACGTTCTAACTTCAATTTCAGCGAGATATAGACTAATAAAATTTGGTCGCATGTTCAGCTACAGGCCTTCGTCTTCATTCAATACACTCTCTGCTAATGTCCATAGCCAGCGTATAACTATTGTTTACTCACTGCGGGGGCTGCATATTCGATGATGGCGATGCTTCTTGGACGCAGATTCGGCCAGAAGAGAGCACGCGCTCCAACTGCCACGCTTCGCCTCTAGCCCTAGAGGCCGTGGCACGCACCTATTTTCACGAGCACAAGTCATGCATCATCGTTGGAGGTCTGGGAGGCGTCGGCCTGGAGCTCGCAAACTGGATGCTGGGACGCGGCTGCCTAAGGCTCCTGCTGAGTACCCGTTCGGGAGAACATAATGGATACCAAAAACTTTGTCTTCTTCGTTGGCAGCAGGCGGGTGCTCAGGTCCTAGTGGTCAAGGCGGATGTTGCGACGGAGGGAGGAGCTCGCCATATTATAGAAACGGCTTCGGGCATGGGACATGTTGGCGCCATCTTCAACCTCGCAATGGCAAGCGAAACTCCTGCTTTAAACGTACAGTTCGTTAAAATTGTCAGCAATGCGAATACGTCTTTAGAGATAAGCTTTACTTTAGACGGATGAATAGAATCTAATCCTGCACCGGTTGTATTGCGCGTTTTATTGACCTGATGGGCTTCTTCTGCTGATGTAGGACGCAAGTAAAAAGAGTGGGAGCAACGTGCCAAGGAAGGTAAAGTGATTATGGCCTGTGAACGTTTAGAAAAACGAAATTGCTGGTTTTAAAGCATTGATAATTTTGCTGGGATCACTATAGGTGGCATTTTCACATATTATATTTGTTATTCATGTTTAGAAATTTTGACCGTTGAGAAATTGTTTAATACATTGCCATTCAAGTTGCCTTTTCAAGCTTTGTTGCCTTTGTTGCCTAATAAGTTGCCTTTTCCATTTTTCTTGCTAATATAACGAATCAGGGCGCTGGTATTCCATGGATGTCGTGATGGTCGAAACCACCGCACGGTGGGAAAATAAGTGGTGCATTTATTAATGCAGGTGGCAATTCTCGCAAGCTTCGTTGACAACTGAAGTAATGTGAGAGGAAAGTGCATCGCATTAATTCTTTACATGGTGTCGGATTCAGAACAGTAATTCGACACTTGCCGCGCATGTAAATCTGGACGTGTTCTCGTTGGGAAGGCCATTAGTACGAGTCGGATGCGTTCGCCGAGCAGCGCAACGTGACACCGTCACATTTATTTTATTTTTTTTTTTATTTCAAGTACCCTCAGGGCCGTTGGCATTAGAGAGGGGAGTGGTTGCAGGCATAAATAGAAATTAAATAAACAAAATGGACCAATTGTCGAAAGGTTACAGATGTGGTTAATCAGGCAATGTTAGCTAAAGCGTCCTTGAAAAGCTGATGATCTTTGATGGTTGCTGTTGGTGCCGGAAGGTGATTCCACTCTGCTGCAGTGCGAGGTAAAAAGGACTGAAAGAAAGCGTTAGTTCTGCAAAATGGTACACCGACTTTGTAGGCGTGATCTAGTCTTGATGATACGTGATGCGGGGGAGGGATAAGTTCAGTACGTAAGTGCGGATGATGAAACTTTCAGCGTTTCGACTGTGCGAGCGCTCATCTCATGTTTACGCCTCGCGTAAAAGCTCGGATAATGGCAGATTTCACTGATAAAGGGGTTGTTTTCCGTCACTCTTCGTCGTTACCCAAACTTATACGGCGCTGGTGCTGTTAATTTTGCTCGCCAGAAACTGCGCAGCGAAGGGTGTGAACGTTCCCCACGCCGTATAGCCAGAAGAATGGGCTACCTTGTCGATGCATTTAAGAACAAGCGCAACGAATTAGGTCTCACAATGCAGTACAACAGCATAACGCAGCGCCCATCTGTACACGGCCTGCCAGAACGCACGAAAAAAAAAACGGAAGCCTGTTTCAACAAAAGCACTGTCTTAGGTTTCGAAATGCTATGGCATATAAGCCGCCACAGTCGCTCTAGAGACCGTGCGCTACTGTAGAGGCTGGCGATATCGACTATCGCGATGCGGTGGCATGAATGCAAAGCGCTACTGTGGAATTCATGAAAACGCGGCTATGAATGGCATGAGAGGGTTATCGTCTCATAAGCTTCAAGTAATTCGGAGGTGTTCTGTGAGACTAGCTACCAGGTGTTCTGTGAGATCAGCAAAGCAAGGGCAGAACGTGTTGAGCACCCAAGTCGGTTTGGCAATAGCCATGTATTTTGGAAACCATTTTTTTGTCTTCTTTGTTGTCACTGTGCCTCTACCTGTAGTAGCGCTGTATTATTTAGGTCAAATTGCAGTCGGAACAACTTAATTCAAGCTTCTGTCAAGCTTCTGTCAAGCTTCTTTGATAAGCATAAAACAATTAGTAGTGCTGGGTATGGCTTTCAGGAGAATAAGTCAGCGTAAGAGTCACTCATTAATATTAAAGACGAATTCATTCAAAATATTGAAACCAAGTTAGTTCATCCCACTTGCTCTGTTTCTAGATATTAGAAAAGCATATGATGATGTTCATCGCGGTAAATTGCTACTACAGACGTACGAAATAAGGGGCGTTGCACTAAAGTTATTTCAAAAGTATCTTTTGAACCGCTGTCAATACGTAGCTCTTAACCCGATGTCATGATGATGATCCTTAGGGATCCATCATGAGGCCACTAGTTTTCCTGGTCTTTAATAATGATATCATGATGATAGCCGAATCTCCCGAATTAATAATGCATACCGATGATGCGAATATTAATTTTAAGGCTAAGAAAAATGGATCCCTGGATAAAGTACTTAACGCCTACTTTTCGAGCTTATCGTTCTGGTTGCAAATCAATCGTTAAGGCCTTAACGCTGATAAAACTATATATGTAATTTTTAAGCCATGAAGTAAAAGCGACTCCTACCATATTAGTATAAAGCTTGCAGACACCTTGCTCGGCCAAGTTATTGAAGAAACATTTCTTGGAATTTGGTTATATGAGTGTCTTTCATCGACATATTATGTTGCAAAGCTCAGCACTGATCTGTAAGGAGTGACTGGTATTGCATGTAAAATTCAGAACTTATTGCTGCGCTGGCTTAAAATAAACTTTTAATATTCATTATTCTACTCCAGGTTGTGCTACGGCATCAAAAAAAGAGTGTTACACGTGTATGAAAACTATCACGGACGCATCAGAAACTTAAGTACCAAACCGGTTTTTATTAAATATGCCAGGCTCAGGGCTCATAAGCTTATTTCAAGTTTGTCTATGGATCGACCAATACAAACTTTAGAGAACACTCTAGTATAACTCATCAATAAGAAGTTGGAAATCCAACATTTAGACGAGCGCCAATACGAACCAACTAGGTGCGTCAAACGTCACATTTTCAAACAGTCAAGATACTGAATAGATCATACATAAATGCTAATTTATGACTGACGAGATATTTACATTGCGCTCTGTAATCGCGAAAACGTATCAACAACCTTAGATATGCGGATGATACCACTTTAATGGCAGAAAGTGAAGTGGAACTCAAGAGTCTTCTGATCCGCGTACAAGAAGAGAGTGAGAAGTTTGGGCTTAAACTGAACGTTAAAAAGACGAAGATCATGGCGTCTTGCCCTATCAAGTCCTGGAGCATCAATGGACAAGAAGTGGAAGCTGTGACAGATTTTCTGTTCTTGGGCGCCAAGATTACCTCGGAAGGAGACTGCAGCCATGAAATTAGGAGACGCCTGCTTCTGGGAAAGAGAGCAATGGTTAGCCTTGACCGCCTAGTAAAGAGCAGAGACATTAGTCTGCCAACCTAGATCCGTATAACCCGTGCTATGGTCTTTCCAGTTGTGATGTATGGATGCGAGAGTTGGACTGTGAAAAAGGCTGACCGCCGAAGAATTGACGCGTTTGAATTGTGGTGCTGGCGAAGACTCTTGAGAGTTCCTTGGACTGCCAGAAGATCAAATCAGTCAATATTGTCGACCATAAACCCTGACTGCTCATTGGAGGGTCAAATTTTAAAGTTAAAGCTCAGCTACTTTGGTCATCTGATGAGAAGAGAGGAGTCGCTGGAGAAAGATTTGATGTTGGGAAAGGTTGACGGTCGCCGTAGAAGGGGTAGGCAGCGAACGCGTTGGTTAGATGGCATCCTCGAGGCACTGCAGATGAAGTTATGTGATGTTAGGAAGATAGTGAGAGACCGGAAAGCGTGGCGTGACATGGTCCATAGGGTCACGAAGAGTCGGACCCGACTGAACGACTAAACTGAGCTGAAATGCTAATTTCAACCAGGGGCTTGCTGCTTTCAAAAAAGAGTAAAAATTTCCTTCTTTCTTGCACTCTTTTGTTCGCACTATGGTGTCACTGTCGTTCACATTTTAGTGCTTCATTCCTTGATTGTTTTGTTCTGCTGTGCTTGATTTATTAGCATAAAAATGGTACAAGGAAAAGAAATGTTTCTTAGCGTTTTATTTTTATTATTTTCATATCCTCGTGATGTTTTATGACTGACGAGATATTTACATTGCGCTCTGTAATCGCGAAGCGCATTATGTTTGTACTTACTCTCTGTTATGCTTGTATATTCCTTATTTTCCGCTGTGCTCATGATGTCGTTTTTTTTTGCCGGGTTCTTAAGTGAAGTTCTCCTTGCCAAATTGTACCCATTATATATTCATGCTTATATGTATATTGGGGCACGTGGCCCCGTAAGACGTTTCTACGCCTTTAGCTAAACCCTCTCCACCCCCCCACCTCTTTAAATCCTAGACAAGTTCTAAAAAATAAAGTGCTAAGAAAAAAGGAAGACAAATTACTTCCTCTTGAAACGCCCTTATTTTTGGCGACTGCATTATCGGAGTTTTTAGGAAGGTTCTGCAGAAATGTTCTGGGAAATTTTCCAGTATTACAGCAATCGATATATTTGCAGGTTGTGAGTGTGGCCTTGTTCGAGCACCAGTCTGCTGAGACGTTTGAACGAGTATGCAAGCCCAAAGTGGATGGCACCCGGTGGCTTGATCAGGTGTCACGCAAGATGTGTCCCAATTTAGAGCACTTTGTGGTCTTCTCGTCCTTGTCGTCTGGCCGTGGCATCGCCGGACAGAGCAACTACGGTTATGCCAACTCGGTGGCGGAGCGCATCTGTGAGCAGCGAGTAGCCGATGGTTTACCTGGTAGGACACCCTTCTCGATGGCGCTCTGTCCTAATAGAGTTGTAGTTGTAGAAGTTAGCTCATAAAGGCTTTTAAGGGCAATAGCAGCGAGCTAATTAGAATTAATCACATTTAACAGCGCTAAAAATTAGCACCGGAGAAGAACTAATGTCTATCCCAGTTTTATTTTACGCCTTCTCTTTTATCTTCATTTATTTCCTCTCCTAAATCTAGAAGGCCCGTATTACAGGGGCAAATTCTTCATAAGCTGCATTACATTTCCTGCCCTTATTTTTTCTTTCCTTGCTATTATATTATAATCATTATGCTGTAACCTCCCTCCAGCTTTCTGTACCCCAGAGAGACGCTGTGAGTAATGTGAAAATAATCTATATACTAAACTACTATGTTCTCATTGTGAGCAGCCTTCACTGATGTCACTTACATTGCAAGTTGACCTCTGTTCTCGGTAATATTGCCGGTAATATTACTAATTAGCTGCCCTATCCTTCCTCGTTAGTGAATCAAACGATAGTGCTACCCGTTGTATACGATCTTAGACCTTTTCAAGAAACACTGCATGCCCTCTTGACTTGCTTTGGTCAACGTTACCGCTGACTTTAAAACTCGTGTCTCGTGAACAGCCTTAAAATATTTAGCTTATAAACAAAAGCGGGTACCGTGAGTGCGTTTCTGAGAACACGATAAAGCCTGCTGAAGGGAAAATGGGACGAAAGGTGAAATCAGCCCACAAATCATATCAAAGCGCGCTACTCATTGCACATTTGTCCAAATGGCGGGAGATAGTTTTGGTTCCTTCTAAGAAGCGGTCGGCTTTACTATTCAGCATCGATCAGGAGTCACTTATGTCTTCTTCGACATTTGCACAAAAAGAGTGTCGTCAAAAATTAAACACGGTGATCGCTAAGTGATCCGAATTGTCATGGGAATATTAGCACGTATTACATATCGTATCAAGGCGACATATTTAAAGGTTTTATTCTCCTGAAAATCTGAGGTTGGTGTTGACAGTGTTCACGTTGTGAGTGATGAATCTCAGGCATTGGTCTGGCAAGTGGTATCTGGTGGATTGCATAGCAGGCACGTTACCTCTATTTCCTACAGGCAAGATTTGTACAGAGTGATTATTTGCGTATTTATAACTATGTGTGGGGGAATTTTACAAAAGACTGCATGTTAAAGCAAATGTGCAAGATATTGGTGAAACACACGAAGAGTTTAGTAATTAAGCAACTGAGCAAGCCCAGTAACACGGACAAGAATTCTTAAGAAGGATTAGCTGACGTAAGCCGAAAACTTCACCAAGCTCTCTTCTTTCAGGACTGGCGATTCAGTGGGGCCCCATCGGAGAAGTAGGCGCGCTGCACGAGATAATGCGTGGCGATGTGGAATTTGATGGCTGCGTGCCGCAAAGAATCAGCTCTTGCTTGGACTTGCTAGACCATTTTCTAAACCAGAGTCAGCCAGTCGTGTCAAGTTTGGTGAAGGCGGAACGCTCTACAAAGCATAGAGAGAAAGGGTCAAGGACAATGAATATCGCGCAGACTGTGGCCAATATATTCGGTAAGTAACCGCTTTTCAGTGTCTCGATAAGCGACTGTCTGTCGCGCTTTTCTATTTCAAACCAATCCTGGCTCAGATGAGCCTCCAATCACCTAAACTGAATCATTTACGAATATAACAATTTTTCGCCCAACTGTAAGATGCTTCTTGGCTTGTATTAAAGAAGCGTATAAAAATCTCTTTCTAACTTTTGCTCGCCCCAATCCAAAAGTGAATTTGATTAACCGAACGCCCTTAGCAGAATGAATTGTCCCGTATTTTTACTTATGCTTTGCGCGACATTTCGTAACCCTCCTTCAAGGTTTTGTTTAATTTTAGTAGAATTATATTCCGTGGTTATTTTAGTGTGTTGGAGCACTGACACTAACAGCCACTGATGCGCTCCAGGCGTCAAGGAGGCGTCGACCATTAATCCAAATATGAGCCTGAGCGAACTGGGCATGGACTCCATAATGGGCGTCGAAATACGATGGGCTCTGGAGCGAGACTACGACCTTTCCTTGTCTGTGCTGGAGATCCGGCAACTTTCCTTCGCTCGACTACAAGAGATGGGTGCAGTCGGGTAATGCTCGACAGGAAAGCAGACAACTTCATTACAGCAGTTGCACAGTGAGTGCAATAATGTCGTCTCAAAAAGAGCTAATTACCATGTGGCTTAGAAGAGTTCTACGTAAGATCTCTGTAGTTGCTTATAATCTGTATACGACGGCAGAAAATTGCAATAAATATCGCTTCTATGCTCCAAGAGTGTCGTACTGGGCATGTACAGGTTGCGCTCGGTTTTGATACGATCAATGTGAACTGGTTTGTGGCACCTCATCGCTGGGTCTTTAATAGGTTTACCACCCCATGGAAACAAAGCATATCTGTGATCGATAGAAGCAATTGCAAGCATCTGAGCTCAATTTCACCAGAAACCTCCGCGGCGTTACTGCGCAGACCCAGTACCTCCTTCTAGGATGCCCATGCGAAAGGAAGAGATAAGGTTCTTTAATCTTCACTACCACTTAACGTTCGGTGCGTGACTAGCACGAGTTGGAAAAAAAAAAACAGGTTGTCGCTAGCGTGGTCGAAAGGAAATTGAGAACCCGCGAGAACCATGTTTGCTTGGTTAAATAAGGAAGAATTTGGATCCTTATTACGTGGCTGGCGCTGTTATTAATGGCCCTGATTCTAGAAGTAGCCGTTTTAAATGATTGCGTTCAATGTCAACAACCTTAGCACCCTCAAATTTAATATAATAGCCCGCATCCTTGCAATGTAACGCGAGCACCTCGTTCACGCTCGGAATTTCAATGAAAATGTTCAGCACGGAAATTTCAAGCTAAAACAAAGTGCAGTCGTGAAGAACTTAGAGGAGGTTGACAATGATAGCGACGGTCATTATCTTCATCATCTGCTGGATTATAGCCACTGAAGGGCGAAGGCCTCTCCCATATTCCTCCATTTACCCTGGCCCTAGATATAGCTGCATCCACTTGACCCCAGAAAAATTTTTAACCTCATCCACCTAACTTTGTGCCAGCCCCGGTTAAGTTTTTCTTTCCTTGGAATTCAATTTGTTACCCTCAGCGACCATCGGTTATCCTCTCTTCGCACTACATGCCCTGTCCACGCCCATTTCTTCTTCTTGATTTCCCCTAGAATGTCGGTAACTTGAGTTATTTCTCTGGCCCACTCTACACTCTTCCTGTCTCTTAACGTTACATCTGCCATTTTTCGTTCTGTAGCCCTCTGCGTTGTCGTCAACTTAAACAGAACTCTTTTCGTAAGCTTACACGTTTCAGTCCCATAGCGGAGTACAGGAAAGATGCAACTGGTCTATTCTTTGCTCTTCAGCGGTACCGGTAATCTGCCGGTCATAATCAGCGAGAACATGCCAAATTTGCTCCATCGCAGTCTTATTCTATTAGGTATTTTAAATTGGAATTATTATTTAAGTGGAGTTATTTAAATGGGCAACGAAAGAGAATTTTCTTTCATCGTCCGGATGTGCGGTTACTACCTAACCTAAGTATATATATAAATATATATATATATATATATATATATATATATATATATATATATATATATATATATATATATATATATATATATATATGTGTGTGTGTGAAGGAAAGAAGCCAACAGTCGGCGAGGCCACTTTGTGTTTAATTATCTTTCCCCTAAACAGATTACATTACTAATCTCTGGGATTATCCAAGTAAACATTAAAAAAAAAAGACATACAGTACCATCCCCATCGCTTTCCTTGGCCTCGCCGACTGTTGGCTTCTTTCCTTCATGTATTATAACGAGCACCCTCATTTCCCCTTAATTGATCTGCTTAAATATATATATATATATATATATATATATATATATATATATATATATTCGCCTACCACTTCTAGTACTTCGCTGCTTATTGTAAACTGCTGTTCATTTCAGAGGCTGTTGAACATTGCCTTAGTATTCTGCATATTGATTTTCAAGCCTACCTTTCTGCTTTTCCTGTCTAGGTGATCAATCATTCTTTGCAGTTGATCCCCTGAGTTATTTACCAAGGTTATGTCATCAGCGAACGGTAAATTACAATGTAATTTACATCAAGCCTTATCCCTAACTGCTCCCATTCAACATGCTAAACGTTGGGCATGCAAAAGTATTGACATATAACACATGCCTTTAAAGAAAATCTACAATCCTGCAGACGCAACAGAACAATCCTGGCAATGTGAATCACAAAGCTCTCTTCCATCAACGTAGTATATGGCCTTCGCGATGTCTACAATGTCCTATCACTGCCGCCAGTGATGCTCGAATGTTCGCTTCTCAGCTCACTTGACTCACGCGCTGTAGCAGCTGCAGTGGAGTGCAAAAAGCATGTCTCTTGCTTCCACCTGCGAAACTCATAATAAAGTTCGGAGTAGTCACAAGAACATCGCACTATGTCGTGAGACTTGCTTGCAGTGCTGCAATTTATTCTCTCTGGCTTTATCCCGCTGTGCAAATCTCAGACGAAATTAAAGACACGTAATTAATAATGTGCTGCACTGAAAATACATGTGCACCTTTGTCGTACTTCTTATGCCTACGCTTTCCTGTCATCTTTCCTAGTAGATGTAATGAAATACTTGTAATATAATAATATCAAAACCATGGTGGCGATTTGAGAAGAGAAAAAATGTGTAACGCTTATTCAATAACAGAAATATTTATCTAACGTCATATCTGATACACAAATCATCATAGCTCATTACATTTGGAGGAGAGCTATTGAAATATGAGAGCAAAAAAAATGTACCCAACCAGGGAAAAGGATCTGCCTCTTTCATTATGACAATACAGTGCGCCTTAGAGTTATACATGCTGATGAGATCATCTGTCGTATCATTTCTCTCATTTTTTATTCTCAAGGGACGAAGGCAAAGCAAGAGAGAGGTAGTCGTTCACGTCTTCATTTTTACAGCTCGAGGCCAGGCACCATCTTTTAACCAGCTTGTGCGGCGCTGAAGCATGCTCATCAAAAATAGGCCTCGCGTGCAAATAAAAATATGTCAACAAAAGAATGGTCTTCTGTTTTTTGCACCTGCATAGCTGCCTAAGTTATAAGTTGAAATTGGATTGCAACAGTAATACTGATCTATTGTAAATAAGGACATATACACCACTCGCGGCGAGTCAGTTTTATTCTGTCGCAGTACCTACTTCATTAGAAACGTTCTCATAAATTAAGATTTTGGATATTTATTTATTGGGCAGAGAGTAGTAAACAAGGCGATTTAGTATTTGGATTACGCGCTCTTGCATAAGCATGCTGACTAAATTGTCGTCGTGGACTCTATACTTGCTAACATTTCATTATTAGTATTTTATTCTCTGCTTTTAAAGTGCACACTCATATTGAAAACTTGGAGACTGTGGTATTCGACGATCACTTTATCTTGTACGATTTTTGTTGTTTTTGTTGGCCTGTATTCTTGCATATGGAATCTAAACTTTTAGTATTATGCACGCGAGACCTCGGCAATCACTTAACTACCTGCCTGGTGCACCTCAATTGTTGCGCATGAGCTTCGAGTGAAAACATTCTCGCGTTAGAGGCGACGACAGATAGAAATAAAACTGGGAGAAAGTCAGAAACATTTGCTTGAGGGACGAGGGGATTAAAAATGGGACAAGGTAAGGAACGAGGAACAAATCTGCAGCATATCACTCAATCCGGTCTTCCACGAGTCACAAAGCAGTGCCTTGTATGCGTTAAGACCAGTCGACTTCTGCGGTCACTGACCTGATTCATCTGCTGCTTAAGAGCGAGGATCTAGGCAGTCGAGGCCACATCGCACAGCGTCTTTAATTCGCCAGAGCAGGACACTCACTGAGGAGACGACAGGTTATCTCCACGCAGTCATATTTTAATGCGCGCGCTTTCCTTGGCTCACGGGTAGCATGGGCGGGTTGTGTGAAGAGGGAATTTGAACAAGCAATAGCATCTAATGATAAGTAGGCTGTAAATAGATGATCATTAATGATAGTGAGGGAAGCCGTAAAGCTTTGTGCAGAGATTGCAAGTTGCAGTCTGAAATATACGGTGCTTAGTTAAGACTGATAACGTAGCTCAATGGGCATTTTGGTCAAAATTAACGGTAATCATGTGATGTCATAAGATTAGATAGAAATTTACTGATAAGATAGTGACTATGATAAGCACAAAAGATAAATAGGCTAGATCGACGGAGCAGAATAAAGGGAAAATAAAAATAAAAGACAACAGAACTGAGAAATAAAAACATGAGAGGTTAAAAAGAAACCGAAATAAAGAAAAACAGCGTTGATAATGTATAAAGCAAAGAAGGTATGCAAGGAAAGTAAAAGAAAATTTTCTGACCTTGCAAAAACCACAAAACAGAGAACAAGCTCACCACGGCACTAGGCACGGAGCTAGCATTTTTCTACACTTTTCTAGAGCCCCGTCGCGAAGTCTGAGTGGTCAACACGGCAGGCTACTGAACCGGAGTTCCCGGGGTCTAAGCTGACCGGCGGCAGATGAGTATTGATGGAGGAGAAACGGAGAGACGTCCATGTGCTGTGCGATGTCAGTACACGTTAAAGATCCCCAGGGCGTCGATATTACTTCGTAATCCTCCACTATACGTCACCTTTTTCCACTCTTCCACCTTCATTCTTTTCCTAAGGCACGATTCAGCTTTCTATGGAGAACAGGTAGGTAGTGAGTATTTCTTCTCCTATAAACCAATCTACTCTTTATTTTTCCATTCAAATGGAGACTTGGATGTGCATCTGTTATTTTGCTCACAAACAGGACTGCTGGCCATCATCATTCGGTAAAGATATCGGTTTTTTACGGCTAGTTTAGCTTTTCTGCCGCCATAATAGGCCAGAGTATTTGCTGCACTTCTGATAATAAAAGAAATGTAAATTCAGCTTTCGTTCGAGTGCATTCAAATGTATTATAGATACACGTCTTTCCAAAATACCTGTACGAGCAGGACAGAAAGCATTTTTAGAGAGAAACTCACGATCGGTTAACGCAACGCCGCTGATATAGGCATCTGCCTTCAAAGCTTAAATTTGCCTATTTTATTCTTTTATTTTTGTTCTTTGATTGAGAATAAAACATACTGCCACCGCACTCAGACATGTTAGCTGATCAGCCAATCTCAACTGCGAGAGCACCTTCAAACTCTGCTATGGCGCGTGGCCCCACACAGCTCGCACCACGGCACCCAGTCAGTCCTACGCTGTGCAACCTGCCAAGTGTCACTTTCCGGTGCTCTTGCCGAGTAGGCTGTGTGTCGTGGCCTCACGAAATCACTTACCCCGCTGTCCAAATAGCGCCTATATATATCCCCTCTTAAAAACCCAGCCACGGGCCAAACATTGCATGCTTGTTCACATTTCTTATAATTTTAATTTATTTTTAATAAACAATTCAGCTAAACATGTAAGTGCGAGGTATCTGGCGTTTTATTACGTCACTTTTTAAGAGCCGCAGAGTTTGGTCCCATCAAGGCTTCGGATTTTTTACAATTAAAAATCCACTCGTTCATTGGGTACGAGTACACATTACGCCCTTGTGACTGGCTTGTCTCATTTATTAGTTATATATACGTATTGAGGCGGTTAAGGCGTGAGGATCTACTACCACTCGAAACATTACTAAGCTTGAATACTCGAATGTGCGGCTCAAAATGCTGCCACAGGAACAAAACAAAAAAACCCATATAAGAACCTGCTTGACGTAATGATGTCAGTGCCCTTGTATTGATCATTACAGAGAGAAAGGGAATGTAAAGATGTCTTAAAAAAAGTTAAAAAGATGGCAGGATTTTCTTCAGCAAAAAAATGTTTCTTCCTTTTACTGAGTGATACATTAACTCTTAAACTGGGGTTGAGGGAGTAGGCTGTCTTTGTCGCGTGGTCGGTGGGCTGCTTGGTTTGCCATAAAGCGGAACCCATAGGCCAGATTTTCCTTGACTTCTGGTATGCAGTCTTCTTGTGTGATATCCTGCAGAGGACTTTCAAAAAAGGACTTACCAATTACACCATATGGTGTACGATTCCTGTCAGTCCATAATCAAGGGGGTATGCCATACGACTTATATTCATGTTTCTTTACTTCCACAGTGTATGAAAAACGAGAATGGTTGTGAGACACGGGGAAGTGGACGCTCGCTCCGCGAGGGATTATTTTATTGACGTTCTAAGTTAACTGAGCGCCATCTAGAATTCCCAAAGTGAGAAACTTGAATGGATGACAGTTTTGACCGAGCTGGCTAAGCTAAAGCTTTTTTGAAACTTTGTGGAGCCTTACTTTTTGCTAGTGCTCTTCATAGCATTATACCTTTAGGCTTTGCCCCACCGTATTTTTCATTGTCAACAGGAAATAAAGAAAGAAAATGGAACGTTGACCAGTGTTCGATGCATAGTGCTCGCTTTGTTTTTGCTTTTGCGGGAGCTGGTAGCAGAGTTCCAAGTGGGTTTGACGCCGTAACGCAGAGGCGCCTTTCTCTTGGAAATTCGGTATCAGTACGGCCGATGTTGTCTACCTTGCTGGAGTTGTGAGCGACAAATCGCAAGCATTCTTATAGCACATGGTAGCTGGCTGTGACATGGCTGGGCATAAACTGATCATAAATTAATGTGACGTAATCGGATTGTATTAAATGTCTGAGATGGAAACAGGTGTTAAAAAGTATCCCAGATTCTTTCAGATGGGAGCGCGTGCGGCAATAGAACGCTCCGCAACCATCAAACACTGCCTATCCGCCCACCTCACCCCCCCCCCCCCCCCCCCCAACGCTCCTTAACCACACACTGTATGTTTAACCCAAGCCTGTTATACCTAGTGGCACGGGCAGAGGCACATTATTTTTTTTTTGGTAGCCTCACCGTAATATATGTATGTTTAACCTATGCGGGCATGTTCGTGTTTGTTTGTTTAAAGCAGTGTTTATATTAATGTTGGTTGGTCTTTATCATAATATTGAAGTGTGTGTGCATATACCAATGAGCATGTGTACTATGCTGAGGGCACGTAGACGGTTAGTGAGTACGAGAACAGCAAAGTGCATGTATTCGAAACAGAATCAGGATATTAACCATAAACGAGTTCGAATAAAGCTACCGCATCGAACGTATGTCAACTGATCTAGAAGCACCCGACGTCACGACTCCTCATTTGCGCATGGCTGGTCGCTGTACAGAAAGCAGGTTGTTGACACGAGGTCGGTTAACTCATTTCTTCACCTTGCAGCCTTCGGCTTGGCATCTTGGATGAAGCTATTCGCCTGTAGTTTTCTCATGCCATTAGTACAAACAGGTCAAATGAAGTAATCGAATCACAGGTGCATTGTAGCGAACAAGCCAGTAATAAGCACGCACCATTAACAGCCAAGAAGCGCTGATGAAAGTGCGCTGAGAACATGCAGCCTGGCTACTGTCAGCATTGCCTGTCAAACAAGGAAGCTCGTTCTTAAATCTGGTGGCCTGGCGCAAGTCGAAGATTATACGAAACATTCAGGCCTTCCTGCAAAGTGCCAGGCAGTTGTAAGTAACCGCACACAGGTTACTATCTTTATTGGCCATGGAAGGTCCCACAATTAAAAATGTGATCTTCTATCGTCAAGTCTGTACTGCTGAGGGCACTGCGTAAGTTATTTTTGAAGCGCTCTTTTTCCGCATCACCTATACGCCTGCCTCAACTGGCATTCATGATTATAGCTCTGGCGAACGCCATTTCATTAGGAACCTTGTGCCTTGCAGCTGCTGCAGCATTTTTTGTGTGTGTGTGTGTGTGTCAGAGGCTGTTTTTATTCAGACCCCTTACTCATGTCATCATACTTCTTTTCCGGCAACCGCAAAGAAAACACGTCTCTTACAGGAGTGAAAGCACTTTACTGGCGTCTTAACTGTACAAGCGCAATATAGCTAGTCGCTTACGCTGAAAATAATGATCCAAATGAAGTGTACTACATGGACCTAACCATGCGCTCCAAAACACCGCAAACGGTCGCGGACCGAGCATGGCCTATCTTTCACTGCGCTCTCGATAAAATTCCTGATATGTTCTGCTTAAATAAATTTCGCGCTATGAGGAGCAGCTGCATCGCGCGCGCCAAGATGGATATTTTAAGGCGAAAGCCTTTATTTCCTCATCGTTGCCGTCAGCAAAAGTGTCATGCTCTTGCGGCGCCTCTGATTGGTCGAGATGGGATGACGTCATGGAGGTGTCGACCAATCACAGATCACCACTACAGTATTCGCGAATGCTTGCCTTATATTGTAACCCGCGCTATAGAACCCGTGACAATATGGCTATATGCCAATCAATGATCAATTACTAATTAATGTCAAATTTATTATTTACTAATAACTAAATTTATATTTATTAACACACACTAATGAATATATAGTTAATTCATAAGTATTTTATTAGTGCCAAGTTTCGCGAATAATAATTTAATTGCTAATTAATGTCGGGCACACGGTAAAATCGACCACACAAAAGTTAACGTAGAACAACTGCGAAGATACAAGGAGCGCGATCTTGTCGCTGCCAAGCAGAATTCCCTGAATAAATGCACTCGCAGAATGTGAAAGTAGCCGCTCGTTTTAATCGTAGCAGCATTCAACATGCGCAACAGGCCCGTAGCAGAATGCAGCACTCAGGCTTTCATCACTTTAGTCGGCAAAGTCTCCTTGAAGTTTTTTTTTTTTTGTTGTTTAATGCAACAAGTTAGAAGGCAGAATGATCATTTCATCTGTGACATTCCGATCAAGGCCTCCCTGCCTAGGCGTGTGTGAGCGCTTCTACTTTCGGTATACGCGCCGGGGATAGTCGTTTCCCACTAGGTACTAATCAGTCTTTTGCGCGAGTTTTCTGTGCATGCGCTAAGTCTCAGCGGCGACTGATGGAAACACATTGGAAGGCGTCGACGGCGTTTCTCGTCGCCGCCATTGCACCGGGGCTGGCGGCAAGGTGACTGTCATAGGCTTGGCAAAGCGATGCCAACTTCATCTGCCGCGTACGGTTGCCACTCTCGAGGTGTTCCGGGATGCAAGACGCGGTTTTTCAGGTTCCCTTCGGCGAGCCGTGACGAACAACGACGTGAACCTTGAATTAGGACTACTAAGCGTCAAGATGTCAATGGGCGACTTTCAACTGCGCACTCTCGACTATGCGAAAAACACTTCGTTACAGGTATAATGCACCCAAAGGAAATGTGCATGATGAAAAGTACTTACTGGAGTTAGCATCAAGCCTGTAACCCGCCAGTGATAGCCGCAATGAGGATTTGTTCGGTGCGTGTTTGGTTTATGTGCAACGGGGCCTGATCGCGATGTATCCTCTCCTTTTCACAATGCAGGTTAGTAATAAGTTTTCCCTATTTCCTAAAAAAAACAGTAACTACTTCTTAATGCAGCTGCCGAGCCTTCAGTGCTGCTGTGGTATTGTTGCCGAATATACCGACAGCCTGCTTTGCGAGCTCCTGAAACTAACAGTCGGCCAAGCTACAGTAATCTCCGATCTACAGGACATTAATATACAACTGAAGAACAAACGCATGTTCGCTTTTCAATCACACTACGCTTCACTTTCCACTCTTCATTCCGAAATAGACGCCCTGGAAACTCTGAACTGTGAACTTACCTGCAGGGTTACAAGCTGGAAGCACGTATGGACGATGCTGAAAATCGCTCTCATCGCAACAACCTCATATTTTACAATATTCCCGACACTAACCCCGCTGAAACGTTAACAGACTGGAAGAAACAGTCATTCGCCACTGCTCCACCCAACTAGATTTTTCCATCGAACCTAATCAAATCGAGCGTGCTCACCACCTTGGACGTCACTCAACTGATCGTAAAAGGCCGATTATAGTGAAATTCGCCTCATCGAAAACCAAAGAAAGCATCCTTTTTTTAGGAACCAAACTAAAAGGCACTAACTACAGCATTGACGCAGATTTTTCCCTTCCTGTACGTAACACTCGCAAACATCTTGTAGCCTTTGCCAGATCGGTAACCGATAAGTTCTCCTTGCGCTTCAAAACTTTACATATTGGTCCCAAACAATACACGTTCGATGAATCCTCACAAACCGTAAAAGCGGTCAAATAGCAACCACCTCATCGCCAATCGACAGGCTGTTCTAAACATGCACAACAAGCACTTTGATTGTCAGCGATATTTACTAGCATCTGCAGTTTAATTTCAAAGCGCGACATTCTTTCCAATATCGTCACATCGATCTCCAGCAACCTCCTAATCTTGACGGAAACGTGGCTAAGTAGTAAAATTTCAGATAGTGAAGTCCTTGCCGACTTGCCTAAATTCCGTGTTTTCCATAAAGATCGTCCAGATAGAAGGGGAGGGGGGGAGGGGAACTTATTGCAACTGCCCAGGAGCTATCATGCACGGCCATTCACCTTTCATCGGATATTGAAATAATATGGGTCTTGTATTATGCCTCACCAAAGTCAGTTGTGATAGGCGTTTGCTACAGGCCTCCTAGCAGCCCAGATTTTCCTCAAAAACTTAATAACGCATTAAATCAAATTAAAACCAAGCACCCTAACACGTTCACTATACTATTCGGAGATTTTAATTTTCCCAGTATCGACTGGCATAATCTAACCGCTACAGGTAGCAGGGATGCTAATGATTTTCTTGACGTTAGCTTGAATTTTAATCTCGTTCAACTAATATCCAAACCAACCCGTTTAATGGATGACTGCGCTAACATTCCCTACCTAATTGTAACGGATAGCCCTGACTACGTTCATTGTATCACCTATCTACCAGGTATCAGCGATCACTATCTCATATATGCCGGCTACACGATTAAACCATCTTCACGCGCAACGTGCAAGCGAACAATCCGGCTTTACGATAAGGGGAACTATAATGCTTTAAATAATGAACTTCGTGCATTTTTATCAGGTTTACAATTTAACTTTCACAAAAGATCCGTCCACGAAAACTGGTTCCTGCTTAAGAAGAAAACTGAAGATTTAGTCAACAGGTTTATTCCCAACATAAATATACGAACTAACCCTCAAAACCCTCCGTTCACAAACACACTCAAACGTCTTGAAAATAAAAAGAAGCCTCTTTTCCGCTCAGCAAAGTTACGCCCTAGTCAAAGCGCTTGGAACAAATATTATGCAGCTGAAAAAACATATTTACTAAATATTCGAGAAGCCAAACGCACCTTTTCCATACCGATCTGCCTAAAATGTTGACTGCTAACCCCCGCAAGTTCTGGCAAGTCATTAACCCCCCGCACACATGCACTATTTCCCTCACCGACGCATCGGGTGCTATCATCTGTGAAACTGAATGCGCCAACATGTTCAACAGCCTTTTCATCCGTATTTACCAATGAAACAGATCCGTTATTTCCTCCAAACCCGGCTATTATACAGAATATCATGCCTTCTCTTACATTTTCTTCAACAGGAATTTTGTCACTAATAGAAAGCATTAAACTTTCATCGTCGGCTGGAATTGACAATATCAGTGCCAAAATACTGATTAACACTGTTGTGCTTGTTATTCACTCAGTCACTCCTCACAGGTCAACTGCCCAAAGAATGGAAACATGGGAAGGTTGTTCCAGTCTACAAATCAGGTAACAAGAACTCATCACTAAATTACCGTCCCATCTCGCCAACTAGTATCCCCTGCAAAATCCTGAAACATGTCCTCTATACCCACATCATGGCATTTCTTGATTACAACAATTTTTTCCATCCTGCTCAGCACGGGTTTTGCCAAAGTTACTCCTCCGAGACCCAACTTTCTACATTCGTTCATGGCCTGCAGGCTAACCTTGATTCTAACTTACAGACTGATGTCACCAGCGGCTGCGGAACAACTGACCACGGCGGCGGTCAGACCTGTGACGCAGCAGGGGATGCTAAGAACTTCTGGCTCCGTTGGACAGGCCGCCATTGGAAACTGACCCTGGCAACGTTTAACGTTAGAACCCTAGCTAGTGAAGCTAGTTTAGAAGTGCTGTTAGAGGAACTAGAGGGTATGAAATGGGATGTCATAGGGCTTAGTGAGGTTAGGAGGCCAAATGAGGCATATACTGTACTGAAGGATCGGCATGTACTGTGTTATCGAGGTTTACCAGACAGGCGACAACTGGAGTAGGTTTCCTTGTCAATAAGTATATAGCGGGTAATATATATGAATTCTATAGTATTAATGAGAGGGTGGCAGTCATCGTAATTAGGCTTAATAAGCGGTATAAACTGAAGGTTGTACACGCCTATGCACCTACATGTAGTTATGATGACCAGGCGGTTGAAAGCTTCTACGAAGATGTAGAATCGGCAATGCGAAAAGTAAAGACGCAGTATACTGTACTAATGGACGACTTCAATGCTAAGGTAGGGAAAAAGCAGGCAGGAGACAAGGCAGTAGGTGAATATGGCTTTGGTTCTAGGAATAGCAGGGGGGAGTTACTAGTTGAGTTTTCAGAGCGCAATAACTTACGAATCATGAATACCTTCTTCAGCAAACGGAAGAACCGGAAATGGACATGGAAAAGTCCTAACGGAGAGACTAAAAATGAAATCGACTTCATAATGTGTTCAACCCCCGCCATTATGCAAGATGTAGAGGTAATCGGGAAAGTGAGATGTAGTGACCACAGGATGGTGAGGTCCCGAATTAGCCTAAATCTGAAGAAGGAACGCAACAGATTAGTAAGAAAGAAACCCATCAACGAATTAGCAGTGAGGGAGAGGGCAGAACAGTTCAGGATCTCGCTACAGAACAGGTATTCAGCTCTAACTGAGGATTGCGGCATTACCCTAGAGGCAAGGAACAATAATTTCAGAGATATCATTACTCAGTGCGCGGTAGAAGTAGGCGGTAGGATAGTTACAGAGGATACCGGTAAGCTGTCTAAAGAGACGAAAGATTTGATTAAGAAACGCCAGAGTATGAAAGCATCCAATCCAACGGACCAGATCGAATTGGCCGAGATATCAAAGCTAGTCAATAAGCGCAAGGTGGCCGATATAAGGAAGTATATATAACATGGAGAAAATTGAGCATGCTCTAAAGAACGGGGGAAGCCTTAAAGCGGTAAAGAAGAAATTGGGCGTAGGCAAAAACCAGATGTATGAAAAAAGGGACAAGACGGGCAACGTCATCACTAATATGTACAAGATAGTCAAAGTAGCCGAGGAGTTCTATACAGATCTCTACAGTAGCCAAAGTAGTCAGGACCGTAATGAGATTGGCGGTAGGGAAAAACAGTCAGACGTTCCACCATTGACGAAGGACGAGGTCAAGAAAGCACTAGAAACTATGAAAAGGGGGAAATCAGCTAGAGAGGATCAGATAATTACAGATTTGCTGAAAAACGGGGAGATATCGTGCTAGAAAAACTGGCCACCCTGTATACGCAGTGCCTGGTGTCATCGACGGTACCGGAACCATGGAAGAATGCAAACATTATCCTCATTCACAAGAAAGGGGACTCTAAGGACCTTAAAAATTACAGACCAATCAGCTTACTATCTGTTACGTATAAGGTATTTACAAGGTAATCGCTAATAGAATCAGGACAACCTTAGACTGCAATCAAGCAAAGGATCAAGCACGGTTTCGGAAACGGTACTCTACTATCGATCATATCCATACCATCAATCAGGTGATAGAAAAATTCTCGGAATATAACCAGCCCTTATACATAGCATTCATTGATTACGAAAAAGTATTTGCCTCAGTTGAAACCTCGGCGGTGATGCAGGCATTGCGAAATCAGGGGGTAGACGAGCCGTACGTGAAAGTGCTGGAAGATATATATAGTGGCTGCACAGCAACCATAGTTCTGCATAAAGACAGTAACAAAATTCCCACAAAGAAAGGTGTTAGGCTAGGAGACACAATCTCCCCAGTACTATTCACAGCTTGTTTAGAGGAAGTATTCAGAGACTTGGAATGGGAGCAGTTAGGGATAAGGGTAGATGGAGAATACCTGAGTAATCTGCGATTTGCTGATGACATTGCCTTGCTCAGCAACTCGGGAGATGAACTGCAAATAATGATTGATGACCTCGACAGGAAATGTAGAAAGGTAGGCTTGAAAATCAATATGCAGAAGACTAAGGTAATGTTCGACAGCCTCGGGAAGGAACAGCAGTTTACATTAGGTAGCGAAATACTGGAAGTAGTAGGCGAATATGTCTACTCAGGACAGGTAGTAACCGCTGATCCGGACCATGAAAAGGAAATAACAAGAATAAGATTGGGATGAAGCACATTTGGCAAGCACTCGCAGATTATGACTAGCAGCTTACCGGTATCGCTCAAGAGGAAAGTATACAACAGTTGCATCTTGCCTGTACTCACCTATGGGGCTGAAACGTGGAGGCTAACCAAGAGTGTTCTACTTAAGTTGAGGACAACCCAGAGGGCTATGGAACAAAAAATGGTAGGGGTAACATTAAGAGATAGGAAGCGTGCAGAGTGGGTCAAAGAAATAACTCAAGTTACCGACATTCTAGTGGAAATTAAGAAGAAATGGACATGGGCAGGACATGTAGTGTGAAGAGAGGAGAACCGATGGTCGCTGAGGGTAGCAAATTGAATTCCAAGGGAAGGAAAGCGTAGCAGGGGGCGGCAGAAAGTTAGGTGGGCGGATGAGATAAAGAAGTTCGCAGGGGTCAAGTGGATGCAGCTAGCACAGAACCGGGTTAAGTGGAGAAATATGGGAGAGGCCGTCGCCCTGCAGTGGGTATAATCAGGGTGATGATGATGATGATTGTGATGATGATGATAAAAGCTTTTGATACAGTACCTCAGAATCGCCTACTGATAAAACTTTCTCGATTAAATTTACACCCGAATATATTGAAGTGCATTGAAGAGTTCTTGAGTAATCGCTCTCAGTTTGTCTCCGTTAACACTGTGAACTCTAACTCACTCTTAGTAAAGTCAGGCGTTAACACTGTGAACTCTAACTCACTCTTAGTAAAGTCAGGCGTCCCCCAGGGGTCTCTGCTTGGCACGCTACTCTTTCTTATACATATTGTCTTGCCATCAAGCGTAACATCTAGCATACGTATGTTCGCTGACGACAGCGTATTGTATCGTGCTATTCTCATCACCACTGACCAATTTTTTCTACAAAAAGACCTTAATGCTGTTCAGTACTGGTGTAACGAGTGACTAATATAACTTAACCCACGTAAGTGTAATCTTCTGTCGATTAATTGTCGCCGTAAACCTGTTGTTTTTCCTTACGTAATCTCTGAAGTTCCCGTACATCTAGTTCAATCATATAAGTATTTAGGCATAACAATTTGTAGCAATCTTTCTTGGAGTATGCCTGCTACTAACATAATATCGTCAGCAAACAGGACTTTAGGCTTCTTAAAGCGCCATCTTCATCATGCTCCCAAACACGTAAAGTTATTAGCCTACAAACCATTCATCAGGTCCAAACTAGAATTTGCATCGCCCATTTGGAATCCTCATCAAGCTTACCTCATTAGTACCCTCGAATCTATTCAAAACCACGCCGCTCGTTTTATTCATTCATCGTATTCTTATGACATCAGCGTTTCCTTCTTAAAAACAGCACCCGGAATATCCCCCTTATCGCTCCGTCGTTGCATTGCCAGCCCTTTTTTATTTCACAAACTTTTTCACGGCCCTATGCGCATCGCACCCTATATTTTTCCCTCCGTACGCACATCTCATCGCAAAAGCCATCAGCTACAAGTTGCCCGTCCACGTTCACGTACAGTCACGCTTTCAGATTCCTTTTTTTCCTCGAACAGCTGCAGACTGGAACGGCCTTGCAGGCAACATTGCTCTCATCACTTGCACAGCACAGTTCATTGAAAATATCAAAACTTTCCTGTTATTGTAATTATGTATTTTTACTCTCGCCACCCCTTATGTAAAACCCCTTTTAGGCGCCGTTAAGGTAATAAAATGAAATGACGCACTTGACACTCTTGCATCACACACAGTTTTTGTTTTTTACCTTACAAGTTCGCCTTCGTTCTCGCCAAAGTATTCGAATTTTGTTCCTTCGATTTACGAAAATCAGCTGCACTTCCTTAGGGAGCTTGAAAGTCATCGTCTTCGTCCAACCGTCTGCAAACCGCCGGACACAAATGAGTCTCCTGTAGTGTTCATGCTCGTTCACTTTCGCAGTGGAGCGCTCTGGACGTCGAATAGCTTTGGTTCCTGACCGACATGCGTATCCGATGTGTAGGAAATGAGCATGTGTCACCAGGTCGTTGATTCCGCAGAAATCACTGTGGAGGTAAATAGGTTGTGGGTCCTTTCACCACAGAATGACCACTCTTTGTGCATCGAAAACCTTTTCACCCCTGAGAGCACATCCGTTCTGAGATGAAAAACCGGCTACAGCGCTGAATCATCCATCGCCAGAAACATTCCGTGTATTTCATGCAGGCTACTGTTGTGCATTCAGGCCGGGACCATGCACTGTTCAGGGGGTGTGGATTAGTGCCTCTCTGCCGAGCTTGTTAGATAAAATCCTATAGCTGCACGCTTGTAGATGATGCGAGGAGAAAACGGCACCCATTGCACCATGCCGGCGCCGCGGTGGCCGCATTGTGCTCGGTAACTCAAGACGCCCATAAGGCGAATAAGCGCTGCTCGTAAGTCACAGGAGACGATTCCGCCTAGCTCTCCAGCATCAACAAACCCCAGGCTGCTTTACCTTTTGAGATGCCTCTCTCTCTCTGCCTCCGGGCTCTCCTTTCAATTTTTTTAACAATAAATTTAATTCTTGCATGAATCTGCACGCTGAGAGCGTCTCATTCTGTCACATCGAACAGAGCCCGCGCCACGGCCCGCGCCACGGCCCGCGCCATGGCCCGCGCTACACGCTCTTGCAATACGAAGGCAGTATATGCATGCGGTAAGAGTTGATTGGGAAAACTCTGAAACATTCCCCCATACTGCGTGAACATGATACTGCAATCACTGTCACTACTTTCCGCCCCTAAGGCAAAAAAATGGGAGAGCTTTCGCTTTCGACCTGCGTTGGTGCGGCTATTTCGCATGGTGAGCTTTCATGTCGTCTGCTACACAGCCGTCGAATGTGCTTCTCGCCGCTCCCACATGATGGCGCCACATTCTCGCGCAAAAGGCGGAACGATCGAGTGGCAGCGCATTTTTTCAAGAAACTGCGTCTTCTCACGCCTGGAATAGCACAAAACGTTCGTGATAAAAGCGATCATGCGCACGAGGAGGAAGGTCGTGCAGTTGAAAATGAAAATCTGCGCTCGAAAGCAATGTTCAAGTATAGACTACGTAGTCGTGTTGCGATGGTGGCAGGCAGCCGAGAAGAGAGCCGAGCAGTGTTTGCATAGAGCTTGGAACGCGCTTGGGATCGGCCACAAGCCACAGGGGGTACTATAGTCGCCGCTTATACTTAATAATAGCAGTTAGTGTTTCGATTTACAGTTTGCATGTAAAGCTGAGATCAGTCAGTCTTACAACATGTACTACATGATCCAAACATGGTAATGTTAAAATGTATTCATGTAGGTAGCAGTGAACACGCAGAAGCGTTGTGTAAAGCTGGGCGTATTAAGGTGCAGTAGCCTGTGTTTTGCACTGCTGTTTTCAAGTTGGCCAACCATAGTGAGAGTGACTGCAATTTCATAGTGCAGTCAACTGCATTGTGGCGTCACGGATCTGCTAGGTTGAGTGTTTTCTCCGCTTTAGGATTACGTCGGCGTCTTTTATTCTGTACGAAATAGACTAAAACACAAATTAAGAAGTGCCCAAGTATGCCCCATTATTAAGTACAAACAAAAATTATAAGCCAATCCAGGCCGTGCAATAATGCCTTAATTACAAGTTCCTAACAACTTCGCGCAGTTGTCTGACGCGGCTCGCCAGCTCAAAACTTTGAGCCCTTTTTTATGAAAACAGGAGCCTCCTGCACGCGTCGACTTTACCACCAGACTCATTTTCCAACGAAAGTCACCTAAAAGGCGTCGTGCTCAGAAGGATTTGCAGATATGAAAAGAGGTAATGTCCCCAATCGCTGTGTCTTGTGCTAGTTGGTGAAGTTTGGAGATATCGTGGGAGATATGGCCCTCGTGATAGGGTACGTACGTGCGTGAGCCACCTTCCAGAGCATCATTCAAGTCTACATTTCTTCTTTTGAGCATATCTGACTGGCATTTGTTAATTTTTATACCCTTTAATCAGCTTTCTTTGAAGCACCCTGAAGTGGCGCCCGTCCAAGGTGTGGGCAGAAAAGAGCCCGCACTGATCTTCCCCTACAAGAAGATGGGAGGCTTCGGCCTTGTAAGAAGTCTTGATTGATTTTATTGATTTCACTTTTTATTGTTTCTAATTGCTGCTTTTTCTTTATATACTTCTTATCTGAATGAGACAATTCTGAATGAGAAGATTGATAATAATCAGCGTGGCTGCATTGTTAATGACGGGTATCTGAAACACATAAAGGATTGCAAAACGAAAACGAAATGAGTTAATATAGCACAACCAAAGGCACTAAATCTAAATACTATTTTTCCTCAAATTCAATAAAACATTGTTTTCTGGAAAATAAAATCAAGATACGTGTGAACTATACTGAATATTCGTGAAAACGATCGCGTAAGTCATGCTTGGGCATGTAGTTTTGGGAATCGAAATAAAGCGGTAATTCATTTGGTTCATACCGTAATGATGTAATGACAACCACCCAGTAACTACGCGTTAGTACGGGCGTTACGTTTCGGCGGTGGGTGTGTTGGCGTACCTCTCTGATGTTCTTTCTTGGCATTTGAAATATTGTTAAGAACTCCCTTACTGTCCGAAGTGTAGGAGAGGCAAAGGGGGGAATTTAAAATTGCCCTTACTGCTTTGAGACGTGAAATATATCCCGAAAGTTTATCGCAGGAAAATAACAAACGGAATGGAAGGCTAGCAGCAATCAAATTAAAAATGACAGCCTGACGAAATAAAAGGCCAAATAGAGGGTAAAATAAAGCAAGAACTCTGAACTCACTGGCTGCAAGAGAACGTGCCTATAAATTGTGAAATTATTTCGCAACCGTTTTTGAAATGGGCAGCACATATTGCAGAATCGCACAAGAATAATACAGCCGCGATCAAGTCTTGAAATGAAAACAAACGAAAGGTTGGGTGAAGAGGAAAAGTAGTAGTGCTTTATTTGATTATCAATTTATTTTTGACATAAGCTTACACTCCTTATATTACGGATTTGCTTTGAAAGTGCACCGTAACTAACTTCCATCTGCTGTTGCGCGAATGATGCAGGCAATCATCCTTGATCGGCTTTTACCTTCACAATTTTCTGCTACGAAATATCTAAATGGCAATGCTAATTGTTAAAAGATAATTTTATATGGCACTTGAACTGAGAATAAAGATTTATACCTCAGCTCCTTGCACAAAATGATTCATGAGCCACTTCACTGCGTAGCACCTAATCGTTCTGGGCTGCTATCTGGTACAAGACGAGCCATTCTTGTCCTGTAAACAGCCTTTGCATGCTCTCCAAGTAAGGAAGTTTTTTTCGGTCGTTTTGTTCAGCATGTCGATTCGTTTATTGTTTTTTTACATTAAAAAATGGTGCCATGACACTTTCTAACTTTCTAATCTGTGTCGTTAAATCTCTGATTTTTGAACTTCAAACGACTAAACTTCTCACACCGTCAACGTAACCAGAATGCGTGCTAGAGGCTTAACGATTGGAACTTCATAAAGTGCATGTCGCTTTTGGCAACATCCTTCTAGTAACCGCAGGGAAGCAATACCTAAGAAAAACAAGTCTTGGTCCATTAAACGTTAATAAACCAGACCAGTGACATCTACTGTCGCCATCACCGCAAGGCTGCAGAAGCTGTAGAGTTATGAACAAGAATTAGAGCTGTTACTGCGCATTTTTAGCCTTATAGCTATTGCTATATGACACCCATTTTTAATCTTCTTTTCCTTTTTCGGATGCAGTTGCTGGTGGGGTGTTGCCGTCAGGATTTCCAAGCTCTCGAATTTGGGCGACGGTAAGCTGTCGGGTGTCTGATACAGACATGGAGATGTCATAGTCACGCTCTAAGGTCTGCTGCACCTCTACAGCCATCAGTGAGTCCATGCCGAGGTCACTTAAGGTCATGTTCGGGTTCAGGCTCGCAGGATCCTTTATGCCTGTAAGGAATCGAGAATGCAACTACTGCAGATTTCTTGACGTTCTCTCAAATTTTTTTCAAAACAATTTTGTCTGTCAAATTATTTATTAATAGTTTATCCGTAACTGCGAAAAACGAAAATGCCGCATGCGAAGATAGATCTCTTTCGAGTAGAAAAATATAGACCGAAAGGCTTCAAAACGCTCCAGAAAAAGTAACCACTTCAAGATAGAACATTTGCACAGCGTTGTTCAAGTTTTGTACTTCGAAAAAAAAATAAAGAATTTCCTGGTGCTAACTTAAACCAAAACTATTGAACTAGTTCACCCTCCAACGTGCATTCTTCACAATCAAGCAAATCTTGCTTGGATAAGCCGTCTGGTTAAAATAAAATATTGCGTTTGCAACAACAGGCCTTAGTTTCACCAATTCCCTGAAATCTTTTGCCTTAGACTAATGTGGGCGCACACAAAAGTGTCTTCACCTGAACGTTGTATAAGCTTACCAAATATGTGTGCTATGGTGTCCATAAGGCCTCTTTGCCCTATTTCTTCGTACTTGGTCGAAAGGTCAGCCTTTACGAAGCAGGACATGACAGGTTTATCCTGGCTCAAGAATTGGTCGAGCACATCCATGCACAAGCCAATTTTCTGCGGCGCGCAGCGCCCGAAGTCCACGTTATCACCCAGTGCCTTGTACACCACACCGACATCGGCAATGGGTCCCCACTGAATCGCCAGCCCTTGAAAGACAAAGCAGGCAGGAGATCGATGGACGGGTAAACGATTAGGGGCACTTAATCTGCGCTCCAAGGACATGACTCAATAACGGCTTGCGGTCCTCTCCAAGACAACAGTAGTAAATATAATAGAGCTGTAAGATAGCAATTTATTTGATATACCATAAAACATACGTATAAACCCGTGTTTCTTCCCACTACGCGGAAGCATCCCTTTGGCTACCCTATGAGGAAGAATGTCTAGCTCAATTTTCAAGAATCATAGGTTTGAATCCTGCCTTAATTCTATCATTTTTGTTTTAGGCGCATTCATTCTATAAAAGTGAAACATTTTATTCATGGCCAAAACATCTTTTGGCATACCTTTTCATGTCTCAAACAGTTTCTTTCACACGTGACGTCATATTTAACCTGAGAGCAACAGGATATTAGAAATTCCTACGTGAGTTAACGAGGTTGTGACGCCAAGATCCTGTCAACCATTCAGGTTTGTTCTCTGACCGGCAACTTAGGTTATCGCACAAAAAGGCGTTGATGCGATGCAATTTTGACGTTAAAAAGAAAACTCCTGAACAGTGTAAAATAACAGACATATTGTTTTCTTCGCTTCATAAGGGGCCGCGGTGCTTTTGAGTTATTTTAAGTTTTAAAAACGCACACGCACAGCATCGCTCCAGAGGCACCTGATAAGGTGAATATCTTGTGTGAAGAAAAGAACGTTTATCATAATTTTATGCTGCTTAAAGCGCCTTTACTGCATAAACAAAATATCACCGTTGCCACAACTTCCTTGCACCATCAATGCTCCTCATGATTGGTAATAATGGGACCAACCATGACCCTTTCTTCACACCACTGCAGTGTATTTCAGGACGTATTTTCTCATCTCATGAAATATCTTAGTTTCGAATCCTGAACAGCCCTGCATTATTGATTTACAGCGTCAATTACACTTAGCGGGAACACGGCTCTGCGTGGCAGCACACATGCGGAAAATCACTGCGCCCAAGCAAGCCACAAATTCACTCAAACTGGCGGACGATAAGAAGCATCACACCGAGGTCTTCGTATTCGTACGCCACTCTGCTCTGATTCATGACTAGGTTATCTGCAATGGCGCAAACCCCACGCGTGGCTACGCCGAGTCTTATTCCCGCTAAGGGGATATACAATGCACTGATCGGCGACAAAGGACTACCAACGAAACAGCGTGTAAGTAAAGCCGCTCATGGCAGTTAAGGATGAATATTGGACTACGTAATCTAAATTAGGATCACTGGAGAACGCGCTTTGTGGAATATGATTGGTTATCTTACAAATGCGAAATACTTTGGCATCCGTTGAGGTTAATACGTCATTGCTTGCAAGGACGAAATTTCAGCTACGAGGTATTTTAAGGCAGCAAAATATTGCCTTTCTTTATTAGGTATTTTTCAGCTTTAGGAAACTATGCGCTTACCTGTCTGCTTTCCTTTCAGTAAACGCATCTGTCCATCTATATTCCCACAATGCATACATTGTCCTGACCGGGAAAATGTACGCTTTCCCACGATTACCAAATGCTGCGGTCATTTTAGATAACGCTTCCATTACAGTGAACGCAATACGGAAAATATCCAGACACAAATCTATTGCGACCCGGGAAAGTTATATGCTGGATAAAGGAACAGGATCAAACAGCAGAGCTTATATTGCTTCATCACGGAGGACTACCTTACGTGCTTTTTCCAACATGTTAGCAGCCTTCCCTTCTACGTCTGTATAGAAACGTATTGAAGCGGGCAGAAATAATGTTGCACCATGCCATTTCCCACCCACACTTTTCAGCGAGCTAAGTAAAACAATTACATTTTTACTTCATAGTAGGAGTACAGTACAAATAATTATCTATATTATACGGCGAGTAACTTATTGTTTGCGCCTTAACCTTCAGCGCTTCACGTCAGGCGTCGTAAAGTAATTCACTGCTAAGTCAGCTGCTTAGGCTGAAATGGCAACAGCCACATTTTGACGGCACCTCTGAAAGGAACAGCTCACCTGGTAGACCATTCGCCACACGTTGTTCGCAGATCCGCTCAATGACAGAGTTAGCGTAGCCATAGTTCACTTGGCCGATGTTCCCACGTCCGCAAGCAATGGACGAAAAGGCCACGAAGTGGTCGAGCTCCGGACAGAGCTCGCGGGACAGCTGGTCCAAATGGTGTGTTCCGTTCACTTTTGGTTCACACACACGACGGAAGGACTCGGCCGTTTGGTTTTCAACTACGGCATCGCTCAGTACCTGCAGAAAAATTATAAATATGCTGTTCTGACTTAAATTGTATATTTCAGGCAATGAACAGTTTTTATGCAACAAGCGATTGCTCCCCTTTCTATTGGCGGTGTTTCTTCTTTAATGTTTACTGGTCAGCTTTAATTTTCTAATTTAAAATTCAACGGCTTTGTGGTTTATATCATACCATTTCTTATGACATCAATGTGCGTTTTATAAACATGTGAGATATCTTACGAAGCGCGGCTTGGCATCAGGTTAGTAATAAGTCCCTGGAAGCCGGGACCACTAGAAGCACTAATTACAACAAGTTCATAAACGTGGGAAGTATTGGAAGCGCAACCTACATCTAGGAGATAGAAACATTTGTTCTCCTAGGAACGAGAGCAAAGCATGAGCAGCGAGAGATCGCTACGCGCAGGTTTACTATGGCATAAATATAGACAATGCATTTAGGGCCAAGAAATATGCGTCCATATTACTAAATTCAAGAAAGCCAACGAATATGTTGGCACCATCGGTGTCTGTCGGGGTTATTAAAATCAATGCCTTCACGAAGGAGCCGCCAGCCTGTCTTCACGACGGGTGGGCAACACATATATAGTTGTCAAAGTCTACTTGGCCACAGTCGAAGAACACAGAGTAGATGTATCTTCAACATATATATATATACTTTCGGAGACACTCATGTCGGCTCAAATTTTCAGTCTGGATACAAGCTTGCGTCTCTCATTCACGAGTACCATTGTTGTGAAGAGAGAGTTAGAGGCCATAAAGCAGCACATTTAGCACGTTTGACGTGATGGATTCTAGGCGACTTTTATAGTGTTAAACGTGCCAGCAGATGAAAACTGCACCCTTCAAGAGAGTTAACTTCTCAGTTACATTTTTCTTACATAAGAACGAGACACCTAGAGAGGTACCCAGAAAACCCAAACTAACCTAACCTCAGCTGAAACCGACAGGAATCCTTGTATTTGAACAAAAGAATAACAAAACTTCGCGACGTATTTAGCACGACTCTTTATACAAGTCGTTCGTTAATGATTACACATTACAATGAATATTTCGAAAAAAACAATACTATGACGCAAGAAGAAAAGAGCAATCCAAAACCGCTAGCTGCATTTCTCATTCGCGAGAAGATTACCGTACAAAAATATGTACGTCCAATGGGAGAAGTCTCAGAGATTCTAAAATTACCCACACCAATTTTTTTCAGAAATCATGTCATAAAATTTGACGGAGGTTTTATTCACGTGTGAAGAATGAACGATCAGTTTGTAAGCTTTGTGCCTGGAGGAAAGCGCCAGCATATGGGCTCTTAATTTGTGAAAGTTTGATGAACAAAATTTCAGTGTGAAATAAAATCGCTTTTTACCTTAACATATTCATTCAAATCTTCCACCGCTGTGTGCGGCATGCTCGTAAAATTTCGCTTTCTTACATTTTTCAGCCTACAGGATCGAGTCCGCTTATTCCTTCATTTGGAAGCGGATGAAATTTGTGGGGTGACGATACCTTAATCACAGCTAGAAAATTAGAGAACAAAATTATTAAAGGCAGCAATAAAGAAAGCACAGCGCGCGAGGCAGGCATAACCACATGACAATAACTACGACGGTGAGCTAGTGGTCTGTAAGCGCGGCAAAAAACGAAGTGGCTCTACTGGCGTTGTCCTAGGCTAGAAACCCGCTCGAGTCCTTATCTTCTGCTCATGCCTTCTCGTGTCACAGTACTACAGAATCTCAGTAATATTCCCCCATAACCTAGTCCTTGGGCTCCCACGAACAAATTGGGGAAACGTAATACAAATATTTGCCCTTACCATGGCGAGGTTAAAAACTCCACCGACTGGTCCCATGGCCAAGGCTTCTTCTATGACCTGGCGAGCGCCTTCCAGTGTTGAGATGTTCGCTCTGGTCACAAGTACTTGCGCCCCACTGTGCTGCCACCGCCGAAGGCAGAGCTTCTGGTACCCATTCTTGACTCCCGAGCGGGAGCTAAGAAGGAGCTTTCGGCACCCACGAGCGATCATCCAGTCCACGAGCTCCAGGCCGACGCCGCCAAGGCCACCGGCCACCACGTAAGATTTGTGCTCGTAGAAGTAGGTGCGTGGCACAGCCTCCACGGTGAGGGGTGAAGCGGGGCACGTCATCAATGAGCTCTCTTCGGGGCGTAGCTGCAGTAAGGGCCGTTAACTTGAAATACATTGCTTAATACTGTATACTAAGTGAGGCATGAGGCAATATGAAACGTGATGCAGAGAAAGGAAGCTACTTTGAAAAGCAAATCATATCAGCTTTTTTTAGAACTGTTTTCTGAAGTGCCTCCAAAGCATTTCTTTGAAAAATATATCGCTGATACGACATGTAAACGTGCGAGCAATTATTGGGTGACGTCAAACATAATCGAACAATTAATTAATTCTATGCCAGACTGGGCCACTTTTTCCCGTGCTATAAAGCTTGTAATGACGTTCGCTCTTTCCTCGTAATGTGGCGCCCCCTAGGGTGTGGCTAAATTTTAACAGCTACTGGTGGAACACCAACGCATGGGATAAGCGCAATCAAGATTCAGTACAGCGAGGAGCCACCTACGCATGAAAGTGGCAAGGCATGTGATTTATAGCTGACGCCATCTGTCGCAACGCCATCAAGTAATAAAAAGTGCACATGATTCTCTTTGTAAAAAGAGAGATATGACTGAATTATTGTCACCATTGGAGTAGAGGTGGAGCTGTAGGGGGTGAGGCGCACGTGCTCACAGCGATTGTATATAAAAGGAGGATTGTAATATTGAGCACGAAGTCGTGGTTCCGCTTGAAACCTGTCGCGTTTAGGCTGCTACACATAACCGATTCATGGTAAAATTAGGGAGCTCATGAGTGTGCATGCATAACCTTGATCGATTTCTAATCCATGGTAGCATACGAGTATGCACGCTGTTAACTAAGCCGTGGATTCTGACGTGCATTTTTATATTTCTCCTCCTTAGATTTGTACTTTAAACGTGCACCTAAAAAAGGCAGCGAGTTTGGAGCAAACATTTCATGCCAGACCATGTTTATCTTGGCGTGTGGGTTGATTGAAACACGTTTATTGACAGCCCTGTCATGTACTTTTGCTGCTGGCATCTGTGCGGGCTGGCCCCACCACAGTCACCGCGGACGTGGAGGGTGCTGGTTTGATTGTCTGTGACATCTGCTGTAAAGCTTGGCTCTGGGGCCTAAATCAACAAACGCTCCAAGCTTTGACCAGAGCATAGCGACGGCCGCGTTGTCTAGAGACAGCGGAAGCACCCAGTCGATGTAGCTGGCGGGGCGGATGGCAGTGGTAATTATCCTTAAGAAAAAATTCGAATACAACACTGTTATATTCCGCAGCTTGCCGGCGGTAACATTACGGCTTTTCTTCAGAGTGCTTAGCGATTAATGTCTTGTTGTGAATAAAAGTTCTGAGCCTTGTCTAAATCAGTGGACGAGATTCATCCTAAATATTTGCTGCCGGGTGCAACCGATTATATTTTGTTCCACATTATTTGAAACTGCTTTGGCGGTTTAATAAGTATCGCGTTTTCTCCACATAAGAACGACCTTTTGCAGCTAGTTAGTTTTACGAAAAACAACGGCAGGAGAGAGCATAACGCGGCATCTTACAACGTCTAAACGTGATCCAAAATGTGTCCTACAAATAGTTATTATTTTTCAAAGAAATATGCGCTCTCCAGGCACCTGCGTGCATTTGGTCACGCAGTGAGAATAAGTACGAAGTTCACAAGCCATCATGGCGCATTGGAACTAAACATCATTCTCTATTTTACCAATAGGGTGAACCTATATTGCTGCATCTACGGTATCACGTATATAACCACCTCAAAGTTCAATTCTCGTAGTCTTTATGGTGATCTTTGTTAAAGTTGGAGGGGAGGAGCAATGCAGTTATTTCTATATATAACGTGTTCAGAACTTAACATTGTTATTTATTAAGAAACCAATTACCAAGTAATATTTGCACAAAATTCGATAATCAGAAACTCGAGCACGCCACTTTTTCCTACAGTTTGTTTTCCACGCAATGTCCAGTCTTAAGGTAGTAAAGGACGCCCCGCTGCTGCTGTAGCACAAGTTACAACTTAGGTACCATCGCAATGATGTTGCGTTTGAACTACTCTGAAAAGATTATTTCCATCTTTTCGAATACATTAAAAAGGAAGACGATTGCGGCTTACCTCAAGAACGACCTTCCCTATGTGCTGGCCTGACGCCATGAAACGGAAAGCCTCCTCAGCTTGGTCCCATCTGAATCTGTTAACAGCCAGTGGCCGTACTGCGCCGCTGACGATGCCTTCGCGCAGGATTTCTCCTACACGGCGCTTGTCTTTCTGAGTGAGCAAATTGTTATCAATCAATTCATCTAGATTGATGCCATGGAAGGAGATATTCTTCAGGAACACGGACATTCCTAAGGAGGTGTTCTTGGACAGGTCAACCTTGCCAATCTCAAGGAAGCGGCCATGCTTCGCAAGGCAGCGTACACTAGCCTGAAGCTTGTCCTCAGATAGAGAGTTTAGCACGAGATCTACACCTGCGTTAAGAAGTAATGAGAAAAAAAGGATACAAATATGAAATATGTCAAGAAAGAATGTCTCTAACACGAATAACGAGATAGCAAACAGAAACAAAAGGAACTACGTGTTCTTCTTTTCTGAATATGTAAATATAGTCAACAAATAGTACTCTGTGAGTACCATGCGCATATCTCAAGAAGTAAATTAGCAAAATACCAAAAGTTTGTGTCTTGATTTGATGTGATATTACATTTACCATGGCCATTTCATCCCCTGAATAAAAACAATCGAATGTACGGTGCTTGAAGTTCCCGCTCGAGGCCACGTGGTTGTGACGTCATTACCTTGTAAACATATCACGATTCCTTCAGACCGCCGTCTACTGTGACGCGGTGAATTTTCGTTGGAAGGAGCTGCGTACGCTATCGCGTAATTGATTTATGTGGGAACATGAGAACAATGTCTTGTACGCATAGGGCGTATATTTTTTTCGAAGAGGTGATTATGTTGGTTAGTAAGATGGCGTGATGCAGGCTGCGAATTCGAGTGAGCATTGGTTTAGGTCACTGGGGTTTCAAGTGCAACTGTTTAGTTATCCCTTCTGATTAAGTCTCCCTTTTCTAAAAATATAGAGCTTTCACCGCCTTCATTGGAGCATCTCACTTCATCTTCGAATGGCGTTGTCAATAATTCTCAGAATGACGCCAGGGGACTTGTTTCATCTAAATCCGTATGGTGTGTCCCAGTTCTGCCTTTTAAAGGCAATGTGACACCAACGCGCATTATACTGAAGAAGAAACTATAGGACGTTCTCATAAGGACAGTGCAACAGTGCTACTCATTACCTTGCCAAAAGGTTGAAAGCTAAACATTTCGACAGATTTGTCTGTCTGGTTGGTTTGATAACTAAGCGAAACTTGAAATTTCTCCAACCATCACTATTTTAGTGTAAAAAACCCGAGGTTTCAGAGCGGAGGGGGGGGGGGTTAAGCCGAGTAACGGGGCCAATGGTGGTGATCCATCTTATCCCCCCCCCCCCCGCCTCCTTCTTTACCATTTATTTCACATCCATCTAACCCCCTCCCCTTACCCCCCTTCCTCTCCCCCTCGACTATTCCTTTGCTTATAGCCGCACGAAGCCCCGCGTCATGCACCCTTAAAGGAGCCGAGCGGGCTTGTAAACGTCGTGTTTTATAAATAAAATATGATGTTGGAGAAATTTTACGTTTCACTTTATTACCAAAAAGTGCAATAAGACCAACACACGTGAAACACTACGTGCAACTTTAAAAATTGCAATTGTGGCCATTACAAACTCATTCGACGAGCATACTAGTAGAGAAATATGGGAGAGGCCTTCACTCTGCAGTGGGTATAATCAGGCTGATGATGATGATGACTGCTGGCCGTTGTAGGCAGCCTGTGGATAAGTCGCTATTGTGTGACATGTATTGTAATGCGCTGAGGCTACCTGTAGTTTTTAAGGAGTGTGGCATCGAGTGACTTAAGAGGAACTGTGAATAGCTCCATGAATAGCTTCGACCTCAGCTCTACAAATATATATCCTGTTAGCCCATAAAATTACTGCCTGCTGTAGTGAACTCCAGTGGGACGGATACACGTGGCTAAGTGCTTCTGAATAGCTTATCTGTTCATTTCTCATTCTCCTTAATTATTACCAGGGTATAAATTTGTGCTTAGACAATAATATAATTTGTTTTCATTAATTAGCTTTTTTTTCTCAGCTATAGGCACCTAACAACATTATGAGCCTATATAACATCTTTTTATGGAGCTCTAAAGTTTTCCAATTAGCCCCGTTCTATGGCAGCTGCGACTGCACAAACGTCTTGATCTCATCCGCCCGCCTTACTGCCTGCAGCAGCCTCTTGTTACGATTTATTTCTCTTCAAATCTATTTTCTTACCTTAAATAAGCAACGGATATCCTGCTTCTTCGATACATGAATCTTCCGTGCCCATTTAATATTCTCGATTTCGGCTTGGATATAACTCAAGTTACCGACATTCTAGTGGAAATTAAGAAGAAGAAATGGACATGGGCAGGACATGTAGTGCGAAGAGAGCATAACCGATGGTCGCTGAGGGTAACAAACTGGATTCCAAGGGAAGGAAAGCGTAGCAGGGGGCGGCAAAAAGTTAGGTGGGCGGATGAGATTAAGAAGTTCGCAGGGGTCAAGTGGATGCAGCTAGCACAGAACCGGGTTAAGTGGAGAAATATGGGAGAGGCCTTCGCCCTGCAGTGGGTATAATCAGGCTGATGATGATGATGATGATGATGATGATGATGATGATGATGATGATGATGATCTTTAGCACGCTGTTTTTCCATCACCCGCTCCTATGTCATCCTCTCGCTTTGCGTCATAATTTTCGTTTATAGAACTCGCTGTGTTGTTTTCAATTCAGCCGGAAGCTGTTTCGATGAATTCTTCATTCTTCTGCTATAAGTGATTATCGGCAAGATCCAGTTGCTATTTTTAGTGCAGCAAAATCATAGAAGTACATGAACAACTTGGAGAGTAAAATAATTGAGCTTCGAATACGGGTGTCTTGGTACTTTCCAGCGGGGAGAAAGCATGTGCGCGTTAGTGAAATACAAGACCGGAATGTGGCCTGATCGCAGTCGCAGAGCCGACGGGAAACTACCTCCACTGAAACCGATTTCGGTCCCCCTGGTGTGGTATTTGGCAAGCAGTTCGGCAGAGGTTAATTAGAGTCATTTTACCTACATGAGCAATGTATGTTAGTTAATAGAATGAATTTTTCCGAGCTTTCACGTATAATCATCAACCAGCCCCATGGTATCGGACATTCTTTACCGACTACCTTGTAAGTGAAAGATAAACAAATAAAATCACAATTTGAAGAAATTCAAATAGTTTTGACGGTTTTGCACCAACAAGGCTACTTTCAAGGCCACTTCTCTCCGCTGGTAGTAGATTTTGGCGACAAAATCCTCACTTCGCTCACACAAGTTTTGACGCCTTAAAAATAGTTAGGGTGTTCTGAGTATGAAAGAAATTTCCCTGTTTCTGTGAAGATCTAACTCCACACACTACGTGGCGGCAGCCGTTCAGGCTAAAAGCTAAAATTATTTGCCCACATTCCCCACGATTTCAAACACAAATCCGCAGTTCACACCGACGGGCTGTTTATCCCTTCCATGGCTATAATACGATAAGCTGTAATACTGCGTCACTAATTCTTCCGTCTTTTTCCCCTTGACTGTGTTACTTTTTTTCTCTCTCCAGCGATCTTATATGGTGTTGGGAAAAAAACTGGTTTTCAACGCCCAGTCAAAGGCAATGCTTCAGCAAGTGCTGATCAAATCTTGGGTTGAGACAACATATGGAAGCCCTCTTTTCCCGCAGGCCTGTCAGCTTCTCTCCATGTGTCGCACATATATGTTCTTTGAATTTTAGAACGGCTCTACAAATCTGCCGAACTTGTCCCGCCAGCAATATCACTGTGCGGAGAATGGCAGCTGCCGCGCCATGTGCCAGTCCTATACATTGAAAAAATAAACACATATCAAAGAGCCCTCCACTCGAGTGCTCTCGTGTCGTGGCACCTAAGGAAGCAGGACACCTGTTCATCGAGCCATGTTAACATGCTTCTGAGTAAAAACGTCAGCAAAGTTTTTGCTTCCATGTACAAGATGTCATTAGGATGCAGATTTCCCGGCCTTTGCAGGCGGCTAGGCGTCGCACACAACCTCTACTCCTAACAGTATACAACTCTGCGTCACGTGGTGCCCGACAGGAGATTTAGGATGCCAGCATGTTTACATGCCGCTGGTATAAACAACTGCAGTATTTCCTTGACAGAGACATTTGTTTTTGCGGTACATTTCTGTTGTTTTTGTTTTTGTTTTTTTGCACACAGCACACGACTATTTCGTATGCGGCTTGAAAACACCGCAATGAAACTGATGTCTATACAGATACTGATGCGACGCCTATAAAAAGAATGAACAGCTGCACACAAAATTACATTCCACTGAAGCCTTCTTAAAAAGTGAGTTGTAAAGAAGTTTCAAAGAGAATGGGAATTCTATGGATTATACACGCAATTTTAGCTTCTCTTGTTTCTGTGTGGGTTTTATTTTCTCTACCTTACAGGCTGTTTTCATTGGGTCCATACAATTTAACTTCAAATAAAGTTTTCTTTATTTCTCTCCTTCCTCTGTATAGTTAGGAGTTTACACGGTTCGGAGAAGTCTACATCAAGTGTGCGTTAAGCATATTATGTATAAAAAAATGACAAATGACAAAATTTCCAACACCTTCTCAGAAGATGGCTCACGCAGGCATAATGATTGCAGGTCCAGTCCAAATTACCGGTATGGACTACAAAGGGTCCCCAAAATGTGCCAGTTTTATAATGTTTCCTTTGAATACGTCTGAAGGCTGCTACATAAAGCAAACTTACCTTTTCCTTTGGTTTCTCGTAGTACAAGTTCCTCGAAGGATAAGTCCCGCGAGCTTCCAATGTTCCGATCCCTCAGCTGCTCAAAGCGTCGCCTGAGAAACAATCGCTTTTCTTCGCTGCCTAGTTTTTTGGACAAAGAAGAGTTGCAATGTGTCATTCAAATGACGGGACTTGGAGATTTTCGATTTTGTGCTCGAACAAGCGTAAATCAATAATACGAGAATAAAAGCCTTAAATGTCATCAAAAGAAAAGCAGCGGTGTTGTCTACATCGATAAACCTGTGTTGGTGCACTCGTCTGCTGGCTGCGGTGTTTAAAAAAATATGGCATTAAAAACAATAATGAAATGAACGGTGGACATTGAGTTTAACAAGTTGTACGAAATCACTAGTAGACACGCAAGCTCGTACTCAAAAGAGCACTTGAAATGCATGGCAAAATGTTTATGGCGCATTCGGCAGAGTACACAAACTCCTGCGAAGAATACTGCAGCGAAGACACTAAAAAAACACCTGCTGCAAGATAAAAGCGCAACAAGGTTACAGGAATGCGAAACTCTAGTGAGGCCTGAATAAAGTGATTAATAAAATGGCGAATTATTTCTTGTATTTAATTTATCTCGCTTCATTTTTACTAACATTAGAAACTAGCAAAGTGAACAGATATTAAATTTCGAGCGATAATGCCGACGCATATTTATTTTCAGATTGTTGTACTGAGTAAAAGCTTGTGAAGGGAAAAAATGTTTTCGTTTCGACTACTCTTTTTGACTACTCTTGAATCAATTGTTACAAGAGCGCTAGCAATAGGTCGCATGTCGCAGCTGCCGCTTTGACCTTGTCTGGCTTCTCGTTGTTCGATGCTCTCGACAGCCTGTCTGGTACGGCTACGGTTTCTTCTTTGTTTAGCGAGATGGCGTATGTGTATTGCTTATTTACTTACGTTAAAGGAAGCTTATTTCGCATGCTAGCAAGGTGATGTTGAAAATCCTACAAGGTAGGCTGCAGCAGTATGCGGATCCGGAGCTTCCGGATGTGCAAGCTGGGTTTCGCAAGGGCAGAGGAACTAGAGACCAAATTGTCAACCTTCGCTCGATTATGGAAAAAGCAAGAGAGTTCCAGAAACCCATCTACTTCTGCTTTATTGATTATGCGAAAGCGTTTGACTGCGTACATCACAGCAGATTGTGGCAAGCTCTCCAAGAGATGGGAGTTCCAATTCACCTCGCCTGTCTCCTCAGAAACCTGTATGAAGGGCAAGAGGCCACAGTCAGAACTGGGCATGGTCTTACTGATTTGTTTCCGATTGAGAAAGGAGTGAGATAAGACTGAATACTGTCACCCTTCCTATCTAACCTATATGCTGAGTGCATCATGAGGAAGGCCGGTCTGGACGAGTCTTCAGCTGGAGTGAAAATTGCTGGAAAACATATCAACAACCTTAGATATGCGGATGATACCACTTTAATGGCAGAAAGTGAAGTGGAACTCAAGAGACTTCTGATGCGCGTACAAGAAGAGAGTGAGAAGTTTGGGCTTAAACTGAACATTAAAAAGACAAAGATCATGGCGTCTTGCCCTATCAAGTCCTGGAGCATCAATGGACAAGAAGCTTTGACAGATTTTCTGTTCTTGGGCTCCAAGATTACCTTGGAAGGAGACTGCAGCCATGAAATTAGGAGACGCCAGCTTCTGGGAAAGAGAGCAATGGTTAGCCTTGACCGCCTAGTAAAGAGCAGAGACATTAGTCTGTCAACCAAGATCCGTATAACTCGTGCTATGGTCTTTCCAGTTGTGATGTATGGATGCGAGAGTTGGACTGTGAAAAAGACTGACCGCCGAAGAATTGACGCGTTTGAATTGTGGTGCTGGCGAAGACTCTTGAGAGTTCCTTGGACTGCCAGAAGATCAAATCAGTCGATATTGTCGACCATAAACCCTGACGGCTCATTGGAGGGTCAAATTCTAAAGTAAAAGCTCAGCTACTTTGGTCATCTGATGAGAAGAGAGGAGTCGCTTGAGAAAGATTTGATGTTGGGAAAGGTTGAAGGTCACCGGAGAAGGGGTAGGCAGCGAACGCGATGACTAGATGGCATCCTCGAGGTGCGGCAGATGAAGTTATGTGATGTTAGGAAGATAGTGAGAGACTGGAAAGCGTGGCGTGATATGGTCCATAGGGTCACGAAGAGTCGGACACGACTGAACGACTGAATTGAACTGAAAGGAAGGAGCGGTGTAGATGAAACTTTTTGAAGACGATGATGTTACATGCCAAGTGTAACAAGTATAACTGAAGAACAAAAATTTAAATCCGCGCTGCAATCTTTCTTTTTTGCCTAGTTTTAAAACTTACTGTATGGTTATTTGCATAACATCATTGTATACTGTTGCTTATTATATTTTTATATTGTTGTTTTTAACACCTATGCCGTTTTCCTAAATTTCCTAAATTGCACATGTACCTTGTTCTTTTTTATTTGCTTTGTTTTTCAGATTTGTACGCTTTTGTTAACCTTCTGTTTTATATATATATCCTGTATGCGCCCCTCCCCTCTGTAACGTACAACTGTACCCTGAGGGTATTATAAATAAATAAATAAATAAATAAAAGCGCGAGAGTGTTTGACAGTTGGAACTTGATGATCACCACGGTGATTGCTGCATAGTGCAGAGGCGTGTTGCGCTTTTACTCGAGGCATGACCGGCTTAGGCGATAACATAGTACTCTCTTGGATCCCTTAGTGCCGCTGTTCGTATGAAACTTGTGGGCCACCCGTTTCTTGAAGTTCAGGATAGGGACAAACGATTCGGCAGTACAGGAGTACGAACGTGTTAGCTGAGTCGGAGCCAAGTATACGCTGTAGCTGGGGAATCGCACCGACGGTCTTTACTCTCCCAAACCGTGCCCCTTGGATCTTCAAACGACTGTGATGACCAAAGCGTTTGTCGCGGAGCGTCCCGGATGATGTCAAAAGATTCGTCGTTTTGCGCTGTACACACTGATATTTTATGAAGAATCATATCATATGGACGTATACGAACAAGATAGTCAAAGTATCCGAGGAGTTCTATACTAATCTGTACAGTATTAAATTAGTCAGGACAATAATGAGATTGGCAGTAGGAAAAAGCAGTCAGACATTCTGCCAGTGGCAAAGGACGACGTAAAGAAAGCTTTAGAAACTACGAAAAGGGGAAAAATCAACTGAAGAGGATCAGGTAACTGTAGATTTGTTGGAGGACGGGGGGATATCATGCTAGGAAATTGGCCAGCCTGTATACTTAGTGCCTGGTATCATCGACGGCATCGGAATCATGGAAAAACGCAAATGTTATGTTAATTCTTAATAAAGGGGCGTTAAGGAGTTAAAACAATGCAGACCATAATGCTTACTGTCTGTTAAGTATAAGGTATTTAAAAAGGTAACCGCTAATAGAATCAGGACCACCTAAGACTTCAATCAAGAAAAGGGTCAATCATGATTTCGGAAAGGGTACTCTACTATCGATCATATTCATACCATCAGCCAGGTGATAGAAAAAGGCTGTGCATATAACCAGCCCTTAAACATAGAATTCATTGATTACGAAAAACCTTTGACTCAATGGAAACCTCGGCGGTCATGCACGCATGCAATCAGGGTGTAGACGAGCCGTATGTGAAAGTACTGGATGATATATACATAGTGGCTGCACGGCAACCATTGTTCTGCAAAGAGAATTAACAAAATTCTCCTAGAGAAAGGAGTTCAAAAAAGACACGATCTCCCCGATAGGGTTCGCAGCTTGCTTAGAGGAAGTATTCAGAGACATGAATGGGAGCTCCTATAGATAATGGTGAATGGAGAATACCTCAGTAATCGGCGATTCGCTGATGACAGTGCCTTGCTAAGTAACTCCGGGGATGATTTGCAAAGAATGATCAATTAGCCAGACAGAAAAAGCAGAAAGGTGGGCCTAAATATCAATATGGAGAATACTAAGGTAATGTTGCACTGAGTAGCGAAGGAAAATCAGTTGACAATGGTTGAGACGTACTGGAAGTCGCACGCTTTTACTAGCATACAGCACTGCCAGTTCGCCTTATCCTTAAATGTGGCAATGCTGCAACTCAGGCCCGCCAAGAACGTACTGTAGGTGTTCAGAAGTGCTTAGTGGCTCTCCATGCCTGAGTGTACCAGCCGATAAAAGCGAAGAATAGACATGTCGTGAGCACGTACGGGCTGCGTTAGGTCAATCGGGTGGGCGGAGCTATGCGCAGTCGACACCTCAAGGGTCTGTCATTCAGCGGACAAAGCACAATAAATCATGTGGTCAGAGCTACACATGGCCGACACTGGAGTTGGTCGCCATTCAGCGTACAAATCTCATTACACGTGCAGAATAAGTCCTTGGTGTTAGACACAATGATGATTCAGTAAAGCTCAAGGGCATGTCGTAACTCTTAAGACCGAGCTATTATGAATAGTTTGCAGAAATAAATATCTGGTACTGACCAACAGTGGTGAAGACGGTGCACCCCATGGAGAGAGCGATGGAGATGGCCGCCTGTCCAACGCCTCCGCTACCGGAGTGGATCAGGAGAGATTCTCCTGGTTGTAGGTTGCCTCGCACCAAGAGCGCGTAGTAGGCAGTGCAATAGACAATGGGGATTGTGGATGCCTCCTCGAGACTCCACTCATCGGGCACCACCCAGAGCCACTCTGGGTCGGCAGAAACTGCTGTCGCCAAGCCCTCAGCGCGAACGGTGCCTATGACTCGGCGTCCTTGAGGGTCGCGACCCGAAAACTCCAATCCAAGGAGGCGCTCAGACGTGGCCGCGTCATCTGGAGGTTGTTTTGGAATTCAGCATTAATTGCAAAACTCTCGTTTCACCTAGACATTAAGAGTTTAGAATATTTTTTATGTTCATTCAGCATTTCTTTTTTGCGCAGTCATATTTCCAGCTTGTACATTGCCATGACATGCATATATAGTGGAGTCTTTCACAAAAACAGCGTGAATTACTAAAAGCTATTTGCTAATGAGTTAATTAAAGAATCAGCAAAAAATAATGAATTTCTTCCTGTGTTGATCATCCGGAGGTTGATGCCAAAAAATATGTAACAACAGCTTCTGGCAGCTTCGCATTATAAAACTTCAAACCACGTATATTTAGGATAATTAACCGCTTAATAACATATATTTCAGGCAAAGTTTGTAATTTTATTTTTATTTTTTGTGTTGGGCCTGTATCGTCTTTCTCGTGTGCGTAGAAAATTGCCTGCTCGAAGGAAATATTCAAAGCCAGGAAAGTGCAGAAATAATTGCATTTAAAAATAAACAACTCTTCAGGCGCTCCTAATACACAGCAGTTGTTCTTATTGATAGTATTTTTAGCACGCCGCCGCGGGGATTCAGTGGTTAGGACGCTGCGCAACTGAACCCAAGAACGCGGGATCGAAAAAGTGGCCGCGATGGCCGCTTTTCGATGCACGTGCCAAAGGACAGTGCGTTTTCAGTCCAACTTAGGGAACCAAGGTGGTCAAAGTTTGTAGCCCTCCAGTACGGCGTTTCTGAGACGCTGTGAAGGGCACACTCTAGTTGAGGGCATTTTATTAGCCTTTACACGACACCAGACATTTGTATCCAGCGATGCAAACTGTGAGCTATTGCTGTGAACATGTATGTTTGCGTATGGCGAATTAGATGCAATCTGAGTTCATTGGATCGAAAAGTAAAATGACCCTATTCAGTGCTTGAACGGTATTCTGCAAGGCAGGCGCGTACTACCGCAGAACAAGATACAGTTGTTGTTGTTGTTGTTTTTGCAAATCGTATGTTTATTCAGGATGTTGTGAGAGAAGCGAGTGAGTATTGTATGCTGAAAAGTGGCACAAGCCGTCGTTTTTTGCTCGAAAGATGACACATAAGAAAACAGGAATACGTTGTAGTCCATGATAATTGCTATTTTCGCACGCCTATGTCGAGTTTAAAGTTTACTTTCAAAAATGGTGCCAAAGTTACGATGAAAGAACAATTACATTCGATCAAAGCAACAGAACTCACAATGTTTTGTTGATTGTAGTACTTTCGAGGTAATCAATTGCTGTTTGTCTGAGTAGCGATGTTTGAGTGTTTTTTTCCAAAGCAGCATGAATTGCATTTTTTTGAACAAATGGGGCGGAGTGAGTAACGGATCGCTTTAGAATAAGGGATCGTTATTATTTTTACGCGTTAGGTAGCTTAGTGGTGCCTTGTCGAAATTTTGCTAATTTGTTTGCAATACTTCCTCGATATTTGAAAACCTCTTCATAAGTCTACTTAATTTTCTCTCTCACAAAATATAGCTTGGGGTTTATTTTTCCTACGGCTTCTAGAATTCAACCGTAAGGCTTCCCGTGAATATGGAGAAATTATTTTAGTGCCTAACAAATTATACTTAACAGCCCTTTTGCACGCACAGATGAACGAATTCAAATGTTTCTATCCAGACTACTTGTCTAAGACCAGCATTATAAAGATGCAAGTGCTCGGCTATTTTGAATATCCCTAGGCGTTACAAATAGAGAGTAGACATAACTGTTGCTGGTTCACTCAGGAATCTGCAAAGAGAACGAGGAGAAGAAAGACGAGGTTTGGGACTGGAAGCGCGCGGGAGAGGCTCGGCGCCATGTTGCGAAATTCCCAGCCGTGGGGACAGCCGTGGATTAGACGCAGTCAGAGGCGGCCTCGTGTCTACCCTCCTTCTATAATATTTTCCTGCAAATACTAAACGCAGGTGCCATCAGGGTAACTACACGCATTGATTCTGAATCATGATGTGGGCTGAAGGTGGGAGGGTGTACGATTATAGAATCCCTCATGACGCTTTTTTCCGAAGACTGACTTGGTCCAGAGAATAAAGTCCTTTCGGCGAATGGCGTCTTATCGAACATGCTCTCAGCTACTCAGGTCCCTCATGCAGCAAGTAATGAATAGTCATTCTAATAGCTGAAAATACTCACCAGGTAGAACGTCAGGTAGAAGCTTTCCAGTGGCGACCATGACATCCCGAAAGTTTAGCGGAGCGTAGTAGACGCTACAGATCACTTTCTCCGAGCTGCAGGAAGGCGACATATAGCCCAAGGGCGACTCGTACCACTGCAGACTAGACAGGTCGCCGCGTGTGTGCACACTGAGGAAGGCGTACTCTGTGGTCTTCTTTGGGGCACCTCCTGAGGCATTCATACGTGAGCACAGGAAATTACCGCTGCACTTCCTTCCTTCTCTAACATAAGAATGAAGGCAAAATTCAATTAGCGATCATTATTCTGCTGGCATGAAGTGAGGCGTGATTTTGAACAGATATAAATAGTGATTCTAACATCGCATTGTGATATCTGCCAAGCTATACAACTTTCCAGGTTTCTTCCGTTCTTGTCTAACCATCGCGTGTCTCGCTCATCTAACCATATGTCTTAGTTATATTATTAAAATTTGCTAGATGATGTTTATGGAGTAGCCTAATGTCAAATTGACCGTGTGGTCTGGAAGGAAGAGAAGATTGTCGTTACACAGAATAATGTGTGATATCAAATTGACCGTGTGGTCGGGAAGGAAGAGAAGATTGTCGTTACACAGAATAATGTGTGATATAATATCGCTCAATGTGGCTTAGTTGTAATTACAATGCGGCCTTTCAGGATAGCCAGCCCAATGCGTGAAACGTCTATGGGGAGAGATTGAGGACGGAAAGACTGAAGAAGCACAACATGGGTAATCACGACATATCTGAGCTGAGATGAAGAAACGCGAACAGTGTTGAAACGCTGTCATGCTTCAGGATATGCTTTTGAACATCATAATCAAATTGTTGCGTACACTAACGAAGCTGGAACTCACTGTGTAAGAGATAAGAGCCATGTTTGTGTCTTCAGAGTTAGGTCATAGTTATATTTTCATCTTAAATGCAAGTACATATCACTGCACAGCCGAATCTATGCTCTGCAGGAGCATAAAATTGAACCTCCGAATTTCTCGCTACATTAAACCAGCGTAGTAATTAGATATATCTTCTACACCAGAAGTAACATGCAGCATTGCTAGCCCCTATGAGCAATAAAATGGTGAACTACTTTAGAGAAAATACAGGCGTGAGATTTTTTGTCGCTGTCCTGTATACCATCTGTTCAGGGCTTATCTACAGAAGTGGATTATTGTCGGGGGGTTCCTTAAAACGAATGTCATAACTAGCCTTTCATGTTACTGCCCTTGTCTCGACGATGAATATTACGTTGCTCTATTAGTAAGGTAAGCTAGAAAGCCGAAATAGCACTAATTTATAATAAAATTTGTCATTCCTTATATGAGGACTCAACATCTTGCAATAATGCTCGCTTTCGCAGGGGTAGGAAACATTAGCGCAAAGAAGGACAGGAATCATCAGATATCGGCTCACGGTTCTTTCTCGCACAGGAAAGGTTCGTGCACCAATTTTCTTTTTAATTTATTCGTACATAAATAAATAAATATCTGCCATTAGCTATCAGATGCATATAAGAGCTCGGAAACCACACACCGGTGATGAGTTTCTAACCTCTGAAAACTTTTGCATCAGAATAAAAACAATCAGCCACTTTGAAATTACCTGAGCCTCTAAACATACTATTCAATCTGAAGAACTCTTCTATTCCAATTTTTAGGGCATATGCCTCACTTCCAAACAGCTAGCACTGAACCACTTACTCTCAGAAAAATCGCGGTGCAGTGACATTCACAAGTTTTGAGAGACTACGCTAGAGCATCGGCGAGCGGCCACGCGGTACGCGCAGGCAGTTGTACTGGGGTTGCGATAAATGCGTACGCAAATAAATTTTCCTCAGATATTCTACAGCGTATAACGGGCTCGACACAATACAAAAGAATACAATTATATGAAAATAGGACAAGCTTGAGCACCACAATCTGCCTGTTCAGCAGCCCCGAATTTGTTTTTTCTCCTGAAAGTTTTTTTTCCTAGATGCAAATCGTTGAACATACCACACGCCGGCAGCGACTTTCTGTTTAGGTACTGTGTTCAGTTCTGCTTTACGTACCATATTCCAGAACACTGGGAGGAAATATTTCTTCGCTTACCACAATATTCTTTATTTAAGGGTTCTTGCTTAGCCCAGCTAAGTGCCTTAATGACCATCCCCTTAGATAATACTTTACTAACAGAACTATGTTAGAAAAACTAGTATAAATTGTAAGTTAAACCAAAACATGGTAAAAAAAATGTTAATAAAGCTACATAAAAAAAGGAAACCATATGCTAACAGTACATCAAATTTAAGGGGCACATTTATATTCAGTTACAGAGCCTCATTTTAAAAGCGAGGATATTTTTAAACGGTGTACGCCGTTTACAAAGAGAAGAGCCCTCGCTTTTAAAATGAGGACTGTGTTCGTTTCACTTTCAGCTCAGTCTTAAAGCCATACCTTCGTATTTAGCCATACCAATTCTAGCGTTATGTCGTTGGGTAGCTTATGTCCATTATTTTAGCTACATACATGTTATACTGCTCAAAGGATTATCTGGAATGAAATGCAGCATTACTAATTACATGTTGTAATTAACTGCAGTGATGAGTTAGCTGCCACTACAGCTTAACGCAACAACATTTTCATTCCTTGTTGGATAGAAGTATGTAGAAAACAATTTGACTTTACTTATGGTCTGTCGTAATAACCAATTAATTACTTCATTGTGACTAAAATTGTAGTTTATATTTGAGCGTTATGTCTCACATCTTTCAAGTGGTTTCGACGAGTAAAATTCAAGAATGAACGCTAAACCACGCATCATAATGCAAAATGAAGCTATCGTTCTTATAACTCGGTTTAGAAGCCGCGGCCAATTTTGATTTCTTATCTTTTGCAGTTAAAGCGCCCAAATCACCGCTGTTATAAAACTTGTTGTTAAATTTTCAATAAATCCTTACACGTACTAGCTTTTTAAACTGACTACCTTGGAGCAAATATTTTCAAAAAGGGTATGTTATATTTATACGGTTGTAGATTTAGAGTGTGTTATATTTGGTTGCGATCATATTACGTCTTTAATGCGAACATCTGTACCGTAACTTAGTATGAAGTGACACGCATTCCTAACTTACGTGAATTGAAAGTAAGGTGTCGAAATGTGCCCCATTTTCCATCGCGGCGCACATTCATTGCAAGGTCTCCATCCAGCAAGTCTTTGTACTCTGAATCACTCAAGCAGACGTCGGTGAATCTTCTGCTGTCTTGCAGGCTTGCGTCGAAGATGCACCTGATGAGCGGAACGAAGAACGCAAGATATTTTTTTCTCTTCCTAAGGCTATTGTAAGATCGCATATATGCCCAACACATTTTAGGTTAAACGATGATATTGATGTTTTATACTAATATTTCGCGAATGACTAGCAGTTAGTAAATCATGAATTAGTGTTGCTGGAGTCAGTAGGACAGGGCGTCATAGTAACATCCCTTAGAGCGCTACTGCTGTTCACGTGCTTTCGAAGACACGTCCAAGCTTTGCAGGACATTTCACAACAGCACGCAACACACCAAATGCAAGTATCAAAACTTCACAATGATGTCATTGCCACTGAATGCATGTCTGTAAGCGCGATCAGCAGTTACTTCCGCAGCCGGCAACTCAGCTTGACAACTCAATGCTTGTTTCGCACATATAAACGCGATTTCTGCCACCAATGTCTGATGAACCAATACATATTCGTACGTGATGCAACGGATACAGCGGCGAGCATCTGCCCTTCAGTAAACGGTAAGGCTTAATGTGGCGGCAGAGGCCGATGTCTGTCGCCATCACCCCAGACTGCATCGTTCACGTGCGCAGCGGACTGTTGCTATAGTTACGATTTGCTTTGTTTTTCTTTCAAAACGAATTCTTCTATTGGCAGCATTCAAACTATGCGGACGAGATTGCTTCACCACAGTTCAAATTTTTTTTTTGCTGGTGCCTTGAATGTGGGATGGTTTAGGGCAATTAATTTGAGGTTTTGCGAGCAGTACAACAACCTTTCCGCGTCGTGAAAACTTTATTCTTTACTAGGCACAATACATCGGATTTGAAGAGTTTGATGTATCCTTTCATTCTCTATTTAATAAAAGGATGCATATATTTCTCAAACTTTCGCTATGGGTCTCTACCAGAGCCAAGACTACCATCATTGCCTGAACAAATACGTTGAATTAAATATATTGTGAACAGCTGAACACGACTTAACCAGCATCGGCAGGCGTGTTCTAATTTTGATGCCTTTAATACATAGGTAGTAGGCGTGTTCATTTTTAATTACGAATGCACAGCTCCTTCACGCTCGAAGGCTCCCTTAGCTTTACCGCATTTGTAGTGCTCTCCGCTCCACCTCTACAACACCTATGCCACTAGGTTTTTTTCTGTCTGAGACGGGATATTATCTAGTAGCTGGCGTTACAAGAGAAACAGAATAGACCAGTATTTAAGCAAGAATCAAGATTTCTCCATTTTCATCTGCATTTCAGAAGCAGTCAGCGCTCGGTGCATTCTACCCTTGCTACGAAAACGATGTTGAAAAAAGCGTACTCAACGCGACAGGCTATTTACATACAGTAACCACGTTAATCATCACATCACATATCGCATCACGTATTGTCTATAATGTTATGACAGTAATGTCAGGTTACGCGAAAGAGTTTTTTTTATCCTTACTTGATTCGGCTGGTCCCGGTCTCCACTCGAAGACAGTTTAGAAGGCCAACGACACCACTGACGCCGGCGTCCTTTCCAATCAGCCACAAGTTTTCGCCATGGATAACCTTCATCTTCATCGGCTCAACCCAGTCAAATTCAAAGTTCTTTACTTCCAACACTTCTTCTTTCGGAGCGTCTCCAAAGATGGTCTTTTTTCTTAATAAAAGTAGAGTGGACCAGTTGTTGGATTTCAGTGCAACGAGTCGAAAACCATTAGCACAGAGCAGTGACAAAGCAGAATCTCTTCCATGAATTGAGGATGAAATGCCGCGTACTTTCTGTAGGAATACCTCAGCCGGTGTCCAGGCTGTGCGCATACAAACAAGTGCAAATGCGTTCTCCTTGCAGATAGAAGAAAGCTGTTTCGCCAAGGTCTCCAGATGGCTTGAGATGGTGGGGACAACACATGCAATGATCAGTTGAGCATCTGGCAATCCATCCGTTGAATCGGAGGACGGGTCCCACGGGAATCTCGTGACAGCATCCTCTAACTGCTCAGAAGTAAGATCATCTGGGCGGGGGTGAGCGACTGCATACTCTGTCTTCAACAACAGGTTTGAAAGAGGTAGCAGTTTTGACACGTACTTCGTTAAGAGCAAATGGCTCTTTTCAAAGGCCAGTTCAAGAATCCGAATTTTTCGGCCATTCGTATTTTCCAAAACGACATCCAGAAGGGCTCTCAAGGGATCTTCTTCTAGAAGGGCTTTGTAGAGGTTATCTTCTTCAATGTATTTGCTCTGAGCGGTTAACGCCCATTCAACGGCTGAGCGAATGTCGGACGTGCAGCTGTTCAATTTTTCCTGAATTGCGCGAAGAATTCGTAGCAGGCCGTTGCTATCCCCGGTGTTTGTGGGACATCGCTGATGCACTTCCTCAGGTATTCGGCAGAAATTCTTTACCAGCTCTGAGACTTCAGGAATTGTTTCACTACTCATTTCCAAGATGCTCTTGAGAGCGCTGCTACACATGGCGACGTATTCTTGTAGACAAGCCGCTCGTTCTGAAATAGCTGCTTCGTCGTCAATGTATGGCACAAATGTGTACTCTTCAATGCATGCAGTCTGCCGCGCACCACGTCTTGGTGCAATGAAAGCCTTGAGGCCTCGAATCGCAACCCCTCCGGCGCTGCACGTATTCAGACAGTCGTCGTAAAGAACAGGTATGCCTAAAGATAAGAAACAAAATAGACATAACAATTAGTCTAAGTGGATTATTTTTTCTGTCTTTATGTACAGCTACAAATTAGCGCGCGATTATGATTATCCGTAATAAAAATGGTGCGCAGCTCTTCAAGCATTTGAATTTGCGGCGTGCTAAGAAAAAATACGAAACACGTAATTAACCACAAACCTTCAATTTCACACAAAGCCTCATTGTTACCCGAAGATTTGTTTTTCAGTTCTTTATTGTTGTAAAGGAGTTGCGATTTGAGAAGTGGCAAGAAATGTCTTTAAGACACTGGACCTATGCCTAATATTAAAGACCAGGTCTATGCTTGGTGTGCATGTGTCGTCGAAGTCCTCTACGTCGTCTCAACCGGCGCGTGGCAGCGTGGGTGTTTTCAGTTGTTATTAATTTTAACTGCGGCATCAATCAAGGTAAACCGTGTACAGGAGCTTTTCTCGATGTTTCTTGCTCCTAGATCGGTAGCTTTTACCTTTGCTTTGTGCCTTTCCATTCTCGGTCGCTGCCCTCCTCAATCACAAGTCGCATTCCCTCAACTGTCGTTTACGGTCGCCCTCCTACTGTGCATTCTTTGACCATCGTCATGGCCTATTCTTTCCCTTTAACCACCCTTCGAAGTCTGAAACTGCCAGCCACCTACACGTCGTATTTGGCTCTGCTCTCGCCACATATCCTAAGCCCCCCGTCCTTGTTACCTTCGCTCCCTCTTTACTCTCACCTCAAATCCGGAAGGGCAGTTTCCTTTATCCTCTGGCAGCTTCATGTTCCGCACTAACTTGCTCTCGCCCTCGACTCAAAAACTAAGCAATCTTTTCCTCCCCCTCTGCACTGTCTCCTAAATGTAGGGAACGTATTTTTATTGTTTCACTTTAGCACCTGCTTGCCGTGTAAGTTTTCTCTTTCTTCTACTACTGTTGCTGTCAACTGACAGGTGCGGGAAACTGGAACTGTCGACCGCATGGCGTCGGAGAAGAGACGCCTATAGGCACTGCGCTCTAAACAGCTGCGTAGGTGATTCCCAGCTTGTCGATACTTCAGCTTTGAGGTTACCTAATTCAATTAAGAAGCGCAAAATATGAAAAGGCATTTAGTAGCAAGCATTAGGAAGGGCGTATTTCACATCAGCACCGAGTTTCTTTAATTATAACGTACACTAACTTCCCATATGAGAAAAATAATGTTCTATACATCGCCCCGTCCCCACTCGCTTGTTTCAGCACTTGCAGGGTCTTGATGGTGATTTATTAATTTGCACATAGCTTGAATATGCCTTATGGGAAATTCTTCTTGCAGTAAACAATAGATAGTCACCCCAAAACAAAAGCTTATTTGTTTAATGCCTATATTTAGAAAAAAGAAAAAGCTATCCTGCTAAGGGTTTTGTGTCACAAAATCCGAACATCATGTCGTGGGACAGTCATGGGTTATTCTTTTGATAGCCTTTGTTGAGTATAGCACGTTTGGCACCATACTTTAAAAATTAGGCAGTTATTAGGCTTATAAAATAATATATGAAGAAAAAGCATAAATAGCGTCCATTGAATGTGCAATGCCGTTTTGCTGCCAGCTTTTCTTCATGAAATTCTCGGCAAACATTTATTCTTTCAGCAAAGAAAAAAAAAACAAAAATACCAGAGTTCTTAAGAAGCTCACGAAGCCTAAAGTCTACAGTGTGAACGTCTCATATTTAATTTCTTAGCTCTTGCTGTGTCTTAATTTGTTTATGTCTTTATAATTAGTTTTTGCTTACTCACAGGCTGCCACAACTATTCACAGCTCCTAGCTTTCAATAGGTGAACCTTTATTCAACTGTCAGTACCCATGCTTATATGACCGAGGGCTGCGTGAAAGTCTCGCACTCCCAACGCTCTTGGCTTGATTCCCTTCATATCTGATTTTCCATGCTAAACAAATGAGTCGAGCTTTGATAACTTCTTTTTTTTAGTGCATGGAAGCTTCCTAAAAATACGGCATCCATCCAAATGTTTCACCTACATTGTGAAGTCTACCTATATTGTTTATATGCATCTACCTACTATTCATTATTCAGAAGTAAGAAAATGTCATCCGGGAGACCAGTAATAACCGGGTTAAACCAGCGTTCCGGTTTAACGCCGGTTATTACTAGTCTCCTGGGTGGCACAGTCTTACTCTTGATTAATCAATCGTAGGGTTTCACACCGCCTTTCCTTGTGCTAATCGAAAATATCAAGTGTTTGTCCTGATAAACTTAAATGCCATTAGTACTAACCTTCTTGGCCAACCTTATCGGCCACTGCAGACTGAGCTTCGGGATCAATGAGGCATGACAGAATTCTTGCGGGTAACCGGAAAGCCTTCAGCGGGTCAAGGAAGGCACAAAACTGAAGCATGCCATCGATGAACGTTACCCAGTTGTTATCCCACTTAAGCTTCCCGCAGGAACCTGCGAAGTACAAAAAGAAAAAAACATTTTCACGCGTTACGATGGTGAAGACGTGAATACATTCTTGATGCCTGCAAGCGGGAGACCACTTCTATGACCCAGGCTATTACCTGGGCAGCTCAGTCACTGTTAAAATATTAACTGAAACGGGGTTTCCCTTCCTCCTTATAAAGCATTTTATTACCACGTACCCTAAAAAAAGAGACCCAATAGCTCACCGTTAACTATTGTTGGCTCGTGTTGGCTCGTATAGTAGATAGTGTCTTCAAGTTGAATATAATACTACATGAGCTCATTTAACTTAGTTTACGGTCGGTGTTTAACTTGGCATGAAAAAATATTTTCGTCTCAGGGATGCTTAACCTTGGAATGCGAAAATAAATACTCTTTCTCTAGATATTTGCAATGAACACCACTCAGAGAAACACCTCAAGTTACTGACATTCTAGTGGAAATTAAGAACAAATGGGCACGGGCAAGGCATGTAGTGTGAAGATAGAGATGTTCGCTTAGGGTAACAAACTGGATTCCAAGGGAAGGAAAGCGTAGCAGGGGGCGGCAGAAAGTTAGGTGGATGGATGTGGTTAAGAGGTTCGCGGGGTCCAGTGGATGCAGCTAGCACAGAACCGGGTTAAGTGGAGAAATATGGAAGAGGCCTTCGCCCTGCAGTGGGTATAATCAGGCTGATGATGATGATGATGATGATGATGATGATGATGATGATGATGATGATGATGATGATGATGATGCGATACAGGTGGAACCAAGCCATAAAGACAGTGATATCAAGGAGTGCATGGTCAATTATTCGTTCCTTAAAGTGATGTGACAAACATCCTGATCACCAAAAGATTTTGAAGCAAGACATGATGACATCATAGCACATAAACAGCTACTCAGCTCAAAGCTACCGCTATTAGTAGTGTTCAGCCCGTTTCACACTTGCACGCGGTTATCAATATATCACTCATTTTGACAATATTAGCTCTCCACGCTGAGGATAATAGAAAGTCGGGTTAGTTTGGCACTCATATGTAGATTTTCTGGAACGAAAGTTTTGTCATGCAGAGTAGAGCGACTTGGCAGCCACTACAGGAGGCAATTTAAAACTGTAGTCGTGCTGGCTGCGTGCTACGGGTGCAGTAGGGTACACTTTTATGTCTTCGTGCCTTTTGCGGGCCATGCCCTGTCCTTTCATATACGAGTTCAGTGTAATATCACCTTCTTTGTTACTGTGAAACGTACTTGTTGTAAACAAGGCAAACAAGCACCTGAAATTATTATTTCAAAATGCTGTTTTTGTGTTTCTAGGGTACAGACCCCATGACATCCTAGCAGAGTACAAATCGCCTTATCTGCATCATGTTCGCGTGTTTAGGGTGCGTAGAAGAGAGGAACCCCGGCAATGATTTTTCGTCTTCTCCTAAAGGCGGCGCTTAAACTACACCCCCCCCCCCCTTTTTTTTTTCAAGTATAGATCGTGGGTCCGATCACCTGTATGAAAGTATGTTTTTCCGCCGCCATATGAACATAAATGCTGCGTCATCCGTATAAAACAAACAGTGTCGAACACGTGGCACAGGTAAATGTACTCATGTTTTGGAGCGATCGTTTCGTCTTTTAATAATGCACTGGATGGCAGGGATGAACAAAAAAATATAAATTCATAATAGGTAACATGCTTCGTAGGCCAGCCCTACGAACCTGATATGATGGCATAGTAATTAGAAAGTCTGACAGCACAGGTGCAGCAGCCGAGTCCAGTTGGATGGCATAAAATTTCAAAACATTTGGTCGAGCCTGATTACAAGGTTCTTTTTAAAGAAGTGCCTAATATTTAAAACCGCTGATGGTGATTGTACCGCTGCTGTGGCAAGATTAACTGCAAGGACGGTATTAGCAATCGCGTTTTTACAAAATGTAGAAAGAGGAGCAAGTCACATGCCTAGCGTTGTTTCTGGTTCTTAGTCGCCCATGATATTGCGCTCTATGCACGCGTCGACATGCCTTGCTATACTGTGGAAGTTTCACTTAACTGACTTGATACCATATTCAGTATGCGGTTTAGCAATTCAGTATTTGGTTCTATTTCTAATGGTTACTTTTTGAATAAGGAGCGCATCGCACTTCTCTTTTTTTTTTTTTGTAGACATCTTTTCCTAGTGTGCACCTTACCGCGTGTCCAAATTACTGCTAAAACACTAAAATAAGCAAGATATCCCTGAAGACTTACTTTGCAAGTCGGCCTTCAGAACGTTCTGGAAGGCTCCGGTGTGCCCGTATCCACGAAGCCTGAGGTCCTTGTAGATGTCTTCAGCGTCAAGTTCGTAGGCCATGGTTTCAGCTCGCGAGCCAGTTGGGTCTTTGCTTAGTACCTTCTCTGCATCGCCACTAATGCGGATGCGGCCACTCGCTGCCAAACAACCATTCTCGCTGACCTCGAATTCTCCAGAGGCTGGCATGACGTGTACCCTGAAGCGCACTGTACCTGCACTCAAACAATTTCCACGTAAGCTGCCGACGTTTATGCGAGGGTCACATTCCAATGCTGTTAGCAGAAAGAAAACAGGAGAATACAAATAAGCACTTAGTTTCGAGTCCGATGGTGTTTCCTCCATCCGCACCGTTTGCTTGTCCCTATGCTTACTGAAAAAAAGCTGGTTCTTATCATTACTAATTAATAAAAAGAGGCTTTAACTGCTGCTCTCTTAAATGTGTGCAGTAAGAATATTGTGAGTCGTTGGTGCATGTCTGGTGTAAAATGTACAAAATACAAAATTTTTGCGCCACTGGCTTTGAACAAGGAGAAACATAGGAGAGCCTGCTCAATCACCTATGTTTCAAATAAATGACAGTCCCCGACCACCGAAAGAACAGAGGGTTCTGTCTTGTCATTTCTGAAAACACTTACACTGCCCTTTTCTCGCGTGTTCATGGTCGTGATCGTGATGTTGATCACGGTCAGACAGCACTACAGTAAGTCCTCAACTGGAACTGCCTCCTTGCTGACTCAGAGCTCACCAAAATCCAGAAACGTTAGTTGGAGCAAAATACTGAAACGAGTAAGCGAGAGAAAGAAAACAATCTAGACGAATAGCTTTTTTGGTGAAATGAAAACGTTTATTATATCAAGTCGTGCTTTACTTTGCGTTCAGTTGGACGCTTTAGGGTTTAAAGGCAGGGCTTCGTGGTATCAACGACAAAATTGAAAATTGCGAACCTTAGTTTGAGTGCGCTATCAAATTTGTTTTAAGACAACTTAAGATGTCAATCCGTCAACAGTGGGTACTAGGTCGATTGCCCATGGATGAATGCAGCGAAAGATGAGGTGCTGAAACGCACAGCATGATAGAATGGCAGTAAACACGTTGGCTGTTCAGCTACGGTAATGGCGGAGTCGTCAACGCGGTACCGTGGCATTGCTGCAGTTGAAACCCAGCTTTACTTGTTACTTGCGTAAAACACTCGAAACAGTTCAATATGCGTTCATTGATTGTTAGGAGCCCATTTTTTCTTGGTATATTCTTCACCGCACTCTCCAAAAAAAAAAAATTCCTGTAACCCAGTAACCCAGAATGGAATTAGATACCTCCTGGTTTTTACGTTACCACGTTTTATATGTTGACGGTCCTGGACCTTCACACTTTGTGGAAGACGTGGATAGCTTTTCATCATGCAGATTTCATTGTGCGCTAGGCGCATGATAATTTTATTTCACGTGATCTATTTATTAGAGAAGTGTACAGTGCCGGGGCGAACCATCAGATTGAGCGAGCATTATTGACTACTTGTAATGTCTCAGGAAATTTTAATCTAACCGTGTACTCTTGTGCGGTGATGACGTATTGTAGAGTACCATTCCTATTCGTGTACACTTTTCTGAGCACGCAAGAGAAAAAGTGGCAATGGCAGACTACTCTCATGTAGTGGCCAGCGCATTTGATATGTCGCCTCCACTGTGAATTCGAAACCAAGCCTTGGCGCAGATTAGCCTTGTTTATTTTATTTCTTTGTGCGGGTCTAGCTCGCACATGAGAAACACAAACATCTTGTCGGAGTGGATCCCTAGCGCTAACGTAATAAATCGAGCACTGGCTCTCTACTTGGCACGAGTGCAACACAGCGACTTTTCCAATGATGCATTCTTTCTGTGCATACAGGTCACCTACAGCCCTTCAGGTAGCGTAGTGGTACCTATGACCTGCGTACTAAAAGCAGAATGTCGATAACCTGGGAGAAGGAAACAAAACTTAGCAGTTCTCTTCATTTTCCATATTTTTGTTTGGCCTGAGATGCCCTTGCCCAATAAAAATTATCATTATCCCTTTCAAAGAGAGCAGAAAATAAACAGTGCACGGAGAGTGCACAGGAGCAAATCGAATAATCATGGCCCAGAAAAATATTGCAGCCCTTGCTGATTTTAGGCTACTGCTAACGCATAACTGGCGTTAAATTTACGGTAAGGAGGATATAGTGACAGACAATGCAAGCAAACTATAATTTGAATTTTCAGTGTCTTTTGTATCGTCCATGTCACAGTATTTCGGAAAGACGAACGTATCTTGAATACCTGCAGTCAACGCGTGCTAATATAAGGTGCCCATATTTGATTATAGGCGCTCTTTATTAGCGGTAATCCTAAGCTCGTCTAGCAATAAAAAGCACCATGGCATCGTCGCTTTTTCTAGTGGTGAGCATTCGGCTTTCATAAGACATAAACCCCATTGCCCCTGTCTATATATCGAATTTCATGCGTTCAGATGCGATGGCAAGTCCATGTCTGGCTAAAGCTTTCTAAACCGCACAACGAAAAATTGCCGAACATCTGTCACAAAAAGGCCTTAAAGAAAGTCTGGACACAACTTCTCGACAAGCTTACCCGTTTTCTGGCGTTCATTGACATATAATTAAATGCATGACAGGAGCGTTTCTAAGTGCCTCTAATGGAATAAGTATATTGCCACGTGCCTAGCGCCGCGCGACAGCCGTGTTTGGTGCCGACGACGACGAAGCAGTGGTTGGCACGAGCGGCGCGCTGGTGCTGAACTCTGTGACTCTGTGTTCGGAACTACAAGCCGACCTTATTCTCGGGTCCTCGGCTACGTGTACTTTCACGGCTCCCTCTGACTTCAGTTGTGACACTGGTGGAGGTGCCATCGATGATCCCTTCTGCGGACGACCCTACGCGGCCGCCTCTCGTGACCACTCCTGTTCATCGTACCAGCCGACGGCTCCGAGGCTTGTCCCCCGAGGCCTTCCCTCTTGACGAAGGGACTCTGGCTGTGGCAACGACACCGCCCGCCCGTACCATGACTGTCCCACCCCTTCGTCCTGTCTCATCCTTCAGACCCCACGTACCCCTAAACCATTTCACGGTGAGCAGTTTGAAGACGCCGAGGACTGGCTAGCTCACTATGAAAGGGTCGCTACGTTTAACGGCTGGGACGACGCTGCGAAAATGCGGAATGTCTACTTCAGCCTTGAAGACGCTGCTCGGACATGGTTCGAGAACCGCGAGGCCACATTCTCTACGTGGCCGGCCTTCCGAAGTCAGCTCCTCGGTACGTACGCCAACAGTGACCGCCGAGAGAATGCCGAGCGTGCCCTGACCTCTCGAGTTCAGCGTCAGAACGAGGGGGTCGCAATGTACGTTGAAGACGTCATGCGCCTTTGCCAACGCGCCGACCCGTCCATGAGTGAGGAGAATAAGGTTCGGCACCTGACGCACGGCGTCAAAGAACAGCTTTTTTCCGGCCTCGTGCGGAACCCGCCCACCACCGTCGCGGCGTTTCTGGCTGAAGCTGTGACCATGGAGAAACTGCTACAGCAGCGATGCAGCCAGTACGTTCGGCCGCTGAATTCCATCTCCACACTACCGCCATCTGACCGAACCGACTACAATCCCGGGGCAGATATGAGCACTGCCGCCCCAGGAAGATTTATTCATGAAATTACGATATGAGTCTGGATGTGGCATTCTACTAGCCCTATCTTAGTTTTCGCGCATCAATAAACAGGTAAAAGAAATATCACTTAACAAATATATTGAATTCAAGGTTCCCTACATGCTCTCCTGTGCATCGTTTTGTGTCGACCGTAGGACTTTGTGTAAACACAGCTTAGATAGGACAATTTAAAGAAACGACCACAGAGAAACCTTGTGGGATGCTCACCAGTCTTAGGAAGTATAGTAGCTCTATGGAATGCAACATCTTCGAACACCACGGGCACTTCGTTGAACGGCTTTAAACCAAGCTTAGTCAGGCACTTCCAGGCTAGTACCATGTAGCCAGCTGCAGGAAAGAGCACGCGCCCATCGAGCCTGTGGCCAGTCAGGTAGGCGTCGTCCAAGTTGGAGTCAAGGTCTATTTCAACGAGTTCCTCGTAAAACTGCAAACAATAAGATTTTTTTTATATATAAATTGCCCCATTTTAACGAAGAGGTAAGGATGGTATTCGTATTATTAGGCGAAGGAGGTAGATTCATTGCCAGTTATTTCCATTGGTCAAGGATTGAATGTCTATTACGCAAGGGTGAGTAAAACTAAAGGCTAATTGACGAGTTAATTTGAAGTTAAACACTGCAGGAATTCGGTAAAGCCAAAAACAATTCTATTTCAAAAACTTCACTTGGACATGGCCGTACCTTATGCGAAGTGGCGAAGTCATTCCATTTCGCTACCGTCCATTGCTCCGAATGGTCCCAGCTGACCAGGTGGCCGATGCTGGGCGTGCCTCGAGGCACTGGGAATGGCACAGGCGGGTAAAGGTGGGAGACGTCAATCTGTATTCCAAGGTTGTGGAGTCTGCCCAGCGAGTTGAGGAAGTAAGCAATATTGTCCTCATCACGTTTCATCAGGCCCTGGTAACTTGCATCAGGTCCGAGAACGCGCCTTAGGATAGCCTGCGAAAGGCCAATGGTATAATTAGTTTACTAAGCGGACCACGAGAACCACTGAAAACTTGGAATTTAAAATAATCAACCTAGCTGTTCATGTATAGTTCATTCACAGCCGCCGCAGATCAGTTATTACCCGCCATCATCTTCACAAGGGTACGCCTTAAATATTTAGGCTGTAATTACCGAGTGGTTAAAGCACATTCAGTGCGTCATGTTTTGTTCTGTACTGAATGTAGCAGCACTGCAAATACATCCCACTGAACATTAATGTCACCATGATGGGGTCACCAGTGTCGTATACATGGTACTCGCAAAGTGTGGTTAAGAGAGCGCAGGTTTGGCATTTGGTATTAAATGCAACGTATATCTCATGTGTCGAGCTCTCGCAAGGTCCGTAGGCCAAAAATAGCCTCTTGGCACCTACACGTTTGCCCCTGAGGTGTACGAGACGATAACTACTTTTCAGGTATGTGAAGTAGCGTCACACTTGCAATGGCTTATGTTATTTTTTAGGTGGAGAGTTCACGGTCGCCTTAGTACCAGGGCTGGATAATCAATGGTTCAAAGGATTTCAAATGAACCGCGCCCTACGTTCTGAGGGCTCTTAAAAGCCAGAAAACAATGGCCGATTTCAATATTTGGAACAAAAAATAGAGAAATCATCCTCTTCATTATATCCCATGTTTACAATTACCGCTTATGGGTTACAATGTCGAATGCTCCAAAAGCCGTTCGCCGCGGCATGAGCTTAATTCTAGCAAAGATCATATTTCGCCAGTCAAGGTAACAACTTTGTACACGCCCAAATAGATGAAAAAGATACAAATGGTTTTAGGTTGTTCTAACTCGTTTCAATTGACTTCAGCGGGTCACAGCTGGTGCTGAACTAGCATTAACTTGTTTCCAGATCACTACCAGCTAGAATTCAGCGGGCCCCAGTAAAGATCAAGTAGAATCAACGCAACGAGTTCTAGCAGCCTTTTAAATTGAAGTCAGCGCATACCACCTAGTAAATCAACTGATCTCTGTCTTTACAGCTGGTGAGGCCAGTTATGTGTTTGATTAATTTGAACGTAATGAAAGAAATCTATGTCAAAAGCAATAAATTATTAGAGATTATGACTGCTATAGGTGACAGACGTATCAGCAGTTTGCCGCTACTGAGATTGGAGATGCGAGACTCCCAGGCTGTCTAACATTGAAGATATCCTCATGAAACACTCCCAGCAAAAGGTTCTAAAAAACTTATAGAAACTTTAAAAGATTTCTTCACTTGCTCAAGAGTGGAATGAAAAAAGCAGACATGTTGTACGGATACATGCGCTTTTAAACTTTGAATTTCTGTGAAATATTTTACTGATAGGTGCATCTGTGGGCAAGCAAGTAATGCTTCGGTAAAACAAAACAAAAAATAGGAGGACGCTTAAGCTTCGTCTTATAGACGCGACAGGATGGCTTAAGTGCTCGCCCTATTTTAAAGGAACGTACATGCATACGAACGTGAAACTGCATGAGGAGTCGGCAAATGGGAGCCATTAACGTTGCCTGTGCCATAATAGACATAAATGTGGGGTTTAAACATCCATCCTATTTTTTAAAACCGTCATCCACAGCGGCAGCAGCTTCTCGGTGGCACGAGCGCCATAAACTATCTCGTAAAATTTAAATTTATTCTTCAATTTGATAGCACCAAAGGTGTGTGATACATGCAAATGTTCCTCCTTTTTTTCCAAAGGCGGAATTATGTGCAGAAAAGAAATATACTGTCTGTGTAAATGTGTACAAACGGTACAAATACAAATATATATATTGCAGATTATTTGATCGTGTTCAAGCATTCAGTTTGTGCCATTTCAGTAAAGATGTGATTTTCTAGAGGCGGTTCAGTTCAGTTCAGTCGTTCAGTCATGTCCGACTCTTCGTGAATCTATGGACCATATCACGCCACGCTTTCCAGTCTCTCACTAACTTCCTAACATCACACAACTTCATCTGCAGCGCCTCGAGGATGCCATCTAACCATCGCGTTCGCTGCCTACCCCTTCTTCGGTGACCCTCAACCTTTCCCAACATCAAATCTTTCTCAAGCGACTTCTCTCTTCTCATCCTCTCTTCTCACCAGTTCTAAAAGCTTTACCTTCTGGCATTGTGAAGTAATTATGAAACATTAGCTGGGGCTTAGCTTTAGTTAAGCCCGGTACGTTTCGGAAGCAATAATAGCATGGCTACGCTATAGTTCCGCTGCCGTTCTTCTTTTGTTTCCTTAACGCGTCGTTGCCGCCTAGCTGCATTCCTACGGGCTTGACTGCTGAGTGCACGCGTCGACCAAGAGTCTTCACTGTTCAAAGCGTCCATTACATTACATTCGGAGTCGTCAGCAATTGAGGACGATTTAAAAGAAGCGCGACATGCTCGTCTAGCTGTATCTTGAGTGCGCCGTCGAGCGAGACGCTGTTCCGTTCTTCTTCCGTCTCTGTAGCCCGCTGTCGTTTCCTGGATCTATCGAGACGGCGTGACTTTTCTTTTTTGATATCAGGATGCACAGCAAGTGCCGCAGCTGAGGAAGCGCGAGCATTTATATACCCATCGTTTTGCTCCTCCTCCTCTGAACTGTGAGAGAAGAGGTGACAGCAGCGCCTCCACTCAGTAGCAGCGCGGCTCCAGCTGCAGAGCGCCGTGCCTACCGACCGCCGCCGCCCGACGACTCGACTTGGTATCCCATCTTTCGTAGCTTGCATCACGTCACAGTGACGTCATCATCTCATCCGCGGCGCGTCGTGCCTACCGACCGCGGCGACCCGAAGACTCTACTCGGCAACCCATCTCACGCAGCTGGTATGACTTCATAGCCATCGGGGGTCATTAAAGGTCAAACATGCCTACCGACCGTGGCTTCGCGAAGGGCTGAAAATGGGAGTAGTATTGCGTTCGCAAGATTAAGTAATTAGACTGCTAACCAGGGGCACCTGAAAGTCGCCTCTATGTCACTTAACATTAGATGCATATGCAAGATGATTAATGTGACTTAAAATAATTCTCTCGGTGGTCATTACTCCACTGTGCCCTGATGCATCACCAGGCAGGAAATTTCCCGCCCCAGTGTAGTTTTTGGCCACATGTTTCAACTGGTATATGTCAATCAATTTCTAGGGTCACACCAGGAGATGAAGAAACCGCAAAAGTTATCGTTCGTTCTATGACGCATGGAACTATGGTGTTCAGAATCTGCAGCCACGCACAGCCCGCCTTTGGAAACGGAACTTGAAAAAGTTTAACGCTAGAACCTCCTCTAGTGAAACCTCTCTGGCAACACTGAATGAAACCGCTGTACGGAATATTTGGAATTTGGTAGAGTTTGGGATTCTTATTGCAGGCCAGATTAAATATATGAAGTTTTAAAAGGCGGACATACTATGCGCCGTTGCGCTTGAGCAGACACAAGAGGACTGACTGTGAGCGTTTTCAGTGATCAGAATGTTGCTGGGAATATCGAAGAGCTGTATAGAATTAACGCGACGGAGATATAATAAATAAGCTGAAAGAGACCTATGCCGCAGGCGGTTAAAATCGACATTCCAACATCCAGTCATAAAAACTTGAAGCAAACGAAGATTACACGAAGGCGTTTACGTCCCGTGCAGAGCGACGACCACGCCACCGATGGCGGAGTTGAAAGTAAGTCCGGGAGTGGTGCCGGCCGCGTCGTCTGCTAGCCGCGTGTTTCTATGCCATCCTCGAATCATGAATTCGTTTCCCGCGGCGCTTGAATTAACTCATAAACACCATTCCTGACTTTACACGTTATGAAACATCCATCGCTGTGATCCAATCCATTGTTATGGCTAAGCCTGCGGAGGACGCGTTAGCACGGGATCGCTTACCTAAGCATCACATATTAAGATCAGAACGCGATTGCATTGTCAGACCCCGTTCGCATTCCAAATTTTTAGGTTAACCTTTGTTCAGCTTGAACCAGCAAGCCTTCGCCGCCTATTAGAGTTTGTCTGTTTCGCCACACGAAAATCCTGGGTTCGACTTCCGCCCCTAAAAGGTACCTCAGTTTTCATTTCCGTTTCATAATAATAAAGAAAAGGCAGTCAAATATACAAGAAAACAAAGTTTATTTTGTTAAAGTAACCGATCACACGATGCAGCATACCCACTTTAAAGCAGGGCTCAAAAACAGCTGGTAATTTAGCTCTTTTTTATAGGAGGCATCTGGCGCGTGCGCGCACTAAATTCTCCCAGATGGCTGCAGCATCATTGATGTTTTATAGTTTGTGCACAAAGGACAACTTTAGCTTCGTGTTTCGGGCTGCTGTAGAAAATATCGGCAGGAGCTGAAAAAGAAAATCTCCTACGCGAACGTTGGCAATCTTTTAGCTACACATGGACAGTTGCAACTCGTATCCCGGAAGGACGCTTAAAAACAAAAGCAAGGTGGCTTTCAGTGACGCCCCATGGGGTGCATAGTAGATATTGAGCAAAGTAAGAACAAAGTAAGCTTCACTGGTATCTGGCGTGACCGCCAGCGTCGACAAGTATATGATGCGACCAGGCAATATAATTGTATTTAGATATAGCAGAACGCAGTTACAACAAGAGTTAAAAGGCTAAAATAATTTAAGAAGCATAAACTGCTTCTTCCGAATACGGTAGCGGAAGTGTGCAGTGAGCTCAGACGGCATTCATTTCGGTCCCACGCACCGCTATTCCTAACGAAACCACTGCAGAAATTGACGAGTCTCAAAGTCTTCGCAAGGGTCTCACTTTCATTGTTCGGCCCCATCTTTCCACCAGTTGCCTAACATTATATGAAGAAAGCTCTTTAGCAACAGCATTGTACAATGCGCGAAACGTCGCCTGGCACGACACAGCAACGCCACCACGCTGACAATGCCTTCCAGACAAAAAGGAACTTGACTATCGAAATGTTCGCTGGTGGTAGAAAATATAAGGCCTCGGAACATTTACAAGAAGAAAAATAATCTTCGCACACAATAAAAAAACTTTGGATCTTAATCATAAGGTAATAATATATGAACAAGTAGTTAGTACATTCGAATCTGACCATAATTTCAAAGCTTCCCTCTTCAGACATTCAGCGAGTGTATCACAGGCTTTCGCAGTTTTTCGCATTGTTCCCGAGAGAACTATTGATTGACGTTCTATTTCTACAGGGGCGAAAGTTTGCAAGGATAAAGGAATAACACGGATGCGTGTTATCCAGGATGGGACCAATGAGCTAAATATCAGACAGGCACTTTTTGCAGGGTACATAGTGTAGTGCTGACGTAACCGAAAGCAAAGTTTTGAGAATAGCTTTCTGGAGCTCTATTTCGCAAAGACTTTCTGCTGCTCCTTCTCAGAGCCTATTCAGCATTCATGGCTTGCACCTATATCTTCACAATAGATAGCTAGCTACAAAAACTTGTCAAACGTAGCATGGTTGCTGATTGCTAGCAATAATCAATGTGCAAAAGAGTGAATAAGAGCTACAGTTGTTGTAATGAGCAACATGTCCGAAAGAGCAAGAAAGATGGGCGTGAACGAAAAAAAATGTTTCAGAGATGCTGCAGCACTGAGGCAGTTGAGCTTGCTCGACTATGAAACCAAATGATAAAGAGAAGATCACCCGCGCTTCAGAACGAATGAAAGTATCAGTAATATAAACGTGTAGAAAAAAAAAACCTTCTTGGCTGCATAAAAGCAAGTACTTCAGCATCGGGCAAGAAGGAAATACTTAAGTAGATCCCAAGAGTAAAATGGTGTGGACAAGGTACTCTAGGGTAACGGGCGTCCATGCATAGATGACAGGGCGGGTGGACGAATGCTTTCGCAATAAAACAAGCAAAAACATACATACTTGCAAAATGCAGTTGGGTGCTATCTCTAAGAGGATGGCGTCCTTTGGCACATGCAGGAGGGCCTCGTAGAAGAGCACAGGTCTAACGAGATTCTCGATGAAGTAATCAACAGAGCAGTGTTGGCCTATGGGCTCCTTCCAGTGGCTTTCGGGCAAAGTGGAACTTATCCAACGTTTGGTGCGAGGCCTGGATGTTGGCAATACCTGCACAGGAAACAACAGTAATATGTCTCAACGACGCACTCAGCTTGCTAAAAATGGGCATCACAAAGACAGAAAGTTATAAAATAAAGAAGTAGATATAGTTTGTTTATAGAATGCCCCATTGAATTTGGACTGGACAACTGTATATTGCGTAATCACTTGCACCTGATCACACCAGTCCGCAGTGGAAATGTTGCTCTCATTATCTGTACAATATACTTAGTCCTGTACCATCTGTATTGCGCTTCTCCGTGCAAACTTCCCCAACCCCATCTAATCTGCTCGCCTAACTTTCTGCGGCGGACTTCTCAATAATTAGAGAAGCCAACCGCTGGTGCACATAGAAGTAATTATGACTTTAATTTATCAGGCTAATGTCTTCGTACTTTTTAAATGCTGCTTCTACCTTGAGAAAAACTACTGTAGACCTAACGAACGACTTAGCAGAAATTGAAATGAATCTGTGTTGGCATTCCTTATGCAAAGAAGCAGAGGTAGCTGCGCCTATATGAAGCCCCCAGATCGAAATCAACGTATTTTTTTTTAAGCTTTCATTTCTGAATACGGAAGCGCCTTCGCTGCTTTCCCTTTGCTGACATATAGATAATACAAGAAAAATCCAGATAGATAAAAAGTACCAAACCACAGAAGCCTAAAAATAAGTAATCAAAGACAAATTCACAGCAGTCTGTAGACATGAACACCTGGAGTCGAAATCAGTGCACATCACATTAGGTAAACAAAAAATTAAGGCAGATCTAATCGTTCACTTTCTCTCGAGGAAGTGTTACAGTTGAGCTTGAAATTCTGTGCCACTGAAATACACCAGGTTTCGTCGAAGTAGCACGAAAACAAATTCCTAATTGCATCGCCTAATGAAAATAATCATGCAATGGGTGCCAGTTAGTATCGAACAGGAGGAAATGTGATTTCTGTAGATTATCGCATCTTAGTGTTATCTGAAGTAACGATCGTAATTATTGATGATTCTATCAAATGAGACAAGAAAAGAACTAAAGTGTAAGATTTACCTTCTCCAAGGCATCACGGAATGCAGGTGCCATGAACTGCATATGTTCACTGTGAAAGGCCACATTCATGCTGTCCACTTCTCGAACGAACACGCCTTCGGACTGAAGCTCTCCGACAAATTCGTCTACAGTTTTAGCCGGCCCCGAGACTGTAACCGAGTCATATGCGTTGTGGCATGCTGGAACCACGCCATCAGGACAGCGCTTTGCGGCTTCCTCCCATGTCAGTCCTGGACAGAGCCACCGTCAGAGTGGTCGCGCAACAACACTGAATAATGAGCACCACCTTCCAGTTGACGGCGTGCGTTACGACAACGAAAAACAGACCATTTTTTAAGTGTCCTCTAAGCTCGTTTTGAATGTATAGCATTTCAACAGCCTTTCGTGGTAATTAGAATAGTTCAACTGTTTGGTGAAATGAGGAATGCATGTAAAGGTTGTTGTTTTTTTTTTTCATTCAGGCAAATGGAGCGGCCTTTTTTACGGTTGTGACGTACTTAGCCTGTCAAGAAAACATCCTCCTAGAACCGACGCCGAGAGCCTTGAGAATATCTCATATTACATAAAATATACAGAATAAAAGCGTGCTTGCTCTGCGTACTGCAAAATGTAATACCTAAACGATGCCTCTGGGCAAATGCACGCATTTCTTAAATCTAAGTTTCTTTACTCAACTCTTAAGGGGACTCAATCGTCCTCGCGATTTTAATTATCTCATGCTACCGTTATTAGGAACGTGTAAATTAGGACACACTCATTATTTTTCTCGATGTTTTAACTGTAATTGCTCATTCATTTAGGCTGCAATTCCTTGTATTTTGGCAATCACGTTGGTAGGATTAAGCTATATATCTAAAGCGTATTTCATTTCAACTTGACTTAGAGCACAGAAACTCAATGTCCAGTATGTCTTGTACACCCCGTGCATTCACTTGGAGACTGTTCAGCAACCATTACCTGCTTCCACACCCGCAGTGCAGTAATTTGTCGCTTTTGCCCTTTCTGAACCAGGGAGTGTTCATTGATTGGCACTACACCCGGATAAACGTGACTGCATATACTCGACTGGTATCATGCAGGCTGAAATGTTTAGCTAAACCTCCGCCTCACAACACAACTAACGTCGGTGTCAAATTTTCGAGAATTGAGAAATTGTAACGCTTCTTCGTTAATAACTAGAAAGATAAGAACGGTGTTTGAGAGAAGTGATAATGGAGGGCCGTCGAAGTAAGGCTGAAAGGGGAGAAGGTTCAAAGAATTTTACAGATTGTTGTTGAGGTAGAGGGAGAGCCAGACATATAGAGACGAGGACGAGGCATTAAAGACAAAATTTAAGGCATTTTATTTTCTCATGGAAAAACTATCTGTAGCCGCGACACTTACCGACAGCGGCCATGGCTCCGTTCGGCAAACTTCCCAAGTCAGTGCAGCGCCCTCTCCAGTAAGCACAAAGTACTGCCTCTTCTGCCGTCAAGCATCCGTCGGCGTAAGCACAACTGATCTCCCCTAGAGAATGGCCCACCATGCCATCTGGCTGAATTCCCACAGCTTCAAGCGTGTCTACGAGCGCCACCTTCCAAAAAATATAGTTACATAAGTTTGGTAAAAATACTAAAAATAAAAATTAAATTAAAGAGAAATAAAGAAAATGATACACTGTGTCGAAAATTACACTTTCCTAATTTTGTAAACATCCATTGAGGGCAATAAACAAAGTCGCTTGTGTGAATAGATTATGAGGACAGGCGGACACAAACTGCAGAAGAAAGTTTAAGTTGAACTAATCTTTCATTAATACTCAAAAGCTGTCTTTTATTCAACGTCGTTAGCATGCTTGTTTTTGATTCGGTTTCTGGGTTCTTAAAGTACGAAAAGGTACTCAGGCTTTGTGAGCCGCTGTAGTGGAGGGATCCGGAACTTTCGACCACCAGGGTGCATCTGGTAGCTTACGCTCTCGCGTCATATACTCTTAAAGGATGAGCTTAAGCGTACCCAATAATGTAGCACCTTAACTGAAAGGGGATAGATAGAGGAATAATGTAGCAGGCAAAAGAAGCTTCCGCTGTTGCTATTGTAATTCAAGAATGGTTGATCAGAGTTAAACCACAACTCATTTTCTGGTTTGGTTGATTTGCGGGGTTTCACTTCCCAAAGCGCCTCAGGCTATGAGAGACGCCGTAGCGAAGGACTCCGGAAATTTCGACCACTTGGGGTTCTTCAACGTGCACTGGCATTGCACAGCACACGGACGTCCAGCTCTTGCCTCCATCAAAAAGTGGCCAATGAAGCCGGGGTTCGGTCCCGCATCCTTGGGAACAGTAGTCGACCGCTGTAACCACTGTACAATCGCGGCAGGGTCTAATAAATGTGATGTTCCACTGCTGGACACGAGATGAAACTGAAAAAAGTTTCGAAATCTGTGGAAACATTCGGCCAGATGGCCAATTTACGCCATCTGCTGTTTCGTAGACGTAAATATATGTGCCACGTTAACTGAACATGCTATAGTTTACTGTTGATCTTAAATGTGAACTTGCAGCTCGTTTTGGCGCCTGTGGTTCTGAACTTCACGAAGTAAGCCTTGCACATAGCAGCAAGGTCGCAGACAGTTGAATAAGGTCATAAAAGTATTCAAGCCTTTTCTGTTGCTGCCTTAACAATTATCATAATAGTAGCGATAAGAAATAATATTGCGCACCTGAACTGCAACGATGGATGCTTGCACTTGTGCCATGGACTGGTCCGCTCCATCCTCATTGCTCAAGAGGTAGACAAGGTCGACGTCCAACTGTTTCAGAAGCTCTTGAGACTTTTGAATGGAGTATTTGAACGGCTCCAACTGCATCATCTGTTGGGCCATACCCTTCCACTGGCAGCCCATGCCAGTGAAGACAAACCACAGGGGGCGCTTCTGGAACGGGGCGCGTTCCACGACTTTCACCACTTCTCTGCCTGATGCTTCCAAAGGAATAAGGGCGTAGCCGCGGTACGGGAACAACTTCAGGTTTTGTTGCACGGCCCGGTTTAGGAGGGCGTAAGCAGAGTCCGGGTACGGGCCCTCCCCTTCCAGGCGATCGAGGGAATGCTAAAATGAACGTCCGAATTTATATTTTTATGGTTGCATTTCAACTTTCATCACTGCTTTATAAACTAATTAATGCGAATATAAACACAGAGAGCATTAGCTACACTAACCTCCTTGACATCTTTCTCCGCGAAACTTTTGTTTCTTAGTGCCTCTTAATTATGGACGTGTAAACGTACCTTTGTAGAATTAGTGTTTTGCAAACATGGTTTTAGTTGCAATTACTGTTGTTGTTTTGATGCGTGTGTTCTTTTTCTAAACAAACTGTTTTTTCGTTTGTGCTTATGTTTAGGTCAACTTTGTCTGTTTATTTATTTTCTCGCACCTTGTAATTGCGATAGAAGTGGCGTCGCATGCCACTGCTCACTTGCTGTATAGGGGAGGGGTACTTTGTCAAGTGTTAATCGCTTTTATGGCCCCACCATCCACCAACTTACGGTGATGAAAATAAAATTATTATTAAATATATTTCCGACATCCAGGGCCATTTAGGGAAAAACTACCTTCAATTGCGGACAATTAATTGGAGATTACGCCTGACAATTACGCCTACATTACGCCTACATTTATTTACAGCAGCAGCCGCAAACGCTGTATTAAAAACACACATTCCTAATTAGGGGTTGCTGTGCGTATATAAAAACGAAACAAATAGCTGGTAGCGAATATGTGCACAATATGTGCTTGCAAAATGCATTGTAATTATTAAATTCGTGTATAGTAAACTAACCTCCAGTGACTCCTTGCTCCGTCCAGCTACAACAACGAGCCTTGGAAGATAAGGCTTATCACGGGTAATATCGTCGACGTGTGGTCCTGGTACGGTCTCAAGAATGAGGTGTGCGCTTGTACCTCCCAAGCCAAAAGAATTTATGCCGACCGGACCACCCTGGAATGGTGTGTTCTTTCCTACTATCTCAATGCTGCTGTCGTGAAGAGATGCGATGTGGGGTAGAGGTTCCTTGAAATGGAGGTTCCCAGCAATGACTCCAGTCTCCATGGCAAGAATCACCTTTCCGATTGAGCTTATCGCTGTAAAGCATAGAACATTTTGAAATTGTTTTCTCTATTATGATGCAGGTTAAGCAATGTCATACTGATATTATTTAGACCTCGTCTACGACGCAATGATAGTTTAAAAATGAAACTAATCTATAGTCAAAGTGGGGCGATTAGATTTCAAAGATTCGAATTATTCTTCACATTTTGCTACGTTTTAAGAAACTTAGTACCCTGCTAAAAGAGTGTCTAGGGTATTCTGATCAAGCATTACTCCGATATGGATTCAGAAACAGAGACAACATTTTCAAACTAAGAACACTCGTGCATCTCGATTTTATGCATGCATCCTATAAGCAAGCTCGGGAAAGCCAACACAGTACTCTGCCGGGACGTTGCCAAACTGCCTTCTATAAATATGACCCATTTTCGATAAATGCCTGTGAAGTGAACGAACTGTGGTTGCAGATTTCCTAGTCAGTTTAGTTCAATCGTTCAGTCGTGTCCGACTCTTCGTGACCCTATCTATGAACCATATCACGCCTGCCAAGAAAATTCTATGGCCAGAGTTCCTAGAAACATTCTTTAATTATAGATGCGCCTATCATCACTTATTTCCTTAATTTCTAAATTATCAAAGCCCTAAAATTCGTTAAGTAAAAGAATATGCTTCAACCACCTGTTTCTTCCTCCATCCTTTTGTGTATCAGTGGTGCAAGAACTCTGCTTGTGTGTCTCCTTTCACCAAGTACGACAATGCTGCCTTCTTATTGTCTAGAAATGTTCACTGAGACCGCAAGTGGTGACAAAGTTAGTGCGGCAACCGAAATAAGAAGAGCCACTCGCGTCTTCTTGAACTCTACTGCCGGCAAGTTTAACCCCGCGGCATAGACATGCCGAGTGAAGAAGTCAAGGCAGCTTCCTATTTTCCACACTAAGCTAAGCACACGTATAAGGCGGCTGAACCCGTTCCTTTACGAAGAAATTTTTACATGCTGTGTTGAGGAATTATCATATAATCACCTACGCCGTGTGCATAGCGTGAAGATTGGGGAAAAATTCCTCGAACATAATTCAATAGGCACGTATCGCCTCACTAATGCCAACTGAAATAGTTTGTGCAGAGCCGCGTAAATATCTTCGCACTATTCCCGTATGGAGCTGAAACATGGAGGCTAACCAAGAGAGTTCTACTTAAGTTGAGGACAACCCAGAGGGCTATGGAACGAAAAATGGTAGGGGTAACATTAAGAGAAAGAAAGCGTGCAGAGTGAGTCAGAGAAATAACTCAAGTTACCGACATTCTAGTGGAAATTAAGAAGAAGAAATGGGCATGGGCAGGACATGTAGTGCGAAGAAAGGATAACCGATGGTCGCTGAGGGTAACAAACTGGATTCCAAGGGAAGGAAAGCGCAGCAGGGGGCGGCAGAAAGTTAGGTGGGCGGATGAGATTAAGAAGTTCGCAGGGGTCAAGTGGACGCAGCTAACACAGAACCGGGTTAAGTGGAGAAATATGGGAGAGGCCTTCGCCCTGCAGTGGGTATAATCAGGCTGATGAGGATGATGATGATTCCCCGCTCATTATGAGTGAAATGTTGATAGGCGATAAATGGTTCCACTTTCCTTCCGCCCTTTTTTTTTATTACCTGAAGCAGGTTCTGCGTGACCAGCGTTACTCTTAACAGCTCCAACCTTGAGGGGAGTTTCGCGTCTGGTCTGACAAAACACGCTGCTGATGGAGATGATTTCTTGTGTGTCACCCGCTGGGGTTCCTGTGCCGTGTGCCTCCACATAACCCACTTTCCGCGGATCTAACCCAACTTCGGCGTAGGTGTCTTTGAACAGCCGCTTCTGGCCCTCGTTCGAAGGGAAGGTGATTCCTGAAACAAGAGAGAAAAATTATTATTGCAAATATCCTCATGCGAAGCGTTCCAACGAACAGAACAGACATTTCGACAATATATAGTAGAGCTTTTATTTTTAAGATGCCTGAGAAAAACAATAAATAAAATGTCTCCGTTCAAGGTCGACGTCGACCAAGGAATCTAACGCAATGAAGACCGTTTTAAGCATTGACAAGGATTGGTGCCTATTCTGTTTACCAGCGTTAGCTGAATTATTATCATTTAACCGGACCTCTCACATATCAGCTGCCCTTACCGTTTTATCACGTTTTAAACAAAATTACAATGCATGAATCAGCTGTGCGTAGCGTAATTGTTATAGCTTTTTTATAGATTTATTGTCAGGCTTTACAGAGCTCAGAATGCATACATCAAAATACATCGCAGAAACAACTAACCCGCCAACTCCTAAGAGTATAGATTTAACACACTGAAGTTCATGTTTCACATGTTTCAGATTTCAAAACCTCAATAAACTCTGATTACTTTCACGAAAGTAGGTACATGACTGCCGGCCAGGTATCAACCATATTCAATGGAGGCCCACCAGCACAACTAAATGAAAAGCACAACCATATTCATTAATTGTAGGTTAAAACCTAATTCCATACGTGCTGAGTGGTAACTATTTTTTATTAGTCCTTTGTAGCGCATTCCAGAAATAAACTCCTCCCAAAAGTAGAAAAATACATCCTCCATACTTTTGACATTTTCTACTGACGAGGCAGTCCGATCGCCCTGGTAGAAAAAAAAAATCTTTTTTTTTTAAACACTTTGTGCGGTTTCAAGACGATTTTTTTTATTCCCGGTGGAGCCTGCATCTTCAAAACATTACTTGGTCACCAGAGTATATGGCCCTATACATGGGCTCCGAAAACAAAATGTCACATAAGGCTCTTTACAAACGGTTGTCACTTAACATCGCTTAGGTAATCCATTGAAAATCTTCCAGTCAGAAATCAGACACTGGAAACCATTTCTTTAAAGACACTGTAAATTTCCCTTGTCATATACTTGTCCATCGATTACCGTAGAAACGTTTCGGTTAATATAGTAAACAAATTATTGCTGTAGTAATAGATCGCTGACGCCGCTCCCTGGTAACTCTGGGACTCACAGATTCGAAATATATTCAGGACAGAAAGCTGACGCAGATGCTATTGTGGTTCGCATCGAAGTTCGCCGATTCGGGTTTCAGTACTGACACGAGTTATTATCTAGCATTCTGTAAATCTAATCTAGGATGCAAGGAGAACATTTCCTTTCTCATATTCTTCTAGAATTCTGTAAATCTAATCTGCGATGCAAGGATAACGTTTTCCTTCTCATATTCTTCTAACCCGGATATCATTTTACAGAAATAAAGCCTCACAAACTGCTCAAGCTTTACGATGGGATGACAACCCGAAGCCACGTCTCTGACAACCGACAAGGAATCCTGGTGTCTTTTTGCGCTGACTGTAGCGACGGTTTTAGTGTTGGAGACTTTAAATAAAGTTAGTGTTTTTTCAAGAATATCGCATCCGAGGCACTAGGTACAGCCAGTGAATTGCGGGCTCCGCTCTCACCAATATCCACTGAGATCAGTGGCCAAAAATAAAAATAACGTTTATATCCTTTAGCAAACCTGTGATAACTAAAATTTAACAGCGCTTTATTTACCATGCCATTACCAGTTGACAGTAACGCCTTAGTATTCGTTACGTACAAGGTATTTACTAAGGTAGTCGCTAATAGAATAATTGCAACTTTAGACTTTATTGAATAAAATGATCACTGCGGTTTTCTGAAAGGGTACTCTAGTATTGACAATATGCATACAATCAAAGAGATGATAGAAAAATGTTCGAAATATAACGAGCCACTATACATAGCATTCATTGATTACGAGAAATTATTCGACTCAACCGAAACCACGACAATCATGCGGGTATTGCGAAATCAGGGTACGTTAGCCGTATCTGAAAATACTGGAAGATATTTTAGTCGCTGCACAGTAACCATAGTTCTGCATAAATAAAGTACTAATTTTCCCCATAAGTAAAAGTGTCAGGCAAGAGGATACGATCTCTCCAGTACTATTTACGGCTTGCTTAGTGGAAGCAGTGAGAGATTCGGAAAGGGAGCAGTTTGGAGTCAGGACAAAAGGTTGAACAAAATTACCTCAGTAATCGGCGATTCGCTGATGACACTGCCTTGCTAAGTTACTCGGACAATGAATTACACATAATGAAAGATTCTCTAGACAGGAAGAGCAGAAAAGTAGTCCTGATAGTCCTGCTAATTAATGTGCAGAAGACTAAGGCAATGTTCAATACCCTCGGGAAAAAACAGCAGTTTGCAATAGGTAGCGAAGCACTGGAAGTGGCCGGCGAATATATCTACTTAGGACAGGTAATAACCGAAAAATTCGGACAATGAAAGCAGAAAAAACTAGAAGAATAAGATTGGGATGGTGTGAATTAGTCAAGTGCTCGCAGATTAGGGCTATCAACTTACCAGTCTCACTCAAGAGGATAGCGTATAACAGTTACATATACTTACTAATGGAGCTAAAACGTGGAGAGTAACCAAAAAAGTTCTACTTAAGTTCAGGACAACGCAGAGGGTTATAGAACGGGAAAATGGTATGTGTAAAACTAAATGGCCCCTGAAATGCGAGTTGCGGTAAAGTTTTGATGCATAAAATCCATGGAGGTTGTCTTTGTTATAATTCCAGTCATGCTGTAATGTTTTGCTTGGCGACGATAATTTGCAACTAGTTTTTAAAACTTGCTCCTGGCGGCAACACTCAATTGTTTTGGACGACACATACCCGCGCGCAAATCTCCGCACTGATATCAGTTGCGCTGCTGGGCGCACCCGTTCGTTGGACGCTGCTATGGAGCCTACATAAACCACACATGCTTATTTCAATACCCGGTATCAGGAAAAAGGTCGAGCTATCACCGACAGAATTAAAACAAATCACTCTTGAATACTTCCATGAGCACCATGCAAATCGCTTGCATGTCTACCCTGATGGTTCAGTGAATGCGGTCAGTTCTTCAGGCTGTATGGTCATATCCTCAATTAATACAAAAATAAAGTTAGGACAATTCACCAGACTTCTTCAACAGCTGCACAGCTAACCGCTCTTCGTGTCGCAATTAGGCATATCACTCAACAGAGCCCACAGCTAGCGTTGGTCTATTTTCACAGATTCAAAAGCACCGCTGCAAGCCTTAAAAGCGGCTCTTCGCCGTGAAGCCCATGAACAACTCGTAGCGGAAATACGGCAAATTCATCACTATTCAATTAATGGAGGACATGCAATCATCTTCGAATGGCTTCCAGGACACAGGGGCGTAGCGGGCAATCTTCGGGCGGACGAAATCGCACGAACAGCCCACCAAGACGGCGATTGTGTGTTGATTCCCTTTTCCAGAACAAACGCAGCGGGCAGGCTTCAGGCACTTGCGCGGAAACACACGCTCTCCTTGTGAAATTCTGGCCAGTTTGCGAACTGCCGCTTGAAATCCCTGCACCCTGACCTGAAACTCCGGCTTCCACCTGGCCTACCCCGACGCGAAGAAACTTTGCTGTGCCGCCTGTGGGTTGGTGTAGCATTCACAAACTCGTATTCTTTTATGATAGGTATGGCAAACAGCCCTGAATGTACAAACTGTGGGTGCGACGAGTCTATAGGCCACAATATGCATGAGTGCTGCATATACAGCGAGGAAAGAGAGTGTCTGTGCCGTGCACTGGAGCATCTAGATGGACGCCCATTAACTGAAATTAAGATTTTAGGTCCCTGGCACACGGCGATCCTCTGCGGTGAAGGCCTCCCAGGCACTGCTCTGCTTTATGAAAAGTAAAGGCCAATTCAAAAACTATGATATTGCTGTTCTCTTACGTGATATGACTGTGACGTGACGTTATGTGACATGTCTGTGATGTTGCTGTACTAACTTCATTCATCCCTCTCTCACAACTTTCATATCCACTCACCCCTTTCCCCCAGTGCAGGGTAGCAAACAGTTTTTATTTACGGGTTAACCTCCCTGCCTTTCCTCCTCATCTTCCTCCTCCTCCTCCCAAGTTACGCAGGCAGCACGAGGCGTGGTGGGGCCCCGTCGGCTTTTTTTTCTTGGGCACCGGCATGGGATCAGTTGAGAGAGAGAGAGAAGCATACTTTTCTATCGCCCATATGTTCGTTGCTAATGAATCTTGCTTATTAATGCTCATGTTCAGGAGATTGATGCGATACATATTGCTATAATGCTCGCTTTGTAATTCTAGTAAGAAGCTTCTTATGGGCCGTGTAAAAGAAAGGAACCGTAAAGAGCGGGTCAGAAAAATAGGTCGTGTTACTCCCTATCTAATGGAAATAAGAAGAACTGGGTTGGGGCAGGCCATGTAGTGTGAAGAGAGGATAACTGATGGTCGAAAAGGGTAATAAATGTTATTTTATTGGAGAAAAAACGTAGTAGGGGGCGACAGAAGGTAAGTGGGTGTATGAAGTAAGAAGTTCCTAGGTGTCAATTGTGGGTGCAGCCAGCCCAGGACAGAGTTAATTGGTATAATATGGGAGAGGCCTTCGCCCATTAGGGGGTATATTCCATTTGTTGCTTATTATGATGCTAACAGTTGGTGGTGGCTTTTCTAGACGTGCGGTTGGTTGGTACGATATATAGTTACTTGTTATAGGCTTTGCATTTAGTAATCTTTCAGATGTTCGTTGCAATCCAAATTGGTATTTAACAGGCCATCGGCTTTTTGTTTTTCTATTTCTCAGGCTTCTCAGCATGAGCTCTAAGTAATTAGGAAGACGCAGATGGAAGGTGCGCTGGAATGTGGCTCAAAATCTTCATTTGCCTTTAGTTACTGTTCACATGATGAGCATTTGCCCGGAGTTTGTTGCTTTCAGGCGTGCTGCTCGCACTGACTGCAAAATTAACAAGTGAGCGAAAACGATGGAAGCAAAAACACGTGAACACCGCTGTCAGCATCCGCAGAAATTGTGCAGAATCCGATTCGTCTCTTCAAATCTTCGACACTGTCACAAAGAAGTGGCATTCCATTATGATTTTCATTGTTTGTCTCATTGTGGGATCAAGGAAATTATATGCGGCACCAAACGCTGAAGGTGTGCGCCAGGGTAGCGTATTTGCAAAACAGGTCACCTTCTACGGCATCTATTCAACGCAAGGCCAGTGGCATAATCACGCAGTTTCCCTCTCTGGCCACTGTGTCATAGGACAAGATTCAAATACTGCATGGTTGAAAGCAAGCAGTGTATTGTGACATTTGATGGCTAAACATTTTTCCCCTAGAAACTATGAAAATAAGAACACCTTGATAAACAGCACCTAAGGTGTAGCTGGGAATCTCGATCGTCTATGTAAGGGGCTCTTAATGAATTCAAAACTCACGATAGCTTCTGGTTTGCAGAATGGCGAAAGGTAATTTACACATACCATGAGGCCTACTTATCCCACGTGGTAGCCTAAGAGCTTTTCTTACTGCACATAACACATTAATGTTGGCTTATGGTAAATGCAAAGGCAAGTGCATGCCTGACAAGAGTATTTGCTTCTAAAATGAGAACTGAGAAGTGAAAAGTATTTCGACTGTCACGAATGCGCGGATAATATGTATACTTAATAATAATGCACTAGACTTTTTTTATGGAATATAGAATGAAGTACACCCAGGAATATATGAACGATACACCCACCTTCCTTCCTGTAACCATCGGAATAGACCTTGATGTTTGTAACTTTGGCGTAGTTTCGACGAGCCTCCGCCGCCGATTGTACGAAAAAGGCACCCACAGTCTCACTTCGAGCGTAGCCGTCACCTGCAAAATCCGTAGGCGCAGTTATACCCTGCGACAACTCCCACACATTCCCAGTTACGAATGAAAGAATTTTGGCGTGACAGTTCGTTTTGCGAAGGTTTCTTTTATCATTCGTTGTTTGGTGGTTCTTTGTAAGTGGTCAAAGCTGTAGTAATATTTGTGGGGGGAAAAAAAACTAATCATCCAGAAAACAAAAATTACACAATATTTCTTCCCTATCGAGCACCAGCATTGATTTTTAGCATTTCGTCCCAGCGAACTAAGGACCGTCGGCCAGCCAATAAGGTTTTTCTGCGTGTTAATAATACAGCTTAATAAAATGTGGTTCCAGAATTTTTATGCACAAAGGAAGCTACTATATAGTATTCATCTTGTTGTGGGGGGGGGGGGGGGGGGGGGGCACCACAGGGACGAGGACGGATACGGAGAAAGAGAGACCAAGTGCTGTCCCAGTTTTCTACTCTCGTTCAATTCATTTCTTGTACAACGCGGCTGTTTTCAATGGTTAAACAGTACCAGTGTTCTACTCTCGTTCGATTCATTTCTTGTACAACGGGCTCTTTTCAATGGTTAAACAGTAGAGCACTTGGTCTGTCTTTCTCCGTATCTGTCCTCGTCCCTGTGGTGCCACAACAAGATGAATACTTACCAACTTGCCCAGTTTCCTACTCTCGTTCTACTGTATAAACCCATATGATCTCCGTTGTCTGCTGCGGCCTGTGTGGTGCGTTTGTGCAGTGACGGTTGTGCGATGTTCTAAATCTGATTACTTTAGTCCTAAGACGTGCCGTACGACAGAAAAAAAAAATCACGAACTCACCGCTCGAATCAAATGTCTTGCATGCTCCACTGGGGGACAAAATCCCCAAGCGATGAAAGCTCAATGACGTAGTCGCTTTGAGGAAGACTGAACTTCCGCCCACGACTGCCGCCTCGCACTGTCCAGAGCGGAGTGCTAACATGGCTTGACCGAACGCCGTCATCGTGGATGAACACGCCGTGTCTATTGCCATACTGGGCCCTGGAGTACGGAATTTCGAATGTAGGTCACATACAGTCGGAAAAAACTGCAGAAAATTTTCTGATGTTACGACAGAATTTCTGTGCGGTTTTTGACGGGAAACCTGTTGTGACAACAGAACATTCTGTAATAAGATTAAACTTTTATGCAGTTACAACAGAAAAGCGCTACAGAACTACAGACAACAGAAATGCCATACTGGGCCCTGGAGTACGGAATTTTGAATGTAGGTCACGTACAGTCGGAAAAAACTGCAGAAAATTTTCTGATGGTACGACAGAATTTCTGTGCGGTTTTTGACGGGAAACCTGTTGTGACAACAGAACATTCTGTAATAAGATTAAACTTTTCTGCAGTTACAACAGAAAAGCGCTACAGAACTACACACAACCGAAATATACTACAAAAAAACAACAGAATTACAGAACTACAGAAATATCTTATGGTTACGACAGAACTACAGGATATTCTGTCGTATTTTTGACACAGTTCTGTAGTTTTTTTCGAGTGGGAATATATTCGCATTAAAAAAAGATATTTGTCCATTAGTTTTCGACTTCATTTCAAGTTTTTATATACGTCGTGTTTTTTCGGGAGGGCCCATAGTAAATGTGTACAAGATTATACTATCCCCGTTAAGTATTAACTTCTGAAACATCAAAATACGTATTTATTCTCGTGATGACTGGTTGCCAAGGCGGAAGTTACGCGCAGCGGAAGGATAAAGTAAGCACAAGCTGATAACTCCTGGATCTCTTTCATAAGAGAAAATTTGGTCCATTTTGTAAGATTGGCGAATGTAGAATGTTTTAAAGGCATTCTAAAGTATATATTTTCCCGGTTCCTGTTCTTAAATCCTTAGCACATAACAAGCTAGTCCTTAGGACGCTTACCGTACTCTTTTCTGAAGTTAATAGCTCTCAAGCCGTGCTTTTACGTGGAAAAAAAGAGTGCGTATTCAGAAAAATTGTGTATGAAGTTAGGGGATGCCCTTCATTATACATAGTGAGGGAAATAATAGAGACGTAATGAAGCCCACAGGCGCTTAGGATAGTAAATTTAAGGAAGCGAACTCAAACGGTTGCGCAGAACTTTCGGGAATGCGTGCCTGAGTCAGGGAATATGAATTCGCAATAACTTGCCCTCATTAGCGAGCGCATAGAAGCAGAATATTTAGCATGAAACACTAAAAATTGGCCAATACAGTCAGCATTACTTCTCGGTATTGGCCTCACACTGTCTCTTTCTGTGGATGTAGGTAGGTCTAGTGATCTTTATCAGTTTTTCTTTTGTATTTGCTGCTCTAGTCTAGTCTCCTAAAACTTCGCCATCCCTAAAACAATACTTGCATTCATGATTTTTTAAGTGGTTGATAAAAAAGGAACTATGCAGAATTAAGTTTAAAATTCGGCCCACTTGATGCCTTGTGAAGAACATTGCTGTAAAGTAGACGCTTGTCTAGTCGGTGCATTTCTTGACAAGGCGACAACCTTCCTCTAAAGGTTAGGCAGCCTCTTGTTGTTTGTTCGCTTTACCTGTTAGCTCGCACAGCAATAGCTCCATGCATGTTTTCTGATTTTTTATTACACCAAACTTGAATTCAAACTGAAAATCTGAGGCTCTTTTTAGTCCGACATAGACATTTGAAAAGAACAAATGGACCAGGAATTTAGTGCGGAAAAACAAAGAGGTTCATGAAATGGGACTAATAAATAATCAAACACTAGTTGGAAAGTGTGCCTAAAAGAACATACCGTGAAAGTCAAAAGAGTGAGCAATTCGGTTGGCGAACATCGCTGGCGAACTGCCCACCAAGCTGTATCCATCAATCTTCTCCGGGTTGAAGCTGAACGCCTCGTGAGATTCACAGTTGCAGCAACCGATGAAGACGCCCACCTTACGGCCGCGTAGAGTTTCCGGATCGTAGCCGGCATCTACGATAGCCTCATATGTTGTCTCCAGCAGAAGCCGCATCTGAGGATCCATCACGTGGGCCTGCCTGGGGAGAACTCCGAAGAACTCCGCATCTAATCGGGAAAGGTCATGGATCTTGCCCATGCGCTCGGGCATTCCAAGATAACCTGCAATAGCACACCTTTCTAAATATTTGCTGATAATTGGGCTAGTTGGTATGCAATTGAATATGAGCACTGCCTCACAATCAATTAAATATTTGCCTAAACTGTTCCCGGTTACATTTTTTAAATATATAGAGGTAAAACTCGACATTCAATGGAGGCACATACGTCCTTACATTACAAATTTGATGCAAAAGCGGAGGAATCTGGCACCGCATCTGTATTTGCTACTGATGCCGCAGCTGGAAATGGCGAGTAAGGTGTGGCGGAGGGATCTGCTACAAACCATCCTACTGTGTCTGCCGTCATTCCACTAACCGCTTTGGTGCATCGGTAACGAATGGAGTCACAATTATTTTGAGAACAGCTCGTGCCATAGATGCCATGGCGAAGGCTGTCCGGTCGAATGCCGATTACACAAAAGATGACCTTGAGGCGAAGCATGGCTGGAGAAGTGCTCTGGTACTGATGAAATTAGCTGACGTACTCGTGGTATAGAAGAGTAGTTTTTTAATAAACTATAACGATGTGACTATGCAATTTCAAGATTTATTTGTAGAAAAAGAAAACTTAAGAAAACGCAGAACCCACCTTTATCATCATCAGCAGCAGTAGCCTGACTATACCCACTGCGGGGCGAAGGCCTGTCCCGTATTTCTCCACTTAACCCGGTTCTGTGCTAGCTGCATCCACTTCACCCTTCGAACTTCTTAATCTCATCCGCCCACCTAACTTTCTGCCGCCCCCTGCTACGCTTTCTTACCCTTGGAATCCAGTTTGTTATCCTAAGCGACCATCGGTTATCCTCTCTTCGCCCTAAATGTCCTCCTCCCCCTCCTCTATAAACGTTTTCTTGACGATATTTTCCTCATTTGGCCCCACGACGAAGCCAGCCTGTTAACATTTATACAAAATTACAATTCATTTCACCCATCCATATCGTTCACTCACAGCTTTTCTAAATCCTTAATTAACTTCTTGAACGTTACAATACAGATCACCAAATCATGGACACCAAGGGAACACAGAGACATTTAGATATGTACATCGCTGCTGTACAGAAGGATATTCTGGCTGCGTATACAAAATCAAAACCTAATGCAGTCCGTAACAACCTGTCACCCGAAGAGCGCCAAGCCCTCGACGCTTTGAGTCAGCGGTCCGACATCATCATCAAACCTGCGGACAAAGGCGGCGCTATTGTTGTTATGGACAAGGCAGAATATTTAACAGAAGGTTTCCGACAATTGGAAGATAAACGTTTCTACACTAAATTGGATAGCGATCCTACAAAAGATTTTGAAACCAAAATCAACAATCAATTAGAGTCTCTGTTTCAAAAGCAAAAGATATCCCAGGATATGTTTAAAGCAATGAAGCCCATCAAACCGGTTCCCGGGCGATTCTACCTCCTCCCAAAAATTCACAAACCCAACCGTCCCGGCAGCCCAATTGTGTCAAGTAACAGTACACTCACCGAAAATATTTCCGCAGTCCTTGACTTCCTATTTAAGGACATTATACCAACTATCCCTGCCTACATTAAGGACACAAATCATTTCCTGAGGGTCGTGTCCAACCTCGAAATTCCGACGGAAAGCTTTTTAGTCACAATGGACGTAACATCCCTGTACACGAATATCCCCCATTCAGACGGCATA